>NW_027362771.1:643679864-644367364 GCF_046119375.1 Phyllobates terribilis
GTGTGTACAGGAGGGGATATACTGTGTGTACAGGAGGGGGATATACTGTGTGTACAGGAGAGGATATACTGTGTGTACAGGAGGGGATATACTGTGTGTACAGGAGGGGATATACTGTGTGTACAGGAGAGGAAATACTGTGTGTACAGGAGGGGATATACTGTGTGTACAGGAGGGGATATACTGTGTGTACAGGAGGGGATATACTGTGTGTACAGGAGGGGATATACTGTGTGTACAGGAGGGGATATACTGTGTGTACAGGAGGGGATATACTGTGTGTACAGGAGGGGATATACTGTGTGTACAGGAGGGGGATATACTGTGTGTACAGGAGGAGGATATACTGTGTGTACAGGAGGGGGATATACTGTGTGTACAGGAGGGGGATATACTGTGTGTACAGGAGGGGGATATACTGTGTGCACAGGAGAGGATATACTGTGTGTACAGGAGGGGGATATACTGTGTGTACAGGAGAGGATATACTGTGTGTACAGGAGGGGGATATACTGTGTGTACAGGAGGGGGATATACTGTGTGTACAGGAGGGGGATATACTGTGTGTACAGGAGGGGGATATACTGTGTGTACAGGAGGGGATATACTGTGTGTACAGGAGGGGATATACTGTGTGTACAGGAGAGGATATACTGTGTGTACAGGAGGGGATATACTGTGTGTACAGGAGGGGGATATACTGTGTGTACAGGAGAGGATATACTGTGTGTACAGGAGGGGGATATACTGTGTGTACAGGAGGAGGATATACTGTGTGTACAGGAGGGGGATATACTGTGTGTACAGGAGGGGGATATACTGTGTGTACAGGAGAGGATATACTGTGTGTACAGGAGAGGGATATACTGTGTGTACAGGAGAGGATATACTGTGTGTACAGGAGAGGATATACTGTGTGTACAGGAGAGGATATACTGTGTGTACAGGAGGGGGATATACTGTGTGTACAGGAGAGGATATACTGTGTGTACAGGAGGGGGATATACTGTGTGTACAGGAGGAGGATATACTGTGTGTACAGGAGGGGGATATACTGTGTGTACAGGAGGGGGATATACTGTGTCTACAGGAGGGGATATACTGTGTGTACAGGAGGGGATATACTGTGTGTACAGGAGGGGATATACTGTGTGTACAGGAGGGGATATACTGTGTGTACAGGAGGGGGATATACTGTGTGTACAGGAGAGGATATACTGTGTGTACAGGAGGGGATATACTGTGTGTACAGGAGGGGATATACTGTGTGTACAGGAGGGGATATACTGTGTGTACAGGAGGGGATATACAGTGTGTACAGGAGGGGATATACTGTGTGTACAGGAGGGGATATACTGTGTGTACAGGAGGGGATATACTGTGTGTACAGGAGGGGGATATACTGTGTGTACAGGAGAGGATATACTGTGTGTACAGGAGGGGATATACTGTGTGTACAGGAGGGGATATACTGTGTGTACAGGAGGGGATATACTGTGTGTACAGGAGGGGATATACTGTGTGTACAGGAGGGGATATACTGTGTGTACAGGAGAGGATATACTGTGTGTACAGCAGAGGGATATACTGTGTGTACAGGAGGGGGATATACTGTGTGTACAGGAGGGGATATACTGTGTGTACAGGAGGGGGATATACTGTGTGTACAGGAGGGGATATACTGTGTGCACAGGAGGAGATATACTGTGTGTACAGGAGGGGGATATACTGTGTGTACAGGAGGGGGATATACTGTGTGTACAGGAGAGGATATACTGTGTGTACAGGAGGGGGATATACTGTGTGTACAGGAGGGGGATATACTGTGTGTACAGGAGAGGATATACTGTGTGTACAGGAGGGGGATATACTGTGTGTACAGGAGGGGGATATACTGTGTGTACAGGAGGAGGATATACTGTGTGTACAGGAGGGGGATATACTGTGTGTACAGGAGGGGATATACTGTGTGTACAGGAGGGGGATATACTGTGTGTACAGGAGGGGATATACTGTGTGTACAGGAGAGGATATACTGTGTGTACAGGAGGGGATATACTGTGTGTACAGGAGGGGATATACTGTGTGTACAGGAGGGGATATACTGTGTGTACAGGAGGGGATATACTGTGTGTACAGGAGGGGATATACTGTGTGTACAGGAGGGGATATACTGTGTGTACAGGAGGGGATATACTGTGTGTACAGGAGGGGATATACTGTGTGTACAGGAGGGGGATATACTGTGTGTACAGGAGGGGATATACTGTGTGTACAGGAGGGGATATACTGTGTGTACAGGAGGGGATATACTGTGTGTACAGGAGGGGATATACTGTGTGTACAGGAGGGGATATACTGTGTGTACAGGAGGGGGATATACTGTGTGTACAGGAGAGGATATACTGTGTGTACAGGAGGGGATATACTGTGTGTAGGGGGGTGTACGCTGTATATACTGTGTGTAGGGGGGTATGCTGTATATACTGTGTGTAGGGGGGGTGTATGCTGTATATACTGTGTGTAGGGGGAGGTGTATGCTGTATATACTGTGTGTAGGGGGGTGTATGCTGTATATACTGTGTGTGTAGGGGGGTGTATGCTGTATATACTGTGTGTAGGGGGGTGTATGCTGTATATACTGTGTGTAGGGAGGGTGTATGCTGTATATACTGTGTGTAGGGGGGTGTATGCTGTATATACTGTGTGTGTAGGGGGGGTGTATGCTGTATATACTGTGTGTAGGGGGAGGTGTATGCTGTATATACTGTGTGTAGGGGGGTGTATGCTGTATATACTGTGTGTACAGGAGGGTACGCTGTATATACTGTGTGTAGGGGGTGTATGCTGTATATACTGTGTGTAGGGGGGGTGTATGCTGTATATACTGTGTGTAGGGGGGGTATGCTGTATATACTGTGTGTAGGGGGGGTGTATGCTGTATATACTGTGTGTAGGGGGTGTATGCTGTATAAACTGTGTGTAGGGGGGGTGTATGCTGTATATACTGTGTGTAGGGGGTGTATGCTGTATATACTGTGTGTAGGGGGGTATGCTGTATATACTGTGTGTAGGGGGGTATGCTGTATATACTGTGTGTAGGGGGGGTGTACGCTGTATATACTGTGTGTAGGGGGGTGTACGCTGTATATACTGTGTGTAGGAGGTATGCTGTATATACTGTGTGTAGGGGGGTGTATGCTGTATATACTGTGTGTAGGGGGGTGTATGCTGTATATACTGTGTGTAGGGGGGTGTATGCTGTATATACTGTGTGTAGGGGGGTGTATGCTGTATATACTGTGTGTGTAGGGGGGTGTATGCTGTATATACTGTGTGTAGGGGGTGTATGCTGTATATAATGTGTGTAGGGGGGGTGTATGCTGTATATACTGTGTGTAGCGGGGGTATGCTGTATATACTGTGTGTAGGGGGGGTGTACGCTGTATAGTCTGTGTGTAGGGGGGGTGTATGCTGTATATACTGTGTGTAGGGGGGGTATGCTGTATATACTGTGTGTAGGGTGTATGCTGTATATACTGTGTGTAGGGGGGGTGTATGCTGTATATACTGTGTGTAGGGGGTGTACGCTGTATATACTGTGTGTAGGGGGTGTATGCTGTATATACTGTGTGTAGGGGGGTGTATGCTGTATATACTGTGTGTAGGGGGGTGTATGCTGTATATACTGTGTGTAGGGGGTGTATGCTGTATATACTGTGTGTAGGGGGTGTATGCTGTATATACTGTGTGTAGCGGGTGTACGCTGTATATACTGTGTGTAGGGGGGGTGTATGCTGTATATACTGTGTGTAGGGGGAGGTGTATGCTGTATATACTGTGTGTAGGGGGGGTGTATGCTGTATATACTGTGTGTAGGGGGAGGTGTATGCTGTATATACTGTGTGTAGGGGGGTGCATGCTGTATATACTGTGTGTAGGGGGAGGTGTATGCTGTATATACTGTGTGTAGGGGGTGTACGCTGTATATACTGTGTGTAGGGGGGGTGTACGCTGTATATACTGTGTGTAGGGGGGGTGTATGCTGTATATACTGTGTGTAGGGGGAGGTGTATGCTGTATATACTGTGTGTAGGGGGGGTGTATGCTGTATATACTGTGTGTAGGGGGGGTGTATGCTGTATATACTGTGTGTAGGGGGAGGTGTATGCTGTATATACTGTGTGTAGGGGGGTGTATGCTGTATATACTGTGTGTAGGGGGAGGTGTATGCTGTATATACTGTGTGTGTAGGGGGGTGTATGCTGTATATACTGTGTGTAGGGGGGGTGTATGCTGTATATACTGTGTGTAGGGGGAGGTGTATGCTGTATATACTGTGTGTGTAGGGGGGTGTATGCTGTATATACTATGTGTAGGGGGGGTGTATGCTGTATATAATGTGTGTAGGGGGGGTGTATGCTGTATATACTGTGTGTAGGGGGGTGTATGCTGTATATACTGTGTGTAGGGGGGGTGTTTGCTGTATATACTGTGTGTAGGGGGGTGTATGCTGTATATACTGTGTGTAGGGGGGGTGTACAGGAGGGGGATATACTGTGTGTACAGGAGGGGGATATACTGTGTGTACAGGAGGGGGATATACTGTGTGTACAGGAGGGGATATACTGTGTGTACAGGAGGGGGATATACTGTGTGTACAGGAGGGGATATACTGTGTGTACAGGAGAGGATATACTGTGTGCACAGGAGAGGATATACTGTGTGTACAGGAGGGGATATACTGTGTGTACAGGAGGGGATATACTGTGTGTACAGGAGGGGATATACTGTGTGTACAGGAGGAGGATATACTGTGTGTACAGGAGAGGGATATACTGTGTGTACAGGAGGGGATATACTGTGTGTACAGGAGGGGGATATACTGTGTGTACAGGAGGGGATATACTGTGTGTACAGGAGGGGGATATACTGTGTGTACAGGAGGGGATATACTGTGTGTACAGGAGGGGGATATACTGTGTGTACAGGAGGGGATATACTGTGTGTACAGGAGGGGGATATACTGTGTGTACAGGAGGGGATATACTGTGTGTACAGGAGGGGGATATACTGTGTGTACAGGAGGGGATATACTGTGTGTACAGGAGGGGATATACTGTGTGTACAGGAGGGGATATACTGTGTGTACAGGAGAGGATATACTGTGTGTACAGGAGAGGATATACTGTGTGTACAGGAGGGGGATATACTGTGTGTACAGGAGGGGATATACTGTGTGTACAGGAGGGGGATATACTGTGTGTACAGGAGGGGATATACTGTGTGTACAGGAGGGGGATATACTGTGTGTACAGGAGGGGATATACTGTGTGTACAGGAGGGGGATATACTGTGTGTACAGGAGGGGGATATACTGTGTGTACAGGAGGGGATATACTGTGTGTACAGGAGGGGATATACTGTGTGTACAGGAGGGGGATATACTGTGTGTACAGGAGGGGGATATACTGTGTGTACAGGAGGGGGATATACTGTGTGTACAGGAGGGGATATACTGTGTGTACAGGAGGGGATATACTGTGTGTACAGGAGAGGATATACTGTGTGTACAGGAGAGGATATACTGTGTGTACAGGAGGGGGATATACTGTGTGTACAGGAGGGGATATACTGTGTGTACAGGAGGGGGATATACTGTGTGTACAGGAGGGGATATACTGTGTGTACAGGAGGGGGATATACTGTGTGTACAGGAGGGGATATACTGTGTGTACAGGAGGGGGATATACTGTGTGTACAGGAGGGGGATATACTGTGTGTACAGGAGGGGATATACTGTGTGTACAGGAGAGGATATACTGTGTGTACAGGAGGGGATATACTGTGTGTACAGGAGGGGATATACTGTGTGTACAGGAGAGGATATACTGTGTGTACAGGAGAGGATATACTGTGTGTACAGGAGGGGATATACTGTGTGTACAGGAGGGGATATACTGTGTGTACAGGAGGGGATATACTGTGTGTACAGGAGGGGATATACTGTGTGTACAGGAGGGGATATACTGTGTGTACAGGAGGGGATATACTGTGTGTACAGGAGGGGATATACTGTGTGTACAGGAGGGGATATACTGTGTGTACAGGAGGAGGATATACTGTGTGTACAGGAGGGGGATATACTGTGTGTACAGGAGGGGATATACTGTGTGTACAGGAGGGGATATACTGTGTGTACAGGAGAGGATATACTGTGTGTACAGGAGGAGGATATACTGTGTGTACAGGAGGGGGATATACTGTGTGAACAGGAGGGGATATACTGTGTGTACAGGAGGGGGATATACTGTGTGTACAGGAGGGGGATATACTGTGTGTACAGGAGGGGATATACTGTGTGTACAGGAGGGGATATACTGTGTGTACAGGAGGGGATATACTGTGTGTACAGGAGGGGATATACTGTGTGTACAGGAGAGGATATACTGTGTGTACAGGAGGGGATATACTGTGTGTACAGGAGGGGGATATACTGTGTGTACAGGAGGGGGATATACTGTGTGTACAGGAGGGGATATACTGTGTGTACAGCAGGGGATATACTGTGTGTACAGGAGGGGGATATACTGTGTGTACAGGAGAGGATATACTGTGTGTACAGGAGGAGGATATACTGTGTGTACAGGAGGGGAGATACTGTGTGTACAGGAGGGGGATATACTGTGTGTACAGGAGGGGATATACTGTGTGTACAGGAGGGGATATACTGTGTGTACAGGAGGGGGATATACTGTGTGTACAGGAGGGGATATACTGTGTGTACAGGAGAGGATATACTGTGTGTACAGGAGGGGGATATACTGTGTGTACAGGAGAGGGATATACTGTGTGTACAGGAGGGGATATACTGTGTGTACAGGAGGGGATATACTGTGTGTACAGGAGGGGATATACTGTGTGTACAGGAGAGGATATACTGTGTGTACAGGAGGAGGATATACTGTGTGTACAGGAGGGGGATATACTGTGTGTACAGGAGGGGATATACTGTGTGTACAGGAGAGGATATACTGTGTGTACAGGAGGGGGATATACTGTGTGTACAGGAGGGGGATATACTGTGTGTACAGGAGGGGGATATACTGTGTGTACAGGAGGGGATATACTGTGTGTACAGGAGGGGATATACTGTGTGTACAGGAGGGGATATACTGTGTGTACAGGAGGGGATATACTGTGTGTACAGGAGGGGATATACTGTGTGTACAGGAGAGGATATACTGTGTGTACAGGAGGAGGATATACTGTGTGTACAGGAGGGGGATATACTGTGTGTACAGGAGGGGATATACTGTGTGTACAGGAGGGGGATATACTGTGTGTACAGGAGGGGATATACTGTGTGTACAGGAGAGGATATACTGTGTGTACAGGAGAGGATATACTGTGTGTACAGGAGGGGATACACTGTGTATACAGGAGGGGGATATACTGTGTGTACAGGAGGGGATATACTGTGTGTAGGGGGGTGTATGCTGTATATACTGTGTGTGTAGGGGGGTGTACGCTGTATATACTGTGTGTAGGGGGGGTGTATGCTGTATATACTGTGTGTAGGGGGTGTATGCTGTATATACTGTGTGTAGGGGGGTGTATGCTGTATATACTGTGTGTAGGGGGGGTGTATGCTGTATATACTGTGTGTTTAGGGGGGTGTACGCTGTATATACTGTGTGTAGGGGGGTGTATGCTGTATATACTGTGTGTAGGGGGTGTATGCTGTATATACTGTGTGTAGGGGGGTGTATGCTGTATATACTGTGTGTAGGGGGTGTATGCTGTATATACTGTGTGTAGGGGGTGTATGCTGTATATACTGTGTGTAGGGGGTGTACGCTGTATATACTGTGTGTGTAGGGGGGGTGTATGCTGTATATACTGTGTGTAGGGGGTGTATGCTGTATATACTGTGTGTGTAGGGGGGTGTATGCTGTATATACTGTGTGTAGGGGGGTGTATGCTGTATATACTGTGTGTGTAGGGGGGGTATATGCTGTATATACTGTGTGTAGGGGGGTGTATGCTGTATATACTGTGTACAGGGGGTGTATGCTGTATATACTGTGTGTAGGGGGGGTGTATGCTGTATATACTGTGTGTGTAGGGGGGTGTACGCTGTATATACTGTGTGTAGGGGGGGTGTATGCTGTATATACTGTGTGTAGGGGGTGTATGCTGTATATACTGTGTGTAGGGGGGGTGTATGCTGTATATACTGTGTGTGTAGGGGGGTGTACGCTGTATATACTGTGTGTAGGGGGGGTGTATGCTGTATATACTGTGTGTAGGGGGTGTATGCTGTATATACTGTGTGTAGGGGGGTATGCTGTATATACTGTGTGTAGGGAGGGTGTATGCTGTATATACTGTGTGTAGGGGGTGTACGCTGTATATACTGTGTGTGTAGGGGGGTGTACGCTGTATATACTGTGTGTAGGGGGGGTGTATGCTGTATATACTGTGTGTAGGGGGTGTACGCTGTATATACTGTGTGTGTAGGGGGGTGTACGCTGTATATACTGTGTGTAGGGGGAGATGTACGCTGTATATACTGTGTGTAGGGGGGTGTATGCTGTATATACTGTGTGTAGGGGGGGTGTATGCTGTATATACTGTGTGTAGGGGGTGTATGCTGTATATACTGTGTGTAGGGGGGTGTATGCTGTATATACTGTGTGTGTAGGGGGGTGTACGCTGTATATATTGTGTGTAGGGGGGGTGTATGCTGTATATACTGTGTGTAGGGGGTGTATGCTGTATATACTGTGTGTGTAGGGGGGTGTACGCTGTATATACTGTGTGTAGGGGGGGTGTATGCTGTATATACTGTGTGTAGGGGGTGTACGCTGTATATACTGTGTGTAGGGGGTGTATGCTGTATATACTGTGTGTAGGGGATGTATGCTGTATATACTGTGTGTGTAGGGGGGTGTACGCTGTATATACTGTGTGTAGGGGGGGTTTATGCTGTATATACTGTGTGTACGCTGTATATACTGTGTGTAGGGGGTGTATGCTGTATATACTGTGTGTAGGGGGGTGTACGCTGTATATACTGTGTAGGGGGTGTATGCTGTATATACTGTGTGTGTAGGGGGGTGTACGCTGTATATACTGTGTGTAGGGGGGTGTATGCTGTATATACTGTGTGTAGGGGGGGTGTACGCTGTATATACTGTGTGTAGGGGGTGTACGCTGTATATACTGTGTGTAGGGGGTGTATGCTGTATATACTGTGTGTAGGGGATGTATGCTGTATATACTGTGTGTAGGGGATGTATGCTGTATATACTGTGTGTAGGGGGGTGTACGCTGTATATACTGTGTGTAGGGGGGTGTATGCTGTATATACTGTGTGTAGGGGGTGTATGCTGTATATACTGTGTGTGTAGGGGGGTGTACGCTGTATATACTGTGTGTAGGGGGGGTGTATGCTGTATATACTGTGTGTAGGGGGGTGTACGCTGTATATACTGTGTTTAGGGGGTGTACGCTGTATATACTGTGTGTAGGGGGGTGTATGCTGTATATACTGTGTGTAGGGGGGTGTATGCTGTATATACTGAGTGTACAGGGGGGTACGCTGTATATACTGTGTGTAGGGGGGTGTATGCTGTATATACTGTGTGTGTAGGGGGGGTGTATGCTGTATATACTGTGTGTAGGGGGGTGTACGCTTTATATACTGTGTGTAGGGGGGTGTATGCTGTATATACTGTGTGTAGGGGGGGTGTACGCTGTATATACTGTGTGTAGGGGGGTGTATGCTGTATATACTGTGTGTAGGGGGGGTGTATGCTGTATATAATGTGTGTAGGGGGTGTATGCTGTATATACTGTGTGCAGGGGGGTGTATGCTGTATATACTGTGTGTAGGGGGGTATGCTGTATATACTGTGTGTAGGGGGTGTACGCTGTATATACTGTGTGTAGGGGGTGTACGCTGTATATACTGTGTGTAGGGGGTGTACGCTGTATATACTGTGTGTAGGGGGGGTGTATGCTGTATATACTGTGTGTAGGGGGGGTGTACGCTGTATATACTGTGTGTAGGGGGGTGTATGCTGTATATACTGTGTGTAGGGGGGTGTATGCTGTATATACTGTGTGTAGGGGGTGTATGCTGTATATACTGTGTGTAGGGGGGTGTATGCTGTATATACTGTGTGTAGGGGGGTGTATGCTGTATATACTGTGTGTAGGGGGGTGTATGCTGTATATACTGTGTGTAGGGGGGTGTATGCTGTATATACTGTGTGTAGGGGGTGTGTATATACTGTGTGTAGGGGGGTGTATGCTGTATATACTGTGTGTAGGGGGGTGTATACTGTGTGTAGGGGGTGTATGCTGTATATACTGTGTGTAGGGGGTGTACGCTGTATATACTGTGTGTAGGGGGGTGTAGGCTGTATATACTGTGTGTAGGGGGGTGTATGCTGTATATACTGTGTGTAGAGGGTGTATGCTGTATATACTGTGTGTAGGGGGGTATGCTGTATATACTGTGTGTAGGGGGGTGTATGCTGTATATACTGTGTGTAGGGGGGGTGTATGCTGTATATACTGTGTGTAGGGGGGTGTATGCTGTATATACTGTGTGTAGGGGGGTGTATGCTGTATATACTGTGTGTAGGGGGGGTGTATGCTGTATATACTGTGTGTAGGGGGTGTATGCTGTATATACTGTGTGTAGGGGGGTGTATGCTGTATATACTGTGTGTAGGGGGTGTATGCTGTATATACTGTGTGTAGGGGGTGTACGCTGTATATACTGTGTGTGTAGGGGTGTACGCTGTATATACTGTGTGTAGGGGGGTGTATGCTGTATATACTGTGTGTAGGGGTGTACGCTGTATATACTGTGTGTGTAGGGGGTGTATGCTGTATATACTGTGTGTAGGGGGTATGCTGTATATACTGTGTGTGTAGGGGGTGTATGCTGTATATACTGTGTGTAGGGGGTGTATGCTGTATATACTGTGTGTAGAGGGTGTATGCTGTATATACTGTGTGTAGAGGGTGTATGCTGTATATACTGTGTGTAGGGGGGGTGTATGCTGTATATACTGTGTGTAGGGGGGGAGTATGCTGTATATACTGTGTGTAGGGGGGTGTATGCTGTATATACTGTGTGTAGGGGGGTGTATGCTGTATATACTGTGTGTAGGGGGGTGTATGCTGTATATACTGTGTGTAGGGGGGTGTATGCTGTATATACTGTGTGTAGGGGGTGTATGCTGTATATACTGTGTGTAGGGGGGTGTATGCTGTATATACTGTGTGTAGGGGGTGTATGCTGTATATACTGTGTGTAGGGGGTGTATGCTGTATATACTGTGTGTAGGGGGTGTACGCTGTATATACTGTGTGTGTAGGGGTGTACGCTGTATATACTGTGTGTAGGGGGGTGTATGCTGTATATACTGTGTGTAGGGGTGTACGCTGTATATACTGTGTGTGTAGGGGGTGTATGCTGTATATACTGTGTGTAGGGGGTATGCTGTATATACTGTGTGTGTAGGGGGTGTATGCTGTATATACTGTGTGTAGGGGGTGTATGCTGTATATACTGTGTGTAGAGGGTGTATGCTGTATATACTGTGTGTAGAGGGTGTATGCTGTATATACTGTGTGTAGGGGGGGTGTATGCTGTATATACTGTGTGTAGGGGGGGAGTATGCTGTATATACTGTGTGTAGGGGGGGTGTATGCTGTATATACTGTGTGTAGAGGGGTATGCTGTATATACTGTGTGTAGGGGGGTGTATGCTGTATATACTGTGTGTAGGGGGGGTATGCTGTATATACTGTGTGTAGAGGGTGTATGCTGTATATACTGTGTGTAGAGGGGTATGCTGTATATACTGTGTGTAGGGGGGTATGCTGTATATACTGTGTGTAGGGGGGTGTATGCTGTATATACTGTGTGTAGGGGGGTGTATGCTGTATATACTGTGTGTAGGGGGTGTATGCTGTATATACTGTGTGTGTAGGGGGTGTATGCTGTATATACTGTGTGTAGGGGGGGTATGCTGTATATTCTGTGTGTAGGGGGGGTATGCTGTATATACTGTGTGTAGAGGGTGTATGCTGTATATACTGTGTGTAGAGGGGTATGCTGTATATACTGTGTGTAGGGGGGTGTACGCTGTATATACTGTGTGTAGGGGGGTGTATGCTGTATATACTGTGTGTAGGGGGTGTACGCTGTATATACTGTGTGTGTAGGGGGTGTATGCTGTATATACTGTGTGTAGGGGGTGTATGCTGTATATACTGTGTGTAGAGGGTGTATGCTGTATATACTGTGTGTAGGGGGGTGTATGCTGTATATACTGTGTGTGTAGGGGGGGTATGCTGTATATACTGTGTGTAGGGGGGGTGTATGCTGTATATTCTGTGTGTAGGGGGGGTATGCTGTATATACTGTGTGTAGAGGGTGTATGCTGTATATACTGTGTGTAGGGGGGGTGTATGCTGTATATACTGTGTGTAGGGGGTGTATGCTGTATATACTGTGTGTAGGGGGGTATGCTGTATATACTGTGTGTAGGGGGGGTGTATGCTGTATATACTGTGTGTAGGGGGGGTGTATGCTGTATATACTGTGTGTAGGGGGGTGTATGCTGTATATACTGTGTGTAGGGGGGGTGTATGCTGTATATACTGTGTGTAGGGGGGTGTATGCTGTATATACTGTCTGTAGGGGGGTGTATGCTGTATATACTGTGTGTAGGGGGTATGCTGTATATACTGTGTGTAGGGAGGGTGTATGCTGTATATACTGTGTGTAGGGGGGTGTATGCTGTATATACTGTGTGTAGGGGGGGTGTATGCTGTATATACTGTGTGTAGGGGGGTGTATGCTGTATATACTGTGTGTAGGGGGGTGTATGCTGTATATACTGTGTGTAGGGGGGTGTATGCTGTATATACTGTGTGTAGGGGGAGGTGTACGCTGTATATACTGTGTGTAGGGGGGTGTAGGCTGTATATACTGTGTATAGGGGGGGTGTATGCTGTATATACTGTGTGTAGGGGGGTGTATGCTGTATATACTGTGTGTAGGGGGGGTGTATGCTGTATATACTGTGTGTAGGGAGGGTGTATGCTGTATATACTGTGTGTAGGGGGGGTGTATGCTGTATATACTGTGTGTAGGGGGGTGTATGCTGTATATACTGTGTGTAGGGGGGGTGTATGCTGTATATACTGTGTGTAGGGGGGGTGTATGCTGTATATACTGTGTGTAGGGGGAGGTGTATGCTGTATATACTGTGTGTAGGGGGGTGTATGCTGTATATACTGTGTGTAGGGGGGGTGTATGCTGTATATACTGTGTGTAGGGGGGGTGTATGCTGTATATACTGTGTGTAGGGGGGTGTATGCTGTATATACTGTGTGTAGGGGGGTGTATGCTGTATATACTGTGTTTAGAGGGGGTGTATGCTGTATATACTGTGTGTAGGGGGGGTATGCTGTATATACTGTGTGTAGGGGGGGTGTATGCTGTATATACTGTGTGTAGGGGGGGGTATGCTGTATATACTGTGTGTAGGGGGGTGTATGCTGTATATACTGTGTGTGTAGGGGTGTATGCTGTATATACTGTGTGTAGGGGGGTGTATGCTGTATATACTGTGTGTAGGGGTGTACGCTGTATATACTGTGTGTGTAGGGGGTGTATGCTGTATATACTGTGTGTAGGGGGTATGCTGTATATACTGTGTGTGTAGGGGGTGTATGCTGTATATACTGTGTGTAGGGGGTGTATGCTGTATATACTGTGTGTAGAGGGTGTATGCTGTATATACTGTGTGTAGGGGGGGTGTATGCTGTATATACTGTGTGTAGGGGGGTGTATGCTGTATATACTGTGTGTAGGGGGGTGTATGCTGTATATACTGTGTGTAGGGGGGTGTATGCTGTATATACTGTGTGTAGGAGGGTGTATGCTGTATATACTGTGTGTAGGGGGGTGTATGCTGTATATACTGTGTGTAGGGGGGGTGTATGCTGTATATACTGTGTGTAGGGGGGTGTACGCTGTATATACTGTGTGTAGGGGGGTGTACGCTGTATATACTGTGTGTAGGGGGGTGTACGCTGTATATACTGTGTGTAGGGGGGTGTACGCTGTATATACTGTGTGTAGGGGGGTGTACGCTGTATATACTGTGTGTAGGGGGTGTATGCTGTATATACTGTGTGTGTAGGGGGTGTATGCTGTATATACTGTGTGTAGGGGGTGTATGCTGTATATACTGTGTGTAGAGGGTGTATGCTGTATATACTGTGTGTAGAGGGGTATGCTGTATATACTGTGTGTAGGGGGGTATGCTGTATATACTGTGTGTAGGGGGGTGTATGCTGTATATACTGTGTGTAGGGGGGGTGTATGCTGTATATACTGTGTGTAGGGGGGTGTATGCTGTATATACTGTGTGTAGGGGGGTGTATGCTGTATATACTGTGTGTAGGGGGGTATGCTGTATATACTGTGTGTAGGGAGGGTGTATGCTGTATATACTGTGTGTAGGGGGGTGTATGCTGTATATACTGTGTGTAGGGGGGGTGTATGCTGTATATACTGTGTGTAGGGGGGTGTATGCTGTATATACTGTGTGTAGGGGGGGTGTATGCTGTATATACTGTGTGTAGGGGGGGTGTATGCTGTATATACTGTGTGTAGGGGGAGGTGTACGCTGTATATACTGTGTGTAGGGGGGTGTAGGCTGTATATACTGTGTGTAGGGGGTGTATGCTGTATATACTGTGTGTAGAGGGTGTATGCTGTATATACTGTGTGTAGGGGGGTATGCTGTATATACTGTGTGTAGGGGGGTATGCTGTATATACTGTGTGTAGGGGGGGTGTATGCTGTATATACTGTGTGTAGGGGGGGTGTATGCTGTATATACTGTGTGTAGGGGGGTGTATGCTGTATATACTGTGTGTAGGGGGGGTGTATGCTGTATATACTGTGTGTAGGGGGGTGTATGCTGTATATACTGTGTGTAGGGGGGGTGCATGCTGTATATACTGTGTGTAGGGGGGGTGTATGCTGTATATACTGTGTGTAGGGGGGGTGTATGCTGTATATACTGTGTGTAGGGGGAGGTGTACGCTGTATATACTGTGTGTAGGGGGGGTGTATGCTGTATATACTGTGTGTAGGGGGGTGTATGCTGTATATACTGTGTGTGTAGGGGGGTATGCTGTATATACTGTGTGTAGGGGGTGTACGCTGTATATACTGTGTGTAGGGGGGGTGTATGCTGTATATACTGTGTGTAGGGGGGGTGTACGCTGTATATACTGTGTGTAGGGGGTGTATGCTGTATATACTGTGTGTAGGGGGGTATGCTGTATATACTGTGTGTAGGGGGGTATGCTGTATATACTGTGTGTAGGGGGGGTGTATGCTGTATATACTGTGTGTAGGGGGGGTGTATGCTGTATATACTGTGTGTAGGGGGGGTGTATGCTGTATATACTGTGTGTAGGGGGGGTGTATGCTGTATATACTGTGTGTAGGGGGGTGTATGCTGTATATACTGTGTGTAGGGGGTGTATGCTGTATATACTGTGTGTAGGGGGGTATGCTGTATATACTGTGTGTAGGGAGGGTGTATGCTGTATATACTGTGTGTAGGGGGGGTATGCTGTATATACTGTGTGTAGGGGGAGGTGTATGCTGTATATACTGTGTGTAGGGGGGGTGTATGCTGTATATACTGTGTGTAGGGAGGGTGTATGCTGTATATACTGTGTGTAGGGCGGGGTATGCTGTATATACTGTGTGTAGGGGGGGGTGTATGCTGTATATACTGTGTGTTGGGGGGGTGTATGCTGTATATACTGTGTGTAGGGGGGTGTATGCTGTATATACTGTGTGTAGGGGGTGTATGCTGTATATACTGTGTGTGTAGGGGGGTGTATGCTGTATATACTGTGTGTAGGGGGGGTGTATGCTGTATATACTGTGTGTAGGGGGGGTGTATGCTGTATATACTGTGTGTAGGGGGAGGTGTACGCTGTATATACTGTGTGTAGGGGGGTGTAGGCTGTATATACTGTGTATAGGGGGGGTGTATGCTGTATATACTGTGTGTAGGGGGGTGTATGCTGTATATACTGTGTGTAGGGGGGGTGTATGCTGTATATACTGTGTGTAGGGAGGGTGTATGCTGTATATACTGTGTGTAGGGGGGGTGTATGCTGTATATACTGTGTGTAGGGGGGTGTATGCTGTATATACTGTGTGTAGGGGGGGTGTATGCTGTATATACTGTGTGTAGGGGGGGTGTATGCTGTATATACTGTGTGTAGGGGGAGGTGTATGCTGTATATACTGTGTGTAGGGGGGTGTATGCTGTATATACTGTGTGTGTAGGGGTGTATGCTGTATATACTGTGTGTAGGGGGGGTATGCTGTATATACTGTGTGTAGGGGGGGTGTATGCTGTATATACTGTGTGTAGGGGGGGTATGCTGTATATACTGTGTGTAGGGGGGTGTATGCTGTATATACTGTGTGTGTAGGGGTGTATGCTGTATATACTGTGTGTAGGGGGGTGTATGCTGTATATACTGTGTGTAGGGGTGTACGCTGTATATACTGTGTGTGTAGGGGGTGTATGCTGTATATACTGTGTGTAGGGGGTATGCTGTATATACTGTGTGTGTAGGGGGTGTATGCTGTATATACTGTGTGTAGGGGGTGTATGCTGTATATACTGTGTGTAGAGGGTGTATGCTGTATATACTGTGTGTAGAGGGTGTATGCTGTATATACTGTGTGTAGGGGGGTGTATGCTGTATATACTGTGTGTAGGGGGGGTGTATGCTGTATATACTGTGTGTAGGGGGGTGTATGCTGTATATACTGTGTGTAGGGGGGTGTATGCTGTATATACTGTGTGTAGGGGGGTATGCTGTATATACTGTCTGTAGGGAGGGTGTATGCTGTATATACTGTGTGTAGGGGGGGTGTATGCTGTATATACTGTGTGTAGGGGGGTGTATGCTGTATATACTGTGTGTAGGGGGGGTGTATGCTGTATATACTGTGTGTAGGGGGGTGTACGCTGTATATACTGTGTGTAGGGGGGTGTACGCTGTATATACTGTGTGTAGGGGGGTGTACGCTGTATATACTGTGTGTAGGGGGGTGTACGCTGTATATACTGTGTGTAGGGGGTGTATGCTGTATATACTGTGTGTGTAGGGGGTGTATGCTGTATATACTGTGTGTAGGGGGTGTATGCTGTATATACTGTGTGTGTAGGGGGGTGTACGCTGTATATACTGTGTGTAGGGGGTGTATGCTGTATATACTGTGTGTAGGGGGTGTATGCTGTATATACTGTGTGTGTAGGGGGTGTATGCTGTATATACTGTGTGTAGGGGGTGTATGCTGTATATACTGTGTGTGTAGGGGGGTGTATGCTGTATATACTGTGTGTAGGGGGGGTGTATGCTGTATATACTGTGTGCAGGAGGTGTATGCTGTATATACTGTGTGTGTAGGGGGGTGTATGCTGTATATACTGTGTGTAGGGGGGGTGTATGCTGTATATACTGTGTGTAGGGGGTGTATGCTGTATATACTGTGTGTAGGGGGGGTGTACGCTGTATATACTGTGTGTAGGGGGTGTATGCTGTATATACTGTGTGTAGGGGGTGTATGCTGTATATACTGTGTGTAGGGGGTGTATGCTGTATATACTGTGTGTAGGGGGGGTGTACGCTGTATATACTGTGTGTAGGGGGTGTATGCTGTATATACTGTGTGTAGGGGGTGTATGCTGTATATACTGTGTGTAGGGGGGGTGTACGCTGTATATACTGTGTGTAGAGGGGTATGCTGTATATACTGTGTGTAGGGGGGTATGCTGTATATACTGTGTGTAGGGGGGGTGTATGCTGTATATACTGTGTGTAGGGGGGGTGTATGCTGTATATACTGTGTGTAGGGGGGGTGTATGCTGTATATACTGTGTGTAGGGGGGTGTATGCTGTATATACTGTGTGTAGGGGGGTATGCTGTATATACTGTGTGTAGGGAGGGTGTATGCTGTATATACTGTGTGTAGGGGGGTGTATGCTGTATATACTGTGTGTAGGGGGGGTGTATGCTGTATATACTGTGTGTAGGGGGGTGTATGCTGTATATACTGTGTGTAGGGGGGGTGTATGCTGTATATACTGTGTGTAGGGGGGGTGTATGCTGTATATACTGTGTGTAGGGGGAGGTGTACGCTGTATATACTGTGTGTAGGGGGGTGTAGGCTGTATATACTGTGTGTAGGGGGTGTATGCTGTATATACTGTGTGTAGAGGGTGTATGCTGTATATACTGTGTGTAGGGGGGTATGCTGTATATACTGTGTGTAGGGGGGTATGCTGTATATACTGTGTGTAGGGGGGGTGTATGCTGTATATACTGTGTGTAGGGGGGGTGTATGCTGTATATACTGTGTGTAGGGGGTTGTATGCTGTATATACTGTGTGTAGGGGGGTGTATGCTGTATATACTGTGTGTAGGGGGGGTGTATGCTGTATATACTGTGTCTAGGGGGGTGTACGCTGTATATACTGTGTGTAGGGGGGGTGTATGCTGTATATACTGTGTGTAGGGGGGGTGCATGCTGTATATACTGTGTGTAGTGGGGGTGTATGCTGTATATACTGTGTGTAGGGGGGGTGTATGCTGTATATACTGTGTGTAGGGGGGGTGTATGCTGTATATACTGTGTGTAGGGGGAGGTGTACGCTGTATATACTGTGTGTAGGGGGGGTGTATGCTGTATATACTGTGTGTAGGGGGGTGTATGCTGTATATACTGTGTGTAGGGGGGGTGTATGCTGTATATACTGTGTGTAGGGGGGGTGTATGCTGTATATACTGTGTGTAGGGGGAGGTGTATGCTGTATATACTGTGTGTAGGGGGGGTGTATGCTGTATATACTGTGTGTAGGGGGTGTATGCTGTATATACTGTGTGTAGGGGGGTGTACGCTGTATATACTGTGTGTAGGGGGTGTATGCTGTATATACTGTGTGTAGGGGGGGTGTATGCTATATATACTGTGTGTAGGGGGTGTATGCTGTATATACTGTGTGTAGGGGGGTGTATGCTGTATATACTGTGTGTAGGGGGTGTATGCTGTATATACTGTGTGTAGAGGGTGTACGCTGTATATACTGTGTGTAGGGGGGTGTACGCTGTATATACTGTGTGTAGGGGGGGTGTATGCTGTATATACTGTGTGTAGGGGGGGTGTATGCTGTATATACTGTGTGTAGGGGGAGGTGTATGCTGTATATACTGTGTGTAGGGGGGTGTATGCTGTATATACTGTGTGTAGGGGGGTATGCTGTATATACTGTGTGTAGGGGGTGTACGCTGTATATACTGTGTGTAGGGGGTGTACGCTGTATATAATGTGTGTAGGGGGTGTACGCTGTATATACTGTGTGTAGGGGGGGTGTATGCTGTATATACTGTGTGTAGGGGGTGTATGCTGTATATACTGTGTGTAGGGGGGTGTACGCTCTATATACTGTGTGTAGGGGGTGTACGCTGTATATACTGTGTGTAGGGGGGTGTACGCTCTATATACTGTGTGTAGGGGGGTGTATGCTGTATATACTGTGTGTAGGGGGTGTACGCTGTATATACTGTGTGTAGGGGGGGTGTATGCTGTATATACTGTGTGTAGGGGGGGTGTATGCTGTATATACTGTGTGTAGGGGGGTGTATGCTGTATATACTGTGTGTAGGGGGGGTGTATGCTGTATATACTGTGTGTAGGGGGGGGTGTATGCTGTATATACTGTGTGTAGGGGGGGTGTATGCTGTATATACAGTGTGTAGGGGGGGTGTATGCTGTATATACTGTGTGTAGGGAGGGTGTATGCTGTATATACTGTGTGTAGGGGGGGTGTATGCTGTATATACTGTGTGTAGGGGGGTGTACGCTGTATATACTGTGTGTAGGGGGGTGTACGCTGTATATACTGTGTGTAGGGGGGGGTGTATGCTGTATATACTGTGTGTAGGGGGTGTATGCTGTATATACTGTGTGTAGGGGGTGTATGCTGTATATACTGTGTGTAGGGGGGTGTATGCTGTATATACTGTGTGTAGGGGGTGTATGCTGTATATACTGTGTGTAGAGGGTGTATGCTGTATATACTGTGTGTAGGGGGGTGTACGCTGTATATACTGTGTGTAGGGGGGGTGTATGCTGTATATACTGTGTGTAGGGGGTGTATGCTGTATATACTGTGTGTAGGGGGGTGTACGCTCTATATACTGTGTGTAGGGGGGTGTATGCTGTATATACTGTGTGTAGGGGGTGTACGCTGTATATACTGTGTGTAGGGGGGGTGTATGCTGTATATACTGTGTGTAGGGGGGGTGTATGCTGTATATACTGTGTGTAGGGGGGTGTATGCTGTATATACTGTGTGTAGGGGGGGTGTATGCTGTATATACTGTGTGTAGGGGGGGTGTATGCTGTATATACTGTGTGTAGGGGGGGTGTATGCTGTATATACTGTGTGTAGGGGGTGTATGCTGTATATAATGTGTGTAGGGGGGGTGTATGCTGTATATACTGTGTGTGTAGGGGGGTGTATGCTGTATATACTGTGTGTGTAGGGGGAGGTGTATGCTGTATATACTGTGTGTAGGGGGTGTATGCTGTATATACTGTGTGTGTAGGGGGGGTGTATGCTGTATATACTGTGTGTAGGGGGGGTGTATGCTGTATATACCGTGTGTAGGGGGGTATGCTGTATATACTGTGTGTAGGGGGTGTACGCTGTATATACTGTGTGTAGGGGGGTATGCTGTATATACTGTGTGTAGGGGGTGTACGCTGTATATACTGTGTGTAGGGGGTGTATGCTGTATATACTGTGTGTAGGGGGTGTACGCTGTATATACTGTGTGTAGGGGGAGGTGTACGCTGTATATACTGTGTGTAGGGGGGTATGCTGTATATACTGTGTGTAGGGGGTGTACGCTGTATATACTGTGTGTAGGGGGTGTATGCTGTATATACTGTGTGTAGGGGGTGTATGCTGTATATACTGTGTGTAGGGGGTGTACGCTGTATATACTGTGTGTAGGGGGAGGTGTACGCTGTATATACTGTGTGTAGGGGGGTGTATGCTGTATATACTGTGTGTAGGGGGTGTATGCTGTATATACTGTGTGTAGGGGGTGTACGCTGTATATACTGTGTGTAGGGGGGTGTATGCTGTATATACTGTGTGTAGGGGGGTGTATGCTGTATATACTGTGTGTAGGGGGGTGTATGCTGTATATACTGTGTGTAGGGGGGGTGTATGCTGTATATACTGTGTGTAGGGGGGTGTATGCTGTATATACTGTGTGTACAGGAGGGTACGCTGTATATACTGTGTGTAGGGGGTGTATGCTGTATATACTGTGTGTAGGGGGGTGTATGCTGTATATACTGTGTGTAGGGGGGTGTATGCTGTATATACTGTGTGTAGGGGGTGTACGCTGTATATACTGTGTGTAGGGGGTGTACGCTGTATATACTGTGTGTAGGGGGTGTACGCTGTATATACTGTGTGTAGGGGGTGTACGCTGTATATACTGTGTGTAGGGGGTGTACGCTGTATATACTGTGTGTAGGGAGTGTACGCTGTATATACTGTGTGTAGGGGGTGTACGCTGTATATAATGTGTGTAGGGGGAGTGTATGCTGTATATACTGTGTGTAGGGGGTGTATGCTGTATATAATGTGTGTAGGGGGGGTGTATGCTGTATATACTGTGTGTGTAGGGGGGTGTATGCTGTATATACTGTGTGTGTAGGGGTGTATGCTGTATATACCGTGTGTAGGGGGGTATGCTGTATATACTGTGTGTAGGGGGTGTACGCTGTATATACTGTGTGTAGGGGGGTATGCTGTATATACTGTGTGTAGGGGGTGTACGCTGTATATACTGTGTGTAGGGGGTGTATGCTGTATATACTGTGTGTAGGGGGTGTACGCTGTATATACTGTGTGTAGGGGGAGGTGTACGCTGTATATACTGTGTGTAGGGGGGTATGCTGTATATACTGTGTGTAGGGGGTGTACGCTGTATATACTGTGTGTAGGGGGTGTACGCTGTATATACTGTGTGTAGGGGGTGTACGCTGTATATACTGTGTGTAGGGGGAGGTGTACGCTGTATATACTGTGTGTAGGGGGGTGTATGCTGTATATACTGTGTGTAGGGGGGTGTATGCTGTATATACTGTGTGTAGGGGGTGTATGCTGTATATACTGTGTGTAGGGGGTGTACGCTGTATATACTGTGTGTAGGGGGGTGTATGCTGTATATACTGTGTGTAGGGGGGTGTATGCTGTATATACTGTGTGTAGGGGGGTGTATGCTGTATATACTGTGTGTAGGGGGGGTGTATGCTGTATATACTGTGTGTAGGGGGGGTGTATGCTGTATATACTGTGTGTAGGGGGGTGTATGCTGTATATACTGTGTGTAGGGGGTGTACACTGTATATACTGTGTGTAGGGGGTGTACGCTGTATATACTGTGTGTAGGGGGTGTACGCTGTATATACTGTGTGTAGGGGGTGTACGCTGTATATACTGTGTGTAGGGGGGGGTGTATGCTGTATATACTGTGTGTAGGGGGTGTATGCTGTATATACTGTGTGTAGGGGGTGTATGCTGTATATACTGTGTGTAGGGGGGGTGTATGCTGTATATACTGTGTGTAGGGGGAGGTGTATGCTGTATATACTGTGTGTAGGGGGTGTACGCTGTATATACTGTGTGTAGGGGGTGTATGCTGTATATACTGTGTGTAGGGGGTGTACGCTGTATATACTGTGTGTAGGGAGTGTACGCTGTATATACTGTGTGTAGGGGGGGTGTATGCTGTATATACTGTGTGTAGGGGGTGTACGCTGTATATACTGTGTGTAGGGGGTGTATGCTGTATATACTGTGTGTAGGGGGTGTACGCTGTATATACTGTGTGTAGGGAGTGTACGCTGTATATACTGTGTGTAGGGGGGGGTGAAGTTACCGGATGTGAAGTGAAGGAAGCAGGGCGGAGACTGAACAGGAAAACAGAATCCGAGGAGGAGACGCGGCTCAGGATCCAGCGGCAAAATAACCGGAGCCTCCGTGTGTGTACAGGGAGCCTGTGCCGTATATACCGCGTCCTGTGTACACTGAGCCTGTGCTGTATATACCGCGTCCTGTGTACACTGAGCCTGTGCCGTATATACCGCGTCCTGTGTCCTGAGCTGAGAATGTAACATCCGCACCGGAGGCTGCGATACAACGGTGAGATCCGGAGAGCAGCAGTGTATCCAATCCTGGAGGCAGGAGAGGTGTAGATACAGTGTATCCAGCGCTGTGTACCGCAAGCCTGAATCATCTGTGTGTACTACCCCTGATATCACCCCCTGTCTGATTATTACCCCCCTGATATCACTCCCTGTCTGATTATTACCCCCCTGTCTTATTATTACCCCCCTGATGTCACTCCCTGTCTGATTATTACCCCCTGATATCACTCCCTGTCTGATTATTACCCCCCTGTCTTATTATTACCCCCCTGATATCACACCCTGTCTTATTATTACCTCCCTGATATCACCCCCTGTCTTATTATTACCCCCCTGATATCACCCCCTGTCTTATTATTACCTCCCTGATATCACCCCCTGTCTTATTATTACCTCCCTGATATCACCCCCTGTCTTATTATTACCTCCCTGATATCACCCCCTGTCTGATTATTACCCCCTGATATCACTCCCTGTCTGATTATTACCCCCCTGTCTTATTATTACCCCCCTGATATCACACCCTGTCTTATTATTACCTCCCTGATATCACCCCCTGTCTTATTATTACCCCCCTGATATCACCCCCTGTCTTATTATTACCTCCCTGATATCACCCCCTGTCTTATTATTACCTCCCTGATATCACCCCCTGTCTTATTATTACCCCCCTGATATCACCCCCTGTCTTATTATTACCTCCCTGATATCACCCCCTGTCTTATTATTACCTCCCTGATATCACCCCCTGTCTTATTATTACCTCCCTGATATCACCCCCTGTCTTATTATTACCCCCCCTGATATCACCCCCTGTCTTATTATTCCCCCCTGATATCACACCCTGTCTTATTATTACCCCCCTGATATCACACCCTGTCTTATTACCCCCCTGATATCACTCCCTGTCTTATTATTACCCCCCTGATATCACACCCTGTCTTATTATTACCTCCCTGATATCACCCCCTGTCTTATTATTACCCCCCTGATATCACCCCCTGTCTTATTATTACCTCCCTGATATCACCCCCTGTCTTATTATTACCCCCCCTGATATCACCCCCTGTCTTATTATTCCCCCCTGATATCACACCCTGTCTTATTATTACCCCCCTGATATCACCCCCTGTCTTATTATTCCCCCCTGATATCACCCCCTGTCTTATTATTCCCCCCTGATATCACCCCCTGTCTTATTATTACCCCCTGATATCACACCCTGTCTTATTATTACCCCCCTGATATCACACCCTGTCTTATTATTACCCCCCTGATATCACCCCCTGTCTTATTATTCCCCCCTGATATCACCCCCTGTCTTATTATTCCCCCCTGATATCACCCCCTGTCTTATTATTACCCCCTGATATCACACCCTGTCTTATTATTACCCCCCTGATATCACACCCTGTCTTATTATTACCCCCCTGATATCACACCCTGTCTTATTATTACCCCCCTGATATCACCCCCTGTCTTATTATTCCCCCCTGATATCACCCCCTGTCTTATTATTCCCCCCTGATATCACCCCCTGTCTTATTATTACCCCCCTGATATCACACCCTGTCTTATTATTACCCCCCTGATATCACACCCTGTCTTATTATTACCCCCATGATATCGCACCCCGTCTTATTATTACCCTCTTTGTATCATACACTTGTATGGGGGGTTAGTGTTAGGGACTTTGCTCAGTCCTCGGCTTCTGCCTGGATTATGTATATTGCACACATCAACGCTGGTTCCAGCTCAGACACCTCCGATCCGGGGGATTGATAAGTCTGCGGTCACACGGGGTCGCTGCAGATTTATCAATTTAGACCGGACAACCCCTTTAGACTCTTCACGTGTCACTCCTCTGGTCTTAAATCCCATCTTGTTCCCCCTTATTCATATTAGATTCCTCCTGTTATTCCCTCCTTGAATCAGATCTCCTCTCCCCTCCCCCATCTTCTGTATCTTCCTTTGTTAACCTTCCTTATATTGGATCCTCTGCTGTTACCCCTCCTCCTTATTACATCCCCTCCGTGTATCAGATCTCCTTTTGCTTCCTCCACCTGGTATTAGCTCCTTTCTTTATACCACCTCTGTCGCGTCGCCCCCCCCCCCTCCCCGTCCTCTGTCGCGTCTGGTTCCCCCCTCCCCGTCCTCTGTCGCGTCTGGTTCCCCCCCCCCCGTCCTCTGTCGCGTCGGGTCCCCCGCCCCCCGTCCTCTGTCGCGTCGGGTCCCCCGCCCCCCGTCCTCTGTCGCGTCGGGTCCCCCGCCCCCCGTCCTCTGTCGCGTCGGGTCCCCCGTCCTCTGTCGCGTCGGGTCCCCCGCCCCCCGTCCTCTGTCGCGTCGGGTCCCCGCCCCCCCCCGTCCTCTGTCGCGTCGGGTCCCCGCCCCCCCATCCTCTGTCGCGTCGGGTCCCCGCCCCCCCCGTCCTCTGTCGCGTCGGGTCCCCGCCCCCCCCCGTCCTCTGTCGCGTCAGGTCCCCGCCCCCCCCGTCCTCTGTCGCGTCGGGTCCCCGCCCCCCCGTCCTCTGTCGCGTCGGGTCCCCGCCCCCCCGTCCTCTGTCGCGTCGGGTCCCCGCCCCCCCGTCCTCTGTCGCGTCGGGTCCCCGCCCCCCCGTCCTCTGTCGCGTCGGGTCCCCGCCCCCCCGTCCTCTGTCGCGTCGGGTCCCCACCCCCCTGTCCTCTGTCGCGTCGGGTCCCCCACCACCAGTCCTCTGTCGCGTCGGGTCCCCGCCCCCCCCCCGTCCTCTGTCGCGTCGGGTCCCCGCCCCCCCATCCTCTGTCGCGTCGGGTCCCCGCCCCCCCGTCCTCTGTCGCGTCGGGTCCCCGCCCCCCCCCGTCCTCTGTCGCGTCGGGTCCCCGCCCCCCCGTCCTCTGTCGCGTCGGGTCCCCGCCCCCCCGTCCTCTGTCGCGTCGGGTCCCCGCCCCCCCGTCCTCTGTCGCGTCGGGTCCCCGCCCCCCCGTCCTCTGTCGCGTCGGGTCCCCACCCCCCCATCCTCTGTCGCGTCGGGTCCCCCACCACCAGTCCTCTGTCGCGCTGGTTCTGTTCCTTTTATCGTCTTTTCTATTACAGGAAGACGATGGAGAAGTGGCCGCCGCAGCGTCGACTCCTCGGATCCTTCCTGTTACTACTCTGCTGGGCCAGAGTCTCCGAGAGCACGATCTACGCAGTTAGAGAGGTATACACTGGGTGTGTGTGTGTGTATATATATATGATCCTGGGGAGGAGACCCCTCTACCGTGCACATCACCAGCCCCTGAGTGCTCATACCCAGATGCCTGGGGGCGGCCGGTACGTTATACTGTTATTACAGCTCCAGGCACAATGGCCGGCGTACAGTGACATGTAAAAGTTTGTGCACCCCTGGTCAAAATTCCTGTTATTGTGAACAGTTAAACAAGTTAAAGATGAAATGATCTAAAAGCCTAAAATTACAGATGACACATCTCCTTTGTATTTTAGGCAAAATAATTTATATATACTGCTCCAAAAAAATACTAAAATCCCAGATCCTAGATATCACTGGGTGAAATATTCCTGTTGCAAATCTTTATTCATTACATAGTGGAGCGTTGAGAACAATAAAACATATAAATGATCAATGTAAATCAGAATGAATATCCCATGGAGGCCTGGATTTAACCTGATCAAAATCAAAGTGTAAAATCAAATTCCAGGCTGATCCAACTTCAGTGGAAATGCCCGAAGACAAGGAAATGCTGCCCAGTAATGTGTGTGGCCTCCACGTGCCTGTATGACCTCCCTACAACGCCTGGGCATGCTCCTGATGAGGCTGAGTATTGTGTGTGGCCTCCACGTGCCTGTATGACCTCCCTACAACACCTGGGCATGCTCCTGATGAGGCTGAGTATTGTGTGTGGCCTCCACGTGCCTGTATGACCTCCCTACAACGCCTGGGCATGCTCCTGATGAGGCTGAGTATTGTGTGTGGCCTCCACGTGCCTGTATGACCTCCCTACAACGCCTGGGCATGCTCCTGATGAGGCTGAGTATTGTGTGTGGCCTCCACGTGCCTGTATGACCTCCCTACAACGCCTGGGCATGCTCCTGATGAGGCCGAGTATTGTGTGTGGCCTCCACGTGCCTGTATGACCTCCCTACAACGCCTGGGCATGCTCCTGATGAGGCTGAGTATTGTGTGTGGCCTCCACGTGCCTGTATGACCTCCCTACAACGCCTGGGCATGCTCCTGATGAGGCTGAGTATTGTGTGTGGCCTCCACGTGTCTGTATGACCTCCCTACAACACCTGGGCATGCTCCTGATGAGGCTGAGTATTGTGTGTGGCCTCCACGTGCCTGTATGACCTCCCTACAACGCCTGGGCATGCTCCTGATGAGGCTGAGTATTGTGTGTGGCCTCCACATGCCTGTATGACCTCCCTACAACGCCTGGGTATGCTCCTGATGAGGCTGAGTATTGTGTGTGACCTCCACGTGCCTGTATGACCTCCCTACAACGCCTGGGCATGCTCCTGATGAGGCTGAGTATTGTGTGTGGCCTCCACGTGCCTGTATGACCTCCCTACAACGCCTGGGCATGCTCCTGATGAGGCTGAGTATTGTGTGTGGCCTCCACGTGCCTGTATGACCTCCCTACAACGCCTGGGCATGCTCCTGATGAGGCTCAGTATTGTGTGTGGCCTCCACGTGCCTGTATGACCTCCCTACAACGCCTGGGTATGCTCCTGATGAGGCTGAGTATTGTGTGTGACCTCCACGTGCCTGTATGACCTCCCTACACCGCCTGGGCATGCTCCTGATGAGGCTGAGTATTGTGTGTGGCCTCCACGTGCCTGTATGACCTCCCTACAACGCCTGGGCATGCTCCTGATGAGGCTGAGTATTGTGTGTGGCCTCCACGTGCCTGTATGACCTCCCTACAACGCCTGGGCATGCTCCTGATGAGGCTGAGTATTGTGTGTGACCTCCACGTGCCTGTATGACCTCCCTACAACGCCTGGGCATGCTCCTGATGAGGCTGAGTATTGTGTGTGGCCTCCACGTGCCTGTATGACCTCCCTACAACGCCTGGGCATGCTCCTGATGAGGCTGAGTATTGTGTGTGACCTCCACGTGCCTGTATGACCTCCCTACAACGCCTGGGCATGCTCCTGATGAGGCTGAGTATTGTGTGTGGCCTCCACGTGTCTGTATGACCTCCCTACAACACCTGGGCATGCTCCTGATGAGGCTGAGTATTGTGTGTGGCCTCCACGTGCCTGTATGACCTCCCTACAACGCCTGGGCATGCTCCTGATGAGGCTGAGTATTGTGTGTGGCCTCCTCGTGCCTGTATGACCTCCCTACAATGCCTGGGCATGCTCCTGATGAGGCTGAGTATTGTGTGTGGCCTCCTCGTGCCTGTATGACCTCCCTACAATGCCTGGGCATGCTCCTGATGAGGCTGAGTATTGTGTGTGGCCTCCACGTGCCTGTATGACCTCCCTACAACGCCTGTGCTTGCTCCTGATGAGGCCGAGTATTGTGTGTGGCCTCCACGTGCCTGTATGACCTCCCTACAACGCCTGGGCATGCTCCTGATGAGGCTGAGTATTGTGTGTGGCCTCCACGTGCCTGTATGACCTCCCTACAACGCCTGGGCATGCTCCTGATGAGGCTGAGTATTGTGTGTGGCCTCCACGTGCCTGTATGACCTCCCTACAACGCCTGGGCGTGCTCCTGATGAGGCTGAGTATTGTGTGTGGCCTCCACGTGCCTGTATGACCTCCCTACAACGCCTGGGCATGCTCCTGATGAGGCTGAGTATTGTGTGTGGCCTCCACGTGCCTGTTTGACCTCCCTACAACGCCTGGGCATGCTCCTGATGAGGCTGAGTATTGTGTGTGGCCTGTATGACCTCCCTACAACGCCTGGGCAAGCTCCTGATGAGGCTGAGTATTGTGTGTGGCCTCCACGTGCCTGTATGACCTCCCTACAACGCCTGGGCATGCTCCTGATGAGGCTGAGTATTGTGTGTGGCCTCCACGTGCCTGTATGACCTCCCTACAACGCCTGGGCATGCTCCTGATGAGGCTGAGTATTGTGTGTGGCCTCCACGTGCCTGTATGACCTCCCTACAATGCCTGGGCAAGCTCCTGATGAGGCTGAGTATTGTGTGTGGCCTCCACGTGCCTGTATGACCTCCCTACAACGCCTGGGCATGCTCCTGATGAGGCTGAGTATTGTGTGTGGCCTCCACGTGCCTGTATGACCTCCCTACAACGCCTGGGCATGCTCCTGATGAGGCTGAGTATTGTGTGTGGCCTCCACGTGCCTGTATGACCTCCCTACAACGCCTGGGCGTGCTCCTGATGAGGCTGAGTATTGTGTGTGGCCTCCACGTGCCTGTATGACCTCCCTACAACGCCTGGGCATGCTCCTGATGAGGCTGAGTATTGTGTGTGGCCTCCACGTGCCTGTATGACCTCCCTACAACGCCTGGGCATGCTCCTGATGAGGCTGAGTATTGTGTGTGACCTCCACGTGCCTGTATGACCTCCCTACAACGCCTGGGCATGCTCCTGATGAGGCTGAGTATTGTGTGTGGCCTCCACGTGCCTGTATGACCTCCCTACAACGCCTGGGCATGCTCCTGATGAGGCTGAGTATTGTGTGTGACCTCCACGTGCCTGTATGACCTCCCTACAACGCCTGGGCATGCTCCTGATGAGGCTGAGTATTGTGTGTGGCCTCCACGTGTCTGTATGACCTCCCTACAACACCTGGGCATGCTCCTGATGAGGCTGAGTATTGTGTGTGGCCTCCACGTGCCTGTATGACCTCCCTACAACGCCTGGGCATGCTCCTGATGAGGCTGAGTATTGTGTGTGGCCTCCTCGTGCCTGTATGACCTCCCTACAATGCCTGGGCATGCTCCTGATGAGGCTGAGTATTGTGTGTGGCCTCCTCGTGCCTGTATGACCTCCCTACAATGCCTGGGCATGCTCCTGATGAGGCTGAGTATTGTGTGTGGCCTCCACGTGCCTGTATGACCTCCCTACAACGCCTGTGCTTGCTCCTGATGAGGCCGAGTATTGTGTGTGGCCTCCACGTGCCTGTATGACCTCCCTACAACGCCTGGGCATGCTCCTGATGAGGCTGAGTATTGTGTGTGGCCTCCACGTGCCTGTATGACCTCCCTACAACGCCTGGGCATGCTCCTGATGAGGCTGAGTATTGTGTGTGGCCTCCACGTGCCTGTATGACCTCCCTACAACGCCTGGGCGTGCTCCTGATGAGGCTGAGTATTGTGTGTGGCCTCCACGTGCCTGTATGACCTCCCTACAACGCCTGGGCATGCTCCTGATGAGGCTGAGTATTGTGTGTGGCCTCCACGTGCCTGTTTGACCTCCCTACAACGCCTGGGCATGCTCCTGATGAGGCTGAGTATTGTGTGTGGCCTGTATGACCTCCCTACAACGCCTGGGCAAGCTCCTGATGAGGCTGAGTATTGTGTGTGGCCTCCACGTGCCTGTATGACCTCCCTACAACGCCTGGGCATGCTCCTGATGAGGCTGAGTATTGTGTGTGGCCTCCACGTGCCTGTATGACCTCCCTACAACGCCTGGGCATGCTCCTGATGAGGCTGAGTATTGTGTGTGGCCTCCACGTGCCTGTATGACCTCCCTACAATGCCTGGGCAAGCTCCTGATGAGGCTGAGTATTGTGTGTGGCCTCCACGTGCCTGTATGACCTCCCTACAACGCCTGGGCATGCTCCTGATGAGGCTGAGTATTGTGTGTGGCCTCCACGTGCCTGTATGACCTCCCTACAACGCCTGGGCATGCTCCTGATGAGGCTGAGTATTGTGTGTGGCCTCCACGTGCCTGTATGACCTCCCTACAACGCCTGGGCGTGCTCCTGATGAGGCTGAGTATTGTGTGTGGCCTCCACGTGCCTGTATGACCTCCCTACAACGCCTGGGCATGCTCCTGATGAGGCTGAGTATTGTGTGTGGCCTCCACGTGCCTGTATGACCTCCCTACAACGCCTGGGCATGCTCCTGATGAGGCTGAGTATTGTGTGTGGCCTCCACGTGCCTGTATGACCTCCCTACAACGCCTGGGCATGCTCCTGATGAGGCTGAGTATTGTGTGTGGCCTCCACGTGCCTGTATGACCTCCCTACAACGCCTGGGCATGCTCCTGATGAGGCTGAGTATTGTGTGTGGCCTCCACGTGCCTGTTTGACCTCCCTACAACGCCTGGGCATGCTCCTGATGAGGCTGAGTATTGTGTGTGGCCTCCACGTGCCTGTATGACCTCCCTACAACGCCTGGGCATGCTCCTGATGAGGCTGAGTATTGTGTGTGGCCTCCACGTGCCTGTATGACCTCCCTACAACGCCTGGGCATGCTCCTGATGAGGCTGAGTATTGTGTGTGGCCTGTATGACCTCCCTACAACGCCTGGGCAAGCTCCTGATGAGGCTGAGTATTGTGTGTGGCCTCCACGTGCCTGTATGACCTCCCTACAACGCCTGGGCATGCTCCTGATGAGGCTGAGTATTGTGTGTGGCCTCCACGTGCCTGTATGACCTCCCTACAACGCCTGGGCATGCTCCTGATGAGGCTGAGTATTGTGTGTGGCCTCCACGTGCCTGTATGACCTCCCTACAATGCCTGGGCAAGCTCCTGATGAGGCTGAGTATTGTGTGTGGCCTCCACGTGCCTGTATGACCTCCCTACAGCGCCTGGGCATGCTCCTGATGAGGTTGAGTATTGTGTGTGGCCTCCACGTGCCTGTATGACCTCCCTACAACGCCTGGGCATGCTCCTGATGAGGTTGCAGATGGTCTCCTGTGGGATCTCCTCCCAGACCTGGACTAAAGCATCCGCCAACTCCTGGACAGTCTGTGGTGCAACGTGACGTTGGTGGATGGAGCGAGACATGATGTCCCAGATGTGCTCAATCGGATTCAGGTCTGGGGAACGGGCGGCCAGTCCATAGCTTCAATGCCTTCATCTTGCAGGAACTGCTGACACACTCCAGCCACATCAGGTCTGGCATTGTCCTGCATTAGGAGGAACCCAGGGCCAACCGCACCAGCATATGGTCTCACAAGGGGTCTGAGGGTCTCATCTCGGTACCTAATGGCAGTCAGGCTACCTCTGGCGAGCACATGGAGGGCTGTGCGGCCCTCCAAAGAAATGCCACCCCACACCATTACTGACCCACTGCCAAACCGGTCATGCTGAAGGATGTCGCAGGCAGCAGATCGCTCTCCATGGCGTCTCCAGACTCTGTCACGTCTGTCACATGTGCTCAGTGTGAACCTGCTTTCATCTGTGAAGAGCACAGGGCGCCAGTGGCCACTTTGCCAATCCTGGTGTTCTGTGGCAAATGCCAAGCGTCCTGCACGGTGTTGGGCTGTGAGCACAACACCCACTTGTGAACGTCGGGCCTCATACCACCCTCATGGAGTCTCTTTCTGACAGTCTGAGCAGACACATGGAGGTTAGTGGCCTGCTGGAGGTCATTGTGCAGGGGTCTGACACTGCTCCTGTTCCTTCTTGCAGAGGATGCTGCTGGGTTGTTGCCCCTCCACGTCTCCTGGTATCTTCTGCATGCTATGGACACTGTGCTGACAGTCACAGCTGCCCTTCTTGTCACAGCTCTCATTGATGTGCTATCCTGGATGAGCCACACTACCTGATCAACTTCTGTGGGTTGTAGACACTGCTTCGTACCCCTGTACCTCTAGGGGTGAGAGCAATGGCAAAATGCAAAAGTGGCCAAAACAGCCCAAAAGGATGAGAATGGAGAAATGGTCTGTGGTCACCACCTGGAGAACGGCTCCTGTATAGGGGGCGTCTGCTAATCGCAGATCATTTCTGCCGGTTGTCTGTTCCATTTGCACAACAGCAGATGTCTGATTCACAGGGAGTGTCGCTTCATAACTGGACAGGTGGATTTCACGGGAGTGTGATTGCCGTGGAGCTACATTGTGATGTTCATGCGTTTCCTTTATTATTTTGAGCAGTATATTTTCATCTTTTACATTTTAAAAATTACAAAAACTAAAATGGGTCGATGCAAAAGTTTGGGCACCCTTGGAGTTTTGTGTGCTCAGATAACTTTGACCAAGGTTTCAGACCTTAATTAGCCTGTTCGGGTTATGGCTTGTTCATTGTCATCATTATGAAAGGCCGGTGATGGGGATTCCCAGCTTTATAAAAACCTCTTCTATCCTTGTGCCAAAACCAGCAGCCGTGGGGTCTTCTAAGCAGCCGCCGAGCTCTGACAATGGTGGAGGCCACAAAGCAGGAGAAGCTAGAAGGAGAGAGCAAAGGGTTATCAAGTTGCCCTTTCCTCAGTTTGAAATGTAAATGAGAAAAGACAGTTACCAGGAACACTGGAGGTCAAGATAAAGGCTGGAAGAACAAGCAACATTTCAGTGAGAGCTGCTCGTAGGATTGCTAGAGAGGCAAATCAGAACCCCTGCTTGACTGCAAAAGACCTTCAGAAAGATTTATCAGATTCTGGAGTTGTGGTACATTGTTCTCCTGTCCAGAGAATCCAGAGACACCTGCACAAATATGGCCTTCATGGAAGAGTCCTCAGAAGAAAACCTCTTAGAGATCATTTCATCCTTAACTTGCTTAACTGTTAACAATAACAGTAATTTTGACAAGGGGTGCCCAAACTTTTACATGTCACTGTACATGGTTGTTTCTGTGCGATGGTACATTATAGTGTTATTACTACTCTGGGCACAATGGCTGGTGTACATGGGGAGGGGGGGGCTGGTACATTATAATGTTATTACTGCTCTGGGCACAATGGCTGGTGTACATGGGGAGGGGGGGGCTGGTACATTAAAGTGTTATTACTCCTCTGGGCACAATGGCTGGTGTACATGGGGGGGGGCCTGGTACATTATAGTGTTATTACTGCTCTGGGCACAATGGCTGGTGTACATGGGGGGGGGGGCCTGGTACATTATAGTGTTATTACTGCTCTGGGCACAATGGCTGGTGTACATGGGGGGGCTGGTACATTATAGTGTTATTAGTGCTCTGGGCACAATGGCTGGTGTACATGGGTGGGGCTGGTACATTATAGTGTTATTACTGCTCTGGGCACAATGGCTAGTGTACATGGGGGGGGCTGGTACATTATAGTGTTATTACTCCTCTGGGCACAATGGCTGGTGTACATGGGGGGAGGCTGGTACATTATAGCGTTATTACTGCTCTGGGCACAATGGCTGGTGTACATGGGGGAGCTGGTACGTTATAGTGTTATTACTGCTCTGGGCACAATGGCTGGTGTACATGGGGGGGGAGGGCTGGTACATTATAGTGTTATTACTGCTCTGGGCACAATGGCTGGTGTACATGGGGGGGGGGCTGGTACATTATAGTGTTATTACTGCTCTGGGCACATTGGCTGGTGTACATGGGGGGGGGCCTGGTACATTATAGTGTTATTACTCCTCTGGGCACAATGGCTGGTGTGCATGGGGGGGCTGGTACATTATAGTGTTATTACTGCTCTGGGCACAATGGCTGGTGTACATGGGGGAGGGGCTGGTACATTATAGTGTTATTACTGCTCTGGGCACAATGGCTGGTGTACATGGGGGGGGCTGGTACATTATAGTGTTATTACTGCTCTGGGCACAATGGCTGGTGTACATGGGGGGGGCCTGGTACATTATAGTGTTATTACGGCCGTGTCTTTTCGCAGTACTCAGATAAGAACAGGACGGAGCTGGAGGAGTTCCCGGACCTTCCTGCACAGTTCGGGTTTCCGCTGTCCCTGGATGGACTGAGGGTGAGCGGGGTATGGGGGGGACGCAGAGGGCAGGAGGACCGGGGCCCCTCTGAGAGCTGTAATTGCGGGCATCGCCCAGACACCACTATAATCCCAGCACTATGAATATAAGTGCATTTCTCTATGTAACAGGGTTATATCATCCATGCCGTCCCCGAGAACGCCTGCGCCCTGATCGCCCCCCCGCCTCTGAGGGACAACAACACCCTATTCATCGCCCTGATACGGAGGTTCGAATGCAACTTTGATGTTAAGGTAATTAAAAAAAAAAGTTGACCCCGCCCCCTGCAGGGTGATGCAGATAGAGGGGAGCTGTGACCCCGCCCCCTGCAGGGTGATGCAGATAGAGGGGAGCTGTGACCCCGCCCCCTGCAGGGTGATGCAGATAGAGGGGAGCTGTGACCCCGCCCCCTGCAGGGTGATGCAGATAGAGGGGAGCTGTGACCCCGCCCCTTGCAGGGTGATGCAGATAGAGGGGAGCTGTGACCCCGCCCCCTGCAGAGTGATGCAGATAGAGGGGAGCTGTGACCCCTTGTATTTTCTCGCCCAGGTCCTGCACGCTCAGCAGTCGGGTTATGATGCTGCTATAGTGTATAATGTCGATTCGGACGCCTTGTTGAACATGGCCTGGAATGACGGTGAGTGACGCTTCTTACCTCTACCTCCTGCAAGTCTCTGCTGCCAATGTGCTCCTCCCGGCGCTGCTCCTCGGGCCCCCTCCTCCGGGCGCTGCTTCTCGGGCGCTGCTCCTCGGGCCCCCTCCTCCGGGCGCTGCTTCTCGGGCGCTGCTCCTCGGGCCCCCTCCTCCGGGCGCTGCTTCTCGGGCCCCCTCCTCCGGGCGCTGCTTCTCGGGCCCCCTCCTCCGGGCGCTGCTTCTCGGGCCCCCTCCTCCGGGCGCTGCTTCTCGGGCCCCCTCCTCCGGGCGCTGCTTCTCGGGCCCCCTCCTCCGGGCGCTGCTTCTCGGGCCCCCTCCTCCGGGCGCTGCTTCTCGGGCCCCCTCCTCCGGGCGCTGCTTCTCGGGCACTGCTCCTCGGGCCCCCTCCTCCGGGCGCTGCTCCTCGGGCCCCCTCCTCCGGGCGCTGCTCCTCGGGCCCCCTCCTCCGGGCGCTGCTCCTCGGGCCCCCTCCTCCGGGCGCTGCTCCTCGGGCCCCCTCCTCCGGGCGCTGCTCCTCGGGCCCCCTCCTCCGGGCGCTGCTCCTCGGGCCCCCTCCTCCGGGCGCTGCTCCTCGGGCCCCCTCCTCCGGGCGCTGCTCCTCGGGCCCCTTCCTCCGGGCGCTGCTCCTCGGGCCCCTTCCTCCGGGCGCTGCTCCTCGGGCCCCTTCCTCCGGGCGCTGCTCCTCGGGCCCCTTCCTCCGGGCGCTGCTCCTCGGGCCCCTTCCTCCGGGCGCTGCTCCTCGGGCCCCTTCCTCCGGGCGCTGCTCCTCGGGCCCCTTCCTCCGGGCGCTGCTCCTCGGGCCCCTTCCTCCGGGCGCTGCTCCTCGGGCCCCCTCCTCCGGGCGCTGCTCCTCGGGCCCCCTCCTCCGGGCGCTGCTCCTCGGGCCCCTCATGACGCCACTTCTGTCTTCCTTCCCGCAGAGCACATTCGCGATCAGATCACCATTCCTGCTGTGTTTACGGGAGCGACGGCCGGGAAGAACCTGTCAGAGAAGTTCACCTATTACAACTAGTAAGTCTTGTCCCAGGAATGTGGAGCCCCTGGGGGTGGTGGTGGGGTCCTCATCTGGGCCTGTTAATCGCCCCTCTCCCCACAGCGCTCACGTCTTCCTGCTCCCGGATTATCCCTTCAATCTTGGTTATTACTTCATCCCGTTCATCGTCGTCATCGTGATCATCATCCTGGTGATGTGCACCGTCATGGTGAGTGCTGGGAGCACGACTGGGACTTGTGGTTCTGGCGCAGGCTCTTATTTGTGATTGGCTCTTATTTGTTGCTCCGCCCCTTCTCTTGCAGATTGTGCGCTGCGTGCAGCATCGGAGAAAGCTGAGGAAGAACCGACTGACGAAGGATCAGCTGAAGAAAATCCCCGTCCACAAGTTCAAGAAGGGTTAGTGCTGACGGGGCGCCGTTGTTATATACTTGGGGGAGGGGGGGCGCCGTTATTATATACTGGGGGCAGGGGGCGCCGTCGGTTATATACTGGGGGGGAGGGGGCACCGTCGATTCTATACTGGGGGGGAGGGGGGCGCCGTCGTTATATACTTGGGGGGAGGGGGGGTGCCGTCGTTATATACTGGGGGGAGGGGGGCGCCGTCGTTATATACTGGGGGGAGGGGGGCGCCGTCGTTATATACTGGGGGGAGGGGGGGGCGCCGTCGATTCTATACTGGGGGGGAGGGGGCGCCGTCGTTATATACTGGGGGGGAGGGGGCGCCGTCGTTATATACTGGGGGGAGGGGGGCGCCGTCGTTATATACTGGGGGGAGGGGGGCGCCGTCGATTCTATACTGGGGGGGAGGGGGCGCCGTCGTTATATACTGGGGGGAGGGGGGCGCCGTCGTTATATACTGGGGGGAGGGGGGGCGCCGTCGATTCTATACTTGGGGGGAGGGGGGGCGCCGTCGTTATATACTGGGGGGAGGGGGGCGCCGTCGTTATATATACTGGGGGAAGGGGGGGCGCCGTCGTTATATATACTGGGGGAAGGGGGGGGCGCCGTCGTTATATATACTGGGGGAAGGGGGGGGCGCCGTCGTTATATATACTGGGGGAAGGGGGGGCGCCGTCGTTATATATACTGGGGGAAGGGGGGGGCGCCGTCGTTATATATACTGGGGGAAGGGGGGGCGCCGTCGTTATATATACTGGGGGGAGGGGGGCGCCGTCGTTATATATACTGGGGGGAGGGGGGGCGCCGTCGTTATATATACTGGGGGGAGGGGGGGCGCCGTCGTTATATATACTGGGGGGAGGGGGGGCGCCGTCGTTATATATACTGGGGGGAGGGGGGGCGCCGTCGTTATATACTGGGGGGAGGGGGCGCCGCCGTCACCTGATTTGTCCGCCCCGCTATAGTCTGGGTGTGGGGCGGTGGCGGCAGTGCGCGTTCTGTGTCCTTATCTGTTCTGATCGCTGCTCTTTGCACTGTGACCGCCAAGTTTATTACTGAGCCTTGTTTGTGGGCGCAGTTACCAGTGCTGACCACCAGGTGGCGCCCCAAGCAGATCCTGGAGTGTGACTCGTGGTCATGTGACCTGGGTGATGCCATTATCACGTACACAGCTTTTATAACACAATTCTGCATTTATGTTCCAGGGGACGAGTACGACGTGTGCGCCATCTGTCTGGAGGAGTACGAGGAGGGCGACAAGCTGCGGGTCCTGCCCTGCTCTCATGGTGAGCGATAAACCACCGCGCTGCATCCTGGGAGTTGTAGTGCTTGTACCGGCACCTCCTCTGCTGCATCCTGGGAGTTGTAGTGCTTGTACCGGCACCTCCTCTGCTGCATCCTGGGAGTTGTAGTGCTTGTACCGGCACCTCCTCTGCTGCATCCTGGGAGTTGTAGTGCTTGTACCGGCACCTCCTCTGCTGCATCCTGGGAGTTGTAGTGCTTGTACCGGCACCTCCTCTGCTGCATCCTGGGAGTTGTAGTGCTTGTACCGGCACCTCCTCTGCTGCATCCTGGGAGTTGTAGTGCTTTCTGCAGCCCTTGTTGCTGACTACATCTCCCAGGATGCAGTGCAGCGGGTTGTGGGGGTGCCGGTTGCGGGGGGCTCACTCTCCCTCTTGTTGCAGCCTATCACTGCCCCTGTATCGACCCCTGGCTGACGAAGACCAAGCGGAGCTGCCCCATCTGTAAGTGCCGCGTCCTGCGCTCAGAAGATGACTCTGACTCTGATGATGGTGGACGACGGGAGGCGGCGGACGGCGAGCGCGGCGGAGGCGAGGAGAGCGACAACGAGCGGACGCCGCTCCTCAGACCTTCTCCTACTTTTGGGAGCATGGAGGAATCCCCTCCTCCGATGACGCAGGGGGCGACCACCACCTCCGCTGCCGTCGTCGTGTGAGGCCCCTCCCCAGTGCTCCCCCCCCCCCCCCCCCCATAATCCACTGCTCTCTGACTGATGTGTGACCCCGCCCCCAATAATCTCCTGAATGATGATGATGATGATGATGGTTGTTCCTCTCGTTCTTCTTACAATGTGATTTCCCATGAGCCTTTGCTGTCCGCCATCTTATGGAATAATGAAGAGACATGGTTGTTATTCCTGAGGATGCTGGGGGTGGTAGTGCTCCCCTCCCCCACACTGTGTGTTACACTCCTGGATTTAATCTTTATCTAATTTTCCTGTACAGGTTTTATATAAATGAGATTTCCTAACGAGCCCAGTGTCGTGTGACCGCGCTACAGTATGGCCGCCACGTCGTGTGACCGCGCTACACTATGGCCGCCACGTCGTGTGACCGCGCTACACTATGGCCGCCACGTCGTGTGACCGCGCTACACTATGGCCGCCACGTCGCGTGACCGCGCTACACTATGGCCGCCACGTCGCGTGACCGCGCTACACTATGGCCGCCACGTCGCGTGACCGCGCTACACTATGGCCGCCACGTCGCGTGACCGCGCTACACTATGGCCACCACTGGCCTGCAGTTCCTATGTATGACAATATGGCGGCTCAGTGGTGACCTGTGTTCTTGAGTAACACTGAGTTCGGAGCCAGGACTGAGTCACTGCCATGATGTACAGGCCGGAGCCGCCCCGGATAACGCTGGTTACAGCACACCGCAATCACCAATGATGGTAATTCTAATAATTATCCTGCTCTAGTCACAGCCGGAGCTGCAGCCAGCTCTGCAGCCCGCCTCACCGTGCATGTTGCCCCCTGCTCGGCTTTACCTCAGTGGTTGTTTCCTGTCAGCCATGCTTCCATGGTGACGGCTGCAGGGAGCCGCCTGCGGCGTCTGACTCCTGTGTATACTCCACCCTGTACACATCACACCTCGTCCACAAACCTGAAACTTAAAGGGATGATCCAGAATTTTCTTTTTTCCCCTCCCGGCCTTAAGGGTAACGGGGATGGATGCCACACACCCACCGGGTCTTTTTGGTGTCAGCGGATAGAGGTCACGGACTGCTCCTGCCCACAATGCGGCTGATGGACACCAGGCACCTTGTCAGCAGAGAAGCCCAAGGGCCGGGCGATCAGGGGGCAGGGGCGATCAGGGGGCGGGGCCTGGAGTAAATAGACCGGATCACCCACTATATACAGGGGCGGTCGGCCCAGAATGACTTCACCAGTCCCACTTCTCCCCTGCTGTGGAGACACAAGTGCACCTTCCCTCTACTACAGCATGACAGGAAGTGTTATGAGGGCCAAAAAGTTTAGTGCAGGGGATGAGCATCTTATCAACTGAGGGGTCCAAGAGAGCCAGTCACCAAGATTCTCATGTTGCAAAGGATATAATTGGGGTCGAGATGAGACTGGCTCAGTCTGCTGCCTCTGGAGATCCCAGCAACCAATAGTCAGCACCCAAATGAGTTACTTGGTATGATGGGTGTGTACTTCTCCCCCTGTATGGTAGGTGTGGCCAGACTGCACTGGGGCATGTACTTCTTCCCCTGTATGATGCTGACCAATCATAAGCAGGTAATGCAAAGACCACACCCCCATAGCTCAGCAGGTTCCTGGTGTGAGCTGTATTCTGCATCTCTCAGCACTGTTAGTGCATGTGCACAGGTTGCATTTGTCATGTTTATTCAGGTGGATTTTTTAGTACTTGATACTCCAGGCTTCTCGTTAGCTTTGGTGTTGTGCACATGGTGAGTATTTTTGACTTGCAGAGAATAATCTGCAGCATCAATTTTGTGTTTTTCACTCATTGAATGCACTGAAATAACGCAGGCAAAAAAACAGTGTTTGAGGCTGTTTTCCTGCCAACAGATAGTGTGCACAGACCCAAAGTGAGCCACAGAGAATGCAGGGACAGCCTCACACCAGAGCTCACCCTGCAGCGCACACGACGACGACCCGACACGGGCCCAGCTCACCCTGCAACACACACACACGGGCCCAGCTCACCCTGCAGCGCACACACACACCCGACACGGGCCCAGCTCACCCTGCAGCGCACACACACACACACACACACACACACACACAGCTCACCCTGCAGCGCACACGGCGACCCGACACGGGCCCAGCTCACCCTGCAGCGCACACAGCGACCCGACACGGGCCCAGCTCACCCTGCAGCGCACACGGCGACCCGACACGGGCCCAGCTCACACGACGACCCGACACAGGCCCAGCTCACCCTGCAGCGCACACGACGACCCAGCTCACCCTGCAGCGCACACGACGACCCGACACGGGCCCAGCTCACCCAGCAGTGCACACATGACAGCCCACACCACACATGGCATATTGTTTTTTTATTCTTAAATCAGATATAAATTTTGTTTTTTTCTTCAAAAAAAAAAAAAAAACATTGTGATGACAGGGAAAGCAAAAAAAAGTGATAAAAAAGGGGAGAAGGGGCAGACAAGAAATTGGGTTGGTCCGATGTTGGCAGCTGGATCAGTAGTAATGGAGGGCAGGCTTTACATATTTCGATCTTGCAGATACTTCGCGACGGCGTGTACTTTAGCATTCAGAACTCCCCCATGGGTGCCTTCTTTTCCCATCAAGAGTATAAGAGCTGCAGGAAACAGAAGAGCAGGTTACACATCAGAGACAAGGACAGCACATTGCAGGACAGTGCCGCAGGACAAAGACAAGCAGGTCACACAGGAGGACCGCAACAAGCAGGACAGACAAGCAGGTCACACAGGAGGACAGCGCCGCAGGACAAAGACAAGCAGGTCACACAGGAGGACCGCGACAAGCAGGACAGACAAGCAGGTCACACAGGAGGACAGCGCCGCAGGACAAAGACAAGCAGGTCACACAGGAGGACCGCGACAAGCAGGACAAAGACAAGCAGGTCACACAGGAGGACCGCGACAAGCAGGACAGACAGGCAGGTCACACAGGAGGACCGTGACAAGCAGGACAGACAAGCAGGTCAAACAGGAGGACAGCACCGCAGGACAAAGACAAGCAGGTCACACAGGAGGACAGCGCCGCAGGACAAAGACAAGCAGGTCACACAGGAGGACCGTGACAAGCAGGTCAAACAGGAGGACAGCACTGCAGGACAAAGACAAGCAGGTCACACAGGAGGACCGTGACAAGCAGGACAGACAAGCAGGTCAAACAGGAGGACAGCACCGCAGGACAAAGACAAGCAGGTCACACAGGAGGACCGTGACAAGCAGGTCAAACAGGAGGACAGCACCGCAGGACAAAGACAAGCAGGTCACACAGGAGGACCGTGACAAGCAGGACAGACAAGCAGGTCAAACAGGAGGACAGCACCGCAGGACAAAGACAAGCAGGTCACACAGGAGGACCGCGCCGCAGGACAAAGACAAGCAGGTCACACAGGAGGACCGCGACAAGCAGGTCAAACAGGAGGACAGCACCGCAGGACAAAGACAAGCAGGTCAAACAGGAGGACAGCGCTGCAGGACAGACAAGCAGGTCACACAGGAGGACAGCGCCGCAGGACAATCAGGATGTGACTCCCACAGCTACACAGGACGACCCCTACCTGTACATGATTTGGCAACGGCTATGTTGTATGTTGGCCCCTCTGTCGCCTTTGTCCTTACATCCAATGTGAAGGAGTCGGTGAAGTTGTCCCTGAGCAGGCTGCACTTCATACCTGCGATCGTCAGACCATTGGTGAAGAAAGAAGAGTGATCCTCGCTTACCAAAGCTTGAACCTCTGCTGCCTGCAAAGAGAAGACAGTGTTACACAAGTCACTGCTGCAGCTCTGGATGGGACTAGAGCACCAGGACCACAGGTGGGCCCTTACACCAGATATTCCACATGTCCCATGATGCAGTGCAGCAGGAAGTTACTGAGACTGGTTATATTGCAGCCTCATACATGTGGCCACATCCTTCCTGTGCAGACGGATCAGTGGAAGCTCTTCTACAAGAGCTGCTGCAACTGATCCTGTAATGGTTACAATAAAGGGGTCTTACTATACCTGAACCAAGTGTGTAACCAGGGGGGTCCCTAGGCAGAATCAAGACACCCACCTGAGAGCCCAGGGCAGAGACAGCTTCAGCTCAGGACCTGTCCCATCAGGTCTCAGGAATGCAAAGTATGTGCCCCCCACCCCCTCAGATCTGCAAGATGCAGCAGAGCAAGATCCTCCAGAGATAAGGGACGAGAGCAGGCAGGGGCAGAGATAAGGGCCGAGAGCAGGCAGGGGCGGCACCATCACATCTGTCCAGTATCAGAGCGAGTCAGCGCAGCGCACACTGACTCACTGCAGCCACATGCCAGGACCAGCGTGGCACAGACCACCCAGGAGACTGCAGAGCATGTGGGGCCACCTGGCACCATGAAGAGGCTTCCAGGTGCCTACAGCTGCACCACAAGGTCTGAAGCCCACAGCTCACTGTTATCAGCCAGGCTGCAGGATCACTGCTCCCTGCACAGGTTGATGAGCCCCCAAATACCAGCATTTGTTTGCCTTCTAGGTGAGGTTACACCGTGCGGTGGGGAGGCGAGGACTTCCTGTAAGGCGAGCTGCCCGCACTTCCCCTTTACATCTTCCCATTACTGCACTCTTATCCTTTTATAGGCAAAGAAGTCATAGACAGCCACACGACGGAGGAGGAGGACTTCCAACCGCACCACCGAGGACGACGCACAGGTGGCACCCAGGAGGAGGACCTCAAGGCTGCACCACCGACTACTACACAGGTGGCACAGCATAGGACCTGCAGCCGCACCACCAAGGAGGACAGGTGGCACAGCATAGGACCTGCAGCCGCACCACCAAGGAGGACAGGTGGCACAGCATAGGACCTGCAGCCGCACCACCAAGGAGGACAGGTGGCACAGCATAGGACCTGCAGCCGCACCACCAAGGAGGACAGGTGGCACAGCATAGGACCTGCAGCCGCACCACCAAGGAGGACAGGTGGCACAGCATAGGACCTGCAGCCGCACCACCAAGGAGGACAGGTGGCACAGCATAGGACCTGCAGCCGCACCACCACCATGGAGGATAAAGTGAACCGCCAGCCACACCACCACCAAGGATGATGCACAGGTGGCACCATGTAGGAAGCCTGGCCATGCCACCACTGAGGAGGCACTGGAGGATTTGGACCCCTGGCCACACCATGGAGGATAAAGTGAACCCCCAGCCACACTGAGGAGCAGTTGAAGAAAAACCCTCAGCTGCACCACTGAAGAGGACCCCCAACCACATTACCACTGAAGAGGAGGAGGAGAACCCCCAAGGAAACAAAACAGCACCAAGAAGGACCCCCAGCTGCAGTCGTACCACCACAGGGGTCCAGGCACAAGCTACTGCAGGTGGCATCTCCTGTTGGAGTGTACCAGGCCCATCACTACACCCTCCTGGCAGTGGGAACAGCCCATGACACTGCCCCTCACCACCCAGGGGCGCTCCAGGCTGCCCACTGCTACAAGGGAGGAAGCCACATGTGACAGTACTGGGGGCTTCACTACAGGACGACAACCCCCCCCCCCCCCCCCAGATAACAGTACAACCACCAACAGCTCAATGCAGAACTACCCCAGGAAAGAGGAAGTGCAGCAGCTGAGGCAGCACCGAGCACTGCAGGGCATTAATAAGTGGGTGTGATTCCCCCCCCCGTCACCACAGCACTGTCAGCTCTGCTGCATGTAGAGACCCCCGGGTGACTACAAGCCCCCCGATTCAGGGGGGCCAGACCACCACAGTACAGGAGGCCAGAGACCCCCAGTGATCCCAGGCCTCCCACATTACAGGAGGAAACCCCAATTATAAGTTTCAGACCCCCAAATACAGGAGTACAGAGCCCCCCGGGGGTCTCCGCCCGCCGCCCCGGGCCCGCACATTGGGTGAGCAGGGGCCACACCCGCAGTGTAACAGTCAGGCCGCGTCCCGCACGCCCGTCCCCGGTCCCCCGCCCCCGGTCCCCCGCACGCCCGTGTCCCCAGCCCCGGGGCCGCGCCCGTCACTCACCGTGATCTTGCACAGCTCTCCCCCGCACTCTGCGGCCCACACTGAGAAGGGCTTGTACCCGCAGATGACGGCGTCCCGCATGTCGGGGCCCATTATATTCGTGATGTAATCCTGCCAGGACATCGCGGGCGACTCTCGGGTGGTCTCGGGTGTTAGCGGGTGAAGCTGCCTCGTGCGGCTGTGGCTGATGCGCGCGCAGGGTCCTATCCCGCCAGCCCCGCCCCTTTATATATGGCGCGATGCCGGTCGTCAATGACGTCACCGTAGAGGGCGGTGACTACTCAGGCGCAGACATGAGAAGGAGGCGTGGCTGCGGCCAGAGGCCACATGCGCGGGCTGCGGGGCAGGGCGCGGCCAGATCACTACTGCGCAGACGCTAGGTTGGGATGACGTACAACGGATGTCTCCCGCAGTTACTGCGCATGCACAGAAGGGAGGCGGTGGAAAAGAAATCAGACGTCGGCGCAACATATTGCGCATGCGGTAAACGGTGAGTTGGCCTCACATAGGGGAGGGCAGCCACGTGACCGTCTGAAAGCCACATCTTCCCACGCTGCCCCCTGCCGGCCGGAAGGTGGAGGTGCCACAATATGTTATCGTATTATCATGAAATATTCATCATCGAGTGATGTCAGTGATTGCTGCCAAAGAGGGAAAAGTCTATGCCCCCCACGCCACAGGGGGGCGTCACAGCCCCTCACACCACAGGGAAGCATCACATTCCCCCCAACCTGTTCCAGTAACACTATTCACACTCTGTATCTGTGAGCTGCACCAATATCCCCATCTCCTCTGTGTCACCGTCTCCTCAGTGTCACCGTCTCCTCTGTGTCACCGTCTCCTCTGTGTCACCGTCTCAATGTCTCACCGTCTCCTCTGTGTCACCGTCTCCTCTGTGTCACCGTCTCCTCTGTGTCACCGTCTCCTCCGTGTCACCGTCTCCTCAATGTCACCGTCTCCTCTGTGTCACCGTCTCCTCTGTGTCACCGTCTCCTCCGTGTCACCGTCTCCTCAATGTCACCGTCTCCTCTGTGTCACCGTCTCCTCAGTGTTTCACCGTCTCCTCCGTGTCACCGTCTCCTCCGTGTCGCCATCTCCTCAATGTGTCACCGTCTCCTCAGTGTCACCGTCTCCTCCGTGTCACAGTCTCCTCGGTGTCACCGTCTCCTCTGTGTCACCGTCTCCTCAGTGTCGCCGTCTCCTCAGTGTCACCGTCTCCTCAATGTGTCACCGTCTCCTCAGTGTCACCGTCTCCTCAATGTGTCACCGTCTCCTCAATCTGTCACCGTCTCCTCAGTGTCACCGTCTCCTCAATGTGTCACCGTCTCCTCAGTGTCTCCATCTCCTCAGTGTCACCGTCTCCTCAGTGTCTCCATCTCCTCAGTGTCACCATCTCCTCAGTGTCACCGTCTCCTCAGTGTCACCGTCTCCTCTGTGTCACCGTCTCCTCGGTGTCACCGTCTCCTCAGTGTCACCGTCTCCTCAATGTGTCACCGTCTCCTCAGTGTCACCGTCTCCTCAATGTGTCACCGTCTCCTCAGTGTCTCCATCTCCTCAGTGTCACCGTCTCCTCAGTGTCTCCATCTCCTCAGTGTCACCGTCTCCTCATTGTCACCGTCTCCTCTGTGTCACCGTCTCCTCCGTGTCACCGTCTCCTCAATGTCACCGTCTCCTCTGTGTCACCGTCTCCTCAGTGTTTCACCGTCTCCTCTGTGTCACCGTCTCCTCGGTGTCACCGTCTCCTCAGTGTCACCGTCTCCTCAATGTGTCACCGTCTCCTCAGTGTCACCGTCTCCTCAATGTGTCACCGTCTCCTCAGTGTCTCCATCTCCTCAGTGTCACCGTCTCCTCAGTGTCTCCATCTCCTCAGTGTCACCGTCTCCTCTGTGTCACCGTCTCCTCTGTGTCACCGTCTCCTCCGTGTCACCGTCTCCTCAATGTCACCGTCTCCTCTGTGTCACCGTCTCCTCAGTGTTTCACCGTCTCCTCCGTGTCACCGTCTCCTCCGTGTCGCCATCTCCTCAATGTGTCACCGTCTCCTCAATGTGTCACCGTCTCCTCAGTGTCGCAATCTCCTCAGTGTCACCGTCTCCTCTGTGTCACCGTCTCCTCAATGTGTCACCATCTCCTCAATGTGTCACCATCTCCTCTGTGTCACTGTCTCCTCCATGTCGCCATCTCCTCAGTGTCACCGTGTCCTCAGTGTCACCGTCTCCTCAGTGTCACCGTCTCCTCAATGTGTCACCGTCTCCTCCGTGTCGCCATCTCAGTGTCACCGTCTCCTCAGTGTCACCGTCTCCTCGGTGTCACGGTCTCCTCCGTGTCGCCATCTCCTCAGTGTCACCATCTCCTCAGTGTCACCGTCTCCTCCATGTCGCCATCTCTTCAGTGTCACCGTCTCCTCAGTGTCACGGTCTCCTCTGTGTCGCCATCTCTTCAGTGTCACGGTCTCCTCCGTGTCGCCATCTCCTCAGTGTCACCGTCTCCACAGTGTCACTGTCTCCTCAATGTGTCACCGTCTCTTAAGTGTCATCGCCTCCTCAATGTGTCACCGTATCCTCTTTGTCATCGTCTCCTCAATGGGTCACTGTCTCCTCAATGGGTCACCGTCTCCTCAATGGGTCACCGTCTCCTCAGTCTCACCATCTCCTCTGTGTCACCGTCTCCTCAGTGTCACGGTCTCCTCAGTGTCACGGTCTCCTCCGTGTCGCCATCTCTTCAGTGTCATGGTCTTCTCAGTGTCACCGTCTCCTCCGTGTCGCCATCTCCTCAGTGTCGCCGTCTCCTCAGTGTCACGGTCTCCTCAGGGTCTCCATCTCCTCAGTGTCACCGTCTCCTCAGTGTCACCGTCTCCTCAGTGTCACCGTCTCCTCCGTGTCGCCATCTCCTCAGTGTCACCGTCTCCTCAGTGTCATCGTCTCCTCTGTGTCGCCATCTCTTCAGTGTCACGGTTTCCTCCATGTCACCGTCTCCTCAGTGTCACCGTCTCCTCCGTGTCACCATCTACTCAGTGTCACTGTCTCCTCAGTGTCACCGTCTCCTCAATGTGTCACCGTCTCCTCAGTGTCATCGTCTCCTCAATGTGTCACCGTCTCCTCAATGTGTCATCGTATCCTCTTTGTCATCGTCTCCTCAATAGGTCACTGTCTCCTCAATGTGTCACCGTCTCCTCAATGTGTCACCGTCTCCTCAATGTGGCACCGTCTCCTTAGTGTCACTGTCTCCTCTGTGTCACCGTCTCAATGTGTCACCATCTCCTCTGTGTCACCGTCTCCTCAGTGTCACCGTCTCCTCAATGTGTCACCGTCTCCCCTGTGTCACCGTCTCCTCAATGTGTCACCGTATCCTCTGTGTCACCGTCCCAATGTGTCACCGTCTCCTCAATATGTCACCGTCTCCTCTATGTCACCGTCTCCTCTGTGTCACTGTCTCCTCGTCTTCTCAATGTGTCACCGTCTCAATGTATCAATGTCTCCTGTTTCTCACCGTCCCAATGTGTCACCGTCTCCTCTGTGTCACCGTCTCCTCAATGTGTCACCATCTCCTCAGTGTCGCCATCTCCTCAGTGTGACCGTCTCCTTAATGTGTCACCGTCTGCTCAGTGTCACCGTCTCCTGTGTGTGTCACCGTCTCCTCAATGTGTCACCGTCCCCTCTGTGTCACCATCTCCTCACTGTGTCACCGTCTCCTCAATGTGTCACCGTCTCCTCAATTTGTCACGTCTCCTCCGTGTCGCCATTTCCTCAGTGTCACCGTCTCCTCTGTGTGTCACCTTCTCCTCTGTGTCACCGTCTCCTCAGTGTCACCGTCTCCTCAATGTGTCACCGTCTACTCCGTGTCGCCGTCTCCTTAATGTGTCACCATCTACTCAATGTGTCACCGTCTCCTCTGTGTCACCATCTCCTCCCTTTCACTGTCTCCTCAGTGTCACCGTCTCCTCTGTGTCGCCATCTCCTCAGTGTCACCGTCTCCTCAGTGGGTCACTGTCTCCTCAGTGTCACCGTCTCCTCAATGTGTCACCGTCTCCTCTGTCACCGTCTTCTCAGTGTCACCGTCTCCTCAATGTGTCACCGTCTCGTCTGTGTCACCGTCTTATTGTGTCACCGTCACCTCTGTGTCACCGTCTGCTCAATGTGTCACCGTCTCCTCCGTGTCGCCATCTCCTCAGTGTCATCGTCTCCTTAATGTGTCACCGTCTCCTCTGTGTCACCGTCTCCTCAGTGTCACCGTCTCCTCAATGTGTCACCGTCTCCTCAATGTCACCGTCTCCTCAATGTGTCACCGTCTCCTCTGTGTCGCCGTCTCCTCTGTGTCACCGTCTCCTCAGTGTGTCACCGTCTCCTCGGTGTCACCGTCTCCTCTATGTCACCGTCTCCTCTGTGTCACCGTCTCCTCTATGTCACCGTCTCCTCCGTGTCACCGTCTCCTCAGTGTCACCATCTCCTCAGTGTCACCGTCTCAATGTCTCACCGTCTCCTCTGTGTCACCGTCTCCTCTGTGTCACCGTCTCCTCCGTGTCACCGTCTCCTCAATGTCACCGTCTCCTCTGTGTCACCGTCTCCTCAGTGTTTCACCGTCTCCTCCGTGTCACCGTCTCCTCCGTGTCGCCATCTCCTCAATGTGTCACCGTCTCCTCCGTGTCACAGTCTCCTCGGTGTCACAGTCTCCTCGGTGTCACCGTCTCCTCTGTGTCACCGTCTCCTCAGTGTCGCCGTCTCCTCAGTGTCACCGTCTCCTCAATGTGTCACCGTCTCCTCAGTGTCACCGTCTCCTCAATGTGTCACCGTCTCCTCAATGTGTCACCGTCTCCTCAGTGTCACCGTCTCCTCAATGTGTCACCGTCTCCTCAGTGTCTCCATCTCCTCAGTGTCACCGTCTCCTCAGTGTCTCCATCTCCTCAGTGTCACCATCTCCTCAGTGTCACCGTCTCCTCAGTGTCACCGTCTCCTCTGTGTCACCGTCTCCTCTGTGTCACCGTCTCCTCAATGTGTCACCGTCTCCTCAGTGTCACCGTCTCCTCAATGTGTCACCGTCTCCTCAGTGTCTCCATCTCCTCAGTGTCACCGTCTCCTCAGTGTCTCCATCTCCTCAGTGTCACCGTCTCCTCATTGTCACCGTCTCCTCTGTGTCACCGTCTCCTCGGTGTCACCATCTCCTCGGTGTCACCGTCTCCTCAGTGTCACCGTCTCCTCTGTGTCGCCGTCTCCTCTGTGTCGCCGTCTCCTCAGTGTGTCACCGTCTCCTCAGTGTCACCGTCTCCTCTGTGTCGCAATGTCCTCTGTGTCACCGTCTCCTCTGTGTCACCGTCTCCTCAATGTGGCACCGTCTCCTCAGTGTCACCATCTCCTCAGTGTCACCGTCTCCTCAGTGTCACGGTCTCCTCCGTGTCGCCATCTCTTCAGTGTCACGGTCTTCTCAGTGTCACCGTCTCCTCAGTGTCACCGTCTCCTCCGTGTTGCCATCTCCTCAGTGTCACCGTCTTCTAAATGTGTCACCGTCTCCTCAGTGTCACCGTCTCCTCAGTGTCACCGTCTCCTCAATGTGTCACCGTCTTCTCTGTGTCACCGTCTCCTCAATGTGTCACCGTCTCCTCAGTGTCACCGTCTCCTCAGTGTCACGGTGTCCTCCGTGTCACCATCTTCTCAATGTGTCACCGTCTCCTCAATGTGTCAACGTCTCCTCAATGTGTCACCGTCTCCTCTGTGTCACCGTCTCCTCAGTGTCACGGTCTCCTCCGTGTCACCATCTTCTCAATGTGTCACCGTCTCCTCAATGTGTCACCGTCTCCTCTGTGTCACCGTCTCCTCAATGTGTCACCGTCTCCTCAGTGTCGCAATCTCCTCAGTGTCACCGTCTCCTCTGTGTCACCGTCTCCTCAATGTGTCACCATCTCCTCAATGTGTCACCATCTCCTCTGTGTCACTGTCTCCTCCATGTCGCCATCTCCTCAGTGTCACCGTGTCCTCAGTGTCACCGTCTCCTCAATGTGTCACCGTCTCCTCCGTGTCGCCATCTCAGTGTCACCGTCTCCTCAGTGTCACCGTCTCCTCGGTGTCACGGTCTCCTCCGTGTCGCCATCTCCTCAGTGTCACCATCTCCTCAGTGTCACCGTCTCCTCCATGTCGCCATCTCCTCAGTGTCACCGTCTCCTCAGTGTCACGGTCTCCTCTGTGTCGCCATCTCTTCAGTGTCACGGTCTCCTCCGTGTCGCCATCTCCTCAGTGTCACCGTCTCCACAGTGTCACTGTCTCCTCAATGTGTCACCGTCTCTTAAGTGTCATCGCCTCCTCAATGTGTCACCGTATCCTCTTTGTCATCGTCTCCTCAATGGGTCACTGTCTCCTCAATGGGTCACCGTCTCCTCAATGGGTCACCGTCTCCTCAGTCTCACCATCTCCTCTGTGTCACCGTCTCCTCAGTGTCACGGTCTCCTCAGTGTCACGGTCTCCTCCGTGTCGCCATCTCTTCAGTGTCATGGTCTTCTCAGTGTCACCGTCTCCTCCGTGTCGCCATCTCCTCAGTGTCTCCGTCTCCTCAGTGTCACGGTCTCCGCAGGGTCTCCATCTCCTCAGTGTCACCGTCTCCTCAGTGTCACCGTCTCCTCAGTGTCGCCATCTCCTCAGTGTCACCGTCTCCTCAGTGTCATCGTCTCCTCTGTGTCGCCATCTCTTCAGTGTCACGGTTTCCTCCATGTCACCGTCTCCTCAGTGTCACCGTCTCCTCCGTGTCACCATCTACTCAGTGTCACCGTCTCCTCAGTGTCACCGTCTCCTCAATGTGTCACCGTCTCCTCAGTGTCATCGTCTCCTCAATGTGTCACCGTCTCCTCAATGTGTCATCGTATCCTCTTTGTCATCGTCTCCTCAATAGGTCACTGTCTCCTCAATGTGTCACCGTCTCCTCAATGTGTCACCGTCTCCTCAATGTGTCACCGTCTCCTCAATGTGGCACCGTCTCCTCAGTGTCACTGTCTCCTCTGTGTCACCGTCTCAATGTGTCACCATCTCCTCTGTGTCACCGTCTCCTCAGTGTCACCGTCTCCTCAATGTGTCACCGTCTCCCCTGTGTCATCGTCTCCTCAATGTGTCACCGTCTCCTCAATGTGTCACCGTATCCTCTGTGTCACCGTCCCAATGTGTCACCGTCTCCTCAATATGTCACCGTCTCCTCTATGTCACCGTCTCCTCTGTGTCACTGTCTCCTCGTCTTCTCAATGTGTCACCGTCTCAATGTATCACTGTCTCCTGTTTCTCACCGTCTCAATGTGTCACCGTCTCCTCTGTGTCACCGTCTCCTCAATGTGTCACCATCTCCTCAGTGTCGCCATCTCCTCAGTGTGACCGTCTCCTTAATGTGTCACCGTGTGCTCAGTGTCACCGTCTCCTGTGTGTGTCACCGTCTCCTCAATGTGTCACCGTCCCCTCTGTGTCACCATCTCCTCACTGTGTCACCGTCTCCTCAATTTGTCACGTCTCCTCCGTGTCGCCATTTCCTCAGTGTCACCGTCTCCTCTGTGTGTCACCTTCTCCTCTGTGTCACCGTCTCCTCAATGTGTCACCGTCTACTCCGTGTCGCCGTCTCCTTAATGTGTCACCATCTACTCAATGTGTCACCGTCTCCTCTGTGTCACCATCTCCTCCCTTTCACTGTCTCCTCAGTGTCACCGTCTCCTCTGTGTCGCCATCTCCTCAGTGTCACCGTCTCCTCAGTGGGTCACTGTCTCCTCAGTGTCACCGTCTCCTCAATGTGTCACCGTCTCCTCTGTCACCGTCTTCTCAGTGTCACGTCTCCTCAATGTGTCACCGTCTCGTCTGTGTCACCGTCTTAATGTGTCACCGTCACCTCTGTGTCACCGTCTGCTCAATGTGTCACCGTCTCCTCCGTGTCGCCATCTCCTCAGTGTCATCGTCTCCTTAATGTGTGACCGTCTCCTCTGTGTCACCGTCTCCTCAGTGTCACCGTCTCCTCAATGTGTCACCGTCTCCTCAATGTCACCGTCTCCTCAATGTGTCACCGTCTCCTCTGTGTCACCGTCTTAATGTGTCACCGTCACCTCTGTGTCACCGTCTGCTCAATGTGTCACCGTCTCCTCCGTGTCGCCATCTTCTCAGTGTCACCGTCTCATCAATGTGTCACCGTCTCCTCTGTGTCACCATCTCCTCAATGTGTCACCATCTCCTCAATGTGTCACCGTCTCCTCCGTGTCGCCATCTCCTCAGTGTTATCGTCTCCTTAATGTGTCACCGTCTCCTCTGTGTCACCGTCTCCTCAGTGTCACCGTCTCCTCAATGTGTCACCGTCTCCTCAATGTCACCGTCTCCTCAGTGTCACCGTCTCCTCCATGTCGCCATCTCTACAGTGTCACGGTCTCCTCAATGTCACCGCCTCCTCAGTGTCACGGTCTCCTCCGTGTCGCCATCTCCTCAGTGTCACCGTCTACTCAGTGTCACGGTCTCCTCCATGTCACCATCTTCTCAATGTGTCACCGTCTCCTCCGTGTCACCGTCTCCTCAATGTGTCACCGTCTCCTCTGTGTCACCGTCTCCTCAATGTGTCACCGTCTCCACAGTGTCGCAATCTCCCCAGTGTCACCGTCTCCTCTGTGTCACCGTCTGCTCAATGTGTCACCATCTCCTCAATGTGTCACCATCTCCTCTGTGTCACTGTCTCCTCCATGTCGCCATCTCCTCAGTGCCACCGTGTCCTCAGTGTCACCGTCTCCTCAGTGTCACCGTCTCCTCAATGTGTCACCGTCTCCTCCGTGTCGCCATCTCAGTGTCACCGTCTCCTCAGTGTCACCGTCTCCTCGGTGTCACGGTCTCCTCCGTGTCGCCATCTCCTTAGTGACACCATCTCCTCAGTGTCACCGTCTCCTCCATGTCGCCATCTCCTCGGTGTCACCGTCTCCTCAGTGTCACGGTCTCCTCTGTGTCGCCATCTCTTCAGTGTCACGGTCTCCTCCGTGTCGCCATCTCCTCAGTGTCACCGTCTCCACAGTGTCGCCGTCTCCTCAATGTATCACCGTCTCCTCAGTGTCACCGTCTCCTCAATGTGTCACCGTTTCCTCAGTGTCACCGTCTCCTCAGTGTCTCCATCTCCTCAGTGTCACCATCTCCTCAGTGTCACCGTCTCCTCGGTGTCACCGTCTCCTCGGTGTCACCGTCTCCTCAATGTGTCACCGTCTCCTCAGTGTCACCGTCTCCTCAATGTGTCACCATCTCCTCAGTGTCTCCATCTCCTCAGTGTCACCGTCTCCTCAGTGTCTCCATCTCCTCAGTGTCACCGTCTCCTCAGTGTCACCGTCTCCTCGGTGTCACCATCTCCTCCGTGTCACCATCTCCTCGGTGTCACCGTCTCCTCTGTGTCGCCGTCTCCTCTGTGTCACCGTCTCCTCAGTGTGTCACCGTCTCCTCAGTGTCACCGTCTCCTCAGTGTCACCGTCTCCTCTGTGTCACCGTCTCCTCTGTGTCACAATCTCCTCAGTGTCACCGTCTCCTCTGTGTCACTATCGCCTCAATGTGGCACCGTCTCCTCAGTGTCACCATCTCCTCAGTGTCACCGTCTCCTCAGTGTCACGGTCTTCTCAGTGTCACCGTCTTCTCAGTGTCACCGTCTCCTCAGTGTCACCGTCTCCTCCGTGTTGCCATCTCCTCAGTGTCACCGTTTCCTAAATGTGTCACCGTCTCCTCGGTGTCACTGTCTCCTCGGTGTCACCGTCTCCTCCGTGTCGCCGTCTCCTCAATGTGTCACCGTCTCCTCAGTGTCACCGTCTCCTCAATGTGTCACCGTCTCCTCAATGTGTCACCGTTTCCTCAGTGTCACCGTCTCCTCAGTGTCACCGTCTCCTCAGTGTCTCCATCTCCTCAGTGTCACCGTCTCCTCGGTGTTACCGTCTCCTCAATGTGTCACCGTCTCCTCAGTGTCACCGTCTCCTCAATGTGTCACCATCTCCTCAGTGTCACCGTCTCCTCAGTGTCTCCATCTCCTCAGTGTCACCGTCTCCTCAGTGTCACCGTCTCCTCTGTGTCACCGTCTCCTCGGTGTCACCATCTCCTCGGTGTCACCGTCTCCTCTGTGTCGCCGTCTCCTCTGTGTCACCGTCTCCTCAGTGTGTCACCGTCTCCTCAGTGTCACCGTCTCCTCAGTGTCACCGTCTCCTCAGTGTCACCGTCTACTCAGTGTCACAATCTCCTCAGTGTCACCGTCTCCTCTGTGTCACCATCTCCTCAATGTGTCACCGTCTCCTCAGTGTCACCATCTCCTCAGTGTCACCGTCTCCTCAGTGTCACGGTCTATTCAGTGTCACCGTCTTCTCAGTGTCACCGTCTCCTCAGTGTCACCGTCTCCTCCGTGTTGCCATCTCCTCAGTGTCACCGTCTCCTAAATGTGTCACCGTCTCCTTTGTGTCACCGTCTCCTCAGTGTCACCGTTTCCTCAGTGTCACCGTCTCCTCTGTGTCACCATCTTCTCAATGCGTCACCGTCTCCTCAGTGTCACCGTCTCCTCAATGTGTCACCGTCTCCTCAATGTGTCACCGTCTCCTCTGTGTCACCGTCTCCTCAATGTGTCACCGTCTCCTCAGTGTCGCCGTCTCCTCAGTGTCACGGTGTCCTCCGTGTCACCGTCTCCTCAATGTGTCAACGTCTCCTCAATGTGTCACCGTCTCCTCTGTGTCACCGTCTCCTCAGTGTCACGGTCTCCTCCGTGTCACCATCTTCTCAATGTGTCACCGTCTCCTCAATGTGTCACCGTCTCCTCTGTGTCACCGTCTCCTCAATGTGTCACCGTCTCCTCAGTGTCGCAATCTCCTCAGTGTCACCGTCTCCTCTGTGTCACCGTCTCCTCAATGTGTCATCATCTCATCAATGTGTCACCATCTCCTCTGTGTCACTGTCTCCTCCATGTCACCATGTCCTCAGTGTCACCGTCTCCTCAGTGTCACCGTCTCCTCAATGTGTCACCGTCTCCTCCGTGTCGCCATCTCAGTGTCACCGTCTCCTCAGTGTCACCGTCTCCTCCGTGTCGCCGTCTACTCAGTGTCACCATCTCCTCAGTGTCACCGTCTCCTCCATGTCGCCATCTCCTCAGTGTCACCGTCTCCTCAGTGTCACGGTCTCCTCTGTGTCGCCATCTCTTCAGTGTCACGGTGTCCTCCGTGTCGCCGTCTCCTCAGTGTCACCGTCTCCACAGTGTCACCGTCTCCTCAATGTGTCACCGTCTCCTCAGTGTCATCGTCTCCTCAATGTGTCACCGTATACTCTTTGTCATCGTCTCCTCAATGCGTCACTATCTCCTCAATGGGTCACCTTCTCCTCAATGTGGCACCGTCTCCTCAGTGTCGCCATCTCCTCTGTGTCACCGTCTCCTCAGTGTCACGGTCTCCTCCGTGTCGCCATCTCTTCAGTGTCACGGTCTTCTCAGTGTCACCGTCTCCTCCGTGTCGCCATCTCTTCAGTGTCGCTGTCTCCTCAGTGTCACGGTCTCCTCAGGGTCTCCATCTCCTCAGTGTCACCGTCTCCTCAGTGTCACCGTCTCCTCAGTGTCACCGTCTCCTCAGTGTCACCGTCTCCTCTGTGTCGCCATCTCTTCAGTGTCACGGTTTCCTCCATGTCACCGTCTCCTCAGTGTCACCGTCTCCTCCGTGTCACCATCTACTCAGTGTCACCGTCTCCTCAGCGTCATCGTCTCCTCAATGTGTCACCGTCTCCTCAATGTGTCATCATATCCTCTTTGTCATCGTCTCCTCAATAGGTCACTGTCTCCTCAATGTGTCACCGTCTCCTCAATGTGTCACTGTCTCCTCAGTGTCACCGTCTCCTCTGTGTCACCGTCTCCATGTGTCACCATCTCCTGTGTCACTGTCTCCTCAGTGTCACCGTCTCCTCAATGTGTCACCGTCTCCCCTGTGTCATCGTCTCCTCAATGTGTCACCGTCTCCTCAATGTGTCACCGTATCCTCTGTGTCACCGTCCCAATGTGTCACCGTCTCCTCAATGTGTCACCGTCTCCTCTGTGTCACCGTCTCCTCTGTGTCACTGTCTCCTCGTCTTCTCAATGTGTCACCGTCTCAATGTATCACTGTCTCCTGTTTCTCACCGTCTCAATGTGTCACCGTCTCCTCTGTGTCACCGTCTCCTCAATGTGTCACCATCTCCTCAGTGTCGCCATCTCCTCAGTGTGACCGTCTCCTCAATGTTTCACCGTCTGCTCAGTGTCACCGTCTCCTGTGTGTGTCACCGTCTCCTCAATGTGTCACCGTCCCCTCAATGTGTCACCGTCTCCTCAATTTGTCCCGTCTCCTCAGTGTCTCCATCTCCTCAGTGTCACCGTCTCCTCGGTGTCACCATCTCCTCGGTGTCACCGTCTCCTCTGTGTCGCCGTCTCCTCAGTGTGTCACCGTCTCCTCAGTGTCACCGTCTCCTCAGTGTCACCGTCTCCTCTGTGTCACCGTCTACTCAGTGTCGCAATCTCCTCAGTGTCACCATCTCCTCTGTGTCACCATCTCCTCAATGTGGCACCGTCTCCTCAGTGTCACCATCTCCTCAGTGTCACCGTCTCCTCAGTGTCACGGTCTTCTCAGTGTCACCGACTCCTCAGTGTCACCGTCTCCTCCGTGTTGCCATCTCCTCAGTGTCACCGTCTCCTAAATGTGTCACCGTCTCCTCTGTGTCACCGTCTCCTCAGTGTCACCGTTTCCTCAGTGTCACCGTCTCCTCTGTGTCACCATCTTCTCAATGCGTCACCGTCTCCTCAGTGTCACCGTCTCCTCAATGTGTCACCGTCTCCTCTGTGTCACCGTCTCCTCAATGTGTCACCGTCTCCTCAGTGTCACCGTCTCCTCAGTGTCACGGTGTCCTCCGTTTCACCGTCTCCTCAATGTGTCAACGTCTCCTCAATGTGTCACCGTCTCCTCTGTGTCACCGTATCCTCAGTGTCACGGTCTCCTCCGTGTCACCATCTTCTCAATGTGTCACCGTCTCCTCCGTGTCACCGTCTCCTCAATGTGTCACCGTCTCCTCTGTGTCACCGTCTCCTCAATGTGTCACCTTCTCCTCAGTGTCTTAATCTCCTCAGTGTCACCGTCTCCTCTGTCACCGTCTCCTCAATGTGTCACCATCTCATCAATGTGTCCCCATCTCCTCTGTGTCACTGTCTCCTCCATGTCGCCATCTCCTCAGTGTCACCGTGTCCTCAGTGTCACCGTCTCCTCAATGTGTCACCGTCTCCTCCGTGTCGCCATCTCAGTGTCACCGTCTCCGCAGTGTCACCGTCTCCTCGGTGTCACGGTCTCCTCCGTGTCGCCATCTCCTCAGTGACACCATCTCCTCAGTGTCACCGTCTCCTCCATGTCGCCATCTCCTCGGTGTCACCGTCTCCTCAGTGTCACGGTCTCCTCTGTGTCGCCATCTCTTCAGTGTCACGGTCTCCTCCGTGTCGCCATCTCCTCAGTGTCTCCGTCTCCACAGTGTCACCGTCTCCTCAATGTGTCACTGTCTCCTCAGTGTCACCGTCTCTTCAGTGTCACCGTCTCCTCGGTGTCACTGTCTCCTCGGTGTCTCCGTCTCCTCCGTGTCGCCGTCTCCTCAGTGTCGCCGTCTCCTCAATGTGTCACCGTCTCCTCAGTGTCACCGTCTCCTCAATGTGTCACCGTCTCCTCAATGTGTCACCGTTTCCTCAGTGTCACCGTCTCCTCAGTGTCTCCATCTCCTCAGTGTCACCATCTCCTCAGTGTCACCGTCTCCTCGGTGTCACCGTCTCCTCAGTGTCACCGTCTCCTCAATGTGTCACCGTCTCCTCAGTGTCACCGTCTCCTCAATGTGTCACCATCTCCTCAGTGTCTCCATCTCCTCAGTGTCACCGTCTCCTCAGTGTCTCCATCTCCTCAGTGTCACCGTCTCCTCAGTGTCACCGTCTCCTCTGTGTCACCGTCTCCTCGGTGTCACCGTCTCCTCTGTGTCGCCGTCTCCTCTGTGTCACCGTCTCCTCAGTGTGTCACCGTCTCCTCAGTGTCACCGTCTCCTCAGTGTCACCGTCTCCTCTGTCTCACCGTCTCCTCTGTGTCACCGTCTACTCAGTGTCGCAATCTCCTCAGTGTCACCGTCTCCTCTGTGTCACCATCTCCTCAATGTGGCACCGTCTCCTCAGTGTCACCATCTCCTCAGTGTCACCGTCTCCTCAGTGTCACGGTCTTCTCAGTGTCACCGTCTTCTCAGTGTCACCGTCTCCTCAGTGTCACCGTCTCCTCCGTGTCGCCATCTCCTCAGTGTCACCGTCTCCTAAATGTGTCACCGTCTCCTCTGTGTCACCGTCTCCTCAGTGTCACCGTTTCCTCAGTGTCACCGTCTCCTCTGTGTCACCATCTTCTCAATGCGTCACCGTCTCCTCAGTGTCACCGTCTCCTCAATGTGTCACCGTCTCTTCTGTGTCACCGTCTCCTCAATGTGTCACCGTCTCCTCAGTGTCGCCGTCTCCTCAGTGTCACGGTGTCCTCCGTGTCACCGTCTCCTCAATGTGTCAACGTCTCCTCAATGTCTCACCGTCTCCTCTGTGTCACCGTCTCCTCAGTGTCACGGTCTCCTCCGTGTCACCATCTTCTCAATGTGTCACCGTCTCCTCCGTGTCACCGTCTCCTCAATGTGTCACCGTCTCCTCTGTGTCACCGTCTCCTCAATGTGTCACCGTCTCCTCAGTGTCGCAATCTCCTCAGTGTCACCGTCTCCTCTGTGTCACCGTCTCCTCAATGTGTCATCATCTCATCAATGTGTCACCATCTCCTCTGTGTCACTGTCTCCTCCATGTCACCATGTCCTCAGTGTCACCGTCTCCTCAATGTGTCACCGTCTCCTCCGTGTCGCCATCTCAGTGTCACCGTCTCCTCAGTGTCACCGTCTCCTCCGTGTCGCCATCTACTCAGTGTCACCATCTCCTCAGTGTCACCGTCTCCTCCATGTCGCCATCTCCTCAGTGTCACAGTCTCCTCAGTGTCACGGTCTCCTCTGTGTCGCCATCTCTTCAGTGTCACGGTCTCCTCCGTGTCGCCGTCTCCTCAGTGTCACTGTCTCCACAGTGTCACCGTCTCCTCAATGTGTCACCGTCTCCTCAGTGTCATCGTCTCCTCAATGTGTCACCGTATCCTCTTTGTCATCGTCTCCTCAATGCGTCACTGTCTCCTCAATGGGTCACCTTCTCCTCAATGTGGCACCGTCTCCTCAGTGTCGCCATCTCCTCTGTGTCACCGTCTCCTCAGTGTCACCGTCTCCTCAGTGTCACGGTCTCCTCCGTGTCGCCATCTCTTCAGTGTCACGGTCTTCTCAGTGTCACCGTCTCCTCCGTGTCACCATCTTCTCAATGTGTCACCGTCTCCTCCGTGTCACCGTCTCCTCAATGTGTCACCGTCTCCTCTGTGTCACCGTCTCCTCAATGTGTCACCTTCTCCTCAGTGTCTTAATCTCCTCAGTGTCACCGTCTCCTCTGTGTCACCGTCTCCTCAATGTGTCACCATCTCATCAATGTGTCACCATCTCCTCTGTGTCACTGTCTCCTCCATGTCGCCATCTCCTCAGTGTCACCGTGTCCTCAGTGTCACCGTCTCCTCAGTGTCACCGTCTCCTCCGTGTCGCCATCTCCTCAGTGTCACCATCTCCTCAATGTCACCGTCTCCTCCATGTCGCCATCTCCTCAGTGTCACCGTCTCCTCAGTGTCACGGTCTCCTCTGTGTCGCCATCTCTTCAGTGTCACGGTCTCCACCGTGTCGCCGTCTCCTCAGTGTCACCGTCTCCACAGTGTCACCGTCTCCTCAATGTGTCACCGTCTCCTCAGTGTCATCGTCTCCTCAATGTGTCACCGTATCCTCTTTGTCATCGTCTCCTCAATGCGTCACTGTCTCCTCAATGGGTCACCTTCTCCTCAATGTGGCACCGTCTCCTCAGTGTCACCATCTCCTCTGTGTCACCGTCTCCTCAGTGTCACGGTCTCCTCAGTGTCACGGTCTCCTCCGTGTCGCCATCTCTTCAGTGTCACGGTCTTCTCAGTGTCACCGTCTCCTCCGTGTCGCCATCTCCTCAGTGTCGCCGTCTCCTCAGTGTCAAGGTCTCCTCAGGGTCTCCGTCTCCTCAGTGTAACCGTCTCCTCCGTGTCGCCATCTCCTCAGTGTCACCGTCTCCTCAGTGTCACCGTCTCCTCTGTGTCGCCATCTCTTCAGTGTCACGGTTTCCTCCTTGTCACCGTCTCCTCAGTGTCACCGTCTCCTCCGTGTCACCATCTACTCAGTGTCACCGTCTCCTCAGCGTCATCGTCTCCTCAATGTGTCACCGTCTCCTCAATGTGTCATTGTATCCTCTTTGTCATCGTCTCCTCAATAGGTCACTGTCTCCTCAATGTGTCACCGTCTCCTCAATGTGTCACCGTCTCCTCAATGTGGCACCGTCTCCTCAGTGTCACTGTCTCCTCAATGTGTCACCGTCTACTCCGTGTCGCCATCTCAGTGTCACCGTCTCCTCAGTGTCACCGTGTCCTCAGTGTCACCGTCTCCTCAGTGTCACCGTCTCCTCAATGTGTCACCGTCTCCTCTGTGTCGCCATCTCAGTGTCACCGTCTCCTCAGTGTCACCGTCTCCTCCGTGTCGCCATCTCCTCAGTGTCACCATCTCCTCAGTGTCACCGTCTCCTCCATGTCGCCATCTCCTCAGTGTCACCGTCTCCTCAGTGTCACGGTCTCCTCTGTGTCGCCATCTCTTCAGTGTCACGGTCTCCTCCGTGTCGCCGTCTCCTCAGTGTCACCGTCTCCACAGTGTCACCGTCTCCTCAATGTGTCACCGTCTCCTCAGTGTCATCGTCTCCTCAATGTGTCACCGTATCCTCTTTGTCATCGTCTCCTCAATGCGTCACTGTCTCCTCAATGGGTCACCTTCTCCTCAATGTGGCACCGTCTCCTCTGTGTCACCGTCTCCTCAGTGTCACCGTCTCCTCAGTGTCACGGTCTCCTCCGTGTCGCCATCTCTTCAGTGTCACGGTCTTCTCAGTGTCACCGTCTCCTCCGTGTCTCCATCTCCTCAGTGTCGCCGTCTCCTCAGTGTCACGGTCTCCTCAGGGTCTCCGTCTCCTCAGTGTCACCGTCTCCTCAGTGTCACCGTCTCCTCAGTGTCACCGTCTCCTCCGTGTCACCATCTCCTCAGTGTCACCGTCTCCTCAGTGTCACCGTCTCCTCTGTGTCGCCATCTCTTCAGTGTCACGGTTTCCTCCATGTCACCGTCTCCTCAGTGTCACAGTCTCCTCCGTGTCACCATCTACTCAGTGTCACTGTCTCCTCAGCGTCATCTTCTCCTCAATGTGTCACCGTCTCCTCAATGTGTCATCGTATCCTCTTTGTCATCGTCTCCTCAATAGGTCACCGTCTCCTCAATGTGTCACCGTCTCCTCAATGTGGCACCGTCTCCTCAGTGTCACTGTCTCCTCTGTGTCACCGTCTCCATGTGTCACCATCTCCTCTGTGTCACCGTCTCCTCAGTGTCACCGTCTCCTCAATGTGTCACCGTCTCCCCTGTGTCATCGTCTCCTCAATGTGTCACCGTCTCCTCAATGTGTCACCGTATCCTCTGTGTCACCGTCCCAATGTGTCACCGTCTCCTCAATGTGTCACCGTCTCCTCTGTGTCACCGTCTCCTCTATGTCACTGTCTCCTCGTCTTCTCAATGTGTCACCGTCTCAATGTATCACTGTCTCCTGTTTCTCACCGTCTCAATGTGTCACCGTCTCCTCTGTATCACCGTCTCCTCAATGTGTCACCATCTCCTCAGTGTCGCCATCTCCTCAGTGTGACCGTCTCCTCAATGTTTCACCGTCTGCTCAGTGTCACAATCTCCTGTGTGTGTCACCGTCTCCTCAATGTGTCACCGTCCCCTCTGTGTCACCATCTCCTCACTGTGTCACCGTCTCCTCAATGTGTCACCGTCTCCTCAATTTGTCACGTCTCCTCCGTGTCACCGTCTCCTCAGTGTCACTGTCTCCTCAATGTGTCACCGTCTCCTCAGTGTCACCGTCTCCTCAATGTGTCACCGTCTCCTCAGTGTCTCCATCTCCTCAGTGTCACCGTCTCCTCAGTGTCTCCATCTCCTCTGTGTCACCGTCTCCTCTGTGTCACCGTCTCCTCGGTGTCACCGTCTCCTCTGTGTCGCCGTCTCCTCAGTGTGTCACCGTCTCCTCAGTGTCACCGTCTCCTCAGTGTCACCGACTCCTCTGTGTCACCGTCTACTCAGTGTCCCAATCTCCTCAGTGTCACCGTCTCCTCTGTGTCACCATCTCCTCAATGTGGCACCGTCTCCTCAGTGTCACCATCTCCTCAGTGACACCGTCTCCTCAGTGTCACGGTCTTCTCAGTTTCACCGTCTCCTCAGTGTCACCGTCTCCTCTGTGTCACCGTCTCCTCAGTGTCACCGTTTCCTCAGTGTCACCGTCTCCTCTGTGTCACCATCTTCTCAATGCGTCACCGTCTCCTCAGTGTCACCGTCTCCTCAATGTGTCACCGTCTCCTCAATGTGTCACTGTCTCCTCAGTGTCACCGTCTCCTCAGTGTCACGGTGTCCTCCGTGTCACCGTCTCCTCAATGTGTCAACGTCTCCTCAATGTGTCACCGTCTCCTCTGTGTCACCGTCTCCTCAGTGTCACGGTCTCCTCCGTGTCACCATCTTCTCAATGTGTCACCGTCTCCTCCGTGTCACCGTCTCCTCAATGTGTCACCGTCTCCTCTGTGTTACCGTCTCCTCAATGTATCACCGTCTCCTCAGTGTCGCAATCTCCTCAGTGTCACCGTCTCCTCTGTGTCACCGTCTCCTCAATGTGTCACCATCTCATCAATGTGTCACCATCTCCTCTGTGTCACTGTCTCCTCCATTTCGCCATCTCCTCAGTGTCACCGTGTCCTCAGTGTCATCGTCTCCTCAGTGTCACCGTCTCCTCAATGTGTCGCCGTCTCCTCCGTGTCGCCATCTCAGTGTCACCGTCTCCTCAGTGTCACCGTCTCCTCCGTGTCGCCATCTCCTCAGTGTCACCATCTCCTCAGTGTCACCGTCTCCTCCATGTCGCCATCTCCTCAGTGTCACCGTCTCCTCAGTGTCACGGTCTCCTCTGTGTCGCCATCTCTTCAGTGTCACGGTCTCCTCCGTGTCGCCGTCTCCTCAGTGTCACCGTCTCCACAGTGTCACCGTCTCCTCAATGTGTCACCATCTCCTCAGTGTCATCGTCTCCTCAATGTGTCACCGTATCCTCTTTGTCATCGTCTCCTCAATGCGTCACTGTCTCCTCAATGGGTCACCTTCTCCTCAATGTGGCACCGTCTCCTCAGTGTCACCATCTCCTCTGTGTCACCTTCTCCTCAGTGTCACCGTCTCCTCAGTGTCACGGTCTCCTCCGTGTCGCCATCTCTTCAGTGTCACGGTCTTCTCAGTGTCACCATCTCCTCAGTGTCGCCATCTCCTCAGTGTCGCCGTCTCCTCAGTGTCACGGTCTCCTCAGGGTCTCCGTCTCCTCAGTGTCACCGTCTCCTCAGTGTCACCGTCTCCTCCGTGTCGCCATCTCCTCAGTGTCACCGTCTCCTCAGTGTCACCGTCTCCTCTGTGTCGCCATCTCTTCAGTGTCACGGTTTCCTCCATGTCACCGTCTCCTCAGTGTCACCGTCTCCTCCGTGTCACCATCTACTCAGTGTCACCGTCTCCTCAGTGTCATCGTCTCCTCATTGTGTCACCGTCTCCTCAATGTGTCATCGTATCCTCTTTGTCATCGTCTCCTCAATAGGTCACTGTCTCCTCAATGTGTCACCGTCTCCTCAATGTGTCACCGTCTCCTCAATGTGGCACCGTCTCCTCAGTGTCACTGTCTCCTCTGTGTCACCGTCTCCATGTGTCACCATCTCCTCTGTGTCACCGTCTCCTCAGTGTCACCGTCTCCTCAATGTGTCACCGTCTCCCCTGTGTCATCGTCTCCTCAATGTGTCACCGTCTCCTCAATGTGTCACCGTATCCTCTGTGTCACCGTCCCAATGTGTCACCGTCTCCTCAATGTGTCACCGTCTCCTCTGTGTCACCGTCTCCTCTGTGTCACTGTCTCCTCGTCTTCTCAATGTGTCACCGTCTCAATGTATCACTGTCTCCTGTTTCTCACCGTCTCAATGTGTCACCGTCTCCTCTGTGTCACCGTCTCCTCAATGTGTCACCATCTCCTCAGTGTCGCCATCTCCTCAGTGTGACCGTCTCCTCAATGTTTCACCGTCTGCTCAGTGTCACCGTCTCCTGTGTGTGTCACCGTCTCCTCAATGTGTCACCGTCCCCTCTGTGTCACCATCTCCTCACTGTGTCACCGTCTCCTCAATGTGTCACCGTCTCCTCACTTTGTCACGTCTCCTCCGTGTCGCCATTTCCTCAGTGTCACCGTCTCCTCTGTGTGTCACCTTCTCCTCTGTGTCACCGTCTCCTCAGTGTCACCGTCTCCTCAATGTGTCACCGTCTACTCCGTGTCGCCGTCTCCTTAATGTGTCACCGTCTACTCAATGTGTCACCGTCTCCTCTGTGTCACCATCTCCTCCCTTTCACCGTCTCCTCAGTGTCACCGTCTCCTCTGTGTCGCCATCTCCTCAGTGTCACCGTCTCCTCAGTGTCACCGTCTCCTCAATGTGTCACCGTCTCCTCTGTCACCGTCTTCTCAGTGTCACCGTCTCCTCAATGTGTCACCGTCTCCTCTGTGTCACCGTCTTAATGTGTCACCGTCACCTCTGTGTCACCGTCTGCTCAATGTGTCACCGTCTCCTCCGTGTCGCCATCTTCTCAGTGTCACCGTCTCATCAATGTGTCACCGTCTCCTCTGTGTCACCATCTCCTTAATGTGTCACCGTCTCCTCAGTGTCACCGTCTCCTCAATGTGTCACCGTCTCCTCAATGTCACCGTCTCCTCAGTGTCACCGTCTCCTCCATGTCGCCATCTCTACAGTGTCACGGTCTCCTCAATGTCACCGCCTCCTCAGTGTCACGGTCTCCTCCGTGTCGCCATCTCCTCAGTGTCACCGTCTACTCAGTGTCACGGTCTCCTCCATGTCACCATCTTCTCAATGTGTCACCGTCTCCTCAATGTGTCACCGTCTCCTCTGTGTCACCGTCTCCTCAATGTGTCACCGTCTCCTCATTGTCGCAATCTCCTCAGTGTCACCGTCTCCTCTGTGTCACCGTCTCCTCAATGTGTCACCGTCTCCTCAATGTGTCACCATCTCCTCTGTGTCACTGTCTCCTACATGTCGCCATCTCCTCAGTGTCACCGTGTCCTCAGTGTCACCGTCTCCTCAATGTGTCACCGTCTCCTCCGTGTCGCCATCTCAGTGTCACCGTCTCCTCAGTGTCACCGTCTCCTCGGTGTCATGGTCTCCTCCGTGTCGCCATCTCCTCAGTGTCACCATCTCCTCAGTGTCACCGTCTCCTCCATGTCGCCATCTCCTCAGTGTCACCGTCTACTCAGTGTCACGGTCTCCTCTGTGTCGTCATCTCTTCAGTGTCACGGTCTCCTCCGTGTCGCCATCTCCTCAGTGTCACCGTCTCCACAGTGTCACCGTCTCCTCAATGTGTCACCGTCTCCTCAGTGTCATCGTCTCCTCAATGTGTCACCGTATCCTCTTTGTCATCGTCTCCTCAATGGGTCACCGTCTCCTCAATGGGTCACCGTCTCCTCAATGTGGCACCGTCTCCTCAGTGTCACCGTCTCCTCCGTGTCGCCAACTCCTCTGTGTCACCGTCTCCTCAGTGTCACCGTCTCCTCTGTGTCACCGTCTCCTCCGTGTCGCCGTCTCCTCAGTGTCACCGTCTCCTCAGTGTCACCGTCTCCTCTGTGTCGCCATCTCTTCAGTGTCACGGTTTCCTCCATGTCACCGTCTCCTCAGTGTCACCGTCTCCTCCGTGTCACCATCTACTCAGTGTCACCGTCTCCTCAGTGTCACCGTCTCCTCAGTGTCACCGTCTCCTCAATGTGTCACCGTCTCCTCAGTGTCATCGTCTCCTCAATGTGTCACCGTCTCCTCAATGTGTCACCGTATCCTCTTTGTCATCGTCTCCTCAATAGGTCAGTGTCTCCTCAATGTGTCACCGTCTCCTCAATGTGTCACCGTCTCCTCAATGTGGCACCGTCTCCTCAGAGTCACTGTCTCCTCTGTGTCACCGTCTCAATGTGTCACCATCTCCTCTGTGTCACCGTCTCCTCAGTGTCACCGTCTCCTCAATGTGTCACCGTCTCCCCTGTGTCATCGTCTCCTCAATGTGTCACCGTCTCCTCAATGTGTCACCGTATCCTCTGTGTCACCGTCCCAATGTGTCACCGTCTCCTCAATGTGTCACCGTCTCCTCTGTGTCACCATCTCCTCTGTGTCACTGTCTCCTCGTCTTCTCAATGTGTCACCGTCTCAATGTATCACTGTCTCCTGTTTCTCACCGTCTCAATTTGTCACCGTCTCCTCTGTGTCACCGTCTCCTCAATGTGTCACCATCTCCTCAGTGTCGCCATCTCCTCAGTGTGACCGTCTCCTCAATGTGTCACCGTCTGCTCAGTGTCACCGTCTCCTGTGTGTGTCACCGTCTCCTCAATGTGTCACCGTCCCCTCTGTGTCACCATCTCCTCACTGTGTCACCGTCTCCTCAATGTGTCACCGTCTCCTCAATTTGTCACGTCTCCTCCGTGTCGCAATTTCCTCTGTGTCACCGTCTCCTCTGTGTGTCACCTTCTCCTCTGTGTCACCGTCTCCTCAGTGTCACCATCTCCTCAATGTGTCACCGTCTACTCCGTGTCGCCGTCTCCTTAATGTGTCACCGTCTACTCAATGTGTCACCGTCTCCTCTGTGTCACCATCTCCTCCCTTTCACTGTCTCCTCAGTGTCAACGTCTCCTCTGTGTCGCCATCTCCTCAGTGTCACCGTCTCCTCAGTGGGTCACTGTCTCCTCAGTGTCACCGTCTCCTCAATGTGTCACCATCTCCTCTGTCACCGTCTTCTCAGTGTCACCGTCTCCTCAATATGTCACCGTCTCCTCTGTGTCACCGTCTTAATGTGTCACTGTCACCTCTGTGTCACCGTCTGCTCAATGTGTCACCGTCTCCTCCGTGTCGCCATCTTCTCAGTGTCACCGTCGCATCAATGTGTCACCGTCTCCTCTGTGTCACCATCTCAAAGTGTCACCATCTCCTCAATGTGTCACCGTCTCCTCCGTGTCGCCATCTCCTCAGTGTCATCGTCTCCTTAATGTTTCACCGTCTCCTCTGTGTCACCGTCTCCTCAGTGTCACCGTCTCCTCAATGTGTCACCGTCTCCTCAATGTCACCGTCTCCTCAGTGTCACAGTCTCCTCCATGTCGCCATCTCTACAGTGTCACGGTCTCCTCAATGTCACCGCCTCCTCAGTGTCACGGTCTCCTCCGTGTCTCCATCTCCTCAGTGTCACCGTCTACTCAGTGTCACCGTCTCCTCCGTGTCGCCGTCTCCTCCGTGTCGCTGTCTCCTCTGGGTCGCCGTCTCTTCAGTGTCACCGTCTCCTCAGTGCCACCGTTTCCTCAGTGTCACCGTCTCCTCCGTGTCGCCGTCTCCTCAGTGTCATCGTCTCCTTAATGTGTCACCGTCTCCTCAGTGTCACCATCTCCTCAGTGTCACCGTCTCCTCAATGTGTCACCGTCTCCTCAATGTCACCATCTCCTCAGTGTCACCGTCTCCTCCGTGTCGCCATCTCTACAGTGTCACTTTCTCCTCAATGTCACCGTCTCCTCCGTGTCGCCATCTCCTCAGTGTCACCGTCTCCTCAGTGTCACCGTCTCCTCCGTGTCGCCGTCTCCTCCGTGTCGCCGTCTCCTCCGTATCGCCGTCTCTTCAGTTTCACCGTCTCCTCAGTGTCACCATCTCCTCAGTGTCACCGTCTTCTCCGTGTCGCCGTCTCCTCAGTGTCGCCGTCTCCTCAGTGTCGCCGTCTCCTCTGTGTCACCGTCTCCTCAGTGTCACTGTCTCCTCAATGTGTCACCGTCTCCTCAATGTCACCGTCTCCTCAGTGTCACCGTCTCCTCCATGTCGCCATCTCTACAGTGTCACGGTCTCCTCAATGTCACCGCCTCCTCAGTGTCACGGTCTCCTCCGTGTCGCCATCTCCTTAGTGTCGCCGTCTCCTCAGTGTCGCCGTCTCCTCAGTGTCGCCGTCTCCTCTGTGTCATCATCTCCTCAATGTGTCACCGTTTCCTCAATGTGTCATCGTCTCCTCAATGTGTCACCGTCTCCTCAATGTGTCATCGTCTCCTCAATGTGTCACCGTCTCCTCTGTGTCATCGTCTCCTCAATGTGTCACCGTCTCCTCAATGTGTCACCGTCTCCTCAGTGTGGCACCGTCTCCTCAGTTTCACCATCTCATTGTCACCGTCTCCTCAATGTGTCACCGTCTCCTCTGTGTCACCGTGTCAGTGTGTCACCGTCTCCTGCGTCACCGTCTCCTCAGTGTCACCGTCTCCTCAATGTGTCACCGTCTCCTCTGTGTCATCGTCTCCTCAATGTGTCACCGTATCCTCAATGTGTCACCGTCTCAATGTGTCACCGTATCCTCTGTGTCACCGTCCCAATGTGTCACCGTCTCCACTGTGTCACCGTCTCCTCAATGTGTCACCGTCTCCCCTGTGTCACCGTCTCCTCTGTGTCACTGTCTCCTCTGTGTCACCGTCTTCTCAATGTGTCACCGTCTCAATGTATCACTGTCTCCTCTTTGTCACCGTCTCAATGTGTCACCGTTTCCTCTGTGTCACCGTCTCCTAAATGTGTCACCATCTCCTCAGTGTCACCGTCTCCTCAGTGTGACCGTCTCCTCAATGTGTCACTGTCTCCTCAATGTGTCACCGTCTCCTCAACGTGTCACTGTCTCCTCAATATATCATCGTCTCCTCAGTGTCACCATCTCCTCAATTTGTCACCATCTCCTCAGTGTCACCGTCTCCTCAATATGTCACCATCTCCTCAATATGTCACCATCTCAGTGTCACCGTCTCCTCAATATGTCACCGTCTCCTCAGTGTCACCGTCTTCTCAGTGTCACCGTCTCCTTAGTGTCACCGTCTCCTCACTGTGTCACCGTCTCCTCAACATGTCACTGTCTCCTCAATATGTCACCATCTCCTCAGTGTCACCATCTCTTCAATATGTCACCATCTCCTCAATATGTCACCATCTCAGTGTCACCGTCTCCTCAATATGTCACCGTCTCCTCAGTGTCACCATCTCCTTAATATGTCACCATCTCCTCAGTGTCACTGTCTCATCTGTGTCACCGTCTCCTCAGTATGTCACCGTCTCCTTAGTGTCAACGTCTCCTCAATATGTTACTGTTTCAGTGTCACTCTCTCCTCAGTGTCACCATCTCCTCAGTGTCACAGTCTCCTCAGTGTCACCATCTCCTAAATATGTCACCGTCTCCTCAGTGTCACCGTCCACTCAGTGTCACACTGTCTCCTCAGTGTCACCGTCTCCTCAGTGTCTCCGTCTCCTCAGTGTCACCGTTTCCTTAATGTGTCACTGTCTCCTCAATATGTCACCGTTTCCTCAGTGTCACGTCTCCTCAATCTCCCCGTCTCCTCCGTGTCACGTCTCCTCAATGTGTCACAGTCTCTTCAACATGTCACGTCTCATCAGTGTCACGTCTCCTCCGTGTCACCATCTCCTCAATGTGTCACCGTCTCCTCAATATGTCACCGCCTCCTCAGTGTCCCCGTCTCCTCCGTGTCCCCGTCTCCTCAATGTGTCACCGTCTCCTCAATATGTCACCGGCTCCTCAGTGTCACCAGCTCCTCAGTGTCGCCATCTCCTCAGTTTCGTTGTCTCCTCAGTGTCACTCTCTCCTCAATATGTCACCGTCTTCTCAGTGTCACCGTCTTCTCAGTGTCACCGTCTCCTCAGTGTCACCGTATCCTCAATGTGTCACCGTCTCCTATGTGTCGCCATCTCTTCAGTGTCACCGTCTCTTCAGTGTCACCGTCTCCTCTGTGTCGCCATCTCTTCAGTGTCGCCATCTCTTCAGTGTCACCGCCTCCTCAGTGTCACCGTCTCCTCCGTGTCGCCATCTCCTCAGTGTCACCGTCTCCTCAGTATCACCGTCTCCTCAATGTGTCACCGTCTCCTCAGTGTCATCATCTCCTCAATGTGTCACCGTCTCCTCAATGTGTCACCGTCTCCTCAATGTGTCACCGTCTCCTCAGTGTCATCGTCTCCTTAATGTGTCACCGTCTCCTCAGTGTCACCATCTCCTCAGTGTCACCGTCTCCTCAATGTATCACCGTCTCCTCAATGTCACCGTCTCCTCAGTGTCACCGTCTCCTCCACGTACCCATCTCTACAGTGTCACTTTCTCCTCAATGTCACCGCCTCCTCAGTGTCACGGTCTCCTCCGTGTCGCCATCTCCTCAGTGTCACCGTCTCCTCAGTGTCGCCGTCTACTCCGTGTCGCCGTCTCCTCCGTGTCGCCGTCTCCTCTGTATCGCCGTCTCTTCAGTGTCACCGTCTCCTCAGTGTCACCGTCTTCTCCGTGTCACCGTCTCCTCCGTGTCGCCGTCTCCTCAGTGTCGCCGTCTCCTCAGTGTCACCATCTCCTCTGTGTCATCGTCTCCTCAGTGTCACCGTCTCCTCAATGTGTCACCATCTCCTCAATGTCACCGTCTCCTCAGTGTCACCGTCTCCTCCATGTCGCCATCTCTACAGTGTCACGGTCTCCTCAATGTCACCGCCTCCTCAGTGTCACGGTCTCCTCCGTGTCGCCATCTCCTTAGTGTCGCCGTCTCCTCAGTGTCGCCGTCTCCTCTGTGTCATCATCTCCTCAATGTGTCACCGTCTCCTCAATGTGTCATCGTCTCCTCAATGTGTCACCGTCTCCTCTGTGTCATCGTCTCCTCAATGTGTCACCGTCTCCTCAATGTGTCACCATCTCCTCAATGTGGCACCGTCTCCTCAGTTTCACCATCTCATTGTCACCGTCTCCTCAATGTGTCACCGTCTCAATATGTCACCTTCTCCTCTGTGTCACCGTGTCAGTGTGTCACCGTCTCCTGTGTCACCATCTCCTCAGTGTCACCGTCTCCTCAATGTGTCACCGTCTCCTCTGTGTCATCGTCTCCTCAATGTGTCACCGTCTCCTCAATGTGTCACTGTCTCAATGTGTCACCGTATCCTCTGTGTCACCGTCCCAATGTGTCACCGTCTCCTCTGTGTCACCGTCTCCTCAATGTGTCACCGTCTCCCCTGTGTCACCGTCTCCTCTGTGTCACTGTCTCCTCTGTGTCACCGTCTTCTCAATGTGTCACCGTCTCAATGTATCACTGTCTCCTCTTTGTCACCGTCTCAATGTGTCACCGTCTCCTCTGTGTCACCGTCTCCTAAATGTGTCACCATCTCAGTGTCACCGTCTCCTCAGTGTGACCGTCTCCTCAATGTGTCACCGTCTCCTCAACGTGTCACTGTCTCCTCAATATATCACCGTCTCCTCAGTGTCACCATCTCCTCAATTTGTCACCATCTCCTCAGTGTCACCGTCTCCTCAATATGTCACCATCTCCTCAATATGTCACCATCTCAGTGTCACCGTCTCCTCAATATGTCACCGTCTCCTCAGTGTCACCGTCTTCTCAGTGTCACCGTCTCCTTAGTGTCACCGTCTCCTCACTGTGTCACCGTCTCCTCAACATGTCACTGTCTCCTCAATATGTCACCATCTCCTCAATATGTCACCATCTCCTCAGTGTCACCATCTCTTCAATATGTCACCATCTTCTCAATATGTCACCATCTCAGTGTCACCGTCTCCTCAATATGTCACCGTCTCCTCAGTGTCACCATCTCCTTAATATGTCACCATCTCCTCAGTGTCACTGTTTCATCGGTGTCACCGTCTCCTCAGTATGTCACCGTCTCCTTAGTGTCAACGTCTCCTCAATATGTTACTATTTCAGTGTCACTCTCTCCTCAGTGTCACTATCTCCTCAGTGTCACAGTCTCCTCAGTGTCACCATCTCCTAAATATGTCACCGTCTCCTCAGTGTCACCGTCTTCTCAGTGTCACACTGTCTCCTCAGTGTCACCGTCTCCTCAGTGTCACCGTCTCCTCAGTGTCTCCGTCTCCTCAGTGTCACTGTCTCCTTAATGTGTCACTGTCTCCTCAATATGTCACCGTTTCCTCAGTGTCACGTCTCCTCAATCTCCCCGTCTCCTCCGTGTCACGTCTCCTCAATGTGTCACAGTCTCTTCAACATGTCACCGTCTCATCAGTGTCACGTCTCCTCCGTGTCACCATCTCCTCAATGTGTCACCGTCTCCTCAATATGTCACCGCCTCCTCAGTGTCCCCGTCTCCTCCGTGTCCCCGTCTCCTCAATGTGTCACCGTCTCCTCAATATGTCACCGGCTCCTCAGTGTCACCATCTCCTCAGTGTCGCCATCTCCTCAGTTTCGTTGTCTCCTCAGTGTCACTCTCTCCTCAATATGTCACCGTCTTCTCAGTGTCACCGTCTCCTCAGTGTCACCGTCTCCTCAATGTGTCACCGTCTCCTATGTGTCGCCATCTCTTCAGTGTCACCGTCTCTTCAGTGTCACCGTCTCCTCTGTGTCGCCATCTCGTCATTGTCACCGTCTCCTCAGTGTCACCGTCTCCTCAGTGTCACCGTCTCCTCCGTGTCGCCATCTCCTCAGTGTCACCGTCTCCTCAGTATCACCGTCTCCTCAATGTGTCACCGTCTCCTCAGTGTCATCATCTCCTCAATGTGTCACCGTCTCCTCAATGTGTCATCGTCTCCTCAATGTGTCACCGTCTCCTCAATGTGTCATCGTCTCCTCAATGTGTCACCGTCTCCTCAATGTTTCACCGTCTCCTCAATGTGGCACCGTTTCCTCAGTTTCACCATCTCATTGTCACCGTCTCCTCAATGTGGCACCGTCTCAATATGTCACCGTCTCCTCTGTGTCACCGTGTCAGTGTGTCACCGTCTCCTCTGTGTCATCATCTCCTCAATGTGTCACCGTCTCCTCAATGTGTCACCGACTCCTCAATGTGTCACCGTATCCTCTGTGTCACCGTCCCAATGTGTCACCATCTCCTCTGTGTCACCGTCTCCTCAATGTGTCACCGTCTCCTCTGTGTCTCCGTCTCCTCTGTGTCACTGTCTCCTCTGTGTCACCTTCTCAATGTGTCACCGTCTCCTCTGTGTCACCGTCTCCTCAATATGTCACCGTCTCCTCAGTGTCACCGTCTCCTCAGTGTCACCGTCTCCTCAATGTGTCACCGTCTCCTCAACATGTCACTGTCTCCTCAATATGTCACCGTCTCCTCAGTGTCACCATCTCCTCAATTTGTCACCATCTCCTCAGTGTCACCGTCTCCTCAATATGTTTCCATCTCCTCAATATGTCACCATCTCAGTGTCACCGTCACCTCAATATGTCACCATCTCCTCATTGTCACCGTCTTCTCAGTGTCACCGTCTCCTTAGTGTCACCGTCTCCTCACTGTGTCACCGTCTCCTCAACATGTCACTGTCTCCTCAATATGTCACCATCTCCTCAGTGTCACCATCTCTTCAATATGTCACCATCTCCTCAATATGTCACCGTCTCCTCAGTGTCACCATCTCCTTAATATGTCACCATCTCCTCAGTGTCACTGTCTCATCAGTGTCACCGTCTCCTCAGTATGTCACCGTCTCCTTAGTGTCAACGTCTCCTCAATATGTTACCGTCTCAGTGTCACCATCTCCTCAGTGTCACCATCTCCTCAATATGTAACCCTCTCCTCAGTGTCACAGTCTCCTCAGTGTCACCATCTCCTCAATATGTCACCGTCTCCTCAGTGTCACCGTCTTCTCTGTGTCACAGTGTCTCCTCAGTGTCACCGTCTCCTCAGTGCCTCCGTATCCTCAGTGTCACCGTTTCCTGAATGTGTCACTGTCTCCTCAATATGTCACCGTTTCCTCAGTGTCACGTCTCCTCAATCTCACCGTCTCCTCCGTGTCACGTCTCCTCAGTGTCACGTCTCCTCCGTGTCACCATCTCCTCAATGTATCACTGTCTCCTCAATATGTCACCGTCTCCTCAGTGTCCCCGTCTCCTCCGTGTCCCCATCTCCTCAATGTGTCACCGTCTCCTCAATATGTCACCGGCTCCTCAGTGTCACCATCTCCTCAGTGTCGCCATCTCCTCAGTTTCGTTGTCTCCTCAGTGTCACTCTCTCCTCAATATGTCACCGTCTTCTCAGTGTCACCGTCTTCTCAGTGTCACCGTCTCCTCAGTGTCACGTCTCCTCAATGTGTCACTGTCTCCTCAATATGTCACTGTCTCCTCAATATGTCACCGTCTCCTCAGTGTCACCGTCTCCTCAATGTGTCACTGTCTCCTCAACATGTCACTGTCTCCTCAATATGTCACTGTCTCCTCAGTGTCACCATCTCCTCAATTTGTCACCATCTCCTCAGTGTCACCATCTCCTCAATATGTCACCATCTCCTCAATATGTCACCATCTCAGTGTCACCGTCACCTCAATATGTCACTGTCTTCTCAGTGTCACCGTCTTCTCAGTGTCACCGTCTCCTTAGTGTAACCGTCTCCTCAACATGTCACTGTCTCCTCAATATGTCACCATCTCCTCAGTGTCACCATCTCTTCAATATGTCACCATCTCCTCAATATGTCACCATCTCAGTGTCACCGTCTCCTCAATATGTCACCGTCTCCTCAGTGTCACCATCTCCTTAATATGTCACCATCTCCTCAGTGTCACTGTCTCATCAGTGTCACCGTCTCCTCAGTATGTCACCGTCTCCTTAGTGTCAACATCTCCTCAATATGTTACCGTCTCAGTGTCACCATCTCCTCAATATGTAACCCTCTCCTCAGTGTCACAGTCTGCTCAATGTCACCATCCCCTCAATATGTCACCGTCTCCTCAGTGTCACCGTCTTCTCTGTGTCACAGTGTCTCCTCAGTGTCACCGTCTCCTCAGTGTCACCGTCCCCTCAGTGTCACCGTCTCCTCAGTGTCACCGTCTCCTTAATGTGTCACTGTCTCCTCAATATGTCACCGTTTCCTCAGTGTCACGACTCCTCAATCTCACCGTCTCCTCCGTGTCACGTCTCCTCAATGTGCCACTGTCTCTTCAACATGTCACCGTCTCATCAGTGTCACGTCTACTCAGTGTCACGTCTCCTCCGTGTCACCATCTCCTCAATGTGTCACTGTCTCCTCAATTCGTCACCGTCTCCTCAGTGTCCCCGTCTCCTCCGTGTCCCCATCTCCTCAATGTTTCACCGTCTCCTCAATATGTCACCGGCTCCTCAGTGTCACCATCTCCTCAGTGTCGCCATCTCCTCAGTTTCGTTGTTTCCTCAGTGTCACTCCTCAATATGTCACCGTCTTCTCAGTGTCACCGTCTCCTCAGTGTCACGTCTCCTCAATGTGTCACCGTCTCCTCAGCATGTCACTGTCTCCTCAATATGTCACCGTCTCCTCAATGTCACCATCTCCTCAGTGTCACATCTCCTCAATATGTCACCATCTCCTCAGAGTCACTGTCTCCTCAATATGTCACCGTCTCCTCGGTGTCACCATCTCCTCAATGTCACCGTCTCCTCAGTGTCACCATTTCCTCAGTGTCACTGTCTCCACAGTGTCACCATCTCCTCAGTGTCACCGTCTACTCAATATGTCACCGTCTCCTCAGTGTCACCGTCTCCTTAATATGTCACCGTCTCCTCAGTGTCGCCGTCTCCTCAGTGTCACCATCTCCTCAGTATCACCGTCTCCTCAGTGTCACCGTCTCCTCAAGATGTCACCATCTCCTCAGAGTCACCGCCTCCTCAGTGTCACCATCTCCTCAGTGTCACCATCTCAGTGTCACCGTCTCCTCAATATGTCACGGTCTCCTCAGTGTCGCCGTCTGCTCAGTGTCGCCATCTCCTCAATGTCACCGTCTCCTCATCGTGTCACTGTCTCCTCAGCATTTCACCGTCTCCTCAATGTGTCACCGTCTCCTCAATGTATCACCGTCTCCTCAACATGTTACCATCTCCTCAAAGTGCCACCGTCTCTTCAATGTGTCACCGTCTCCTCAATGTGTCACCGTGTCCTGTGTGTGTCACCGTTTCAACGTGTCACCGTCTACTCTATGTCACCGTCTCCTCAACGTTTCACCATGTCCTCAATAAATTTCATCCCACCATAAACTTGACATTGGGCCACACAAAAACCGAAATCAACTTCCTGAATGCCACCATAAAAATTCAAAATGGTTCAATCCAGACATCGTTGTATCGGAAACGAATTGAGCGTCCCATATACCTCAGATGCGACAGTTTAAACCCGAAACACATTAAAAAGTCCATTGTCTACAGCCAGGTCCTTAGATATAATCATATCTGTTCCAGCCCAACGGTCAGGAGTGAACACTTAACCCATCTTAAAAAGTCATTTTTAAACTAACACCCCCACCTCCATTGATGATCAGATCATTAGAGCCACAAGGATCCCTAGAAGTCAATTACTTCAGTACGGAGAAAAAGAGGAAAATAATTGTGTACCTCTGGTGGTGACCTACAAGCCACAGCTTGAGGTACTGAGAAAAACTGCTTAAAAAACTTCTCCACATCCTACACAAGGATGACCCGCTAAAAACAATATTCAAAGACCCTCCCTTGATGTGCTACAGGCAATCTCCAATTTTAAGAAACATCATGATCCAAAGTTCAATGCCCTCAGAATAACCAAGAGGAACTTTTCCTCACTGTCACCGTCTCCTCAATATGCTACCATATCCTCAGTGTCACCATCTCCTCAATATGTCACCGTATCCTCAGAATTCACGACTCACTACAAAATCTGAGGAATCTGCTCCAGAGACAGTGAGGGCACCAGGAATTTGGTCTTACATGGATCTTCACAGCTTTGACATCATATAAACATTAAGAACATGGAAGACGCCAATAGCCATTTGGTGAGCTGCGTTGCATGCTACATGTTCGCAGACTTACCAGTGGAAAGGCCAAACTTCACTTGCCAAAAATGCAGCTTGTGCCACTGTTGGAGGAAACGTTGCAAAGTCTAGAAGAGAGAATAGCTACATTGAAAATTATTAAGAAAGGTGAGGAATTCTTAGGGTATGTGCACACGGTCAGGAGCCGCTGCGAGTTTGAAGCTGCGGGTGTTATGCAGCGTCAAACCCGCAGCGGCCAGCCATTATGGCATAGTGTATGGGATTTCGGGTCCACATGCTTTCTCCATAGATCTAACCTCTATGAGGAAAGTCCGCAGGTGAAAAAAAAATGGTGCCGCTCATTTGCATAAAATGAGCGGAAGCCGCCGGCGGCTATTTCGCTGTGTTGGGGCCTTAGATGGCTCCGGACAATGTGCACGTACCGACAGAGCAGAAGTATCTCTTCAGAATACAGAAAGAGAAGAAATTTGTAGTGCACCCGAAGGCACAGAGGATTGGAAGCATGTGACCCAGAGAAGCAGGAGGATGGGGAGGAAGCACCCATACTACTCAGGAACCAGTACCAGGCACTCACGCAGGAGAGCGATGACTCAGAAGATAAGACTTTGCCCACAAAGAACAACCTTGTAAGCACTCAGAGTCCTCTTGGATGGAGAAAGAAATGTTGTGAAGAAGAAACAGAGAGTGGTGGTTATGGGGGATTCCCTGTTAAGAGGAACAGAGGCCGCTGCCTGCAGACCGGACTTAACCTCAAGAGAAATGTGCTGTCTTCCAGGTACAAAAATCAAAGATGTGTCTGACAGGATATCAGGACTCTTCAGACCTACAGATCACTACCTATTCCTGCTAATACATGTGGGGACAAATGACACCGCAAGAAACGACCTGGAAACCATCTGCAGTGACTTTGAAGACCTTGTCAAAAAAGTGAGAGAACTGGGAGTGCAGGTGGTCTTCTCATCCATCCTCCCAGTGGATGGCCATGGAACAAGGAGATGGAACAAGATTCCACAAGTAAACAACTGGCTGCGTCGATGGTGCCGTCAGCAAGGATTCGGATTTCTGGATCACAGAGTAAATAGTAGACTCCATACTAAATAAGGAAGGAGTCACTGACTGTGGTGGCCCCTCCCCTGGCCGTGTCGATTGGTGACCCCCTTTCGCTGCCCCTTACTGACCAGTGATCCTGAAGTCCCCGGAATGGTCCACAAGCCGTCCCATGGATACATAAACACCGGGACATCCCACGTTACTTCTTTTCTCTGCTGGTCCCGGAGTCGAACGTCGCTATGGCCCATCTAGCGCCCAGTAACAGTAACAATAGCCCCCTGATGGACACTACGCGGAGCTCAAACGCTTCAGCGCCCATCCTCGCCTCCTCCATATACCCCTATAATAGTGCAGCGACACACGCGCTTGACACCGCAATAGCATCGCATCGCAGCACCAGATAGTAAATGTATTATGTAATGTTCCCCTGACACCCACCAGCTGGCCACAAATAGCACCAACATGTCCCAGTGGGATGCATGTAAACGGCGCAGAACCCCCCATACACCCTCACGGACAGAGAGACACCAGGCGTACTCGCTCCAGGCGAACTTGCCGTAGTTCCTCCGATGACAGATCTACACCATCAAACACAAGTCACCGGCGAAGGAAGCTGTCGTCTCAAACAAAGCGGAGATTGGCATCCCACAGGAGGGGTCACAGGTCAAGGTCCTCAAGGTGGCGCTCACCATCCTCCGCATCAGAGATGTCGAGCGTATCATCGAGCCCCAATAGCCGCTTGCACCGATCCCGTCCTCCAGGGGACAGAAATGATACAATGGCACCCTCCAGAGCTTACAGCCTGCACGATGCAACGATTTCACGCAGGTCTACGAGCAGAGGCACGCCGCTCACCCTGATCGAGACTGGTGCCGGAGTTCCTCCACACATCGGAGTCCCTCCTCCAGCCGCAGGAATGGGTGAGTGCAATATAAGTATAACTGAAATGGGAAATAATAACACCAACTTAATAGCGGCCCTTAAGGCCCTAGTCGAACAACTATCCACGCCACCAGGCACGGTACATAATTCTACGAAAACAACACCATTAGCCAGCGTACACAAGGACGCATTCTTTTGCGGGATTAGCCCATTGGGTTCACACATAGATGAGGAAACAAGAATTAAAATATGGAATAATGACTACATCGACATTTGGTCCCTAGTATCCATGGACCAACATACTATAGACAAAGAGAGAAGGATAGCCGACAGACCATTCGACAGAAACAGACAAAAGGACGCAAAGACAATGAGTAACTGGTTACAGGCGTTTTCGGTGCCGTACGTAGACCAGGGGCCTGCTGGCAGTTTAACGAGGGACACTGTCGTTTTTACGCCTTATGCAGATACAAGCATGAGTGTTCAGCCTGCGGGGCAGCCCACCCTGCGGCAAGAGGCTCTCGTCCCGCAAGCAAATTATCAATTAAACTCCCGCAGTCAGAATCCAAGGACCCCAGTGAGCGTAAACGCGATAGGCCCCTGGCTAGACCAATATGTTAAGAAAGACGCAGCGCGGCAGTTACGTTTTGGTTTCACATACGTTTTTTTCATCCCTTTCAAACTTTATAAATCGCCTACCTTTGCAAATAACCTTAAATCCGCAAGAGAGCACCCCCAAATACTTAAGCGAAAAATAGAAAAGGAAGTAGCCCTAGGCCGAATAGCGGGCCCTTTCCCAACACCACCATTCAGTAACCTAAGAGTTTCCCCTCTGGGAATAATCCCCAAAAAAGAGCCAGGTTCATTCCGGCTGATCCATCATTTATCTTACTCAAAAGGAGAGTCTGTGAATGATGGTATTTCGTCTGAAGACACCTCTGTCTCCTACGCGTCGTTCGACAGAGCAGTAATGTTAGTACGCGATGCGGGGCCCGGAGCGCTGCTCGCTAAATCCGACATAGAATCTGCCTTTCGCCTACTACCAGTGCACCCAGATTGCTACCACCTTTTGAGATATCAAGTGGACAATGAATACTTCTACGACACTTGCCTCCCAATGGGTTGCTCAATATCTTGTTATTACTTTGAACTATTCAGTTCCTTCCTGGAATGGGTGCTGAGGTACGAAACCGGCAATAGGTCCGTCACACATTACTTAGATGACTTCCTATTCATCGGACCCAAAGACTCAAAGCAATGGCAATCATTACTCAACGAAATCGCGAGCCGAGTGATGCCAGTCGGAAGGGTTTTTTCTCGTCGTTTATCCCTCGCAACAAAAGGTGCATCTAAACCGAGTCATAGAATCGGAATCACCGAGGCAGCTTCGGGAGGATTTAGAGGTGTGGAAAACCTTCTTACAATCATTCAACGGGCACACGATATTTATGTCAGCTGAGCAGTCCAACATTGAACTAAGATTATTCACCGGGGCGGCAGAATCAGGCGGATATGCAGCGATACTAGATAACCAGTGGTGCACGGGCTTATGGCCTCCGTATTGGTCTGAACAAGGGCTGGCAAAAAATCTCCTGAAACTCTTTCCAATAGTGGTAGCAATAGAAATAAGGGGCACGCACCTGGCGAACAAAAATATATGCTTCATAACAAATAACACCAGCCTAGCGCACTGCATTAATAAGATGGCATCATCGTCTCTCCCATTGCTAGGCCTACTGCGCCGGCTAGCATTCCTGTGCCTAAAACACAATATATGGGTCTGCGCTAGCCACAATGCTGAGGGGTCTAACGCTGCAGCTAACGCTTTATCACAATTCAATTGGCAGGTTTTCAGAGAGCTCCTCCCCAACGCCCACCCATCGGGCACCAGTTGCCCCCTATCCGTCTGGGATACAGTGGCGAACAGCTGATGCCATTAATCAGAGCGTCAGTCGCCCCGTTGACGTGGCAAGCTTACGGTAAGGCATGGGAAGAGTGGACACGACTAGTGGCAGGCAGACGGGTTGACCAATGTGAACAAGCCAGGTTACAAGCCACCATAGAATTTCTTTCACCAGCCAAGGTTGAGGGGCATATCAGGGCCGTCAGCGCAGCGGTGTCTGACCGGAGTAGCATTTCACTTCCAACTACTGAATTGGGGAGATGTGACAAAAAGATTCATCAGACAAGCCTTAAAAGGGTGGAAAAGGGCTCAGCCAAGTCAGGAGTGTAGACGTCCCGTCCCGTGTCACTAAAACTGCTGTCAGAAGTCCCTAACACCATTAACATGACACTCACAATTTGAAGCAACACTACTGTCTACTGCATTTGCGATCGACTTCTTCGGGGCACTACACATAAGCGAATTAGTCCCTCAATCCAAAATTACCACCAGCGGAGGCTTATTACACCAGGATGTAGTCATAGCTAATAATGCAATACGTCTACGCATACGCCAATCGAAAACGGTTCCAGCGGGCAGGGGCACTTGGGTGCTTTTACAACCCACAAACAGTACACTGTGTCCGGTAACAATAATAAAAATATATACAGCCATCAGGCCATAAAGTAATTTCTTCCTATCACACATTGATGGAACGCCATTATCAAGATACCAGTACCAATCTATATTTAATAAATGTCTAACATCAGCAGGGAACCACCCCAAAGATTACGGGACACACTTATTCCGCATAGGCGCGGCCACGGAAGCAGCAAGAGAAGGACTGTCAGAAACGGAAGTTCAGAGGATAGGGAGATGGCGATCCACGTGTTTCACCAGATACATAAGGCCGGACTTGTTATCCTAACGTGGTTTGTTTCTTTTACAGGTGACACAAAGCCAACAGTGTGGGTGATAGGCCACTCATACATATACTGGGCAGAAAAAAGGGCGAAAGTCCGCCCAGGCGGGAGGAATATGGGATTTCATAACACATATTTCAACTGGAGAGGTATTAGAGGCCTGCGATGGAGGTGATCGAGATAGGGAGAGAAGCAACAGGTCCGGTCATCTTAGTTATACACGCCGGTGGAAACGACCTCGGTCATTACAAGAGCACAGGACTAATAGCAATAATGAAGCTAGACACTGAGCGCTTCAGAGCATTTTTCACAAAACTAACTATAGTATGGTCAGAGATTGTGCTGAGAGCGGTATGGCGAGGTGCGCGAGACAGCGCGGCCATCGAACGGACAAGGCGGCTAATATTCAGATGGCAAAATTTGTTAACGAAAGAAGCGGTGTAGTAATACGATACCGAGAACTGGAAGGAGATAAAGCAGGCCTCATACGGCCCGATGGTGCTCACTTAACGGATATTGGACTGGACATATTCCTGTCAGGACTCCAGAACGGAGTGGAACAAGCATTAATGATGATGGGTGGGGGTCGGAGTCCTGCATATGAGTCCGCAGGATCTTCCATGGCCTGGAAATAGAAAGGACATGTTGGAGAGTTACACTTGTTGGCCAACTTGCCGGTGTGGAGACCCAGGGCATGCTGCAACAAGCTGAATTATTTTGGAAATAAAATGCCTTTCTAATGGAATGAGTATAAAGAGTTAATAAAGCTGTGACCGATCCTCACCCATCCAGTTGTAAGAGTTACATTATTGTATTGGCAAGGAAAGGGGGGCAGTAGGGGGGCTGAGCGTCTGGGTTTGGTTGGGGGTCCCCACAGTCTGGTAGACTCCATACTAAATAAGGAAGGAGTCACTGACTGTGGTGGCCCCTCCCCTGGCCGTGGCGATTGGTGACCCCCCTTCGCTACCCCTTACTGACCAGTGATCCTGAAGTCCCCGGAAGGGTCCAATAAAGCGGAAGGGACGGCTGCCACAAGCCGTCCCATGGATACATAAACATCCCACATTACTTCCCTTCTCTGCTGGTCCCGGAGTCGAACGTCCCACCCACCCTCCCTGGTGTGAAGACTGCAAAAAGGACAATCATAGACTTTTCAAGTCACAGCGGCCTGGAAATAGAAAGGACATGTTAGAGAGTTACACTTGTTGGCCAACTTTCCGGTGTGGAGACACAGGGCATGCTGCAACAAGCTGAATTATTTTGGAAATAAAATGCCTTTCTAATGGAATGAGTATAAAGAATAAAGCTGTGACCGATCCTCACCCATCCAGTTGTAAGAGTTACATTGTTGTATTGGCAAGGAAAGGGGGGCGGTAGGGGGGCTGAGCGTCTGGGTTTGGTTGGGGGCCCCCACAGTCTTACCTATACGGTGGACTACTTGCTAGAGATGGGGTGCACCTTACCAAGACTGGAAAACACATATTTGGAAGTCGCCTTGCTACACTCATCAGAAGAGCTTTAAACTAGAACAATGTGGGAAGGGAAGCAAAAGGCCAGAAAAAGCCATACAGCTGACAAATACTATTGAGAGCTTTGCTATTACAGGTGGAAAGGAAGAACAAAGACAAAAAAATCATAATAATAAAAATATGGGAGAAAGAGAAACCGATCACTAACTAAGATGTTTCTATACAAATGCACAGAGCATGGGCAAGAAACAAGGAGAATTGGAACTACTAATGCAGGAAAAGGAATATGATGTCATTGGCATTGCTGAAACTTGGTGGGACGATGCACATGATTGGAATTCAAGGCTAGAAGAATAAAATTTATTTGCAAGAAACAGAATTAATAAACGGGGAGGAGGTGTCGCATTGTATGTTAGAAAAGCGAATATCTGCACAGAGATTGAAGCTTCAGAGACTGGGAGTTCTGTGGAAACTGGGTAAGAATACAAGGAGAGAACAACAGAAAGGACACCATTATAGGCGTTTACTATATGCCACCTTGGCAAGCTGAAGATATGGATGAACTCTTTATGCATCAGATGGCCAAGTTATCAAAAAAATATGACGTAGTGGTCATGGGAGATTTCAACTATCCAGACATTTGTTGTGAATCTCAGGCAAAAGTAACAGGTCCAGCAAATTCTTATCCTCTCTTGCTGACAACTTTATCTTCCAAAAGGTAGAAGAAAGAACAAGGGGATCTGCTAGCTTGGATCTAATTATTACCAACAGGGAGGAAATGGTGGAGGAGGTAAGAGTGGCTGGGATCCTAGGAGGCGGCGATCATGTTATCATAGCATTTTGGATAATAATATGAGGAAGACCTGTGAAGAGTCAGACTTCAAAGTTGGATTTCAGAAAGGCAGATTTTAAGGGACTTAGAAAGAGGATAGGAGGGATCCAATGGCTGGATGTCCTTAAAGCGCAGCTGTCATCAGGATTGTTCTTAGTAAACCACATATACTGTCAGGTGGGCGCCGTTACACTGAGTAAAATGATACCTTTGTTGATGAAATCCGTCCAGTGGTTCTTTTATAATCTTTATTTTCATTTCTGCCATAATGAGATGCTCGTGCTTCGGGGCGGCCTGTGGGGGGCACTGTATTTGGTGCTCTCATTATATATTCCTATCTCTGGCTTCTCACAATCACTGTGCTGCCTGCTATTTTAAATACTGCCTTTGTAATTTCTCTGCCAATGTGAAATTTACATGCCCCAAAATGGCCGGCAGCGCCCATGCATTCGCAGTAGCATCTATCGCTTGCCGATGCTACTGCGCACGCGGGGGCGCCATTTTGCTAGAGGAAAAAGAAATTTGCATGCAGCAATATGGACCCCACCGCCCGCGCTTGCGCAGTAGCATTTCTCAATTGGCGAGAGATGCTACTGCACATGCGCTGCACCCAAATTCTTTTTCCCCTAGCAAAATGGTGCGTGCGCAGTAGCATCGGCAAGGGATAGATTCTACTGCGCATGCATGGGCACCGGCGGACATTTTGAGGCATGTAAATTTCACATTGGCAGAGAAATTACAAAGGCAGTATGTAAAATAGTAGGGAGGAGACTGAAAGCACAGTGACCTGTCAGAGGCCAGAGATAGCAATACATAATGAGAGCACCAGATACAGCCCCTCCCTAAAGTCCCGCCCCAGAACACGAGCATCTCATTATGGCAGAACTGAAAATAAAGATTTTAAAAGAACCACAGGACGGATTTCATCAACAAAGGTATCATTTTTCTCAGTGTAATGGCGTCGACCTAACAGTGTATGTGGTTTACTAAGCACAATCCTGCTGACAGGTGCGCTTTAAAGATAGCAGTGTAATTATAATGCTCCTGAATAAAAATATCTGCCATACACTGAGCCCCTGAATAAATAATTGCCCCTCACGAAATTCCCTGCACAAAATATGACCCCTACACTGTCCCTCTTGTGGTACATGCATTCAACACTGCCCTCTCCTTTCCATACTGGGCCCCCTCTCATACTATGTCCCCCCTATAGGGCCCAGTCTCTATACTGTGCCCCCTGATCACACTCCCCCTCCTTGGCTTACTATCCCTTCCTGGTTGTGCCCTTACACTGTCCCCCCATGCAACTCCCACACACACACAGTCTTTATTCTGTGCCCACTCACACTTTTTTTACCCCCATACTGTCTCCTCATACTATTCTCCTCAATAGTCTCCTCACACATTTTCCTCTCCCAATTTCCGTACTGCCTCCTCACACATCCCCCCGACTCCCCATACATGCCCCCATCTCACCCCTTGCTTCTCATATTGTGTCTTCAAATTTCTCCTGCTTCCCATATTATGTCTGCAGTGATCCCTCTGACGCACCCCCTGGGCCGTGGGAGTACTCGGCAGCCGGGCCTCTGCGTAAGCCGGTGGGGGATATCACGGTGGCTGGCCCGGTCCGTGACCCAGGGCAGTCAGTAAAAAGGGGAATATTTATAGGGGATTTGGAAAGTTCGTGACGCCACCTGTGGAATGCGGCAAAAGGGGTGCCGCCGCTGCAGAGCAGTCCTCTGGAGCTGGTGTTACGGCAGCAGGGATGGTGTGGCTCTCCACAGGTAGAGCTAGCTCCAGGGCAGTGTGGGGTGTAATGGAGGATGCTAGGGAGAGATGGCAGGACGGTCCCGGAGGAAAGACGGACACTCACACAGGCGTAAGCTTCAGTACCTTTACTGGTGATGCTGCAGGCACGGTCCAGGGTACTCCGGGCAAAGAGTTCACTTTTGGACTCTCCCCAGTGAGCCGGTATAGGGCCTCCTGATCCGTGGCTTTTCTCGCTAAGCTTCTGACCTGCCTGGAACTAGGCCTAGCTTGGTTACTGTCTCTCTCCCTTGCGCCTGCTGACCTGGTGGTAGGGCCTTCTCTTTGGAGATCACTCTCCCTGGATGCTGGGGCCTCCGTGACTCCTAGCCCTGGTACTGTAGTCAGCGTTTGGCAAACCTGGGACCTGTAGTCCTCCAGGGGTTCCGGTAGTCCCTACTGGGTGTAAAGAGTCCCTGTAGGTGCGGACCCGGTGTCCGGTATATATCTCGGGGTGAGCCTGGTATGCTCCTCTGCCCCCTTGCTACTTCTTCCTTCTCCTCTCGCCTTCGGCCACACTCGGGGCCCTCACTAGGCTTTCACTTGTGCTGTAGGCCTTGGCTCGCCTATACACGGCAGCCAGCGTGCTGCCACTTCGCTGATCTCTGAGCGTCAGCACGCTCTCAGCTCACTCTGATCTCTGTCTGAACACTAAACTGAAACTGAGCTGCCTGGCTCCACCCTCCCTATATATGTCCCTAATGGGCTCCCTCTGCTGGTCTGAGGTGGTAGGGTGGAGGTGTGTGAATGTGTGAGGGCCTCTTGTGGAGAAGTCCTTCCATGCACCCTTCTGGGTTCTGTGGCACCAATGCGCAGCAGGTCGCCACATTCCCCCATAGTAAAACTCAGTACTGCTGGACTGAAGCATTTTTCAAAAACAGGTTAACAATAACATTTCTTCCCTTTATGGGAGGCACTTTTCTTGAACGTTACAGGTAACAACAATAACAAGTATAATAATTATAATAACATTAAAGTTACAGCTAGTCCCGTAACCTGGTGTCCATTTCACCGATGAAGGAACACGAGGGACCCGCCTGAAAACCCTCAACGTAGGCCCTGGGCGTGGCTACAGGGCATAGGTGATCCAGGTGCTGGACCACGTCTTCGGCCACGCCAAACGGGTTTTTGTTCCGTGGTCACTTAAGGGGCACTCCAGGAAGTGCAACTATGTACATGAACAGTTTTTGGGCTGCTCACAGTCCTCAGCCACCGAGTCCTTTATATATACCCTTAGGGGGTTGCTAAATAAACACATATATTTCAGTTTATACAATAAACATTATGCAATACCCTACTGGGTAACTATTTATACTGCAGGTATTTTTAACTTACTCCTTATACCTGACAGGCGTCTGGCCTTTCGTGCTACGCAATGACCTACGTAGTACGGGGATGCGTGTAGTGTGGATGCTTGCGCTATTTTCTGCTCTATGTGTTGGTGGACTGCAAGACTGCCTTAACCTCTCTACGGGACTGGCAAGTACTCTGGTTACTGGGCCTACTGGCTCTGCTTCTACTGGTGATCCTTCTTCCGGGGATTCTTCCTGAGCAGGCTCTTCTGGGGCACTTACAGGTCTTACTTGCAGTGGAGAGTCTTCTGGCTGTTGGTAGAAGTGCATCACAGGTATTATTACAGCTCCATCCAATTGAGGCCAATCTGCCGGGAAATCTCCTAAGTCAGTATGGAGTACTTCTTGAGGCTCCTCCTGTGCGGTGGCACTTCCTCCTGGGCCTTCAGCGGACTTGGGCACAACTTCAGATGGTCTCTTGATACCGTTGCAGTCATTTTTCCTCCGTCTTTGCTAATTAGACAGGTTTTCCTATTATCAAATTTGGAATTCAACACAGTATAAGGTTCTCTTTCCCACTGGTCATCAAGTTTGTGGTTTCTCCTTTTTCATTTCAGCACAACTTCTCCAGGTGTTAAGGGTTCTGCTGGTGCACTCTTGTTGTACTGTGCTTCCTGTTTGTCTCTTACCCTATTCAGACTGTCTTCGACACAGGCCTGTACTCTCCTGTACTGCTCCTGTCGCGTCGTGTCCCAGTCTTCAGTGGACATATCTGCTTCTGGTTCTACTACTCCAAGCTCCAGGTCCATGGGCAACTTTCCGGGTCTTGCTCTCATGAGGTACGCTGGAGTACAATTGGTGGAACTCACAGGTATGTGATTGTACAGATCTACCAGATCAGGTAGTTTGTCTGGCCACTGATTTCTCTACTCTAGCGGTAAGGTCTTCAACAGGTCGATGACTATGTTATTAATTTTTTCACATAACCCATTGGTTTGAGGGTGGTACGGTGTAGTCCGGATCTTCTTACACCCGTACAGATGGCAGAACTCCTTGAACAATTCGGCTTCAAAGGCAGGGCCTTGATCCGTCAGCACCTGCTCCGGGTATCCATGGGGCCTGCAGAAGTATGCTTGAAACGTCTTTGCCGCAGTTTCTGCTGTCAGATCCTTGACGGGGGCGACCACCAGGAACCGGGAGTAGTGATCCACCATGGTCAAGGCATAGGAGTATCCTGACCTGCTGGGTGACAGCTTGACGTGATCCAAGGCAACGATCTCCAAAGGTCGAGTTGTCTTAATGGGCTGCAGGGGTGCCTTCTGGCTGCTGTAGTCTTTTCTTCTGAGGCTACAGGGTCCACAATCCTGGCACCATCTCTCTATGGAACTGTGCATTCCAACCCAATAAAACCCACCCTTCAGCAGGGTTTCTAGCTTCTTCCAGCCAAAGTGCCCCGCTTGATCTTGGTAGGCCTCCAACACCATCTGGATGTCTGTCCTGGGCACTACGATCTACCATACCATCTCATGGGTCCTAGGGTTGACATACTTTCGGCACAGCTTTCTATAGATGAACAGCCGGCTTCTCTCATTCCACAGTTGCTTGGCTTGTGGAGACGCGTTCTTCTCCAGGGAGGAACCTTCCTGGGTTATCAGTTCTTTGATACGGCTGACAACCGGGTCTCTGTCCTGGGTCTCCTTCCAACTGTGGTGAGGCAAAGGGTTTAGTGTCTTACCACTATACCTCCTGAAGGTGCGCTGCTCGTGGACTATCCCATTTCTGTGGAAGGCAGGTAGCTCAATCTCCTCCAGGTCATCCACTTCTTCTTCAGTATCCGACTGGTGCGGCATTCTGGATAGGGCATCGGCGTTGGCGTTCTTGTGGCCTGCCCGGTACTTGATGGTGAACTGATAGTTTGACAGCCGGGCCATCCAACGCTGTTCCATGGCTCCCAACTTAGCTGTCTCTAGATGAGTCAAGGGGTTGTTGTCAGTGTAAGCCGTGAATTTACTGGAGGCCAAGTAGTGCTTGAATCGTTCAGTGATGGCCCAGACCAAGGCCAGGAACTCCAACTTAAAGGAGCTATAGTTTTCCGGGTTTCTCTCGGTCGGACTTAGCTTCCTGCTAGCATAGGCGATCACCTCCTTGCCATACTGCTTCTGACTCAACACAGCTCCTAGTCCCTCGTTGCTGGCATCAGTGTACAGCAGGAACGGTTGGCTGTAGTCAGGGTAGGCCAGGATTTCTTCACCGGTCAGGATCTCTTTCATCACTGCAAAGGACTCAGCCTGCTCTTTACCCCACTGGAAGGGGGGGTTCTTGCCTCTGTTGGACTGTCCAACCAGGAGATCTTGCAAAGGCGCTGCCTTCTTGGTGTAGTCCTTCACAAATCTCCGGTAATACCCGACCAGTCCCAGGAACTGACGTACCTCCTTGAGATTCTTCGGTTCCGGACATTTCTGGATGGCAGTGACCTTCTCCGGGTCTGGTGCTACTCCTTCTGGACTGACGATGTGCCCCAGGTACTGAACCTTCTTTTTGAGCAGGTGGAACTTGGAAGGCTTCAATTTCATCCCATACCGGGACAACGACTCAAATACCTCCACCAGATGCTTCAAATGGTCCTCATACGTCTTGGAGTACACTATCATGTCATCCAGGTATAGCAGCACGGTCTCGAAGTTACGGTGTCCCAAACAGCACTCCATCAGCGTTGCAGAGTCCGAATGGCATACTGTTGAACTCGCAGAGTCCCTCCGGGGTAGTTAAGGCCGTCTTCTCCCGGTCCTCCTCAGCAACTGCTACTTGCCAGTACCCACTAGTGAGGTCAAGGGTAGAGAAGTAATTTGCAGACTTTAGTGCAGCCAGGGATTCCTCTATATGGGGCAAAGGGTATGCATCCTTGTGTGTTATGCGATTTACCTGTCTGTAATCTACACACATCCTCATGCTTCCATCCTTTTCCTGACCAGGACCAGGGGAGCTGCCCAGGGGCTACAGATATCTCTTATTACCCCTGCCTTCTTCATGTCATGCAACCTTTCCTTCGCTTTCTGGTAGTGTGCTGGTGGTATGGGCCTGTAACGTTCTTTGATGGGTGGATGGTCACCTGTGGGTATATGGTGTTGTACCCCTTTAATCCTCCCGAAATCAAGTGGGTGTTTGCTGAATACTCCCTCGTATTCCTGAACCACCCTGTGTACACTTTGTTTCTGATGGACAGGAGTGGCGTCAGTCCCAACATGGAGCTGTTGACACCAATCCCCCACCTGGGTTTCCGAGTCGTTATCCTCCACTCTGTCTGGTGAGGTTAAGGACTCCACTGTGTGGATAGCGTTGTTATTTACAGTGTACAATCTGGCAACAGTGGCATATCGTGGTAATTTGACTTCATCCTCTCCATAGTTTAGGAGGCGTACGGGCACCCTCCCATTGCGTACATCCGCTACCCCTCTGGCAGTTAAGAGTGTAGGTCTATGTTCCGAACTAAGGGGCTCTACTACCGCCTGGTACCTCTGTCCTCTGAGACCTATTGCTGCTCTACACCAAATCAGCATTTCACTCATCGGGGGAATCACAATGGGTATCGGGTCTGTCACCCGTACATTACAAATTTCACCACCTGTTAGCTTTACCCATTGCTGGTACATAAGGGCTTGTATCTCTTTCTGGAGCACCCTCCTCTGCCCTGGTTTGGCAGTGTCGGCCATCTGTTGGAGAAAAAACAACACTTCTCCCAAACAGTTACCGACAACATTAGTACCAAGTATCATGTACAAGTCTGTATCATCAGGATTAGTCTCTACTACAATTAGTCCCTGGTCCTTCAGTTCCACTCTTCCCACCTTTACTGCCACATCCTTAACCCCGACTAGGTTAAGGGGAAGGCCATTGGAGTCATACACGGAAAGATTTGGAGCTGGCGGGCGAAGTTCGTCTATGGACCAGAACCTTTTGTAGAGGACATCAGGCATGATGGTTACCTGAGATCCAGTGTCCAGCAGGCCAGGTGTCGCGATGCCATCCAGCACAATGGACAGGAAAGGTCTTCCTCCCACGAACCGATGGTACCAGCCTGATGGGCCTGCTTGATCTACTCCTGGGTGTCGGCCCTCGGCCCCAGGGTTTGCTCGTTTAAAGGACAGTTCCGTACTGTGTGGCCTGCCTTCTGGCAGCGGTAGCAGATGAATTCTCCTGGAGGGCAACGTCGGTCATTGGTCCTCCCACGGGGTGGCGTTGTCCTCCTACGGGGTGGCGTTGTCCTCCTTTTCCTCCTCATCCAGGGGACATCCTCAGGGCTGTCGGCCAGTAGGATCCTTCCTTCTGGCTCAGGCTCCGTCTGTAGCTGCAGGGTGCTCAGAACAGTGGCCAGGGTTTTACTTTACTGGCGCACTTCAGAGCGTAGGCTGTCCAGCTCGCTAGGAGGCACTGTTTGCATCTTTGTTTCAGCCGTTACTGAAGGAGCAGTGGGTGCTGCGGGCACTGGGGTGGCCCCACCCTGGTAACGCTGGATAGCAGTATCTGTTGTTTCCAGGGGTTGCAGACCCTTTATAGCCATGTCCTTAAGGGCATCAAAGGTGGCATCTGGATGGTCTAAGGCCCACCACCGTACAGTCCTGCTCTCCTCCTGGGACCTCAACCCCCAGATGAACTGTTCCGTCAGCATTTTATTTTCGTTTTGTATGTGTTAGAACCCTCCTGTTAGTTTTTTCTATCTTGTGTTTTGCGGTCACGTGACCATCTGCCTATATATTCCAGCTCTGCCCTTATGGCTTTGCTGGACTTCAGTGTTGTTTGACTGTCTTGCTAGCCTTGTGCTTCGGTGCCTATCTCTGTCAGTTCGCTTGGTCCTCTGGGACCTCTAGTACTTTTTGTCAGCTTGTCTTTTGTGTTCTACAACAACTTCTGTTTAGGAGGTGTCCCATTTTTGTCCCAGTCCTTAGTTCTTTTAGGGACCCCTCCCTTAATTCTATAGGTCTTCGTTCAGATTAGCCGAGGACAAAGGCGGGTCTGTTCACTAGGAACAGGGAGCCCGCTACATCGTAGGGATTCAGCTTAGTCTTACTGTAGGGACAGCTTTCCCCTATCTTTCCTTAGTTCTTGTTGCAGATCATAACAGTAAGTCCAGCCCAAAAAAACTTAAAGGAAAGAAATTTGGGGATCAGTATGGTTTCCATCCAGGAGTTGGCTCAACGCTTGCAGGGATTGTCTCTGGAGGTGGCCGAGCTCCAGCAACACGTGAGTTCTGGAGCGCATTTTGTCAAACCCAAGGTAGGACTGCCTGATGTTTTTTTGTGGTAAACAGCAAGATTTTTTTTCCTTTAAAAATGCTTGTTTGTTATATTTTCGTTTGAGACCAAAATCCTCTGGGAATGAATCACAGCGCATTGGTTTTATTATGTCACTTTTGCCCAAGGAACCACAGGGGTGGGCCTTTTCTCTCCAACCTAATGATCCGTGTTTGGGGTCTGTTGAGGAATTTTTTTCTGCTATGGGGCTATTATATGACGATCCTGATCGAATCTTATCTGCTGAATCAGAACTTAGACGTTTGAATCAGGGGTCAGATGATGTTGAAAATTATTGCACACACTTCAGGAGATGGGCCTCAGAAGTTAAATGGAATGATTCTGTGCTGAGATGTTTATTTCTTGCTGGTCTGAGAGAAAGGGTTAAGGATTTGCTAATTGCATTCCCTGCACCTGAGACACTGCAGGAGGCTATGCAGTTAGCTGTTCGTGTGGACAGGAGACTGAGGTCCAGGGTGAATGATGTAAAAACTCCTGTAACGTCAGGTCCTAGTTCCCAGAAAATCTGCTCTGACAGCGGAGAACCAATGGAGGTGGGGGCAATGTCACTCCGCTCTCAGGAAAGAGACCGGAGATTCGCCGAAGGTTTGTGTCTTTATTGTGGTAAAGCTGACCATTTGATTAAGTATTGTGAGCGTCGTTTAAGTAAAGAAAAAAGGTCAGTTACGCCCGTATAGCTTGTTTACGCTCTGCAGGAGTGTTCCTTTCTGGGAGTACCACTCTTCAGGGAGATTTGATTGAATTTCAGGTATTTGTGGATTGTGGTTCAACACTTAATGTGATTGATAAAGGGTTTTTGGAAAACCTTAAATTGAAATCCAAACCTTTGTCATCACCTATTTCTGTGGTTGCAATTGATAACACTCCTTTGAAATGTATTACTCACAAGGTTGCTGCATTTCCTCTCACTATCAATGGAGTTCACCAAGAAATTTTGGACTTGGTTGTATTAGATAATTTACCCTCTCCGGTCATTCTAGGATTGCCTTGGTTAAAACTGCACAATCCTTTATTGGACTGGTCTACTAATGTGATTAAGTCTTGGAGTCCGAAGTGCTATAATAAATGTTGTAATGGTCGCATTGCGGCTGTGGTAAAAGGGGAATTACCGGTACCTATTCAAGATTTTTGGAGGGTTTTTTCGGAGGAGGAGTCGCAAGTTTTACCTCCTCATAGGGATTATGATTGCGCCATTGAGTTTGTTCCGGGTGCTACTCTTCCCAAAAGTCGCTTGTTTAATTTGACTATCCCTGAAAGAAAGGCTTTGGAGGAGTACATAGAGACTAGCCTGGCTGCTGGTCACACTAGACCTTCTAAGTCGCCTGTGGCAGTTGGATTCTTCTTTGTTAAAAAAAGGACGGCGGTTTACATCCATGTCTGGATTTTCGTGAAATTAATAAGATTACCTTACGCAATCCCTACCCATTGCCGTTAATTCCTGACTTGTTTAACCAGTTAGTGGGAGCCAAGTGGTTCTCCAAAATTGATCTCCGGGGGGCATACAATTTGTTACGAGTGAAGGAGGGTGATGAATGGAAAACTGCTTTTAACACTCCGGTAGGTCATTTTGAGAATCTGGTGATGCCTTTTGGTCTTACCAATGCACCTGCATTTTTTCAGAACGTTATTAACGACGTCCTGAGACCTTTGATTGGTAAGAATGTGGTTGTGTATTTAGATGACATTCTGATTTATTCACCAGATCTAGAGTCCCATTGGCAGAGTGTACGTGAAGTTTTGCAGTTATTGAGTGATAATTGACTCTTTGCTAAGCTGGAGAAATGTGAGTTTGCTGTGCAGAAAATTAGTTTTTTGGGCTACATTGTCTCCAGCGAGGGCTTTGAGATGGACCCGGTGAAGGTTCAGGCTGTGCAGGAATGGCCTAGGCCTATTGGTTTGAAATCTATACAGAGATTTTTGGGTTTTGCCAATTATTACAGGAAATTCATTAAGAATTTTTCTGTAATTGTTAAACCTCTAACCGATCTCACCAAGAAAGGTGCGAATACGGCCCAGTGGACTACTGAGGCCATTGAAGCATTTGAGTATCTCAAGGAGAGGTTCAGTTCTGCCCCTATCCTTATGCAGCCTGATGAGACCAAGCCTTTTTTGGTCGAGGTCGATGCTTCATCGGTGGGGGTCGGAGCAGTTTTGTCTCAGGAGAACAAAGGTGGAGTACATCCTTGTGCCTTCTTTTCGAGGAAATTTTCAGAAACCGAACTGAATTATGATGTTGGAAATCGAGAGTTGCTGGCTATTAAATTTGGCGTCATTTTTTGGAAGGCGCTAGATTTCCTATTCAGGTTTTCACAGATCATAAGAATTTGATCTATCTGGATGCTGCCAAGCGCTTGAATGCCCGTCAAGCTAGGTGGGCACTTTTTTTTTCTCGGTTTCATTTTTCTGTTACCTATATCCCTGGTACTAAGAATGTTAAAGCCGATGCTTTATCTCGCAGTTTCTCTCCTACGGTCGGTGCCGAGGAGGAGGAGAGCATTTTACAGAAAGGAGTTGTGGTGGCGGCTTTGGACTCCGTTTTGGAGAATGGGATTCTGAAAGCTCAAGATGCTGCTCCATCTAACACTCCCCATAGGAGGTTGTTCGTGCCTAGAGCCTTTAGGAGAGATTTGTTTGTGGAGTGTCATGAGTCTCGGTTGGCTGGTCATCCAGGAATTTCGGAAACTAAGAGACTTATCAGTCGCAGTTTTTGGTGGCCTGGATGGCAGAAGGAAGTCATCAAGTGGGTGCGTCAGTGTACTGTGTGCTAGGTCAAAGGCTTCACATACTCCTGCTGCTGGCTTGCTTTGCCCTCTGGAAGTTCCTAGTGCACCTTGGACGCATCTCACAATGGATTTTATTACTGATCTTCCTGTGTCCGAGGGTTTTACTGTCATCTGGGTGGTCGTGGACCGTTTTAGTAAGATGTGTCACTTGGTTCCATTCATTAAGTTGCCCTGCGCCAAGACACTCGCTAAGGCGTTTGTTAAGGAGATTGTCAAACTCCACGGCGTTCCCACAGATATTGTTTCTGATAGAGGACCTCAGTTTGTGGCTCGCTTTTGGCGTGCTTTTTGTGACAGGTTGGGAGTCCATTTGTCATTTTCATCTGGTTATCATCCTGAGTCTAATGGATAGACTGAAAGAAAGAACCAGGATGTTGAACAGTTTTTGCGTTGTTTTGTGGCGGAAAATCAAGAGGTGTGGTCTGAGTTTCTGCCTCTCGCAGAATTTGCTCTTAACAATCATACATCCTCCTCTGCTGGGTGTTCTCTTTTTTTTTGTTGTACTGGGAGACATCCGTCTTTTGGTTCGTTCTCCAAATTAGGGTCGGCGGTGCCGGAGGAGGAGAATTTTTCCTGTGATTTGTAGAGAGTTTGGACTAATGTACGTTGCAACCTTCAAGAGGATAACAAGAAATCCAAGAAGTATTTTGACAGGAAACATAAAGAGGTTTTGTTTACTGTGGGTGACATGGTTTGGTTGTCCTGTGTTTCATGTTTCCTTGTTGAAAAAGGCTGACGTTTCTGATAGGGACGCCACTGTCACAGTTCTTCCTGTGGTGGAAGACGGCGAATTTGAGATTTCGCGTATCTTGAATTCTAGATGTCATAGAGGGAGATTACAGTATCTTGTCTCCTGGAAGGGTTTCGGTCCCGAAGACAACTTCTGTGTAAGGATGGATGATGTCTCTGCTCCTAGGCTTGTTAAAGCTTTCCACAGTAGGTTTCCGGTTAAGCCTGGGCCTGGAGAATCCGGAGGATCCTCATAAAAGAGGGGGTACTGTTAGAACCCTCCTGTTAGTTTTTTCTATCTTGTGTTTTGCGGTCACGTGACCATCTGCCTATATATTCCAGCTCTGCCCTTATGGCTTTGCTGGACTTCAGTGTTTGACTGTCTTGCTAGCCTGGTGCATCGGTGCCTATCTCTGTCAGTTCGCTTGGTCCTCTGGGACCTCTAGTACTTTTTGTCAGTTTGTCTTTTGTGTTCTACAACAACTTCTGTTTAGGAGGTGTCCCATTTTTGTCCCAGTCCTTAGTTCTTTTAGGGACCCCTTCCTTAATTCTATAGGTCTTCGTTCAGACTAGCCGAGGACGAAGGCGGGTCTGTTCACTAGGAACAGGGAGCCCGCTACATCGTAGGGATTCAGCTTAGTCTTACTGTAGGGACAGCTTTCCCCTATCTTTCCTTAGTTCTTGTTGCAGATCATAACAGTATGCTGGCTGGACTAACCTGTTTCAGGGCCCGCAGGGCTTCCTGTACGCGCCAGGCGTAGTCCCGGACACTGTCCGCAGGTTTCTGGACACAGTGGTAGAACCTCATCCGGAGATCTGTCTTAGTGCGGTTTTCAAACATAGTTTGCAGTCTCTTAAAGATGATGGATACTGATTCCTGGTCTGCGGCTGGCCAGGTTTCAACTTCCCGCTCTGCGGCACCAGTCATTTGTCCTAGTACAACAGCGGCTCTCTGTTTGCCAGTCATAGAGTACATATCCAGCACACCGCATATTTTTCTCTTGAATCCGGACAGGGTGTCTGGTTTGCCATTATACTGGGGAAGCCATTTCGCTCCAGGGATATACGGCAGGGCCATGGGTATCAACGGGGTCACGACCCCTGCTGGTGGAGCGGCCGCTCCGGCCTGTGCAGCGCCGGGCGCAAATTGGGCATCAGGAGCATTAACCAGTGCTCAAGCGGCTTGCTGGTCGTCGGCCATGGTTGCACTCCCCTAGTGAACCGGAGCCTACCTTCTTCACTTCTCACCTGGTAGGCCGCAGCTCCGCGGGCGACGGTCTTCTACCAGGACCTTGCGTCGCTCGCGTCTGACGTCAAAGCGTCCTCTGGGCTCCTTCCAGGACCTGACGCTTCCTGGTTCGACGTCAGGGGTGGGGCGTGTCCTGGACTTCGCGCGCTTCCAGCGGTTACGCCTCTCCGATTCCCGCTGTTACGCCCCTCTTCTTCCCGCGTGGCCACAGGAAAATGGCGGACCATGGCGGGAAATCTCGGGAATGGCGGGAAACCTTCACCACAGTGAGTATCACAGTCTTTTAAGGCACACAGCACCCGGTGGCAACGAGCACGGAATCCTGTTTGTGACGCCAAAGCTTACGCGCCCCCTGGGCTGTGGGAGTACTCGGCAGCCGGGCCTCTGCGTATGCCGGTGGGGGATATCACAGTGGCTGGCCCAGTCCGTGACCCAGGGCGGTCAGTAAAAAGGGGAATATTTATTGGGGATTTGGAAAGTTCGCGACGCCACCTGTGGTATGCGGAAAAAGGGGTGCCGCTGCTGCGGAGCAGTCCTCTGGAGCTGGTGTTACGGCAGCAGGGATGGTGTGGCTCTCCACAGGTAGAGCTAGCTCCAGTGCAGCGTGGGGTGTAATGGAGGATGCTAGGGAGAGACGGCAGGATGGTCCCGGAGGAAAGACGGACACTCACATGGGGGTAAGCTTCAGTACCTTTACTGGTGATGCTGTAGGTACGGTCCAGGGTACTCCGGGCGAAGGGTGCACTTTTGGACTCTCCCCAGTGAGCCGGTATAGGGCCTCCTGATCCGTGGCTTTCTCGCTAAGCTTCTGGCCTGCCTGGAACTAGGCCTAGCTTGGTTACTGTCTCTCTCTCTCCCTTGCGCCTGCTGACCTGGTGGTAGGGCCTTCTCTTTGGAGATCACTCTCCCTGGACGCTGGGGCCTCCGTGACTCCTAGCCCTGGTACTGTAGTCAGCGTTTGGCAAACCTGGGACCTGTAGTCCTCCAAGGGTTCCGGTAGTCCCTACTGGGTGTAAAGAGTCACTGTAGGCGCGGACCCGGTGCCGGTATATATCTCGGGGTAAGCCTGGTATGCTCCTCTGCCCCCTTGCTACTTCTTCCTTCTCCTCTCGCCTTCGGCCACACTCGGGGCCCTCACTAGGCTTTCACTTGTGCTGTAGGCCTTAGCTCGCCTAAGCACGGCAGCCAGCGTGCTGCCACTTCGCTGCTCTCTGAGCATCAGCACGCTCTCAGCTCACTCTGATCTCTGTCTGAACACTAAACTGAAACTGAGCTGGTGGCTCCACCCTCCCTATATATGTCCCTAACGGGCTCCCTCTGCTGGTCTGAGGTGGTAGGGTGGAGGTGTGTGAATGTGTGAGGGCCTCTTGTGGAGAAGTCCATCCATGCACCCTTCTGGGTTCTGTGGCACCAATGCGCAGCAGGGCGCCACACCTCCCTTGCTCCCTTGTGTCCTCAAATCATCCCCACCCTATTACACTAAATCTCCCCCACACAGTAAATCTCCCCCATCCCATTACACTAAATCTCCCCCATACAGTAAATCTCCCCCATACAGTAAATCTCCCCCACCCCATTACACTAAATCTCCCCCTCACAGTAAATCTCCCCCACCCCGTTACACTAAATCTCCCCCACCCCATTACACTAAATCTCCCCCACACAGTAAATGTCCCCCCACACACAGTAAATACCCCCAGGCACACACAGTAAATACACCCCCATACACAAACAGAAAATACCCTCTCTTACATACACAGTAAATACCCCCTCCCACACACAGTAAATACTCCCCCACACACAGTAAATACCCCTCCACACAGTAAATACCCCTCCACACAGTAAATACCCCCTACCCCCCACACACAGATACCCCCTTCCCTCCCCCCACACACAGTACATACCCACCTCCCACACACATACAGTAAATACCCCCTCCCACACACAGTAAATACTCCCCACACACACAGTAAATACCCCTCCACACAGTAAATACCCCTCCCCCACACACACAGTAAATACCCCCCTCCTACACACACACAGTAAATACCCCCTTCCACACACACACAGTAAATACCCCCTCCCACACACACAGTAAATACACCCTCCCACACACATACAGTAAATACCCCCTCCCACACACAGTAAATACCCCCTCCCACACACAGTAAATACTCCCCACACACACAGTAAATACCCCTCCACACAGTAAATACCCCCCTCCTACACACACACAGTAAATACCCCCTTCCACACACACACAGTAAATACCCCCCCACACACACAGTAAATACCCACCTCCCACACACACACAGTAAATACCCCCCCACACAGAGTAAATACCCCCTCCTCTGAGAAACGTGAGTACAATCACCGGGAGTCGGCGCGCTGCAGCTTCTGTGAGCCGGCTGTCAGCTTGAAAGCTGGCTCAGAGAACTGCCGACTCTCAGTCCGGGGGGGCAGCAGAATGCAGCCGCCTGGGGAGACACTTCAGACCGCCGGATTAGGCGGCTCGACTGGGCCCTCCTGCCGGCTGTGCCCGGGGCACATGCCCCGGCTGCCCCCCACTGGATACGTCTCTGAGATAGGGACTAGTTTTGCCCTTCACAATTCCCTTCCTGACAGCAGAGGTTGGCATCCTAGTTTCGGTATGGCGCCGCCGCTCCTCATCGACTACCTCTATGTAGCCCGACCACTACTCTAACTGACCAGGCATCCTCTATAGGTGATCAGATAATATGTAATGAACATATAGAAATATATACAGTATAGATAGTAGTGGGCTGAGGGTCATATATATATCATCAATATTTTGTCAACAATCTGACCAGAAAAAAACCCTAACAAAGTCCAAGAAGAAACATATATGATATCCTTGTCAAACGAAGAATAACCCTTCAGATCATAAATGGCCGGTCGTGTGGCAGTGCAGTTAAACCACAAAACACCCAAAACACAAAGTTTTTGTGTCCAATTTAACACTCCATTAACCGCTGGAAAGTTCCTGGGGCATTGCAGAGCCCGAATGGCATGCAGTTGAACTCACTGAGGCCCCTTGGTGTTGTAAACGTGGTCTTTTCTCTGTCCGCCTCTGCCACGGGAACCTGCCAGTACCCACTGGTGAGATCCAAAGTGGAGAAATAGTTAGTGGATCTCAGTGCTGCTAATGATTCCTCAATTCTGGGTAATGGGTAGGCGTCCTTATGTGTAATGCGGTTAATCTGCCTGTAATCAATACACATCCTCATTGTACCATCTTTCTTTCTAACGAGAACTAATGGAGCTGCCCAGGGGCTAAAACTATCTCTGATCACCCCAGCCTCCTTCATCTCCCGTAACATTTCTTTGGCACATTGATAGTGAGCTGGGGGAACAGGCCAGTACCTCTCTTTAATGGGCGGATGATCTCCTGTGGGGATATGATGTTGAACCCCTTTTACCTGCCCAAAGTCTAGTGGGTGTTTGCTGAAGACTCGCTCATATTCTTGGACCACCCGGTACACTTCATGCTTTTGGTGTAAAGGGGTGGAGTCAGTGCCTACTTGTAGCTTCTGACACCAATCCTCCCTCTGCCCCTTGGAGCCATTATCCTCCGCCGGTTTAGACGGAGGCAAGGGTTCCACTGTCTTTATTGTGTTGTTACTGACAGTGAACAGCTTAGCAAGGGTAGCATACCGGGGTAAATGGACCTCTTTCTCCCCACAATTCAGGATGCGTATCGGTACTCTCCCCTGGCTGTCAAGATGGTGGGCCTTCTGTCAGAGTACACGGGTTCTACCAGGGCCTGATAATCTTGACCCCTGAGACCTATTGCTGCCCGACACCATATTAACATTTCACTCCTAGGGGGCATTGCAATAGGGAATGGATCCCTCATCCTGACACTGCCGACTTCTCCACCAGACAGCTCTACCTGTTGTCTTTTCATCAGGGCTCTGATCTCCTTCTGCAGGACTCGCTGCTGACTGGAACTGGCGGTCTCTGCGACCTGCTGCAACAAAAGAATAATTTCCCCAAGACAATTCTCTATCACATTGGTGCCTATAGTTATCATAGGATGACTTTCTCAGTGATCAATATCAACAATAATCATTCCTTGTGATGGCAATTCTACTCGGCCAACTTTTATGGTCATCTCTTTATACCCCACCTGAGGCAAGGGCTGACCATTGCTGGCATAGATGCTAAGATGTTCATCTGGACTGTGGGTAATGTCTGAGTCAGTCCAGTATTGTTTATAAAGGATATGTGGCATCGTTGTCACCTGGGACCCAGTGTCCAGCAGTTCGTTCATCGGGATGCCATCAAGCACGACAGGTAGGACCGGTCGTCCTCCCACGTACTTGTCTCGCCAGCTTTGTGGGCCTGGTCGTCTTACTCCTGGGGGTTGGCCCTCTGCCCCAGGGGTTGCTCGTTTAAATTACAGAATCTTGCGTAGTGCCCCCGCCTTTTGACGTCCGTTCTGGTCGTAGCGATCGCTGTTCCTCCCTCTGATCAGTGGAATTCTTCTCTGTCGTCGCCACGGGACGTCCTCCGGACTGGAAGCCAGCTGGATCTTTTCCTTTGGAGACACTTGCATGGCCTGCACGGTTTTGATTAGTGTAGCCACACTTTTGGTCAGCTCCTGGACCTGAAGGCGTAGGTCTGCAGACGGGTCATTTTCTAGGGTCTGCGTGTCAGCCTCCACAGGTGCCGGGGAAAAGGGCGCCACCTCCTGGTGGTATGTGATAGCTGGGCGCCAGAGGGATGCAGTGCCACTTGGGGTTGATTCTCGCAGCACCCGGATGGCTCAGTCTTTAAATTGCGCAAAGTCCAGATCAGGGTTTTGCAGAGCCATAATGCGCAGCTGTGTCCGGTGAGCGTTAGACAGGAGCCCCTCAATAAACTGCTCAGTTAGCAATCTGTCCTCGTCTTGCACACTGTCGGGGTCTACCTGTTTAATGGCCCGCAGCGCCTCCTGCAGGTTTAGAGCATAGTCCCGTACACTGTCCTGCACCCTTTGTTTGCACCCGTAGAACTTCATCTTAATTTCTGCTGCGGTGCGGGTGTCAAAGGTGGCCTTCAACCAGGCCAGTATTTCCTTAACAATGCCTTTGTCCCTGCCCGGCCAGGACTTCATTTCTCTGTGGCCTGCACCGATTAGCTGGCCTATGAGAATGCTGACTTATTGCTCCTCAGACAGGGGGTACACTTTAAACAAACTGCGCTGTCTCTCCTCAAAGTCTGTCAGGGTGTGCGACTCCCCTGAGTACTGGGGCAACCACGCCGCCCCTGGTATATATGGCGTTGATAGCGGCATTACAGTGGCGGCCGCGCCTGCGGCTGAATCCTCTCCCAGGTTGGGCATCTTCCTGCCCCCTAGTGAACCTCAGCCAGGTCCTGGGTTTCTGCTGACGTACCAGTATGCTGCTCTGCAGGCGGGAGGGTTCACTTACCCGGCGGTTCCGGATCAGGGCCTCTTGCTTCCCCTCGGCGGACGGCAAATGACATGATGACACAGTTCAGTAAAGTCTATGGCACACAGGACCCGGTTATACCGGGCTTCGTGAATCCTGTTCGTGACGCCAAGTTGACGCGCCCCCTGGAGGTCCGGGCGGCCTGGAAGCAAGTTGGGAATCCACTTCGCCAGGTGAAGTTGGAGGACTTCCCTCTGCGCTAATCTCTTTGGCCCTGCTGCTTATAGCTGTGCTGTGGCCCTCGTCCCTGAGTAAAACGTCTTTGTGCTCACCCGTATGGCAGCCAGCTTGGGCCTTCCTGGAGTGTCGCTCCCACGTGGCGGTGCTGGGCCCTATGTTCTGCAGGGCCTCCGGCGTCTGGTGGGGCCAGGAGACCTGCAGTCTCCTGCCCTCCGGTTTCTGCTGCTGGACCTTCAGGGCCCCACAACCTCGGACTCCGGTGTCCGGTTCTTCTGCGCTCCTCTCTGGGGTGAGCTGCCGCGCAGCTCCACTCACCAGGTCCTTCCTCGTCGCTGTCCTGTATTCAACTCCTCTCACTAACTCTAACTAACCCCGCCTCCAGATTCCAGTTGCTAAGGGGAGGAGCTCCCCTTGCTGGTCTGGAGCCAGGAAAGTGTTGCATGCTAGTATACCTGATTAGGGGACCCCTGCTTGCTTCCAGGCATGGCATTACCCCTTGTGAGGGAGGCAATGCCAGTGTGGCAACCGGACTACTGGGGTGCCACACAGCGCGTCATTCTCCCCGGCTCCTCGGCGTGAGCAGTCGCATGGATTACTGCGGGGGACACTTAGGACAGGTGAGTATAAGGATTTTTTATTTTATTCTTATTTTTACAGTTGGACACTGCGGGAGCAGACACTACTACTCTCATCATTGTCCCTGCTGGTGCTGATCGCAGTGCCAGCAGGGGACAATGATCAGGGCAGTATTCAGCACCCGGCGCTTGGGACCAGCGCAAACTGTACACTGATTCCCAGTCGCCGGTACCTGTCACACGGATGGCATCCGTGTGTGGTACGTGTTTATAATGACCCATTGACTTGATCAGTGCTGCCAGCCAAAACGGGCATGTCAGCGTGTTTTGGCCACGGACATATGGTCCGTGGAAACACACTGAGATGTGCACAGACCCATTCATTTGAATGTGTCTACGTGTGCCAGTGTCTCCAGTACGTGTGGAAACTGCCACCACACGTACTGGAAACACGAATGTGTGAAAGATCCCTTAGAGCCGGCTTTCAGCCAGTGCAGGGGCGCAGTTGCAGTGTACATGTACAGTAATAATAGCCCATGAATCCCCAGCATCACTTATGTGATCGGGCAGTCATGTGACCACATGTTTGCTATTGACATATGTTGACTACACTCTTTCTGCTTGTCTCAATTCTCTTCTATTGAGAGAAGTCAAATGTATCTAGTTGACACATGCAAATAGCAAACATGTGGTCGCATGACCGCCCGACCATATAAGTGTTGCTGGGGACTCATGACAGCAGTTGCACCGCACCCTGTTATGATTTGCCAGTCTGCAGTCACACAGAGTGACTGCAGCTTTTATCCCAAGCCCGCACAACCCTTTAATAACTTTATACAAATAATAAACTGCTCATTATGAAACTATTAAAGGGATTGTATAGTCTTAAGCTACAAATCTGCAGTGACTATATGACCGCAGACTTGTGAATCCTCACATTGCACGCACAGCACACTGTCAGGACTCTCCAGTGGGGGGAGCGGGTTGTCATGTGACCTCAAGTATGCGATTTGCATACACCTGGCCACATTCCAGCTAGACTGTTTCCGGTTTCTCTCAATACACATGTATTGAATGAGGTCGCACAGTTGGAATGTGGCCAGAAGCATGTAAATCACATACTCGCCGATCCGGGCAATGGCAAATCCTCACAGTGTGCGCAATGTCAGGATTCACAAGTCTGCAGCCACATAGAGTCACGGCAGACTTGTACATTTGAACCTTACAACCCCTTTAGATACAGTGCAGCTTGTGCCATGGTTACTGTATGTGGGCTTGTTATACTATCAGGCTGGGGCTTATTATAACATCTAAGCTGTAAATATAATAAGCCTCCTACCTCCCCATCACCACCCTCCCCAGACAGCAACTATGACATGAGATTGCACATAATCTCAGAACATAAGGACCCCAGTGCCACCCCCACTACCCCAATCCCATTCCCCCTCTTCCCCTCACATTCACCTCACTCCCACAGCAACATCATATGCTGCAATTCATTAAAAAAAAAAGCAAATTTGGTTCCAGCAGCCTTACATGTGAACCTGATGATGATTGGTCCAGGCCAGGCACAGTCTAGGCACAAATTAAGCTGCAGCAGCTCTCTAGGACCCAGAGTCCAGCGTGGACCAATCAGAGCATGCAGGGGGTGCAGCTAACCACAGCTCTGCCAACCTGTAGAAGATCAGGACAGGCAGTCTTGCTCATCCTACTCAGCACAGGCAGAGGAGTGAGGGAGGTGGAGGGGCTCCTCTTTGGCAGACTACAGTCGGCGCGTGAGTCACAGCTTTTGAACAGATGCACCCGCACTGTGTATGCTGGGTACTGCTCAGCCTGACGTCATGCGCCAGGGCGGGCCCAGCATAATTTAAACAGCTTGCGGCCGCGGGAGCGCAATGGTGACAAGACACATGAAATTGCGAATTATAATGAAGATAATTCATGGGCCCCTCTGGAGCCTCGGGCCCCGAGCGGTAACCCTGATTGCCCTCTTTATTATTCATCTATTATTGTAAGACTCAAGAGATGATTATGTGACAGAGATTGTGTGACAGAGGATGATTGTCAGTCATGGGCTGCGATTGTGAGACTTAAGAGATGATTGTGTGACAGAGGATGATTGTCAGACACGGGCTACGATTGTGAGACTCAAAAGATGATTGTGAAACAGGGACAGAGATTGTGTGACAGATGATGATTGTCAGACATGGACTGTGATTGAGAGACTCACAAAATGATTTTGTGACAGGGACAGAGATTGTGTGACAGGATGATTGTCAGAAACGGGCTAGGATTGTGAGACTCAAGAAATGATTGCACGACAAAGACAGAAATTGTGTGACCGAGGATGATTGTCAGACAGGGGCTACTCAAGAGATGATTGCACGACAGATACAGAAATTGTGTGACAGGGGATGATTGTCAGACACATGCTACGATTGTGAGACTCAAGAGATGATTGTGTGAAAGAGACAGAGATTGTGTGACAGGATGATTGTCAGACACGGGCTGCGATTGTGAGACTCAAGAGATGATTGTGTGACAGAGATTTTGTGACAGAGCATGATTGTCAGACACGGGCTACGATTGTGAGACTCAAAAGATGATTGTGAGACAGGGACAGAGATTGTGTGACAGAGGAAGATTGTCAGACACGGACTGTGATTGAGAGACTCACAAAATGATTTTGTGACAGGGACAGAGATTGTGTGACAAGATGAAACGGGCTGCGATTGTGATACTCAAGAGATGATTGTGTGACAGAGATTTTGTGACAGAGCATGATTGCCAGACATGGGCTGCGATTGTGAGATTCAAGAGATGATTGTGCAACAAAGACAGAGATTGTGTGACAGAGGATGATTGTCCGACACGGGCTACGATTGTGAGACTCAAGAGATGATTGCGCAACAGAGACAGAGATTGTGTGACAGAGGATGGTTGTCCGACACGGGCTACGATTGTGAGACTCAAGAAATGATTGCGCGACAAAGACAGAAATTGTGTGACAGAGGATGGTTGTCCGACACGGGCTACGATTGTGAGACTCAAGAAATGATTGCGCGACAAAGACAGAAATTGTGTGACAGAGGATGATTGTCAGACACATGCTACGATTGTGAGACTCAAGAGATGATTGTGTGACAGACATTTTGTGACAGAGCATGATTGCCAGACATGGGCTGCGATTGTGAGATTCAAGAGATGATTGTGCGACAGAGACAGAGATTGTGTGACAGAGGATGATTGTCAGACGCGCGGGCTACAATTGTGAGACTCAAGAGATGATTGCGCAGCAGAGACAGAGATTGTGTAACAAAGGATGATTGTCAGAAATGGGCTTCGATTGTGAGACTCAAGAGATGATTGTGTGAAAGAGACAGATTGTGGCAGAGGATGATTGTCAGACACACGCTGCGATTGTGAGACTCAAGAAATGATTGTGCGACAGGGACAGAGATTGTGTGACAGGATGATTATCAGACACGGACTGCAATTGTGAGACTCGAGACTAAGCAGTACCGAGGCTCACAATGTTTGTGTGTTCATTCTCCTATTGTTTTTGAGGGCACTAACCCTGACTATATCGCTACTGCCTGCGCAGCTTATCACATTGCAATATACACATATTGACCGTTTATCCTCTCAGCTGTTTCAGGCACTGTAGCTCTATAGAGGCTTGTGCACACGGACACCTTTTAATTTAAATTTTCCCAGGTGCTGTTACTTTTTCCCTTGTCATTGTTTGCGCCTCTTGCTGCTATTTTCTATTCCCCTCCTGCTCACATCTTGTCTATTTTTACAATTTTTGTACTAAATTAATTATATGTATTAATAAAGTTGAATTTATCTTCATAGAAAAATTTTAAAAAAGACTCCGTGTTGTTCGCTTTTTGTAACTGCTTTGTGGAGTTATCTGTTTGTATTGGTGCGCAGTTGGTCCAGACGGATTCATGTGCCCACAAACAATATGTTTTTGCGATTGCTTGTTAAAAAATACTACATTTGTGAGACTCAAGAGATGATTGCGCGGCAGAGACAGAAATTGTGTGACAGGATGATTGTCAGACACGGACTACGATTGTGAGAGTCAAGAGTTGATTGTGTGAAAGAGACAGAGATTGTGTGACAGGATGATTGTCAGACACTGACTGTGATTGTGAGACTCAAGAGATGATTGTGCGACAGAGACAGATTGTGCGACAGAGGATGATTGTCAGACTCAAGAGATGATTGTGCGACAGAGACAGAGATTGTGTGACAGAGGATGATTGTCAGACACGGGCTGTGATTGTGAGACTCAGATGATTGTTTGACAGGGACAAGGATTGTGTGAAAGGATGATTGTCAGACACGGACTGTGATTGTGAGACTCAAGAGATGATTGTGCAATAGAGACAGAGATTGTGTGACAGAGGATTATTGTCAGACACTGACTACAATTGTGAGACTCAAGAGATAATTGTACGACAAAGACAGAAATTGTGTGACAGAGGATGATTATCAGTGTCAGGGTTTCCACACTGTGTCACGGATTTCATCCGGAATCGCGAGCACACGATCCAGACTACTCACTTCTTAGGTATCAGCAAGCGATACCCCCTTTCCATCTGGCGGCGGCTGACTTCCGCACCTCGGGTATGCAGTTGGCCTCATAGGCATCTGCGATCTGGGCTGCTTTGGTGGCTTCCTTCGGCTCCGGGTCCAGCACAAACTGTCTCACCTCCATAGGGCAAAGACGAAGAAACTGGTCTTTCACCATCACATCCTTCAGGTCCTCGAAGGTGGTCACTGACAGTCCTCGGACCCACTGCTCAAAATTGGTTCTGAGCCCATCCACCACACAATTGTAGCTATCATGTGGTCCACGTTGGAGGGCTCTGAACTTTTTCCGGTAAACCTCCGGAGTCAGCTGGTACTTTTTTTATCAGGACCTGCTTGACAGCCTCATAGTCTCCATCTTGTTCTCGAGGGAAAGAAGCAAACACTTCCAGAGCTTTTCCTCTGAGCCCTGGAGTTAAGTACCTCGCCCACTTGTCCTTGGGCAGCTGATACTGCCTGCAGACCTTTTCAAAGCCGCGCAGAAATATGTCCAAGTCCTCATTCTTTTCCATTACAGGAAAATGCTCAGGACGTGTTTTAAAGCTGTTGGTGCTGTTGGACTCACGGATCTGCAGGGTGGATGGCTCCTTCTGAATCCGGGCTAGCTCCAGCTGGTACTGTCGGTCAGCCTCGGACTCTCGCTCAGCCCTCTCAGCCTGGGCCTCTCTCTCAGTCCGGTCCGCTTGGGCCCGTTGCTCCGCTCGCTCCTGGAATTTCAGGATCAGCTGCAGTCATTCGTCACAAACATCTGCATCTAGCTGCTCCAAGACCATCTGCATGTGGGGGTCCACACTACCCTAGCTGCAGGTATGGCTGGCAATCACAGGTGGGACCCCTGCAGCAGCGCCGTCCGGGCCTTGACTGGCCGCCCCTTCATCAGGGCTCTGTTGTGGGACGGGCTCTGCAGCACCTTTCAACAGTTCAGCAATCATTTGGGCCCTGTTTTTGCCCATGGGGTCAATCTGTCTCAGCTCACAGAGGGCAATGATAGTGGCCTTCGTCTGCTGTTGATACCAGGGCTCTTCACGTGTAGCCATCATTGCCAAATAAAAGATAGGACAGAAAAACAAGAGAAGGGAGGGGATGCAACTGCTACACGTATAGTAATGTCCCAGATAAAAAATATGAAAACACTGAGTCTGATTTCTTAAAACTCTGCACAGAATTCTCGCAAGAACCGTGCAAGTTTTCAGTGACAGGAATGATTGCTCAATCCAGCCACTAATGTTCTGTAATATCCCACCGCTTGCCACCAATTTATCAGGTATTCCACAGAGACTACACCGGAGAGATCACGCAATATCTCACCGTGCCGTTACTGTGTCACTAATTTCGTCCGGAATCGCAAGCACACGATCCAGACTACTCACTTCTTAGGTATCGGCAAGCGACCAGTGAGCATATGGCATCACACCTCTGGATTCCAACGCATAGAATATGTGTTTACGCCCCCCATACGGTCACTGTCAGCTTCACGATAGCCCAATATTATTCTTTGCCACCACCATCCAGATTTGAAATATAATACAGGCCTGAGCCTACGCCTGCGTTTTGGTAGAGTATATGGCTTCGGGGAAGGGAACGATTACAGGACAAAAGAAACAGAACTATTAAATTGTATATTTAATCCAAAAGGGAGGCAGTGTTTAAGAAAAATATATACAAGGATTTTACAAAGGAGACATTACAATACATAAGCAATTACACAAAATAATAAGGATTAAAGAGGAAACTTACCTTATACAGTTTGCAGGGATGAATCAGCATAGGTGGAGGAGGGGCTCCCCTATTTGATTTCAACGCTATCGAACGTGACCTGTTGCATATAGTATCTATACCCCCCTGGCAATGAGTACTGCTCCAACCTCAGCAAACTGTTTTATGCTTTAGTGAGAGACCTGTCCACACCCCCTTGTGCCAACAACATAGGGGCTGGGGCTCCACCCTTCATGTTTGTATTAAACTGCTTTTTGGGATAACTTATCGCTGGTTGATCCCAGAAGCCCAAAAGTGGTACCATATTTTCTATTATAATTTTACCTTCATTTAGAGACCACTCCTGATATAGTTGCCGTCTGCTATTTTGCTGCTTTTGCGCAACAGCTCCCTGGTTTCGCTTACAGCAATGAGAAAATATGCATATCGCTCCTTGGCTGTCCCTACCACTAAAAATAAAGGTCCCTTTATTATCGGAATTATGGAACTTACAATATTCCATATTCCATATCGGTGCCAGCAAGGCTACAGACTTCCTTTTGAAGCTCGGGAACCAAGCTTCAACAGTTACACATAAATTACTGCAAGCCTGCGTCTAATCACCCCCTGCGTCTGCCAGGGAGAAAGACCCTTGTATTTTAATTAGGCTGTAGCTTTACAAGTCACTTCTACTGTAGGTGATAATTTGCAGAGAGACAGATGCTGGACTGTCAGCTCTCCTGTGACAAATGGGGGAATAAGGTAGGGGTGAGGGGGCTTCGGGGAAGAAAGAAGGAATACATTCAATATTTCTCAATATTTCCCTGACAGACACGGGCTACAATTGTGAGACTCAAGGGATGATCGTGCGAAAGAGACAGAGATTGTGTGACAGGATGATTGTCAGACATGGGCTGCGATTGTGAGACTCAAGAAATAATTGTGCGACAGAGATTGTTTGATAGAGGATGATTTTCAGACACGGGCTGTGATTGTGAGACTCACAAGATGATTGTGCGACAGAGACAGAGATTGTGTGACAGAGGATGATTGTCAGACGCGGGCTGTGATTGTGAGACTCAGATGATTGTGCGATAGAAACAGATATTGTGTGACAGGATGATTGTCAGACACATGCTACGATTGTGAGACTCATGAGATGATTGCGCGACAGAGACAGAAATTGTGTGACAGGATGATTGTTAGACACGGGCGGCGATTGTGAGACTCGAGATGATTGTGCGACAGAGATTGTGTGACACTCAAGAGATGATTGTGTGAAAGAGACAGATTGTGGCAGAGGATGATTGTCAGACACGGGCTGCAGTTGTGAGAGTCAAGAGATGATTGTGCTATAGAGACAGATTGTGTGACAGGATGATTGTCAGACACGGGCTGCGATTGTGAGACTCAAGAAATGATTGTGCGACAGGAACAAAGATTATGTGATAGAGGATGATTGTCAGATGCGGGCTGCAATTGTGAGACTCAAGAGATAATTGTGCGACAGAGACAGAGATTGTGTGACAGAGGATGATTGTCAGACACGGACTGTGATTGTGAGACTCAAGAGATGATTGTGCGACAGAGACAGAGATTGTGTGACAGGATGATTGTCAGTCATGGGCTATGATTGTGAGACTCAAGAGGTGATTGCCGACAGAGAGAGAAATTGTGTGACAGAGAATGATTTGTCAGACACAGGCTACGATTGTGAGACTCAAGAGATGATTGTGTGAAAGAGACAGATTGTGTGGCAGAGGATGATTGTCAGACACTGGCTGCAATTGTCAGAGTCAAGAGATGATTGTGCGACAGGATGATTGTCAGACACGGACTGTGATTGAGAGACTCAAGAAATGATTGTGTGACAGGGACAAGGATTGTGTGATAGAGGATTATTGTCAGATGTGGGCTGCTATTGTGAGACTCGAGAAATGATTGTACGACAGAGACAGAGATTGTGTGACAGGATGATTGTCAGACACGAACTGTGATTGCGAACCTCAAGAAATTATTGCGCAACAGAGACAGAAATTGTGTGACAGAGTATGATTTCAGACAAGGGCTGTGATTGTGAGATTCAAGAGATGATTGTGCAACAGGTACAGAGATTGTGTAACAGAGGATGATTGTCAAGAAATGATTGTGCAAAAGAGAAAGATTGTATGAGAGAGGATGACTGTCAGACACGAGCTGCAGTTGTGAGAATCAAGAGATGATTGTCCTATAGAGACAGAGATTGTGTGACAGGATGATTGTCAGACACTGGCTGCGATTGTGAGACTCAAGAGATGATTGTGTGACAGTTTGTGTGACAGGATGATTGTCAGACTCGGGCTACGATTGTGAGACTCATGAGATGATTGTGTGACAGGGACAGAGATTGTGTAACAGAGGATGATTGTCAGACACTGGCTGCGATTGTGAGACTCAAGAGATGATTGTGTGACAGGATGATTGTCAGACTCGGGCTACGATTGTGAGACTCATGAGATGATTGTGTGACAGGGACAGAGATTGTGTAACAGAGGATGATTGTCAGACTCGGGCTGTGATTGTGAGACTCAAGAGATGATTGTGTGACAGGAACATAGACTGTGTGACACCGGTAATGATTTTAGCAGTTGCTGTCTTAAGCCAATGAATTTGTCTGAAATAAACCTTCCTCAGTTTGCCTTTATCTGCACAAACCTGTCTGTGCCCTGTATCAGCCACAACTCTCTCCAAAGTAGGATGATCACGCTTGAGTTTCCGTGAAATAAGTAATGTTTTTATACCTTGTAGGAGGCATTGCACTATGTGACACTTTTCGGCAGCATAAACATATAGAAAATTGGATGCTTCACTGTTTGTATGAAAAAGGTGTTCAGCAGTAGAAATAATCTCAAGTCAGTAGGAAACTCCGGCACACTGAATATGTAATGCAGAAAAAATCTTTATTCAGACCCAAAATGAAAAACAGATACGTAAAGCAACGTTTCGGCCTTACACACATGGTCAAAATTGTTGATACCCCTCGTTTAATGAAAGAAAAACCCACAATGGTCACAGAAATAACTTGAATCTGACAAAAGTAATAATAAATTAAAAATGTATGAAAATGAACAAATGAAAGTCAGACATTGCTTTTCTGCTTCCACAGAATTTAAAAAAAAATTAAATTTTTAAATTAATCTTAGCCATTCTTGGGTGTCTTTAGCTGTGTGTTTTGGGTCATTAACCTGTTTCAAGACCCATGACCTGCGACTGAGACCAAGCGTTCTGACACTGGGCAGCACATTTCTCTCTAGAATCCCTTGATAGTCTTGAGATATCATTGTACCCTGCACAGATTCAAGACAGACTGTGCCAGATGCAGCAAAGCAGCCCCAGAACATAACAGAGCCTCCACCATGTTTCACAGTAGGGACGGTGTTCTTTTCTTGATATGCTTCATTTTTCCGTCTGTGAAGATAGAGCTGATGTGCCTTGCCAAAAACTTCCATTTTTGTCTCATCTGTCCATAGGACATTCTCCCAGAAGCTTTGTGGCTTGTCAACATGTAGTTTGTCAAATTCCAGTCTGGCTTTTTTACGATTTTTTTTCAACAATGGTGTTCTCTTTGGTCGTCTCCCATGAAGTCCACTTTAGATCAAACAACGACGGATGGTGCGATCTGACACTGATGTTCCTTGAGCTTAAAGTTCACCTTTAATCTCTTTAAAAGTTATCCTGGGCTCTTTTGTTACCATTCGTATTATCCGTCTCTTTGATTTGTCATCAATCTTCCTCCTGCGGCCACGTCCAGGGAGGTTGGCTACAGTCCCATGGATCTTAAATTTCTGAATAATATGTGCAACTGTAGTCACAGGAACATCAAGCTGCTTGGAGATGGTCTTATAACCTTTACCTGTAACATGCTTGTCTATAATTTTCTTTCTAATCTCCTGAGACAACTCTTTCCTTTGCTTCCTCTGGTCCATGTTGAGTGTGGTACACACCATGTCACCAAACAGCACAGTGAGTATCTGTAACCCTATATACAGGCACAGTGAGTATCTGTAGCCCTATATACAGGCACAGTGAGTATGTGTAGCCCTATATACAGGCACAGTGAGTATCTGTAGCCCTATATACAGGCCCACCGACTGATTACAAGATTGTAGACACCTGTGATGCTAATTAGTGGACACATGTTGATTTAGCATGTCCCTTTTGTCACATTATTTTTAGGGGTACCATCATTTCTGTCCAGGCCGATTTCATCAGTTTAATTTCTTTAAAAATTCTGTGGAAGCAGAAAAGCAATGTCTGACCTTCATCTGTTCATTTTCATAGATTTTTAATTTATTATTACTTTTGTCAGATTCAAGTTATTTCTGTGACCATTGTGGGTTTTTCTTTCATTAAACGAGGGGTACCAACAATTTTGACCACGTGTGTATATTGGCCTTTTTCAAGGTATCCGTATGGACAAAATATACAAGTTGTACAAATTAATAAGTATATATATACACTACCGTTCAAAAGTTTGGGGTCATCCAGACAATTTTGTGATTTCCATGATACTTTTATTCATCAAATGAGTTGCAAAATGATTAGAAAATATCGTCCAGACATTGACAAGGTTAGAAATAATGATTTTTATTAGAGAATAATTTTTTCCTTCACACTTTGCTTTGGTCACTGAATGCTCCTTTGCAGCAATTCCAGCATTGCAGACCTTTGGCTTCTAGCTGTTAATTTGCTGCATTAATCTTGAGAAATTTCCCCCCACGCTTCCTGAAGCCCCTCCACAAGTTGGATTGGCTTGATGGGTACTTTTTGCACCATACGGTCAAGCTGCTCCCACAACAGCTCAATGGGGTTGAGATCTGGTGACGGCGCTGGCCCCTCCATTACAGATAGAATACCAGCTGCCTGCTTCCTCCCTAAATAGTTCATGCATAATTTGGAGGTGTGCTTTGGGTCATTGTCCTATTGTAGGATGAAATTGGCTCCAATCAAGCGCTGTCCACAGGGTATGGCATGGCGTTGCAAAATGGAGTGATAGCCTTCCTTATTCAAAATCCCATTTACCTTGTACAAATCTCCCACTTTACCAGCACCAAAGCAACCCCAGACCATCATATTACCCACATTACCTCCACCATGCTTGACAGATGGCGTCAGGCACTCTTCCAGCATCTTTTCAGCTGTTCTGCGTCTCACAAATGTTCTTCTGTGTGATCCAAACACCTCAAACTTTGATTCATCTGTCCATAAATCTTTTTTCCAATCTTCCTCTGTCCAATATCTGTGTTCTTTTGCCCATATTAATCTTTTCCTTTTATTAGCCAGTCTCAGATATGGCTTTTTCTTTGCCACTTTGCCCTGAAGGCCAGCATCCCGGAGTCGCATGCGCAGAGGGAAAACACGGCCAGCACAGACAGTCAGTATTGGAATGGTGGAATGAGGAAATGGTGAACAAAGAATGAGAAAATGGGAATGGGTATGAGGATGAAATAAGTATGAGTAAGGAAAAATAAGAAAAAGTAAGAAAATTTAAGAAAAAATAAGAAACAAGGAAAAACTAAGAAAAGAAAAAAAAAGGAAAAATAGGAGAAAATTGGAGAAAATAAGTAAAAATAAGGAAAAATAAGAAAAGATAAGAAAAAATAAGAAAAAGCAGGAAAAAGTAAGAAGATAAAAAAATAAAAAGAGGGAGGGAAAAAGGAAACGGAGTATAGTGGACAGTAGAAAAAATGTGTACCTGTTGATGTACTACTGGATAGTCTGAAAAGGATAAAAAAAACATAAAGATTATCAATTAAGAAAGAAAAAGACAAACTAGAACCAGAATGGGTATATAATAAGATGAGAAACTAAAAAATGAATATAATGATCAATGCATATAGGAAATAGGAATATATTATAATAAATGAAGGCAGGAAGCCTAAAGGATGGCAACAGTGATCAATTAATGGTGAATGTCATATTCTCTGTTTAGTCCCAAAGGCGTTAACATTTGAAGGGCGTGAATCCAGAAGGATTCACGTTCCTTCAATTTCTTGATCCTGTTTCCACCTCTCCTGGCTAGTGGGACATGATCTATAATCTGATATTTCAGCTGTGCAATCGAGTGTCCCCTGGAGATAAAGTAAGCTGGGATAGGTAATAACACCTGATGGTCAACTTGTGCTGTGAAATGCTGTCTCGGATATGCTGGGTGGTTTCCCCAACATATCCGAGACCGCATGGGCATTTAATGTGATAAACCACCATGGATGACTCATAGGTGAAATGACCTTTGATAAAGAATCGTTTGCCCGACCGAGGATGGGTGAAGGAATCGCCTCTGCTAATGTTGGAACATTGTAAACAAGCACAGGAAGGTACCGTTCCGTGTGGGTGCCAAGGTACGTTGAATTAAACCAGACTTATATGAACCTATGTCTGCCCTGACTAAATGATTATGAATATTCATAGGGTACTTACTACAAAGGAGAGGTGGGTTCTTGAATTCAGGGATGTCGGGATACAATTTCTGAAGTAAAGACCAGTGTGCAAGAATACATTGATTGATACATCTGCTAAATGTACTAAAAAATGCAACCCTCTGTTGATTCGCCCTAGATTTGATCGTAAGGGATGTCACTTTTTATAAACGCTCTGGATAACCTCGATTCGGAAACTTATGGTTCATCTCATTATGTCTGATGGCTCGAATAGAGTCATTTGAGACGATTCTTCCTCCCTATAATGTTGAGATATGGAAAGTACCTTCTTAATATGCATAGGGTGACAACTAGAATAATGTAAAATACTGTTCTTAACCGTAGGGTTTATGAATAAATCAGTATCCAGAGTGCCTGCAGTGTTCAAAGTAACCATAGTATCCAAGAATTGAATGGAATGATAATCATAATGAATCGTAAAGGTCAGTCCCAAAAGAGCATTATTGACATCCCGGAAGAAAAGCAAGAGTTCCTCTTTGCTTCCAGACCAGATCATAAAGATATCATCTATGTATCTTTTCCATTGAATAGCATATTTTTGATTAAGGGTATGACCATAGATAAACGTAGTTTCAACATAGGCCATGAAGATATTCGTATACGTAGGTGCAACGTTAGAACCAGGGGAGGAGTCCTGAGGAGATAATTTGCATATTCCCACTGCATTTTGGGGTAAGTGAAGAGTCTCCGCGAGCTCAAAGAACACTGGAGTTTGGCTGTTGGAGCTGAAAAGAGGACATCGGTAAACCAGGGGAGGAGTCCTGAGGAGATAATTTGCATATTCCCACTGCATTTTGGGGTAAGTGAAGAGTCTCCGCGAGCTCAAAGAACACTGGAGTTTGGCTGTTGGAGCTGAAAAGAGGACATCGGTAATTTTGAAGCTTTTTTCTTAAGCTTTTTTCACTGTTTTCAGAACATTAACAATAAGAACATGGAAGAGTCCAGGAGCCATTTGGTGAGCTGCATATCCTGCTACATGTTCACAGACTTGCCAGTGGAAAAGCCAAACTTCACATGCCAGAAATGCAAGTGACGTGCCCCTGGGCCTGTGTCGCGCTGCGTTGCGCACGCGGGAGCTTACCCGGAGCCGGATCTCTTGGGGGTTGTAGTCTCGTGGCAGTGACCCGGTCCGTGCCCAGGGAGTCAAACTGAGCGGCGATGTAACAGCGGTAGATGCAGGACGACTACGCCACCCGTTGAATGCAGCTATGGAGCTGCCGCTGCAGGACAGTCCGCTGAGGCCGGTGGATGGATGGTGCAGCGTAGATGGTATAACCCCCAACGGGAGGGGTATGGCCTCAGGGCAGCAGATGTGGATGATGGGGGTAGCAGGAACCACTCAGAGACGGTGCGGTGTAATTCAGGGTCTTTACTGGTAACAACGATAGACCCTCCCGGAGTACTTGCTAGTGAACGGGGCCTGGTCAGTCCTTGAGCAGATGGGATCTCCCCTGGCCAGGCGGAGTTGTAGGCCTCCCAAACTGACTGTACTCTTCTGGCTACGTTGCTAGAAGCGGATATAAGTAGCCCACGTCCCTGAGTGTACCGTGTGGTGCTCACCCGTATGGCCAGTGACTCGGGGCCTTCTAATGGCTTCCGCTCCACGATGGCGGTGCTGGTCCCACGCGTGTGACCGTGCCTTCGGGCTTCTGGGCCAGAGGACCTGAAATCCCCTGCCTGACGGATTCTGCTGCTGGGTAGGAGTTAGTCCCCACAGCCTCGGACTCCGGGTCCGGTAAAGAATCTTCTTAGTCAGGGCGAGCTCTGCAGCTGCCAGCCCCTGACTCCTTGTAACTCTGCTGTTTCCTATGCTGCTTCTTATCTCCACTCTCCTTGTCTGACTCACCCTGCCTCAGCCCCGGGTTTATACAGGGGAAGTTCTTCCCCTCCCAAGACTGGGCAGGAGGTGTGGCATGCACAGGATCCCTGACCAAAGGACCTCCCACCTGCTCTCAGACACATTACATTACTGTGGAAAACCAGACCCCTGGGGTGCCACATTCCCCCCTAGTGAAATTTAGTACTCCGGGACTAAACACATTTAGAAAAACATAACAAAGTATAACAATAACAATACTATAAGAAAAACACATAAGATGGTTACGGCGTGTCCGCAACCGGATGCAGTCTTTGAAGAAAAGCAAAGGTGTCCATTTCACCAACACAGGGAGACGTAACCAGGTAGGGGTCTGTCCTACCCCGAGTCCTTAACAGTCTCTAGTCCATCCTGGGTTACGCTCCAACTATATACAAGGATTCCCGGTAAATCCACCAAGGTTTCCTAAAAACAACTGGAAACACAAAATTATACACAAGCAACAATACACAGATAAACATAAATAAAACTATTTTTACACTTCAAATTCTCCAGCGTGCGGGTAACTGGCCTCTAGTGGCCCTAGTGGACCTACGGAGCTGACTGTCTGGCCCTGAACTACAGGGTGTAGGAGCTGTCAAGGGTAAACTGGGCAGCTGTCTACCGGCTCTTTGTCTCACTAGGGGTACGGCAGGCTCACTATAAGCAGAGGGTTGATTCTCCTGTTCTACTCGTGTGGAGTCTTCTGCCTCCTGGACCGGCTGTTCTTCCAGCTCTACCCGTTGCTCCGTAGGTTCTTGGGATGATGGTTGGAGGAAGGTGAGTACGGGTACCACAACTGCACCATTGACTTGAGTCCAAGACCGAGGGAAGTCCCCGAGCACGGTACTAACCGTATCTTCCCTTTCTCCCACGGGTCGATGGTCTTCTTGTTCCTCTTCAGGGTTCCTCAGTTGTTCGGGACACTTCTTCAGGTGGTCCCGGGATACAATGGCTGTGGTTTCCCCTCCGTCTTTACTGATGGTACAGACCTTCGGGTTCTCGTGGCTTGAGGGCAGTACGGTGTACGGGTCCTTCTCCCACTGGTCATCCAACTTGTGGAGCCGTCTTTTCCTCTTCAAGACCTGCTCTCCGGGTACCAGGGGAACAGCGGGAGCATACTGGTTGTAAGTCTTCTCTTGTCTTTCCCTAGCCTGACAGAGACTTCGCTCCACGCTCTCTTGTACTCTCCGGTACTGCTGCTGCCTCTCTGTGTCCCAGTCTGTTTCTGGTGAAGTGTCCTCAGGTGTCAGGACTCCCATTTCCAGGTCAACAGGTAACTTACCAGGTCTCGCCCTCATTAGGTAAGCCGGGGTACAGTTGGTGGAACCTACCGGGATGTGGTTGTATAGGTCCACCAGATCGGGCAACTTCTCAGGCCACAGACTGCGTTCTTCCAGGGGCAATGTTTTTAGAAGATCCATTACCACCTGGTTCATTTTTTCACAAAGTCCATTAGTTTGCGGATGGTAGGGTGTCGTCCTTATCTTCCGGCAGCCATACAGATTGCAGAATTCCTGGAAGACCTCCGCTTCAAAGGCAGGTCCCTGGTCCGTCAGCACTTGGTCCGGGTACCCGTGTGGACGGCAGAAGTGCTGCTGGAAGGCTCTAGCTGCTGTTTGAGCCGTTAAGTCCTTGACGGGGACGACAACCAAGAACCGGGAGTAATGATCCACGATGGTTAACGCGTAGACGTAGCCACTTCTGCTTGGGGTCAGTTTTACATGATCCAAGGCTACCAGTTCCAACGGTTGCCGGGTGACGATGGACTGCAGGGGAGTCTTCTGGCTGGCCCGGTCCTTCCTTCTCAGATTGCACGGGCCACAGTCTCTGCACCACTTCTCGATGGTTCCCCTCATGCCTACCCAGTGGAACCGCTCGCGCAGCAGGAACTCCAGCTTTTTCCACCCGAAGTGTCCAGCTCCGTCGTGGTATGCCTCCATCACCATGGCTGCGTCTCTTCGTGGCACCACTACTTGCCAGAGTAGTTCATGCGTCCGGGAGTTGACCATTCTGCGGCACAACTTCCCCTTGTAAAGGAATAGTCGACTCTTCTCCGCCCATAGTTGTTTGGCTTCCTCCGGAGCGTCTGGTTCAAGGCGAGCCTCCGGCCGAGTCAGCATCTCCTTCACCAGTCGGACGGCAGGGTCGCTGTCTTGCGTTTCCGCCCAGTTGTAGTGGGGTAAGGGGTTCAACGTAGCAGCCTGCTTACCCCTTACCCGGTGGGAATACTGGATAGTCCCATGACGGTGGAACGCAGGGAGTTCAACTTCTTCCAGTCCCTCCGGATCTTCTCCTTCGTCCGGCAGGTTGGGCATCCTGGACAGGGCATCCGCGTTAGTATTGGAGCGTCCTGCCCGGTATTTGATTGTGAACTCGTAGTTGGACAGACGGGCCATCCACCTCTGCTCCAGGGCACCGAGTCTTGCCGTGTCCAGGTGTGTCAACGGGTTGTTATCCGTGTATACGGTGAACCGGGAAGAAGCGAGGTAATGCCTAAAGCGCTCGGTGACTGCCCATACCACGGCCAGGAACTCTAGCTTAAATGAGCTGTAATTCTCGGGGTTCCTTTCGGTGGGTCGCAGTTTTCGGCTGGCATAGGAGATTACTCGTTCTCTCCCCTGCTGAATCTGGGACAGTACGGCTCCTAGCCCGATGTTACTGGCGTCGGTGTAGAGGATGAAGGGCTGGCTATAGTCCGGGTACGCCAAGATTTCATCCCCCATGAGGGCCATCTTCAGCTGGCGGAAGGACTCTTCTTCTAGCTCTTCCCATTTGAAGGGCGGCTTCTGATTCTTGGCCTTTCGGGACTGGCCTATCAGGAGGTCCTGCATAGGCGCTGCCTTTTTGGTGAAACCGGGAATAAACCTTCGGTAGTAGCCTACCAACCCTAGGAACTGCCGCACTTCTTTTACGCTGGAGGGGCTTGGCCATCCCTTAATTGCGGTGATCTTATCGGGGTCGGGAGCCACTCCGTCAGCGCTCACCACGTGTCCCAGGTATTGCACCTTTGGTTTCAGGAGGTGACACTTGGAGGGTTTCACCTTTAGGCCGTAACTCGCCAGAGCTTCGAACACCTCCGCCAGGTGTTTCAGGTGGTCCTCATAAGTTTTGGAGTATACGATGACATCGTCCAGGTACAACAGGACCGTCTCGAAGTTTCTGTGGCCCAGACAGCACTCCATTAATCGTTGGAAGGTTCCTGGGGCGTTGCAGAGTCCGAACGGCATGCAGGTGAACTCGCTAAGTCCCATCGGGGTGGTGAATGCGGTCTTCTCCCGGTCCGCCTCTGCTACAGGAACCTGCCAGTACCCGCTAGTGAGATCCAAGGTAGAGAAGAAGTTAGCAGATCTTAAAGCAGCCAATGACTCCTCTATCCTTGGTAAGGGGTACGCATCCTTGTGTGTGATACGGTTGATTTTCCGGTAATCTACACACATCCTCATGGTGTTGTCTTTCTTTTTGACTAAAACTAGTGGGGCTGCCCAGGGGCTACAGCTATCCCGGATTACCCCAGCCTCCTTCATGTCTCTAAGCATCCCCTTGGCGTGTTGGTAATGTGCAGGGGGTACGGGTCGATACCTCTCTTTTATGGGAGGATGATCTCCCGTGGGGATGCGGTGTTCTACCCCCTTGACTCGCCCGAAGTCTAACGGGTGTTTACTAAACACTCTCTCATACTCTTGAACCACCCGATAGACTCCTTGTTTCTGATGTGAGGGAGTGGAATCAGTACCCAAATGTAGTTGCTGACACCAGTCCTCCATGTCTTTCTTAGAGCCGTTACCTTCCTCCGGGTGAGATGGAGGCAAGGGTTCCACAGATTGTATAGAATTTTGATTAGTGGTATATAATTTGGCTAGCGTGGCATACCGGGGCAGGTACACTTCCCTCTCCCCGATATTTATTATGCGAATGGGCACCCTCCCATGGCGTACATTGACCACCCCCCGTGCTGTCAAAATGGTGGGCCTACTGTCTGAGTAAACTGGTTCTACCATTGCCTGGTAATCTCTACCTCTCAGACCAATAGCTGCCCGGCACCAAATCATCATTTCACTTTTTGGGGGCATGGCAATAGGAAAAGGGTCACACATTCTTACGCTACCAATCTCACCGCCGGAGAGTTCCACTTGTTGCCGTTGCATCAGTGCCCGGATCTCTTTCTGGAGCACCCGCTGCTCGCCGGAGCTGGCGTTCTTGGCAACCTGCTGTAAAAGGAAAATCACCTCTGCAAGACAATTTTCAATTACGTTAGTTCCTAGAGTTATTTTTGGGTGACTCTCATGTTTATCAATATCTACAATGATCAGTCCCTGTGCGGCCAGTTCGACTCTACCGATTTTGAGGGTCACCTCTTTAAATCCGATCTGTGGCACGGGCTGGCCATTGCTGGCGATGATACTCAAGTCGTCGTCAGGGTAGCGGGTAATATCCGAGTCATTCCAGTACTGCTTGAAGAGCACGTACGGGATGGTGGTGACCTGTGACCCGGTATCCAGTAGGGCACTCATGGGAATGCCATCCAGTACCACAGGCAAGACTGGACGTCCTCCCACATATCTGTCGCGCCAGTTCGATGGGCCTGGTGATCTTTTTCCTGGGGGTTGGCCCTCTACCCCAGGTTGTGCCCGTTTAAAGAACAGTACCTTTCCATATGTCCGGGTTGATTGCAGCGGCGGCAGATGGGTCGTCCGTCCTCGCTGTATCGGTCACTGGGTCTTCCTCTGGCCGGTGGGGTCCTCCTTGGTCGACGCCACGGGATGTCCTCCGGTCCGGATGCCAGCTGGATCTTCCCTGGGGTGGAAACCTGTAAAGACTGCACAGTTCGGGTTAGCGCAGCAACGCTCTTAGCTAGCTCTTGGACCTGATGGTGTAGGTCTGGAGCCGGGTCATTGTCCAATGCCTGCGCATCAGCTCCCACAGGCCCTGCCGACAAGGGCGCCGCCTCCTGGTGGTAAGTGATAGCTGGGCGCCTGTGGGTAACAACGCCACCCGGTGCTGGTTCTCGGAGCACCCGGATAGCTCTATCCTTGAACTGTGCAAAGTCCAGATGGGGATCCTGTAAGGCCATTGCCCGCAACTGGGTTCGGTGGGCATTGCAATATAAACCCTCTATAAATTGTTCAGTCAATAGCCTGTCCTCGTTTCCCACCCCATCAGGGTCGGTCTGCTTTATGGCCCTCAGGGCCTCTTGTAGGTTTAGTGCATAGTCCCTTATACTCTCATGCGCTCGCTGCTTGCACCCGTAGAATCTAAGCTTAATCTCGGCTGAGGTGCGGGTATCAAAGGTGTCCTTCAGCCGGGTTAGTATCCCTGCGACAGTCTTCCTCCCAGGTGGCCAGGATTTTACTTCCCTTTTGGCTGCCCCGGTAAGTTGGGCCACCAGGATGCTCACTTTTTGCTCTTCTGTGAGGGGGTACACCTGGAAGAGGCTATCCAGCTTTTCTCTAAAGTCATGCAGGGTATGTGACTCCCCTGAGTACTGGGGTAGCCAAGCTGCTCCCGGGATATAGGGCATGGTGAAGGGCATAACTGCAGCAGCGGTAGCGCTGGCGGGGGTTGAGGCAGTGAAGCTCTCCTCCGTATCCGACATCTTCCTCCCCCCTAGTGGACCGTGGCCTACCTTGCGATGATCCTCTTCCGTAGGCCGCGGCTCCGCAGTGGATCGTCAGGGTTGAGGACCTTCCGTCGCGCTCCTGTGACGTCGGCGTCTGCTGGGCTCCTTCCAGGACCTTACGCAACGTCCGGACGTGAGGCGGGGCTTCAGTTCTCGCGCGCTTTCGGAGTCCACGCCCCTCTTCTTCCCGCGCGGCGTCCTCAAGATGGCGTCCAATGGCGGGAAAACTCCACGGATGGCGGGAAGAAGGTCGAAGATGGCGCCGGATGGCGGGAAAACTTCGCGGATGGCGGGAAGAAGGTAGAAGATGGCGCCGGATGGCGGGAAACCTTCACCACTGGTAAGTTTGAACAGTCTTTGCTTTTCAGGCACGCAGTACCCGGTGGTTGCGGGCACGAAATCCTGCCGACTACGCCAAAGTTGACGTGCCCCTGGGCCTGTGTCGCGCTGCGTTGCGCACGCGGGAGCTTACCCGGAGCCGGATCTCTTGGGGGTTGTAGTCTCGTGGCAGTGACCCGGTCCGTGCCCAGGGAGTCAAACTGAGCGGCGATGTAACAGCGGTAGATGCAGGACGACTACGCCACCCGTTGAATGCAGCTATGGAGCTGCCGCTGCAGGACAGTCCGCTGAGGCCGGTGGATGGATGGTGCAGCGTAGATGGTATAACCCCCAACGGGAGGGGTATGGCCTCAGGGCAGCAGATGTGGATGATGGGGGTAGCAGGAACCACTCAGAGACGGTGCGGTGTAATTCAGGGTCTTTACTGGTAACAACGATAGACCCTCCCGGAGTACTTGCTAGTGAACGGGGCCTGGTCAGTCCTTGAGCAGATGGGATCTCCCCTGGCCAGGCGGAGTTGTAGGCCTCCCAAACTGACTGTACTCTTCTGGCTACGTTGCTAGAAGCGGATATAAGTAGCCCACGTCCCTGAGTGTACCGTGTGGTGCTCACCCATATGGCCGGTGACTCGGGGCCTTCTAATGGCTTCCGCTCCACGATGGCGGTGCTGGTCCCACGCGTGTGACCGTGCCTTCGGGCTTCTGGGCCAGAGGACCTGAAATCCCCTGCCTGACGGATTCTGCTGCTGGGTAGGAGTTAGTCCCCACAGCCTCGGACTCCGGGTCTGGTAAAGAATCTTCTTAGTCAGGGCGAGCTCTGCAGCTGCCAGCCCCTGACTCCTTGTAACTCTGCTGTTTCCTATGCTGCTTCTTATCTCCACTCTCCTTGTCTGACTCACCCTGCCTCAGCCCCAGGTTTATACAGGGGAAGTTCTTCCCCTCCCAAGACTGGGCAGGAGGTGTGGCATGCACAGGATCCCTGACCAAAGGACCTCCCACCTGCTCTCAGACACAACATTACATTACTGTGGAAAACCAGACCCCTGGGGTGCCACACAAGCTTGTGTCCCTGTTGGAGGAAAAGTTGCGAAATCTAGAAGAGAGGTTAACTACCTTGAAAATCATTAAGGAAGGTGAAGAGTTCTTAGACAGAGCAGAATTATCTCTTCATGATTCAGAAAGAGAAGAAATTCGAACTGCACCTGACGAAACAGAGGAATGGAAGCCTGTGACCCACAGAAGCAGGAGGATCGAGAGGCAGTCAGCACCCATACTGCTCAGGAACCAGTACCAGGCTCTCACGCAGGAGAACCATGAAGAAATACAGCAAAATAAGACTTTGCCAGCAATGAATAACCTTGTAAGCCCTCAGAATCCTCCTGGATGGAGAAAGAAGAATGTTGTGAAGAAAAAACGGAGAGTGGTGGTCATGGGGGATTCCCTGTTAAGAGGAACAGAGGCCGCTATCTGCAGACCAGACATAACCTCAAGAGAAATGTGCTGTCTTCCAGGAGCAAAAATTAAAGATGTGTCTGACAGGATATCAAGACTCTTCAGACCTACAGATCACTACCCATTCCTGCTAATACATGTGGGGACAAATGACACCGCAAGAAAGGACCTGGAAACCATCTGCAGTGACTTTGAAGACTTAGGCAAGAAAGTGAAAGAATTGGGAGCACAGGTGGTCTTCTCATCCATCCTCCCAGTGGATGGCCATGGAACAATGAGGTGGAATAAGATTCTACAGGTGAACAACTGGCTACGTCGATGGTGCCGTCAACAAGGATTTGGATTTCTGGATCATGGAATGAATTACCTATACGATGGACTACTTGCTAGAGATGGGGTGCACCTTACGAAGACTGGAAAACATGTATTTGGAAGTCGCCTTGCTACACTCATCAGAAGAGCTTTATACCAGAACAATGTGGGAAGGGAAGCAAAAGGCCAGAAAAAGCCATACAGCTGACAAATACTATTGAGATCTCTGCTACTGGAAGTGGAAAGGAAGAACAAAGACAAAACAATTTAAATAATAAAAATATGGGAGGAAGAGAAACCAATCACAAACTAAAATGTTTTTATACAAATGCACAAAGCATGGGCAACAAACAAGGAGAATTGGAACTACTAACGCAGGAAAAGGAATATGATGTCATTGGAATCACTGAAACTTGGTGGGACGATACACATGATTGGAATAAAAGGCTAAAAGGATACAACTTATTTGCAAGAAACAGACTTGATAAACGAGGAGGAGGTGTCGCATTGTATGTTAGAAAAGCGTATATCTGCACAGAGATTGAAGCTTCAGAGACTGGGAGTTCTGTGGAAACTGTTTGGGTAAGAATACAAGGAGAGAACAACGGAAAGGACACCATTGTAGGCATTTACTACAGGCCACCTGGGCAAGCTGAAGATATGGATGAACTCTTTATGTATCAAATGACCAAGTTCTCCAAAAAATATGACGTAGTGGTCATGGGAGATTTCAACTATCCAGACATTTGTTGGGAATCTCTCTCAAGTAAAACTAACAGGTCAAGCAAATTCTTATCCTCTCTTGCTGACAACTTTATCTTCCAAAAGGTAGGGGAGAAAACAAGGGGATCTGCTACTTTGGATCTAATCCTTATAAACAGGGAGGAAATGGTTGAGGAGATAAAGGTGGCTGGGACCCTAGGAGGCAGCGATCATGCTATTATAGAATTTTGGATAACTAGAGGAGGAAGACATGTGAAGACTCAGACTTCAAGGTTAGATTTTAGAAAGGCAGATTTTAAGAGACTCAGAAAGAGAATAGGAGGGATCCAATGGCTGGATGTCCTTAAGGACAAAAATGTCCAGGAAGGATGGGAAATTTTTAAAAATGAGATTCTCAAAGCACAATCGTTAACAATCCCGAAAAGTAGGAAGAATGGGAAGCATTTAAGGAAACCAGGATGGATGAACACAGAACTTAAACACATGCTAAAAAGAAAGAAAGAAATGTTTATTAAATGGAAAGAGGGAGGCATAACTAAAGAAGATTATAATGCAGTCTGCAGATCCTGCAGGGCACGTATCAGGTTAGCTAAAGCTGACAATGAATTAAGGCTTGCAAGAGATGTCAAAAGCAATAAAAAAGGATTTTGGGGGTATGTCAAAAGTAAAAGAAAAGTCAAAGATGCTATAGGATTTTTACAGGATGAAAATGGAGAAATGGTAAGAGAGGATGTTGAGAAGGCCGAACTTTTTAATTCCTATTTTGCATCTGTTTTCTCTCAGAAAGAGAATGTAACATCAACTGATCTTCACTGTCCTTTTAAAGGAATAGAGGAATCCAAGTTATCTGTAAACAGAAAGTTTGTGAGGGAATATTTAGCTAACATAAATGAGTTCAAGTCTCCAGGTCCAGATGAATTACACCCCAGAGTACTGAAGGAGATCGTAGAAGAAATTTTAGAACCACTCTCCATAATCTTTGAAAATTCTTGGAGAACAGGAGAAGTCCCAGAAGACTGGAGAAAAGCAAATGTTGTTCCTATCTTCAAAAAGGGGAAGAAGGTGGACCCAGGGAACTATAGGCCGGTGAGTCTGACTTCTATACCAGGAAAGATATTTGAACAAATTATTAAACAACATGTATGTAAGTACATGGATAAGAATGAAGTGATTAACCAGAGTCAGCATGGGTTTGTAACTAACAAGTCATGTCAGACTAACTTAATTTCCTTCTATGACAGAATCACTGACTGGGTGGATCAGGGAAATGCTGTAGATATAGTATATCTTGACTTCAGCAAAGCATTTGACAAAGTATCTCACACCATCCTTATTGAAAAAATAACCAAGTATGCAATGGACCAGGCAACTGTTAGGTGGATTCATAACTGGCTTAGTGATCGGACTCAAAGGGTGGTTGTAAATAGCTTCACATCCAGCTGGATGAATGTCTCAAGTGGGGTACCACAGGGCTCTGTCCTGGGACCTGTATTGTTCAACATCTTTATCAATGATTTAGATGAAGGAATTGAGGGTAAACTGATTAAATTTGCTGATGACAAAGCTAGGAGGGATAGCTAATACTAGAGAAGAGAGAGAGAGGATTCAAAAAGACCTAAATAAACTGGAGCAGTGGGCAGCAACCAACAGAATGGTTTTTAACAGGGAAAAATGCAAAGTACTACATCTGGGCAATAAAAATGAAAAAAGCATATACAGAATGGGAGGAATAGAGCTAAGCAACAGTACATGTGAAAAAGACTTAGGTATACTAATAGATCATAGACTGAACATGAGTCAACAGTGTGATGCAGCAGCAAAAAAGGCAAATACAATTCTGGGATGTATTAACAGAACTGGAGCAAGTTCAGAGAAGAGCGACCAGAATGGTGACTGGTCTGCAAACCATGTCCTATGAGGAACGGTTGCAGGATTTGGGAATGTTTAGCTTGCAAAAAAGAAGACTGAGAGGAGACTTAATAGCTGTCTACAAATATGTCAAGGGCTGTCACATAGTAGAAGGATCATCTTTATTCTCATTTGCACAAGGAAAGACTAGAAGCAATGGGATGAAACTAAATGGGAGGAGACACAGATTAGATATTAGAAAAAACTTTTTGACAGTTAGGGTGATTAATGAGTGGAACAGGCTGCCACGAGAGGTGGTGAGTTCCCCTTCAATGGACGTCTTCAAACAGAGGCTGGACAGACATCTGTCTGAGATGATCTAGTGAATCCTGCTTTGAGCAGGGGGTTGGACCAGATGACCCAGGAGGTCCCTTCCAACTCTACCATTCTATGATTCTATGATTCTATGATAACCCATGGAGGTACCCCTTTTTTTGGAGAAAGAGCTGATCTTCGAAGAGAGAATTTTTTTTCAATGTTAGAAGATCGATGCAAAATTGCACCTGATTTTCTGGAAAGGTAGTCATATTCAGAAGAAAATCCCGGACAGCCTGTATACCAATCTGGTATTCAGTGCTGGTATATAAACTGTTCACGTCTAGTGTTATGAGTAAGGTGCCCAATGGAATATTCCCCATGGTTTTAAGTAAATGTAGAAAATTTGTTGTATCTTTGAGATAGGAAGTTATGCTGGGAATGTATGGTGTCAGGATCTTCTCCAATATAATAGCTAGGGGAGATAAGATAGAATCGGTGGACGCGACTATAGGTCGCCCCGGTGGTCTTTATAAGTTCCTATGAACTTTAGGTAACGTGTAAAAGACTGGGGTGGTAGGATGATGATTAACGAGTAAATCTCCCAGTTTCGAGTCTATAGTCCCCAATTGTAGATAATGTTCCACCAGATGTTTAATTGATCGAGCTATTTCAAATGTTGGATTAGTAGGAATGGTGATGTATGTGCTAGTGTTGTTCAACTGTGAATGGATCTCCGTGACGTAGTAAGAACGATCCATGACAACTATTGTGCCCCCCTTGTTGGCAGGTTTAACAATTAGATCCTTTTTCTCCTTCAATGATCTGAGTGCAAGATTCTCCTCACGTGACAGATTATTTTTAATATGTAATTGACCTCTTTCAATTGAGTTGAGGGTCTTATTCACATCCTTCTGAACGAGATTGATATATGTTTCAATAGGATGATACGTATGAGGGGGATTAAAATTACTTGGGATGCGTAGTTGTAACTGGCGTAAAGTAAAACCCCTGGGGGTGAGAGGCTATGTGTCAGTTCAGGCGGTGAGAGGCTATGAGATGAGATATTGTAGACAATGTCCGATGGCCTACCTGAGGCCTACCTGAGACCTGGTTGTTATCCTGGGATATTTGGTCGTAATGTCTCCTCCCCCTCCTTGTCTTCCTTTGTATGATCTCTCACGTCGTTGATCCAAAAAACGAGCTGAGCGATAAGAACTGTGGTCGCTGTCCGAGCTTGTAGTTGTAGCCCCCTCTGAATGGTCTGTAGTTTCTGTAGGTACCAGTAGATCGCCATTTGTAAACTTGATTGTTGAGGTAATCGTCCGCGTCACAGAGAAACTTGTTTTTCTTTTTGAATTGTAAAGATTCTCGTAAGTCAGAAATAACTTTTTCAGTTTTGGTTTTCAGAGTCTTGAAGTCGTCAGTCGACGTGGTGTTAATTAACTCTTGCTCCGTAGTGGCTATCCTAGTAGAAAGTTCTGAAATTTCTTTCTGTAAGGATTCGATTGTGAGTAGGATAATGTCCATTGAAAACTTATTTAATATACCTTCGAATTTGGTGCAGTAATCAGCATTGTCTTGGAATAGCATATGCTGAAGGGAGACTCTCAGCCCCCTGGGTATACGATGCACTTTATGGTATTCCGCTAATGTTATACTATGTAAATGTGCCGGACCTGTTTTTCCTCTACCTTTGGCTTTTTCCGGATTTTTGCCTCCATCACTCAGCGACACAAGCGCACTACCGTACATATTACATACGATCCCGAACATCGCATCACCGGAAGACTCATTGTCTTGCCCTCCACCACCATTTAAAAAGGACTCACAGACGAGTCACAGCATCGCAGCACTAACAACAGACCGTGATATCGCACACAGGGACCCGGCAGACACCAGTTATTTCATATTCTGCTGTACTATATAGTTTATTGGCATCTGCTTGTTCCTTCAATCCCTTAATGTATTTATCATACTTTTTCAACTACTGAATGGCTACTCTTGATTCTTATATATATACTAGCTATTGAACCCGTTCTCCACTCGGGTGGCGAGCATTTTTATTCGTATATGGTCTCCCATGCTGGTATGTGCTGCCTGCCCCCATCCTGTCCCCACCATCCTATCCTGGTATGCATGGCTCCCTCATCCCCAATCCTGGTATGTATGGCTCCCTCATCCCCAATCCTGTTATGTATAGCACCCGTCATCCCCAATCCTGGTATGCATGGCACCCCTCATCCCCAATCCTGGTATGCATGGCTCCCTCACCCCCATCCTGGTATGCATGGCACTCCTCATCCCCAATCATGGTATGCATGGCCCCCCCACATCCCTATCCTGGTATGCATGGTACCTCTCATTCCTATCCTGGTATACATGGCACCCCTCATCCCTATCCTGGTATGCATGGTACCCCTCATTCCTATCCTGGTATGCATAGCCCCCCCAAATCCCTATCCTGGTATGCATGGCACCCCTCATCCCTAATCCTGGTATGCATAGCCCCCCCACATCCCTATCCTGGTATGCATGGTACCCCTCATTCCTATCCTGGTATGCATGGCCCCTCATCCGAATCCTGGTATGCATGGCCCCTCCCACATCCCTATCCTGGTATGCATGGCCCCCTCATCCCCAATCCTGGTATGCATGGCTCCCTCATCCCCAATCCTGGTGTGCATGGCACCCCTCGTCTCCAATCCTGGTATGCATGGCCCCCTCATCCCCAATCATGGTATGCATGGCTCCCTCATCCCCAATCCTGGTATGTATGGAACCCCTCATCCCCAATCCTGGTATGCATGGCACCCCTCATCCCCATTCCTGGTATGCATGGCACCCCTCATCCCCCAATCCTGGTATGCATGGCACCCCTCATCCCCAATCTTGGTATGCATGGCACCCCTCATCCCCCAATCCTGGTATGCATGGCACCTCTCATCCCCAATCTTGGTATGCATGGCACCCCTCATCCCCAATCTTGGTATGCATGGCACCCCTCATCCCCAATCCTGGTATGCATTACATCCCTCATCCTCAATCCTGGTATGTATGGCACCCCTCATTCCAAATCTGGTATACATTGCACGCCTCATCCCAATCCTGGTATGTATGGCACCCCTCATCCCACAATCCTGGTATGTATGGTACCCAGTCCCTCATCCTGGTATGCATGGCACCACTCATCCCCCAATCCTGGTATGCATGGCACCCCTCATCCTCAATCCTGGTATGTATGGCACCCCTCATTCCAAATCTGGTATACATTGCACCCATCATCCCAATCCTTGTATGTATGGCACCCCTCATCCCTCAATCCTGGAATGTATGGTACCCAATCCCTCATGCTGGTATGCATGGCACTACTCATCCCCCAATCCTGGTATGCATGGCACCACATTCCTCATCCTGGTATGTATGGTACCCCTCATCCCTATCCTAGTATGTATGGTACCCCTCATCCTGGTATGCATGGCGCCCCATCCCTCATCCTGGTATGCATGGTACCCCTCATCCCTATTCTGGTATGTATGGCACCCCTCATCCCCCAATCCTGGTATGTATGGCCTCCTCATCCTCCAGTCCTGGTTTGCATGGCACCCCATCCCTCATCCTGGTATGCATGGTACCCTTCATCCCTATTCTGGTATGTATGGCACCCCTCATCCCCCAATCCTGGTATGTATGGCCTCCTCATCCCCCAATCCTGGTATGCATGGCACCCCATCCCTCATCCTGATATGCATGGTACCCCTCATCCCTATTCTGGTATGTATGGTACCCCTCATCCTGGTATGCATGGCACCCCTCATCCCAATTCTGGTATGTATGGCCTCCTCATCCCAGAAACCTGGTATGCATGGCACCCAATCCCTCATCCTAGTATGCATGGCACCCCTCATCCCTATCCTAGTATGCATGGCACCCTTCATCCCAATCCTGGTATGTATGGCACCCAATCCCTCATCCTGATATGCATGAAACCACTCATACCCCAATCCTGGTATGCATGGCACCCCATCCCTCATCCTGGTATGTATGATACCCCTCATCCCTATCCTGGTATGTATGGTACCCCTCATCCTGGTATGCATGGCACCCCTTATCCCTATTCTGGTATGTATGGCACCCCTCATCCCCAAATCCTGCTATGTATGGCCTCCTCATCCCCCAATCCTGGTATGCATGGCACCCCATCCCTCATCCTGGTATGCATGGTACCCTTCATCCCTATTCTGGTATGTATGGCACCCCTCATCCCCCAATCCTGGTATGTATGGCCTCCTCATCCCCCAATCCTGGTATGCATGGCACCCCATCCCTCATCCTGGTATGTATGATACCCCTCATCCCTATCCTGGTATGTATGGTACCCCTCATCCTGGTATGCATGGCACCCCTTATCCCTATTCTGGTATGTATGGCACCCCTCATCCCCAAATCCTGCTATGTATGGCCTCCTCATCCCCCAATCCTGGTATGCATGGCACCTCATCCTGGTATGCATGGTACCCCTCATCCCTATTCTAGTATGCATGGCACCCCTCATCCCAATTCTGGTATGCTGCTATGTATGGCCTTCTCATCCCAGAAACCTGATATGCATGGCACTCAATCCCTCATCCTAGTATGCATGGCACCCCTCATCCCTATCCTGGTATGCATCGCACCCCATCCCTTATCCTGGTATGCATGGTACCCCTCATCCCTACTCTGGTATGCATGGTACCCCTCATCCTGGTATGCATGGCACCTCATCCCTCATACTGGTATGCAAGGTACCCCGCATTCCTATCCTGGTATGTATGGTACCCCTCATCCGTATTCTGGTATGCATGGCACCCCTCACCCCCCAATCCTGATATGCATGGTCCCCTCACCACCCAATCCTGGTATGTGTGCTACCCCTCATCCTGGTATGCATGGTCCCCTCACCCCCCCAATCCTGGTATGTATGGTCCCCTCACCCCACAATCCTGGTATGCATGGTACCCCCTGATCCCTATCCTGGTATGTGTAGACCCCTCACCCCCCAATCCTGGTATGTATGGCCCCCTCATCCCTTTCACGCTGCACACACATACAAAAAAATAAACACTTATACTCACCTTCCTTCCTTCCTTGTGCTGGGCGTGATCACAGCCGAGTGTCAGCTGATTCTGACAGCTGACACCTGGCACTCAGTGCCAGGAGTGGTGCGATCGCAGCTTTTAGTGAGCGAGCAGAGGGACAGAAGCCCCTCTGCTCTTGGATCGGAGACCACGCGTCGTCAGAGCTGGGTCCCGATCATTGACATGGTGACCCAATGTCATCATGACGACATCCGGGTCACCAGGCACCAGCAATTTACTTTGATCATGCGCAGTGTATGATCAAAGTAACTTGTGTCTGCAGGATTGACAGTTTACAAGATATAGCAGTGATCCTGCATTGCTATATATATTATAACTGTGATCAAACTGCTAAAAGTGAAAGTCCCATCGGGGTACTAAGTAAAAAAGTGAAAAAAAAAGTTGTAGAAATATTTTTTTAAATGAAAAGATAATAAATATTACTAAAAAATATACAGTACAGACCAAAAATTTGGACACACCTTCTCATTTAAAGATTTTTCTGTATTTTCATGACTATGAACATTGTACATTCACACTGAAGGCATCAAAACTATGAATTAACACATGTGGAATTATATACTTAACAAAAAAGTGTGAAACAACTGAAAATATGTCTTATATTCTAGGTTCTTCACAGTAGCCACCTTTTGCTTTGATGACTGCTTTGCACACTCTTGGCATTCTCTTGATGAGCTTCAAGAGGTAGTCACCGGAAATGGTCTTCCAACAATCTTGAAGGAGTTCCCAGAGATGCTTAGCACTTGTTGGCCCTTTTGCCTTCACTCTGCGGTCCAGCTCACCCCAAACCATCTCGATTGGGTTCAGGTCGGGTGACTGTGGAGGCCAGGTCATCTGGCGTAGCCCCCCATCACTCTCCTTTTTGGTCAAATAGCCCTTACACAGCCTGGAGGTGTGTTTGAGGTCATTGTCCTGTTGAAAGATAAATGATGGTCCAACTAAACGCAAACCGGATGGAATAGCATGCCGCTGCAAGATGCTGTGGTAGCCATGCTGGTTCAGTATGCCTTCAATTTTGAATAAATCCCCAACAGTGTCACCAGCAAAGCCCCCCCCACACCATCACACCTCCTCCTCCATGCTTCACGGTGGGAACCAGGCATGTAGAGTCCATCCGTTCACCTTTTCTGCGTCGCACAAAGACACGGTGGTTGGAACCAAAGATCTCAAATTTGGACTCATCAGACCAAAGCACAGATTTCCACTAGTCTAAAGTCCATTTCTTGTGTTCTTTAGCCCAAACAAGTCTCTTCTGCTTGTTGCCTGTCCTTAGCAGTGGTTTCCTAGCAGCTATTTTACCATGAAGACCTGCTGCACAAAGTCTCCTCTTACCAGTTGTTGTAGAGATGTGTCTGCTGCTAGAACACTATGTGGCATTGACCTGGTCTCTAATCTGAGCTGCTGTTAACCTGCTATTTCTGAGGCTGGTGACTCGGATAAACTTATCCTCAGAAGCAGAGGTGACTCTTGGTCTTCCTTTCCTGGGGCGGTCCTCATTTGAGCCAGTTTCTTTGTAGCGCTTGATGGTTTTTGCAACTGCACTTGAGGACACTTTCAGTTTGCCCAATTTTTCGCACTGACTGACCTTCATTTCTTAAAGTAATGATGGCCACTTGTTTTTCTTTACTTAGCTGCTTTTTTCTTGCCATAATACAAATTCTGACAGTCTATTCAGTAGGACTATCAGCTGTGTATCCACCCGACTTCTGCACAACACAACTGATGGTCCCAACCCCATTTATAAGGCTAGAAATCCCACTTATTAAACCTAACAGGGCACACCTGTGAAGTGAAAACCATTTCCGGTGACTACCTCTTGAAGCTCATCAAGAGAATGCCAAGAGTGTCCAAAGCAGTCATCAAAGTAAAAGGTGGCTACTTTGAAGAACCTAGAATATAAGACATATTTTCAGTTGTTTCACACTTTTTTGTTAAGTATATAATTCCACATGTGGTAATTCATAGTTTTGATGCCTTCAGTGTGAATGTACAATTTTCATAGTCATGAAAATACAGAAAAATCTTTAAATGAGAAGGTGTGTCCAAACTTTTGGTCTGTACTGTATATAAATATATATATATATATATATATATATATATATATATATATATATATATATATATACACTACCGTTCAAAAGTTTGGGGTCACCCAGACAATTTTGTGTTTTCCATGAAAACCCAGAATTTTATCAAATGACTTGCAAAATGATTAGAAAATATCGTCCAGACATCGACAAGGTTAGAAATAATGATTTTTATTAGAAAGAATAATTTTCTCCTTCACACTTTGCTTTGGTCACAGAATGCTCCTTTGCAGCAATTCCAGCATTGCAGACCTTTGGCTTCTAGCTGTTAATTTGCTGCGGTAATCTTGAGAGATTTCCCCCCATGCTTCCTGAAGCCCCTCCACAAGTTGGATTGGCTTGATGGGCATTTTTTACGTACCATACGATAAAGCTGCTCCCACAACAGCTCAATGGGGTTGAGATCTGGTGACTGCGCTGGCCACTCCATTACAGATAGAATACCAGCTGCCTGCTTCTTCCCTAAATAGTTCATGCATAATTTGGAGGTGTGCTTTGGGTCATTGTCCTATTGTAGGATGAAATTGGCTCCAATCAAGCGCTGTCCACAGGGCATCGCGTTGCAAAATGGAGTGATAGCCTTCCTTATTCAAAATCCCATTTACCTTGTACAAATCTCCCACTTGACCAGCACCAAAGCAACCCCACACCATCATATTACCCACATTACCTCCACCATGCTTGACAGATGGCGTCAGGCACTCTTCCAGCATCTTTTCAGTTGTTCTACGTCTCACAAATGTTCTTCTGTGTGATCCAAACACCTCAAACTTTGATTCGTCTGTCCATAAAACTTTTTTCAAATCTTCCTCTGTCCAATATCTGTGTTCTTTTGCCCATATTAATCTTTTCCTTTTATTAGCCAGTCTCAGATATGGCTTTTTCTTTGCTACTTTTCCCTGAAGGCTGGAGTCGCCTCTTCACTGTAGAAGTTGACACTGGCGTTTTGATTGTCCTATTTAATGAAGCTGCCAGTTGAGGAGCTGTGAGGCGTCGATTTCTCACACTAGAGACTCTAATGTCCTTGTCTTGTTGCTCAGTTGTGCAGTGGGGCCTCCCAATTCTCTTTCTACTCTGGTTAGAGCCTGTTTGTGCTCTCCTCTGAAGGCAGTAGTACACACCGTTGTAGGAAATCTTCAGTTTCTTGGCAGTCTCTCTCATGGAATAGCCTTCATTTCTAAGAACAAGAATAGACTGTCGAGTTTCACATGAAAGTTCTCTTTTTCTGGACATTTTGAGAGTTTCATAGAACAAACAAATGTAATGCTCCAGATTCTCAACTAGCTCAAAGGAAGGTCAATTTTATAGCTTCTCAAATCAGCCAAACCGTTTTCAGCTGGGCTAACATACTTGTGCAAGGGTTTTCTAGGGTTTTCTAAACATCCATTAGCCTTCTTACACAGTTAGCAAACACAATGTACCATTAAAACACTGGAGTGGTGGTTGTTGGATATGGGCGTCTATACACTGTGTGCATAATTATTAGGCAAGTTGTATTTTAGAGGATTATTTTTATTATTGATCAACATCTATGTTCTCAATCAACCCAAAAGTCTCATAAATATCCAAGCTTAATATTTTTGGAAGTTGGAGTGGGTTTTTTTTAGATTTGGCTATCTTAGGAGGATATCTGTTTGTGCAGGTAACTATTACTGTGCCGAATTATTAGGCAACTTAATAAAAACCAAATATAATCCCATCTCACTTGTTTATTTTCACCAGGTAAACCAAAATCAGTGCACAAACTTTAGAGATAAACATTTCTGACATGCAAAAACAAAAACCAAAAAAATTAGTGATGAATATAGCCACCTTTCTATATGATGACACTCAGCAGCCTCCATCCATAGATTCTGTCAGTTGCTTGATCTGTTTTCGATCAACATTGCGTGTAGCAGCCACCACAGCATCCCAGACACTGTTCCCAGAGGTGTACTGTTTTCCCTCCCTGTAGATCTCACAGGGGACATCAGATCAGGTGAACAAGGGGGCCATGTCATTATTTTTTCTTCTTTTAGACCTTTACTGGCCAGCCACGCTGTGGAGTAGTTGGATGCATGTGATGGAGCATTGTCCTGCATGAAAATCATGTTTTTCTTGAACGATACCGACTTCTTCCTGTACCACTGCTTGAAGAAGTTGTCTTCCAGAAACTGGCAGTAGGTCTGAGAGTTGAGCTTCACTCCATTCTCAACCCGAAAAGGTCCCACAAGTTCATCTTTGATGATACCAGCCCATACCAGTACCCCACCTCCACCTTGCTGGCGTCTGAGTCGGAGTGGAGCTCTCTGCCCTTTACTGATCCAGCCTCCGGCCCATCCATCTGGCCCATCAAGAGTCACTCTCATTTCATCAGTCCATAAAACCTTTGAAAAATCAGTCTTAAGATATTTCTTGGCCCATTCTTGACATTTTATCTTATGTTTCTTGTTCAAAGGTGGTGGTTTTCCAGCCTTCCTTACCTTGGCCATGTCCCTGAGTATCGCACACCTTGTGCTTTTTGATACTCCAGTAACGTTGCAGCTCTGAAATATGGTAAAACTGGTGGCGAATGGCATCTTGGCAGCTTCACGCTTGATTTTCCTCAATTCATGGGCAGTTATTTTGCGCCTATTTTGGCCAACACGCTTCTTGCGACCATGTTGGCTATTTGCCATGAAACGCTTGATTGTTCGGTGATCACGCTTCAAAAGTTTGGAAATTTCAAGACTGCTGCCTCCCTCTGCAAGACATCTCACAATTTTGGACTTTTCAGAGCCCGTCAAATCTCTCTTCTGACCCATTTTGCCAAAGGAAAGGAAGTTGCCTAATAATTAAGCGCACCTTATATAGGGTGTTGATGTCATTAGTCAACACCCCTCCTCATTACAGAGAGGCACATCACCAGATTTACTTAATTGGTAGTTGGCTCTCAAAAGCCTATGCAGCTTGGAGTAGGACAACATGTATAAAAAGTATCATGTGAGCAAAATACGCATTTGCCTAATAATTCGGCACACAGTGTACACCTATGTAGATATTGCAATAAAAACAAGACGTTTGCAGCTAGAATAGTCATTTACCACATTAACAATGTATAGAGTGGGTTTCTGATTCATTTAATGTTAGCTTCATTGAAAAAAATGTGCTTTTCTTTAAAAAATAATGAAATTTCTAAATGACCCCAAACTTTTGAACGATATACAGTATATATATATACACTGCTCAAAAAAATAAAGGGAAGACTTAAACAACAGAATATAACTCCAAGTAACTCAAACTTCTGTGAAATCTGTCCACTTAGGAAGCAACACTGACTGACAATCAATTTCACATGCTGTTGTGCAAATGGAATAGACAATAGATGGAAATTATTGGCAATTATCAAGACCCCCTGAATAAAGGAGTGGTTCTGCAGGTGGGGACCACAGACCACATCTCAGTACCAATGCTTTCTGGCTGATGTTTTGGTCACTTTTGAATGTTGGTTGTGCTTTCACACTCTACAACCCACAGAAGTTGCTCAGGTAGTGCAGCTCATCCAGGATGGCACATCAGTGCGAGCTGTGACAAGAAGGTTTGCTGTGTCTGTCAGCGTAGTGTCCAGACGCTGGAGGCGCTACCAGGAGACAGGTCAGTACACTGGGAGATGTGGAGGGGGCCGAGGGAGGGCAACAACCCAGCAGCAGGACCGCTACCTCCGCCTTTGTGCAAGGAGGAATAGGAGGAGCACTGCCAGAGCCCTGCAAAATGACCTCCAGCAGGCCACAAATGTGCATGTGCCTGCACAAACGATTAGAAACCGACTCCATGAGGGTGGTATGAGGGCCCGACGTCCACAGATGGGGGTTGTGCTCACAGCCCAACACTATGAAGGACGCTTGTCATTTGCCACAGAACAACAGGATTGGCAAAGTGGCCACTGGCACCCTGTGCTCTTCACAGATGAAAGCAGGTTCACACTGAGCACATGTGACAGACGTGACAGAGTGTGGAGATGCCGTGGAGAGCGATCTGCTGCCTGCAACATCCTTCAGCATGACCGGTTTGGCAGTGGGTCAGTAATGGTGTGGGGTGGCATTTCTTTGGAGGGCCGCACAGCCCTCCATGTGCTCACCAGAGGTAGCCTGACTGCCATTAGGTACCGAGATGAGATCCTCAGACCCCGTGTGAGACCATATGATGGTGAGGTTGGCCCTGGGTTCCTCCTAATGCAGGACAATGCCAGACCTCATGTGGCTGGAGTGTGTCAGCAGTTCCTGCAAGATGAAGGCATTGAAGCTATGGACTGGCCCGCCCGTTCCCCAGACCTGAATCCGATTGAGCACATCTGGGACATCATGTCTCGCTCCATTCACCAATGTCACGTTGCAACACAGACTGTGCAGGAGATGGCGGATGCTTTATTCCAGGTCTGGGAGGAGATCCCACAGGAGACCATCTGCAACCTCATCAGGAGCATGCCCAGGCGTTGTAGGGAGGTCATACAGGCACGTGGAGGCCACACACAATACTCAGCCTCATTAGGAGCATGCCCAGGCGTTGTAGGGAGGTCATACAGGCACGTGGAGGCCACACACAATACTCAGCCTCATCAGGAGCATGCCCAGGCGTTGTAGGGAGGTCATACAGGCACGTGTAGGCCACACACAAGACAGCCTCATCAGGAACATGCCCAGGCGTTGTAGGGAGGTCATACAGGCACGTGGAGGCCACACACAATACTCAGCCTCATCAGGAGCATGCCCAGGCGCTGTAGGGAGGTCATACAGGCACGTGGAGGCCACACACAATACTCAGCCTCATCAGGAGCATGCCCAGGCGTTGTAGGGAGGTCATACAGGCACATGGAGGCCACACACAATACTGAGCCTCATCAGGAGCATGCCCAGGCATTGTAGGGAGGTCATACAGGCACGTGGAGGCCACACACAATACTCAGCCTCATCAGGAGCATGCCCAGGCGTTGTAGGGAGATCATACAGGCACGTGGAGGCCACACACAATACTCAGCCTCATCAGGAGCATGCCCAGGCGTTGTAGGGAGGTCATACAGGCACGTGGAGGCCACACACAATACTCAGCCTCATCAGGAGCATGCCCAGGCGTTGTAGGGAGGTCATACAGGCACGTGGAGGTCACACACAATAATCAGCCTCATCAGGAGCATGCCCAGGCGTTGTAGGGAGGTCATACAGGCACGTGGAGGCCACACACAATACTCAGCCTCATCAGGAGCATGCCCAGGCGTTGTAGGGAGGTCATACAGGCACGTGGAGGCCACACACAATACTCAGCCTCATCAGGAGCATGCCCAGGCGTTGTAGGGAGGTCATACAGGCACGTGGAGGCCACACACAATACTCAGCCTCATCAGGAGCATGCCCAGGCGTTGTAGGGAGGTCATACAGGCACATGGAGGCCACACACAATACTGAGCCTCATCAGGAGCATGCCCAGGCATTGTAGGGAGGTCACACAGGCACGTGGAGGCCACACACAATACTCAGCCTCATCAGGAGCATGCCCAGGCGTTGTAGGGAGGTCATACAGGCACGTGGAGGCCACACACAATACTCAGCCTCATCAGGAGCATGTCCAGGCGTTGTAGGGAGGTCATACTGGCACGTGGAGGCCACACACAATACTCAGCCTCATCAGGAGCATGCCCAGGCTGTGTAGGGAGGTCATACTGGCACGTGGAGGCCACACACAATACTCAGCCTCATCAGGAGCACGCCCAGGCGTTGTAGGGAGGTCATACAGGCACGTGGAGGATGCACACAATACTCAGCCTCATCAGGAGCATGCCCAGGCGTTGTAGGGTGGTCATACAGGCACGTGGAGGCCACACACAATACTCAGCCTCATCAGGAGCATGCCCAGGCGGTGTAGGGAGGTCATACTGGCACGTGGAGGCCACACACAATACTCAGCCTCATCAGGAGCATGCCCAGGCGGTGTAGGGAGGTCATACAGGCACGTAGAGGCCACACACAATACTCAGCCTCATCAGGAGCATGCCCAGGTGGTGTAGGGAGGTCATACAGGCACGTGGAGGCCACACACAATACTCAGCCTCATCAGGAGCACGCCCAGGCGTTGTAGGGAGGTCATACAGGCACGTGGAGGCCACACACAATACTCAGCCTCATCAGAAGCATGCCCAGGCATTGTAGGGAGGTCATACAGGCACGTGGAGGCCACACACAATACTCAGCCTCATCAGGAGCATGCCCAGGCGTTGTAGGGAGGTCATACTGGCACGTGGAGGATACACACAATACTCAGCCTCATCAGGAGCATGCCCAGGCGTTGTAGGGAGGTCACACAGGCACGTGGAGGCCACACACAATACTCAGCCTCATCAGGAGCATGCCCAGGCATTGTAGGGAGGTCATACAGGCACGTGGAGGCCACACACAATACTCAGCCTCATCAGGAGCATGCCCAGGCGTTGTAGGGAGGTCATACAGGCACGTGGAGGCCACACACAATACTCAGCCTCATCAGGAGCATGCCCAGGCGTTGTAGGGAGGTCATACAGGCACATGGAGGCCACACACAATACTGAGCCTCATCAGGAGCATGCCCAGGTGTTTTAGGGAGGTCACACAGGGACGTGGAGGCCACACACAATACTCAGCCTCATCAGGAGCATGCCCAGGCGTTGTAGGGAGGTCATACAGGCACGTGGAGGCCACACACAATACTCAGCCTCATCAGGAGCATGTCCAGGCGTTGTAGGGAGGTCATACAGGCACGTGGAGGCCACACACAATACTCAGCCTCATCAGGAGCATGCCCAGGCGGTGTAGGCAGGTCATACTGGCACGTGGAGGCCACACACAATACTCAGCCTCATCAGGAGCACGCCCAGGCATTGTAGGGAGGTCATACAGGCACGTGGAGGATGCACACAATACTCAGCCTCATCAGGAGCATGCCCAGGCGTTGTAGGGGGGTCATACAGGCACGTGGAGGCCACACACAATACTCAGCCTCATCAGGAGCATGCCCAGGCGGTGTAGGGAGGTCATACTGGCACGTGGAGGCCACACACAATACTCAGCCTCATCAGGAGCATGCCCAGGCGGTGTAGGGAGGTCATACAGGCACGTGGAGGCCACACACAATACTCAGCCTCATCAGGAGCATGCCCAGGTGGTGTAGGGAGGTCATATAGGCACGTGGAGGCCACACACAATACTCAGCCTCATCAGGAGCACGCCCAGGCGTTGTAGGGAGGTCATACAGGCACGTGGAGGCCACACACAATACTCAGCCTCATCAGGAGCATGTCCAGGCGTTGTAGGGAGGTCATACAGGCACGTGGAGGCCACACACAATACTCAGCCTCATCAGGAGCATGCCCAGGCGTTGTAGGGAGGTCATACAGGCACGTGGAGGCCACACACAATACTCAGCCTCATCAGGAGCACGCCCAGGCGTTGTAGGGAGGTCATACAGGCACGTGGAGGCCACACACAATACTCAGCCTCATCAAGAGCATGCCCAGGCGTTGTAGGGAGGTCATACAGGCACGTGGAGGCCACACACAATACTCAGCCTCATCAGGAGCATGCCCAGGCGTTGTAGGGAGGTCATACTGGCACGTGGAGGATGCACACAATACTCAGCCTCATCAGGAGCATGCCCAGGCGTTGTAGGGAGGTCACACAGGCACGTGGAGGCCACACACAATACTCAGCCTCATCAGGAGCATGCCCAGGCGTTGCAGGGAGGTCATATAGGCACGTGGAGGCCACACACAATACTCAGCCTCATCAGGAGCATGCCCAGGCGTTGTAGGGAGGTCATACAGGCACATGGAGGCCACACACAATACTCAGCCTCATCAGGAGCATGCCCAGGCGTTGTAGGGAGGTCATACAGGCACATGGAGGCCACACACAATACTGAGCCTCATCAGGAGCATGCCCAGGCGTTGTAGGGAGGTCACACAGGCACGTGGAGGCCACACACAATACTCAGCCTCATCAGGAGCATGCCCAGGCGTTGTAGGGAGGTCACACAGGCACGTGGAGGCCACACACAATACTCAGCCTCATCAGGAGCATGCCCAGGCGTTGTAGGGGGGTCATACAGGCACGGGAAGCCACACACAATACTCAGCCTCATCATGAGCACGCCGAGGCGTTGTAGGGAGGTCATACAGGCACTTGGAGGCCACACACAATACTCAGCCTCATCAGGAGCATGCCCAGGCGTTGTAGGGAGGTCATACAGGCACTTGGAGGCCACACACAATACTCTGCCTCATCAGGAGCATGCCCAGGCGTTGTAGGGAGGTCATACAGGCACGTGGAGGCCACACACAATACTCAGCCTCATCAGGAGCATGCCCAGGCGTTGTAGGGAGGTCATACAGGCACGTGGAGGCCACACACAATACTCAGCCTCATCAGGAGCATGCCCAGGCATTGTAGGGAGGTCATACAGGCACGTGGAGGCCACACACAATACTCAGCCTCATCAGGAGCATGCCCAGGCGTTGTAGGGAGGTCATACAGGCACGTGGAGGCCACACACAATACTCGGCCTCATCAGGAGCATGCCCAGGCATTGTAGGGAGGTCATACAGGCACGTGGAGGCCACACACAATACTCAGCCTCATTGTGACTCGTTTTAAGGACATTACATCAAAGTTGGATCGGCCTGTAGTGGGTTTTTCCACTTTAATTTTGGGGGTGACTCCACATCCAGGCCTCCATTGGTTAATACATTCGATTTCCATTGATGATTTTTGTGTGATTTTGCAGCACATTCACCTTTGTACAGAACAAAGTATTCAATGAGAATATTTCATTCATTCAGATCTAGGAGGGGGGATTTCAGTGTTCCCTTTATTTTTTTGAGCAGTATATATATATATATATATATATATATATATATATATATATATATATATTATATTCACACGGTTGAAACCAGAAGTAAACCTTTCCTTTTTTAAGTCAATTAGGATTACCATAGTTTTTAATATTTGCCAAATGCCAGAATAATGAGAGAAAATGTTTTAAGGCATTTTTATTACTTACTGCAAAGTCAAAAGTTTCCATACATTTCATTAGTATTTGGTACCATTGCCCTTACACTGAATGATTTGGGTCAGACGTTTGGGATCTCCTTCCACAGCTTCTCACAATAGTTGGTCTGAATTTGGATCCATTACTCCTGACAAAACTGGTGTAACTGATCCAGGTTTGTAGGTCGCTTTGCTCGCAGCCTTTTCAACTTTGCCCATAAATTTTCAATAGGATTGAGATCAGGGCTTTGTGATGGCCGCTCCAAAACATTGACTTTGTTATCCTTAAGCCACTTTGTTACCATTTTGGCAGTATGCTTCAGGTCATTGTCCATTTGGAAGACCCATTTCTGCCCAAGCTTCTCCTTCCTGGCTTATGTCTTGAGATGTTGTTTCAGTATTGCCACAATCTTCTTTTCTCATGATGCCATCTATTTTGTGAAGTGCACCAGTCCCTCCTGCAGCAAAACAACCCCACAACATGATGCTGCCACCCCCGTGTTTCACAGTTGGGATGGTGTTCTAAGGCTTCCAAGCTTCTCCTTTTTTCCTCCAAACGTAACGATGGTCATTATGCCAAAAAAAGTTCAATATTAGTTTCATCAGACCACGCGACATGTCTCCAAAAATTAAGGTCCTTGTTCCTGTCTGCATTTGCTAACATTAATCTGGCTTTTTTATGTTTCTTTTGGAGTAATGGCTTCTTCCTGGCCGAGTGGCCTTTCAGCCCATGTTCAAACAGTACTCGTTTCACTGTGGATATTGACACAATCTTACCAGCTTCCACCATCATCTTCATGAGGTCTTTTGCTTTTGTCCTTGGGTTGATATGCACATGTCGGACCAAAGCACGTTCATCTCTGGGACACAGAACCCGTCTCCTTCCTGAGCGGTATGATGGCTGGACATTCCCATCTTGTTTGTTCTTGCATATAATTGTTTGTACAGATGAACGAGGCACCTTCAGGTATCTTGAAATTGTACCCAAGGATGAGCCAGACTTGTGCAAGTTCACAATTCTCTTCCTGATATCTTGGCTGATTTCTTTAGACTTTCCCATGATGCTACACAAAGAAGCAGTGTGTTTCAGGTGTGCATTAAAATACATCCACAGGCATGTCTCTAATTAGCTCAGATGTTGCCATAAACCTTTCAGAAGCTTCCAAACACATGACGACATCATATGTGCAGTCCAGAATTGTTTAAAGGCACAGTAATCTTAGTGTATGTAAACCTTTTGACTTTGCAGTAAGTAATAAAAATGCCTTAAAAAAGTCTCTCTCTCTCATTATTCTGGCATTTGGCAAATATTAAAAATGATGGTAATCCTAAAATTGACCTGAAACGGGAAAGGTTTATTCTGATTTTATGTCAGATATTGAGAAAAACATGCATATGTGCCTTTTTATATAGTGTATGTAAACTTCAGATTTCAACTATATATATATATTCGTTTTAAAACACTGTGTCTGGAAATTCGCACATACAGTGTCTTCAATAAAATGGTGCCGGATAGAGCGGCATGCGCATGCACTGACTTCAGCGCCATTTTATTGAAGTAATGTACTACAACGTCAACATAGCAGTGTTCACACGTCGGCCATAGGGGTAAAGGAGATGGGCGGTGCATGCACACTGCTATGTTGACGTTGTAGCACATTACTTAAGTAAAATGGTGCCGAGTCAGCGCATGCGCATACCACACTATCCGGCGCCATTTTATTGAAGACACTGTATTTGCGAATTCACAGACCTAGTGTCTTAAAAAAAATGCCACCAGACAGAGCGTGCGCATGCGCTGACTCCGGCGCCATTTTATTGAAGTATTGTGGTACAAAATTAAAGGGATCCTGTCATCAGAAATAACGCATCAACCTGCATATATTCGGTTAATCTGCAGGTTAATAGCGCTATTATGCTGCCCAGCGCCCCGCACACAGCCGAATGCAGCGGGGAGAAAATTAACTTTATTCTTCCCGCCAGCATTTGGTTTCAGTCATGGAGGCGGGGCTGTGCCGGTTCTGTCACCTCTCTGAGTATTGTAAGATGGCTGCTGAACAGGTCCTTGAGGGGAGGTATGTATCACCGAGGTTGGTAGCTTCAGTGATGTAAAACACGGGAAAGCATGCTCCAGCACGTATTGTTCTGAGAGGGTTAATAGGGCGTATCAGGGCCGGTTTTTACAAGCAGTCATAAGAGATGGGTGGGAATGGCTGCTCACATTTCCCCACCCCAGGGCGTGGTTGGTTGTAAATAAAATGGAGACCAGGTGTCTCATTCAGTGTCTCTGGCTAGAGGTGTGGAGACCTCCAGAGTGTTGTGCTAAAATACACTGACCGTGAGCGGGTGACCCCGCCATATTGTATGGACTGTTTATTTTCTGTTTTTGTTACTCTGTGCCGGACAAGGCTGTTTTTTGTTTACTTCTAAAAGTGCAGTTTATGGAGGTATAATAAACCTGCCTTGAACATTTAAAAAAAAAAAACGTTTCCTGTGCCTACCTCTAATGCGGAGTAAGTACCAAATCCTACAATTGGTGCTAGAAACACGGGCACGAATCCCAAGGGGCAGTGTAACAGCTACAGGAAACCTTTTATGTCCTCGGTGAAGGCCGCCAGCCAGCAAGAGACGTCCGGCAGCATGGAGGAGCTGATAAAGCAGCTGGTGCAGGCTAATCTCCAGCAGCATCAACAGCAGCAGCAGCAGTGGCAACAGCAGCAGGCGCAGCCACAGGAGGGGTCTGAGTTGCTGCCAAAAGTCCCACCCAATAACATAGTATGTTGGAGATGTCACACCCCAGGTCACATAGCTGCTCGTTGCCCCATGACCAACAAGCCAATGGACTGCAGCGCAGTATGGACCTGTTCGTACTTTGCATATCCTGCCTGCAGAGCTGTCCCTCAACCAGGCGAGGGACCCCAGGCATGCCTCATGTCAGTGAATGGAGTGCAAGTTCCTCATCGGCTGATTCCGTGGAAAAAGGTCGGCGTTCGTTGTATCCATGGGGACGCTAAGGACTACCCTGTGGACCGCATGGTCACAGACACAAACTGTGGCACCGAGGCCCATGAGGTGGGCGTAGTCAAGGACCTGTTGCACCCTGTTATAATAGGGTGGGACTTTGCCTTGTTTTGGGACTTGTGGGAGAAAGGGAGGAAGCCAGGTTGTCCAGAAAACCAGGCCGCCGCCAGGTTTCCTATTTGTGTGCTTGTTGGGGATGAGGATGAGGCTGCATCCCCGGAGGCCAACATCCCTGAGCTGGAGGTGTCCGGTGGAAAACTTTGGAACTGCCCAGCTCAGAGGCTTAACTCTGGGCATTTGATACTGTTACTGTCCTGAATGGTGTTGCTCAAGAGCCGTTGGCTGACACCTGATATCCATACTTTGCTGTAAATGGGGAGTTACTATATCGGGTCACCAAACTCAGAGGAGAGGTAATAGAGCAGTTACTAGTGCCAGGGCCGTACAGATGCAGGGTGTTAGATGTGGCCCATGCACATGTCTTAGGTGGTCATCTGGGGGGGTAGAAAAAACCCAAGAAAGGATGCTCCAGAGGTACTACTGGCCCGGGTGTCACAGAGAGATAGTGAATTATTGTAGGCCCTGTCCCACCTGTCAGCTGACCTCCCCAGTGGCTCACTTCCGTAGCCCTTTAGTGCCTCTGCCTATCATTGAGGTCCAGTTCGATCGCATCGTCATGGATCTAGTGGGACCCCTGGTCAAGTCCGCCAGATGATATCAGTACATCCTTGTGGTACTGGACTATGCTACACTGTATCCGGAGGCCGTACCACTGCGAAACTCCTCCAAGTATATAGTCCGGGAGTTGGTCCATATCTTTTCCAGGATGGGGTTGCCTAAAGAGATTCTAACGGACCAAGGGACTCCATTTATGTCAAAGGTAATGAGGGAGTTGTGCAAGATCCTGAAAATCATACAACTCAGGACCTCAGTCTACCACCCACAGACAGATGGCTTGGTGGAGAGGTTTAATAAAACCTTGAAGGCCATGCTGAATAAGGTCTTAGAGAAAGACGGCCGGGACTGGGACTGTCTGCTGCCATACCTTTTATTCTCCATCAGAGAAGTCCCACAGGCCTCTACTGAATTCTACCCTTTTGAGCTGTTTTATGGCCTTGTGGACTCCTGGACTTGGCAAAAGAGACTTGGGAGACGGAGTCTACACCCTACAGGAGTGTAATCGAACATGTGGCCCAGATGCAAGAGAGGATTACAGAAGTGATGCACATTGTGAAAAAACACCTCCTCAAAGCACAAGAGGTGCAGTTGAGGGTGTACAATAGATCGGTGATGGTGAGACACTTCAGCACTGGGGATCAGGTACTGGTGCTGGTACCTACGGTGGAGAGCAAATTCCTGGCCAAGTGGCAGGGCCCCTATGAAATAGTTGAGAAGATGGGTGTTGTCAACTATAAAGTCCACCAACCAGGTAGGAGGAAGCCCTACCAGGTGTACCACGTCAAACTGATAAAGCCATGGCGAGATAGGGAGCCTGTGGAAGCTCCATGTTTGGTGGTGAAATCAGAAACCGACGTGGGACAGGTCAAGGTGGCAGAATCGCTGTCACATGCCCAGAAGCAACAATGCCGAGAGTTGCTGCAGTGGAACAAGGACCTGTTCTCAGATCTACCGGGGTGTACTCAGATCGTAGAGCATGAGGTGCTCAAAAGCCTCATGTCCGAGTGACTATAAAGTCATATCTGATTCCTGAAGCCCGCCGAGAGTTAATCTCGAAGGAGGTGAAGCGTCCAAGAGTGGCTGGTCCAGTCCCATAGTCTTAGTGCCGAAACCAGCTGGAGAATGGTGGTTCTGCAATGACTATAGGAAACTAAATAAGGTCTGTAAGTTTGATTCGTACCCAGTGCTCAGGGTAGATGAAATAATTGAAAGGCTAGGGCCGGCCAGGTACATTACCACCCTTGACCTTACAAAAGGGTGTAGCATCGGCGTCTCTGACTCCTGCCGGTCAAAGACGCCGTTCTCCTCACCGCCGCAGTCCAGGTCCAGCGTCTTTCGGCCCTCTGTCGCTGTGGCGCGCACCGCGCGCAGCTTCCTGGGCACTGTGCTTAGGGCGCGCGTGCACGCTCCCTTCCTCTTAAAGGGGCTGCGTGCCTTCCTATAGAGTCCCCGGCCAATGGCCGGAGGACTTCTCCTATATAAGGCCCCTCCTCCAAAATGGAGATGCCTGTGCAAGGTTGTTGTTCCGTGTGCTAACACTTGCTCCAGCCCTCAGGTTCCGCTGCCTGTCAGTCCTGCCCGCCAGTCTGTCTGTCAGTCCAGCCCACCAGCCTGTCTAACAGTTCTGTCCTCCTGTCTGTTACCTGTTGTGCCCACCAGCCTTCTTACCTGGAGCACCTGTCTGTTACCTGTTGTGCCCTCCAGCCAGCCTACCTGGAGCACCTGCCTGTAACCTGCCGTGCCCACCAGTCTGCGTACCTGGAGCACCAGCCTGTTACCTGTCGTGCCTGCCAGCTTGCCTACCCGGAGCACCTGTTTCTGCCAGTTACCTGTCGTGCCCACCTGCTTGCCTACCCGGAGCACCTGTCTGGCTATCTGCCGTACCAGCTTGCTTATCTACCCGGACCACCCGTCAGCCTTCCTGCCGTGCTCATCTGCTGTACCGGTCAGCTCCTGTCATCTGACCCGTGGGAGTCACCTGCTCTCACACAAGGTCGGTCCCAGAGTGGCACCTGGTCCACCTGCCCGATCTCTCCCTGGTTCACGGAGTCAACTGAGCTGCCGTGTGACCTGGATCGGTCCGTGTTGGCACTTAGTTACGCCCCTCTGGTCCCTCCTTGCACCAAAGCACAGAGGTTACACCACCTGGACCCGTAACAGTTTGCACAGGCCATGGAACCCGGTGGCCCCCAAGCTCCTTCGCTCTCTGACCTGTACAAGGAGGTCTCACGTCAGAGATCCCAACAGGAAACTATCCTGTCCTATCTGCAGACTGTCAACTCCCGCCTGGACACGCTGTCCACCCCGTCTGTGTCCGTCTCTAGCCGAGCGGCACCCGCTCAGGCGGCACCTCAACCCACTGTCTCTGTGTCACCTGGCTTTGGACCCCGGCTTCCTGTGCCTCCACGTTTTAGTGGTGACCCTGTCCTTTGTCTGGGCTTCTTAAATCAGTGTACGCTGCACTTTGAACTCCTAGCACATCAGTTCTCCTCCGACCGGGCCAAGGTGGCGTTCATCGTGTCTCACCTCACTGGGGAGGCATTGGCATGGCTAAACCCTCTGTGGGAAAGAGGGGATCCCCTGGTGTCCGATCTACATGCTTTCCTCGCTGCCTTCCGGAAGGTCTTCGATGAGCCCGGACGAAAATCTTCTACTGCCTCCTCACTTCTCCATCTCCGCCAAGAGAGCCTCACCGTAGGTCAGTATGCCATACGTTTCCGAACCCTCGAATCTGAGCTCGCCTGGAACAAGGCCCTGGTGTCCACCTTCTGGGAGGGTCTTTCCGGATGGATCAAGGATGAGCTAGTCGGTCGTGACATCCTATCCACCCTGGACGACCTGGTGTCATTAGCTACCCGGATTGACATCCGTTTTCTGGAACGTGCTAAGGAGACTACCCGGGAGGTAGTCTCGCTCCTGTATTCCAAAGGCCAGCCTCGCAACCAGCAGTTCCCCGGGCATGGTCACCTGAGCCTATGCAAATTGACCAAACCAAGATGGTCAAGTCTCGCCTAGAGACGCGCCGAGCCGAGGGGAGTTGCTTCTACTGTGGCAATAAAGAGCATCTGATCCGTTCCTGCCCGTTGAGGTCGGGAAACTCCACTGTCTAGGACTGCTCGGAGAGGTCGTCCTAGGCAAAAGTAAATCTTCTCTGTCCTTGACTCTGTCTGTTTCTATTTCCAGTGGTGAGACCTGCTTCTTCGAGACTGCCCATCTGGATTCTGTAGCCGCTGGGAATCTCATTCAACAGGCTGTTGTGGAGCAGTATCCGATTCCTACCGTACGTCTGGCTGAACCATTGGCGGTTGCCTCCGTGGATGGGAGGCACCTTCCGGAGACGATCTTGCTCATCACAGTGCCTGTAACCCTTCAGGTGGGAATGCTGCACTTGGAGAAGATCTCCTTTCATGTGCTGTCCGGTCTCTATCACCCCCTCTTGCTTGGTCTACCCTGGTTATAAAGATATGAGCCGTCCTGAATTGGAGATCTAATCTACCTGGTCTGCCGGCACCCTACTGGTCCTATGCGGGACTATCCAACACCCGGGACGGTCACTACGACTACCGCGTGGTGCCCTTTGGTCTCTGTAATGCTCCAGCCGTCTTCCAAGAGCTAGTTAACGACATCTTCCGTGATCTCCTGTATTCTTGCGTGGTGGTGTATCTGGACGATATCTTGGTCTTCTCTCCGGATCTGCCCACACACCGGAGGGATGTTCGTCAGGTTCTGCTAAGGCTCCGGCAGAATCGCCTATACGCTAAATTCGAGAAATGCCTCTTTGAGAAGACCTCCCTACCGTTCCTGGGCTATATTATCTCCGAGACTGGTCTGCGGATGGATCCCGAGAAGGTCTCTGCCGTCTTAAAGTGGCCCCGACCGGAGGGGTTGAAGGCGATTCAGCGATTCCTGAGCTTCGCAAATTATTACCGCCTCTTCATTCCTCATTTCTCCTCCCGGACTTCTCCCATCTTCGCGCTCACCCGTAAAGGATCAAATCGCAGGGAATGGACTTCCGAAGCGGAGGAGGCCTTTGTCTCCCTAAAACAAGCCTTCTCCTCCGCTCCTGTGCTACACCGTCTGGATTGCAACAAGCTGTTCTTCCTGGAGGTTGATGCATCCTCCTCCGGAGCCGGACCGGTGCTCACCCAGAAATCCTCGTCCGGGAGAATGGTAACCTGTGGCTTCTTCTCCAAGCTCTTCTCCTCGTCTGAGCGCAACTACTCCATAGGAGTAGTGAGGTGCTGGCCATCAAATTAGCACAGGAGGAGTGGCGCTACTTGCTGGAGGGGGCTCTGCATCCGGTGGTCATCTACACGGACCACAAAAACCTCGCTTATTTACAGAACCCCCAAAGACTAAATCCGCGTCAGGTCAGGTGGTCTCTATTCTTTGCCCGATTCTGCATTAACGCCAGGCGGACAAGAGCATTAAGGCTGACGCTCTATCTCACTAATTCCTGTCTTCCGACCTAGAGGAGGAGCCTCTACATATCATTGACCCTTCCAAAGTAATGACTGTGGCCCCGTTTGACCTGTCTCATCTTCCACCCGGTAAGAGCTTTGTAGCAGTTCCGGATCGGAAAAAGATTCTACTCTGGGGCCATTCATCAAAACTAGCCAGTCATGCTGGCTAGAGGAAGACCTTTCTGCTCATAGCCCGACATTACTGGTGGCCTTCCCTGCGCAAGGATGTTGCGGACTTCGTCGCGGCTTGTTCCACCTGTGCCTGTAACAAGGTTCCCAGGCACCTTCTATCCGGCTGTCTCCTTCCTCTTTCCGTGCCTTCCGCTCTGTGGCAACACATTGCAATGGACTTCATTACGGATCTCCCAGTTTCTGCCGGTTGTACTGTCATTTGGGTGGTCGATGACAACTTTTCTAAAATGGCCAACTTCATCCCTCTGCCTGGTCTTCCGTCTGCATCTGTGCTGGCTAAGGACTTCATCCATCACATCTTTCGTCTCCACGGCCTTCCCCTCCACATTGTGTCTGATCGCGGGGTTCAGTTCACTTCGCGCTTCTGGAGAGCTACGTGCAAGTTGCTGGATGTCTCCTTAGATTTCTCCTCTGCTTATCATCCTCAATCCAATGGTCAAGTGGAACGTATCAACCAGGTCCTTACCAGCTTTCTACGGCACTTTGTCAACGCTCACCATAACGATTGGGTTGTGCTCCTGCCCTGGGCCGAGTTCTCCTATAACAACCATGAGAGCGAGTCTTCTTCTAAATCCACGTTCTTTGTGGTCTACGGTCAACACCCCCTGATTCCGTTTCCCGTCTCCATGCTGATAAGAGACGTCTGGATCCGCCTTAGTTCGGTCCGTGACACAAGGTCTGGCTTTCCTCCAAATATGTTCGTCTCAAGATACCTTCCTATAAATTGGGTCCGCGGTTCATTGGTCCGTTCGAGGTTCTGAACCAAATCAATCCCGGTCACCGTACCGATTCCCAACTCCTTTCATGTATCCCTCCTCAAACCTGTTGTCCTTAATTCTTTCTCTGACGATCCAGGTACCGCTCCAGCTCATGTCTCCGCTGAGGACGTCTTTGAGGTAGAAAACATTTTGGCCACCAAGAGGGTAAGAGGAAAGATTTTCTTTCTTGTGGATTGTAAGGGGTTTGGCCCTGAGGAGAGGTCTTGGGAACCCAGGGAGAACATTCATGCCCCTCATCTTCTTAAAAAATTTCTCACGGTTTTAAAGAAGAGGGGGCGTAAAGGGGTGAGTATTGTAGCATCAGCGTCTCTGCCTTCTGCCGGGCAGAGACGCCGTTCCCCTCACCGCCGCGGTCCAGGTCCGGCATCTTCCAGCCCCCCTGCTGCTGTGGTGCGCACCGCACGCAGCGTCCCGGGCACTGTGCTTAGGGTGCACGCGCACTCCCTCCCTCTTAAAGGGGCCTCGCGCGCCATCCTATAGAGTCCCCGGCCAATGGCCGGAGGGCTTCTATATAAGGCACCTCCTCCAAAATGGAGGTGCCTGTGCAAGGTTGTTGTTCCGTGTGCTAACACTTGCTCCAGCCCTCAGGTTCCGTTGCCTGTCAGTCCTGCCCACCAGTCTGTCTGTCAGTCCAGCCCGCCAGCCTGTCTAACAGTTCTGTCCTCCTGTCTGTTACCTGTTGTGCCCGCCAGCCAGCCTACTTGGAGCACCTGCCTGTAACCTGCCGTGCCCGCCAGTCTGCCTACCTGGGGCACCAGCCTGTTACCTGTCGTGCTCGCCAGCCTGTCTTCCCAGAGCACCTGCCAGTTACCTGCCGTGCCCGCCTGCTTGCCTACCCGGAGCACCTGTCTGGCTATCTGCCGTACCAGCTTGCATATCTACCCAGACCAACTGTCAGCCTTCCTGCCGTGCTCATCCGCTGTACCGGTCAGCTCCTGTCATCTGACCCGTGGGAGTCACCTGCTCTCACACAAGGTCGGTCCCAGAGTGGCACCTGGTCCACCTGTCCGGTCCCTCCCTGGTTCACGGAGTCGACTGAGCCGCCGTGTGACCTGGATCGGTCCATGTTGGCACTTAGTTACACCCCTCTGGTCCCTCCTTGCACCGAAGCACAGAGGTTCCACCACCTGGACCCGTAACAAAGGATATTGGCAAATTACAATGTCCCCAGTGGCCAAGGAGAAGACGCCTTATCAACGCCAGATGGGTGTTTCCAATACACCAGGATGCCGTTTGGGTTGCAAGGAGCTCCAGCTACCTTCTAGAGAGTCATGGACCGGATCCTAGCTCCCCACAAGATGTATGCAGTGGCCTACCTAGATGATATCGCGATCTACAGCCAGGATTGGGGAAGCCATGTAATCAAAGTCCAGGTGATATGCTATGCTCTACGGAAGGCGAGGTTTTCCATCAACCCGAAAAAATGTGCCATGGGCATGGAGGAAGCCAGATATTTGGGCTATGTTATAGGCAGAGGCAAGATAAAGCCCTAAATAAATAAAATTGATGCGATCCGGGGGTAGCCACAAGCTCTCTCAAAAAAGCAGGTCAGAGCGTTCCTGGGCATCGTGGGCTACTACCGCCAGTTCATCCCTAACTTCGCCATGAACCCACGACAGCTGCCCCTTTAACAGACCTCCTTAAAGGGACAAAATCGGCTATGGCTAAGTGGTCTCCAGAAGCTGAGATGGCCTTCCAGGAACTCTAGCAAGTCCTTCTCGAAGGAGTTTGTGGTACAGATGGACACGTCAGATGTCGTGCTGGGTGCTGTCCTATCACAAGAGATTAACGGGGAAGAGCACCCCATAATGTATTTAAAGCCGGAAGCTGACATCTTGTGAGAATAATTACTCCATAGTGGAGAAGGAGTGTTTGGCCATTAAGTGTACACACTGAGATGCTACCTCTTAGGCAGGAAGTTCAAGCTGGTGTCAGACCATGCCCCACTCAGATGGATGAGTGAGAAAATGGGGAATAATGCCCGAGTAACCAGGTGGTTCCTAATGGTTCCTAAACCTTCAGGATTTCATGTTTCATGTAGAGGATAGGCCCGGGAAACTGCATGGCAATGCTGACTCACTGTCGAGGATCCACTGTTTGCTAGCGGAAGGTGCCAAGCCCCCCGGCTTTGGGAAGAGAGGGGAGCATGTAAGATGGCCACTGGACAGGTCCTTGAGGGGAGGTATGTATCACCAAGGTTGGTAGCTTCGGTGATGGAAAACCGGGAAAGCATGCTCCAGCACATATAATGCTGAGAGGGTTAATAGGGCGTATCAGGGCCTTTTTTTTACGAGCAGTCATAAGAGATGGGTGGGAATGGCTGCTCACATATCCCCACCCCGGGGCGTGGTGGTTGTAAATAAAATGGAGACCAAGTGTCTCATTCAGTGTCTCTGGCTGGAGGTGTGGAGACCTCCAGAGTGTTTGTGCTAAAAGACACTGACCGTAAGCAGGTGACCCCGCCATATTGTATGGACTGTTTATTTTCTGTTTTTGTTACTCTGTGCCGTACAAGGCTGTCTTTTGTTTACTTCTAAAAGTGCGGTTTATGGAGGTATAATAAAGCTGCCTTAAAGAAACCGTTACCTGTGCCTACCTTTAATGCGGCTGAGTGTGTATCAAACCCTACAGTATACAGAGCGTTCCTTGTAACCGTGCCCCCGTCACTGACTGACACTGCCTCTACATTAAGGCCGGCTGTCAGTCAGGGCCGGGGTTACAGTGGCTGCTCTGTATTCTCAAAGCAATGACTGAACCAGCACCGGAAAACCGAATGCTCCCCCATCCTGGTATATGCTCCCCATCCATGTCTCCCCATTCTGGTATATGGTCCCCCCATCCTGGTATATGGTCCCACCCATCCTGGTATATGGTCCCCTTATCTGCCTCCCCCGTCCTGGTATATGCTCCCCTCCCATCCTGGTATATGCTCCCCTATCCGGGTCCCCCATCCTGGTATATGCTCCGCCATCCTGGTCACCCATTCTGGCACATGGTCCCCCCGCCATCGTGGTATATGGTCCCCTTATCCAGGTCCCCATCCTGATATATGGTCCCCTTATCCGGGTCCCCCATCCTGATATATGGTCCCCTTATACGGGTCCCCCATCCTGGTATATGCTCCCCCATCCAGGTCCTCCATCCTGGTATATGCTCATCCATTCTGGTCCCCCATCATGGTATATGCTCCCCCATCCTATTCCCCCATCCTGGTATATGCTCCCCATTCATGGTATATGCTCCACCCCTTCCTGATGTATGCTCCCCCTTCCGGGTCCCCCATCCTGGTATATGCTCCCCCATCCTTGTCCCCCATCCTGGTATATGCTCCACCATCTTGGTTTATGCTCCCCCATCCTATTCCCCCATCCTAGTATATGCTCCCCATCCTGGTATATGCTCCCCCATCTTGGTATATGCTCCCCCATCCTGGTATATGCTCCCCCATCCTGGTATATGCTCCCCCTTCCGTTTCCCCCATCATAGTATATGCTCCCCCATCCTGGTATATGCTCCCCCATCCAGGTCCGCCATCCTGGTATATGCTCTGCCATCCTTGTATATGCTCCGCCATCCTGTTCCACCATTCTGGTACATGCTCCCCCCCATCTTGGTATATGCTCCCCCATCCTGGTATATGCTCCCCTATTCTGATATATGCTCCCCTATCCTGGTCCCCCATCTTGGTATATGCTCCCCCATCCTGGTATATTCCCCCTCATCCTGGTATATGCTCCCCCATCCGAGTCTGCCATCCTGGTATATGCTCCGCCATCCTGATCCACCATTCTTTTACATGCTCTCCCCCATCTTGGTATATGGTCCCCTTATCCGGGTCCACCATCCTGATATATGATCCCCTTATCCGGGTCCCCCATCCTGGTATATGGTCCCCTTATCCGGGTCCCCCATCCTGGTATATGCTCCCCCATCCAGGTCCCCCATCCTGATATATGCTCATCCATTCTGATCCCCCATCCTGGTATATGCTCCCCCATCCTATTCCCCCATCCTGGTATATGCTCCCCCATCCTGATATATATGCTCTGCCATCCTGGTCCCCATTCTGGTATATGCTCCACCCCTTCCTAATATATGCTCCCCCATCCTGGTCCCCCATCCTGGTATATTCTCCCCCATCTTTGTCCACCATCGTGGTATATGCTCCACCATCTTGGTTTATGCTACCAGATCCTATTCCCCCATCCTGGTATATGCTCCCCCATCCTAGTATATGCTCTGCCATCCTGGTCCCCATTCTGGTATATGCTCCACACCTTCCTGATATATGCTCCCCCATCCTTGTCCCCCATCCTGGTATATACTCCACCATCTTGGTTTATGCTCCCCCATCCTATTCCCCCATCCTGGTATATGCTCCCCCATATTGGTATATGCTCCCCCATCCTGGTATATGCTCCCCCATCCTGGTATATGATCCCCCATTCGAGTCCCCCATCATGGTATATGCTCCCCCATCTTGGTATATGTTCCGCCATCCTGGTCCACCATTCTGGTACATGCTCCCCCCATCTTGGTATATGGTCTCCTTATCCGGGTCCCCCATCCTGATATATGGTCCCTTTATCCGGGTCCCCCATCCTGGTATATGGTCCCCTTATCTGGGTCCCCCATCCTGGTATATGCTCCCTCATCCAGGTCCCCCATCCTGGTATATGCTCCCCCCATCCTATTCCCCCATCCTGGTATATGCTCCCCCATCCTGGTATATGCTCCCTCCATCCTGGTATATGATCCCCCATCCGAGTCCCCCATCATGGTATATGCTCCCCCATCCTGGTATATGCTCCACCATCCTGGTCCACCATTCTGGTACATGCTCCCCCCCATCTTGGTATATGGTCCCCTTATCCGGGTCCCCCATCCTGATATATGGTCCCTTTATCCGGGTCCTCCATCCTGGTATATGGTCCCCTTATCCGGGTCCCCCATCTTGGTATATGCTCCCCCAACCAGGTCCCCCATCCTGGTATATGCTCCCCCCATCCTATTCCCCCATCCTGGTATATGCTCCCCCATCCTGGTATATGCTCTGCCATTCTGGTCCCCATTGTGGTATATGCTCCACCCCTTCCTGATATATGCTCCCCCATTCGGGTCCCCCATCCTGGTATATGCTCCCCCATCCTTGTCCCCCATCCTGGTATATGCTCCACCATCTTGGTTTATGCTCCCCCTATCCTATTTCCCCATCCTGGTATATGCTACCCCATCCTGGTATATGCTACCCCATCCTGGTATATGCTCCCCCATATTGGTATATGCTCCCCCATCCTGGTATATGCTCCCTCCATCCTGGTATATGCTCCCCCATCCGGGTCCCCCATCACGGTATATGCTCCCCCATCGTGATATATGCTCCCCTATCCTGGTTCCCCATCTTGGTATATGCTCCCCCATCCTGGTATATCCCCCCCATCCTGGTATATGCTCCCCCATCTGGGTCCGCTATCCTGGTATATGGTCCGCCATCCTTGTATATGCTTCGCCATCCTGGTCCCCCATTCTGGTACATGCTTTCCCCCATCCTGGTATATGGTCCCCTTATCCGGCTCCCCCATCCTGGTATATTCTCCCCATCTGCGTCCCCTATCCTAGTATATGCTCCCCCATCCTATTCCCCCATCCTGGTATATGCTCCCCAATCCGGGTATATGCTCCCCTCCGGGTCCCCCATCCTGGTATATGCTCCACCATCCGGGTCCCACATCCTGGTATATGCTCCCCCATCCTGCTATATGCTCCCCCATCCTGGTATCTGCTCCCCCATCCTGGTATATGCTCCCCCATCCTGGTATTTGTGCCCCTATCCTGGTCCCCCATCTTGGTATTTGTGCCCCCATCCTGGTATTTCTGTCCCCATCCTGGTATTTGTGCTCCCATCCTGGTCCCCCATCCTGCCTGCTCTGCTGTTCTTCCATCCATACCAAAAAAAACCCCACTCCTACTCACCTTTTCCCATCTCCCTTGCAGTGCGTCCTCGATCTCCAGCGAGGCTGGAGGAGGAGTGTGGCGCCGGAGTTTGCGCCTTCGCATAGCGTGATCTCCAGTGCCATTTTGAGGAAGACAAATTTGCACACAGTGTCTTCAACAAAACGGAGATTGCGCTATGCGTAGGTGCGAACTCCAGTGCATTCTCCTCCAGCCCAGCCTCGCTGGAGATCGATGTATGTGTCCTAATGGCGCCGGAGATGGCGGTATGCGGTCAGCCCTTCCGCATACCACGATCTCCGGCACCACAGTCCTTCATCCTCATCCTCCTCCCTCTCACCTGTAACAGCTGATGTGTTCTTCTGTCTTTCGCCAGACTGCACAGGCGCAGTCTATAGAGGCTTCGGACAGACGGACACATCCCTGGTTATATTATAGATGTATATATATATATTTTGAACCCATAAATAAATATTATTAAGAAAAAAAAAACAATAAAAGTACACATACTTGATATCGCCGCGTCCGGAATGACCTGACGTATAAAACTGTCACACTGGTTAACCCCTTTAGTGAACATAGTAAAAAAAAAGAAGCAAAAAGCAGTGCTTTACCATCATACCGCCGAACAAAAAGTGGAATAAAACGCGATAAAAAAGACGAATGTAAATAAAAATGGTACCACTGAAAACGTCATCTTGTCCCAAAAAAACAAGCTGCCATACAGCTCCATCAGCCGAAAAATAAAAAAGTTATAGCTCTCATAATAAAGCGATACAAAAAAAAAAATTTCTAGAAAAGGTTTTATTGTGTAAAAGCGCCAAACATAAAAAAATATATAAATGTAGTATCACTGTAAACGTACTGACCTCAAGAATAAACCTGCCTTATAAATTTTACCACATGTGGAAAAAAAATTGTTGGTTTTTGTTTATTCTGCCTCCCAAAAATCGGAATAGAAAGCGATCAAAAAATTTCACGTGAAAATGGTACCAATAAAAATGTCAATTTGTCCCGCAAAAAACAAGCCCTTACATGACTCTGCTGAAATATGGAAAAATGATAGGTCTCAAAATATGGCGATGCAAAAATTAGCCTTTGCAAAAAAAAAAGTTTTTTTTAATGTGTGACAGCTGCCAAACATAAAAACGTGATATAAATCTGGTATCACTGTAATCACACCGACCTGAAGAATAAAGTCGTCTAATCACTTACACTGCACGAGGAACAACGTAAAAAATAAATAAAAACAATTCTTCACCTGCTGCTGATTTGTTCATTCTGCCTCCCAAAGATCGCAGTATGGCTCGGCTCACATCTATTCTGTGCTCTGCGCTGAGCGCTTACACCAAGGTTTCTGTGTAAATCTCTGAAATGCGGGATTCAGATGGAATCCCCGGCGGAAGATTCCTTGTAAGGAGGCAGATGGAAGCACTGTGGACGCCGTGTGGCCTGTGATCCCACAGTGTCAGTCTTTTTATTAGGCGTGCATAAAAGTGCCATCGCCAACAGTTTTGTGAACCTCGGAAAAAAAGGACACCGCTAAACAAAGGCCAGACGGAGTCCAGAGTAACTTTGCTGCCTCATCATAGTGAATGGATCCCTCGGGATAGGGTTAGGGTTGTGTTAGGATTAGGGTTAGGGTTGTGTTAGGGTTAGGGTTGTGTTAGCGTTAGGGTTGGGGTTGGGGTTAGGATTTTTTTCAAAAGTAAAGAAAAAAAATGATGACGATATGGCGACTAGTGTTGAGCGCACATGCTCGCTACTTGAGTTTAACCGAGTAACATGTTCAAGTAACATGCTCTAGTCCCCGCCTCGCATGTTTCAGGGCTGTTATACAGCCAAAAAAAACATACAGGGATTGCCTGCTGTGACAAAACAGTTTCTTATCTTAATCAGCCAGTAGTTTAGATTTGTTAGGCCGAGAAATACACTATTGTGTTTGTGTTGACTGGTGAATGTATGTGTATTTCTGTGGCTGGTCAAGAAGGACATAAGATTAGGTGTATAAACCTGAATCTTGACTTCTCCTGGTTTTGAAACAATGATGTTTATTTACAAGAGTCCCCTGCTATACCAACTATGTAAATTGATTAAATGCTCAAACAATGAGACTTGATCTATGTGGAATAATCCCTTCCTAACCCTTGCCCTGTGGATGTGGTATTACCTCTCTGGTGTCTGCATCCCCTTTGTTTGTCTACCTTGCTGTCTTTAGTTTGTAGTGGGGCTTGACTAGTGCTCACCCAGTCCCCTATCTAGGGCCAATCTCTAGGGACATTCAGGGCTTAGGTTCCTGCTCGGTGATAGATGTGGAACCTATATAGGGACGGCAGGGTAGTCAGGGTGATATTAGATCTGCCTAGGGGTCTCCACTCCCCCTTTCCCTAGTGTTCGGGCTTCCTTCCCCTCTTCCCTTCGTGTTGCACTTAGTCTTTCCCTCACCTTGCGTGTCAGCTTCCTAAGCTTGCCGCTACCTTCTCTCTGTGGGGAAGTGGCCCACCAAAAGCGTGGGGCCACTGGTTGAGGTAGTTGGCCCTGGAAGTCCCAAAGTCGCAGCTGTTCTATCTCAGGCGGGCCAGAAGAAGGATGAGACTGTGTAATGGTGTACTATCTTGGTTATTTTCTGGGACTGTTCTATGTGTTTATTGTCCATTTAGTGGTTCAATAAAGTATTGCCACACTGTTTTATCCTCACACTGTGTTGTCTGAGTAGTATTCTGCCCACAGGAGACACCAGGTCTTCACATTTTGGTGGCAGCAGCGGGATACTGCTCGACCCAGTGGATCTGGGGGAGCTGCAATGGGACTGGTGTTAGCACACACCATCCAAAGGGGCTCCACAACCAGGGAGGCATATAGACAGACCCAGCAGACCATAGGTGAGGCATACACAGTGGGTTTCGGATGCTACTATGTCCAACCTCACCAGCCCAGCCTTAGGAGGAGAACCAGAGAGGACATACAGCAGCAACAAGAAAACAGCAACTACAGGAGCTGTGCCAGCTTCAACGGACTGAATACCAGGCCACCAACACTCATCGCATTTAATTCAAGAACCACAAGATGCTGAGGACAGCATGTGTGGACGCAAAGGATATGAGTCTGTTCTCGTCAACTACATGTGGAGTTTATTCACAAGGAAGACATGGAATATGCTCTGAGGAAACTGGATGATGCAAAGTTTTGTTCTCATGAAGGTGAGACCTCTTACATTCGTGTCTGTGCTTAAAGACATGCTGATGGACTGTCTCCAGTAAGTGGAGAAGGATGATTAGGGTCCTATCATGTCTGGCTAATTAAGATGGGGGAGCAATGTGACGAAACAGCTTCTTATCTTAATCAGCCAGACGTTTAGATTTGTTAGGCAAAGAGAAATACTCTATTGCGTTTGTGTTGACTCGTGAATGTATGTGCATTTCTGTAGCTGGTCAAGAAGGACATAAGATTGGGTGTATAAACCTGAATGTTGATTTTTCCTGGTTTTGAAACAATGATTTTTATTAACAAGAGCCCCCTGCTATACCAGCTATGTAAATTGATTAAATGCTCAAACAATGAGACTTGATCTATGTGGAATAATCCCTTCCTATCCCTTGCCCTGTGGATGTGTACTTGAAAGAACAAATGTGAGCTATTTAAGGAACATATGCCTCTGTAGCAGGCAGATTTGGAACAGAGAATTGAAAGATACTTTACAAGGAGAATCAAAGATCAGACTCTCTTCAGACCATTAGCTTGGTAGCATGGTTTTATCCAAATAGACACAGATTTGGATTTTACATGATTCCAGCTTAAGGGTATATGGCCCTGACTGGAAAGATACTGATCTGCTCAATTCACCATCAGAGAGCCCATGGATACATTTGGGAAGACCAGGTTGTGACAATGAAATCACCTGGCCCCATGGATTTGTTATTTGGGGTTGCCAGGTGGGACCCTCCGGTCGCCTGGAACCCATGGAGACATTCAGAGAAGCCAGATTGCGACCAGTCGGTCATCTGGCCCCATGGAAACTCTCAGAGAGGCCAAGGTTAGACCCTCGCATCTCCTGGCCTTGTACCTTGATGGACTGTCAGCTTCCTAAGCTTGCCAGTACCTTCTCTCTGTGGGGGCCCGCCAAAAGCGGGAGGCCACTGGTTGAATTAGTTGGTCCTGGAAGTCCCAAAGTCGCAGCTGTTCTTTCCCAGGCAGGCTAGTAGAAGGGTGAGACTGTGTAATGTTGTAACATCTTGGGTATTTGCTGGGACTGTTCTATGTGTTTATTGTCCATTTGGTGGTTCAATAAAGTATTGCCACACAATTTTACCCACACCCTGTGTTGTCTGAATAGTGTTCTGCCCACCGGATCTTCACACCTGCCATACATGAGCAATCGTTGCATGTTTTTTTTGGGTGTCAACCATAAAACATGCGGGACGGGAACTCGAGCATGTCACTTGAGCACCCGCAATATTTGGTGCATACCTGAGTACCCGATGCAAACTCCAGTAGCAAGCACTGGTGATCAAGACTAATGACAACTTATTCAATATGATGACCTAATGTTATCAAATTCTGTGTCATAACTTTCGGTTCAAAATGTTCACTATACCCCTTGATAAAATCTGTGAGGGGTGTAGTTTCCAAAATGGGGTCACTTGTGAGGGGTTTCCACTGTTTAGGCACATCAGGGGCTCTCCAAACGCGACATGGCATCCGCTCTTGATTCCAGCCAATTTTGCATTCAAAAGGTCACACAGTGCTCCTTCCCTTCTGAACCCTGCTGTGCGCCCAAACAGTGTTTTTTCCCCACATATGGGGAATTGGCGTACTCAGGAGAAATTGTACAACAATTTTTGGGGTCCATTTTTTCCTCTTACCCTTGTGAAAATAAAACATTTGAGGCTAAAAGATCATGTTTGTGGAAAAAGTGTGATTTTTTTGTATATTCACGACTCTACGTTATAAACTTCTATGAAGTAGCTTGGGGTTCAAGGTCCTCACCACACATCTAGATCAGTTCCCTGAGGAGTCTAGTTTCCAAAATGGGGTCACTTGTGGGGGGGTTTCCACTGTTTAGCCACATCAGGGGCTCCCCAAACACGATGCATCTGCTAATTATTCAAGCAAATTTTAAATTCAAAAAGTCAAATGGCGCTCCTTCCCTTCCGAGCCCTGCCGTGCGCCCAAACAGAGGTTTTTCCCCACATATGGGGTATCGGCCTACTCAAGAGAACTTGCACAACAGATGGTATGGTGTAATTTCTCCTGTTATCCTTATGAAAACGCAAAATTGGGGGCTGAAAAAACATTTTTGTGGGAAAAATGTGAACATTTTATTTTTGCGGCTCAATGTTATAAACTTCTGTGAAGCAACTGGGGGTTGAAGTTGCTCACCACACATCTAGATAAGTTCCCTGGGGGTATAGTTTTCAAAATGGTGTCATTTGTGGGGAGTTTTTACTGCTTAGGCACATCAGGGGCTCCCCAAATGCAACATGGTGTCCGCTAATTATTCAAGCAAATTTTACATTTAAAAAGTCAAATGGCGCTCCTTCCCTTCCGAGCCCTGCCGTGCGCCCAAACAGTGGTTTTCCCCCACATATGGGGTATCGGCGTGCTCAGGAGAAATTGCACAACAAATTTTGGGGTCCATTTTTTTCCTGTTACCCTTGCAAAAATAAAAAAATTGGGTCTAAAGTAAATTTTTTTGTGAAAAAAAGTTAAATGGTCCTTATTTTCTTCCACATTCCAAAAATTCCTGTGAAGCACGTGAAGGGTTAATAAACTTCTTGAATGTGGTTTTGAGCTCCTTGAGGGGTGCAGTTTTTAGAATGGTGTCACTTTTGGATATTTTCTGTCATAAAGAGCCCTCAAAGTCACTTCAAATATGATGTGGTCTCTAAAAAAATGGTTTTGTAAATTTTGTTGGAAAAATGAAAAATCGCTGGTCAAATTCTAACCCTTATACCTTCCTAACAAAAAAAAACGTTGGTTTCCAAATTGTAATGATGTAAAGCAGACATGCGGGAAATGTTATTTATTAACTATTTTATGCGACAGAACTCTCTGATTTAAGGGCATGACAATTCAAAGTTTGAAAATTACGAAATTTTCTACATTTTCCCCAAATTTCAGATTTTTTTCACAAATAAACGCAAGTGATATCAAATAAATTTTACTACTATCATGAAGTACAATATGTCACGAAAAAACAGTCTCAGAAACAATGGGATCCGTTCAAGCGTTCCAGAGTAATTACCTCATAAAGTGACAGTGGTCAGAATTATAAAAATTGGCCTGGTCATTAACGTGCAAACAACCTTCGGGGGTAAAGGGGTTAAAATCTGTGGCTGCTTAACAATGTGGGATGTCCTTCTTAAGTAGTTTTATTTTAATTGGGTACCTGGCAACTAATTATCATGGGGTCTGAGATTGATGTCAGTGATCTAAAGACCCTGAGCCATAAACCATCCACGAGGTTATCCGAAAAACAAAAAATTACATCTTTATGACACTAAAATCCAGTTTGCATAATATTGTGGAACACGGTGTTGTCCCGGGTGTTCCGCACCCTGGTATGGTAGAACAGTACAAGCTGCTGCTACCAATGGGGAACCTAGGAGTCATGGGACCTGCACAGTGACACACTGACACTAGGGGTACAGGATACTATGAGGTGCGTTTACCGAGTGTACCTAAGCCTGGAATATGTGATACGTTATTACTTGGTTCTCATGGTTCATGAGAACAGTAATAGCACTCCTGACACTTCTGTATTTCAGCAGTTGGTGACTTCCTTCCTCAACAGCAGCGCTCACAACCTAGTATAGAACTGCAGCCATATAAGGAGCGAAGAGCGAGGACCCCGGAAACTGTGGCTTGTACTACACCTAACCTAGAAAATAAGATAGTGATATTTATAACAAAGCGAGCTCCAAATACACAGTATATACATCCCTGTAAACTAGAGCGCTGTCCTCCTGTACACACATTGGAGTGCTGTCCTCCCTACACACTAGAGCGCTGTCCTCCCTGTACACTAGAGCACTGTCCTCCCTGTACAGTAGACCACAGTCCTCCAATACACTAGAGTGCTGTCCTCCCTACACACTAGAGCGCTGTCCTCCCTGTACACTAGAGTGCTGTCCTCCCTACACACTAGAGCGCTGTCCTCCCTGTACACTAGAGCGCTGTCCTACCTGTATACTAGACCGCTGTCCACCCTGTACATTAGACCTCTGTCCTCCCTGTATACTACAGCACTGTCTATACTAGAGCACTGTCCTCCAGCACAATAGAGCGCTGTCCACCCTGTACACTAGAGCGCTGTCCTCCCTGTACACTAGAGCGCTGTGATCCAATACTCTAGAGAGCTGTCTTCCCTGTATACTAGAGCAGTCTTTACTGTATACTAGAGAGCTGTTCTCCTCGTAAACTAGAGCGCTGTCTTCCTGTAGACTGGAGTGCTGTCCTCCTGTACACACAATGGAGTGCTGTCCTCCCTACACACTAGAGCACTGTATACTAGGCCGCTGTCCTCCCTGTACACCAGACCACTGTTCTCCCTGTATACTAGAGCACTGTCTTCTCTGTAAACTGGAGCACTGTCCTCCTGTAGACTGGAGTGCTGTCCTCCCCTGCACATTAGAGCGCTGTCCTCCCTGTATACTAGAGAACTGTCTTTACTGTATGCAAAAGTGCTATCCTCCTACATATTAGAGTGCTGTTCTCCCAATACACTAGAGTGCTGAACTCTCCCTGTATACTAGAGCACTGTTTACTGTATACAAGAGCTTATTATTAGATCAAGGTTGCACCCACATACCTCACATTGGTGAGCTCATATGGGGGCTGGTTGTGATATGTGCTAGGTCTTACAGAAGGTCCCAGGCAGTAGATATTGTTATCATGTTTCTTATTGAGATTTTTTCCTTTTTGTAGAGATAAAACATGGCCTCGATAGCATCATCCATAGGAGATTATTAAGTTAAAGGGGTTAAAATGTCCTTACGGTGATGTGAGTTAATGCGTTATGTTCATCCCTTCGGTACAATGCCGAAAATATATCTCCCATTAATATTGGATCAGTGCAAAACCCCAATATTCATCAATAACCACTCGCTCCAAAAGGTCTGAAAAAAAACCTTTGAACAGAGGAAGCCTCTGTACTTGTCTGTCTCTGAATAAACAAATCCCAATTTTGGTATCTGGTTCCCAGAGCAAATCTCCTGTTCTAATTACCTGATTAATGCAAAGGCCCCTACTTTTGAAGTGTCAGCTCTGTCTCTCACTTCCCCAGTTATAATTAGTTTCGCTCTTCCCCAGCTATAATTAATCTTATTTATTTAATGTGGAGCCTACTCCAATGGAGGTTAAAGTGTCAGTTGTTTCTCACTTCCCCAGTTATAATTAACCTAGAGGGTGGTTTGCACGTTAATGACCAGGCCAATTTTTACAATTCTGACCAATTTCACTTTATGAGGTAATAACTCATATTCAACAGATCCCACTGATCCCACTGATTATGAGATTGTTTTTTCATGACATATTGTACTTTACGATAGTGGTAAAATTTCTTCAATATGACTTGAGTTTATTTGAGAAAAATTCCGAAATTTGGTGAAAATTTAGAAAATTTCGCAATATTCAAACTTTGAATTTTTATGCCCTTAAATCAGAGAGATATGAAACACAAAATAGTTAATAAATAACATTTCCCACATGTCTACTTTACATCAGCACAATTTTGGAACCAACATTTTTTTGTTAGGAAGTTATAAGGGTTAAAAGTTGACCAGCGATTTTTCTTTTTTCCAACAAAATTTACAAAACCATTTTTTTAGGGACCAAATCACATTTGAAGTGACTTTGAGGGGCCTTTATTACAGAATATACCCCAAAGTGACACCATTCTAAAAACTGCACCCCTCAAGGTTCTCAAAACCACATTCAAGAAGTTTATTAACCCTTCACGTGCTTCACAGGAATTTTTGGAATGTGGAAGAAAAAAATGAACATTTAACTTTTTTCACAAAAATGTTACTTTAGACCCCAATTTTTTCATTTTTGCAAGAGTAACAAGAAAAAATGGACCCCAAAACTTTTTGGGCAATTCCTCCTGAGCAATTTTCACATTTTTCCCACAAAAATGTTTTTCAGCCTCCAATTTTGCATTTTCATAAGGGTAACAGGAGAAATTGCACCATGCAATTTGTTGTGCAATTTCTCCTGAGTAAGCCAATACCCCATATGTGGGGGAAAACCACTGTTTGGGCGCGCGGCAGGGTTCGGAAGGGAAGGAGCGCAATTTGACTTTTTGAATGTAAAATTTGCTAGAATTAGCGGACGCCATGTTGCGTTTGGAGAGCCCCTGATGTGCCTAAACTGTATAAACCCCCCACAAGTGACATAATTTTGGAAACTAGACCCCTCAGGGAACTTATCTAGGTGTGTGGTGAGCACCTTGAACCCCCAGGTGCTTCACAGAAGTTTATAACATGAGCCATAAAAATAAAATTTTCACATTTTTCCCACAAAAATGTTTTTTTAGCCTCCACAGAAGTTTATAACGTAGAGCCAAGAAAATAAAAAAAATCTAACTTTTTCCACAAGCATGATCTTTTAGCCTCAATTTTTTTATTTTCGCAAGGATAAAAGGAGAAAATGGACCCCAAAAACTGTTGTGCAATTTCTCCTGAGTACGCCGATACCCCATATGTGGGGACAATACACTGCTACTGTGATCCCCTGCTGTCCTGTCTGTATACTCCTCTTTTGCTTCCTCCACTGCCCAGGAGATGTGGTATGATCAGACCATGTTCCTGCACGGTCAGACACAGTCATTACACAGTACACAGCAGGGACACATGTATAAGATTATCTCAGCACAGGAACATTGTATCTAAACACATCCAATTGTGGAGATTATTATTATTCAAAGATCTATTGATTAAAATTAATTTTTGTTTGTTGGAATTCCCCTTTATACCTTCTTGGCCAAAAGTGTTGGCACCCTTGAATTTGTTCCAGAAAATGAAGTATTTCTTCCAGTAAATTAGTGTAATGTGTAACATGTTTTGTTATACACATGTTTATTACCTTTGTTGTGTATTAGAACAACACAAAAAAACAAAGAAACAAAGGCAAATTGCACATAATTTCACACAAAACCCCGAAAATGGACCTGACAATTTTTGGCACCTTTGTAAAATTGTGGGTAAACCACTTTGTTTCAAGCATGTGATGTTCGTTCAAACTCTCAGGTGTGGACAATATGAAAATCACACCTGAAACCAGATAAAAAGGGGAGAAGATTCAATCTTTGCATTGTGTTTCTATGTGTGCTACACTAAGCATGGAGAACAGAAAGAGGAGAAGAGAACTGTCTGAGGACTTGAGAACCAAAATTGTTGAACAATATCAACAATCTCAAGGTTATAAATCCATCTCCAGAGACCTTGATGTTCCTTTGTCCAATTTGCACAACATAATCAAGAAGTTTACAACCCATGGCACTGTAGCTAATCTCCCTGGACGACAGAGAAAAATTGATGAAAGGTTGCAACGCAGGATAGTCTGGATGGTGGGTAAGCAGCCTCAGGTTCCAAAGAAATACAAGGTGCCCTGCATCAGTGTCAGCGCGAACTATCCATCCACATGTGAATGAAATGAAGCGCTATGACAGGAGACCCAGGAGGACCCCACTGCTGACACAGAGACATAAAAAAGCTAGACTGCAGATTGCCAAAATATACGTGAGTGAGCCAAAATCCTTCTTGGAAAGCGTCTTGTGGACAGATGAGACCAGGATAGGGCCTTTTGGTAAAGCACATCATTCTACTGTTTACTGAAAATGGAATGAGGCCTACAAAGACAATAACACAATACCTACAGTCAGATATGGTGAAGGTTCAAAGATGTTTTGAGTTGTTTTGCTGCCTCCAGCACTGGGTACCTTGACTGCAAGGCATCATGAATTCCGAGGATTACCAAAGGATTCTGGGTGGCAATGTAGTGCCCAGCGTCAGAAAGCTTGGTTTACGTACTAAACGTAGGGGAGGAGTCCTGAGGAGATAATTTGCATATTCCCACTGCATTTTGGGGTAAGTGAAGAGTCTCCGCGAGCTCAAAGAACACTGGATTTTGGCTGTTGGAGCTGAAAAGAAGACATCGGTAAACCAGGGGAGGAGTCCTGAGGAGATAATTTGCATATTCCCACTGCATTTTGGGGTAAGTGAAGAGTCTCTGCGAGCTCAAAGAACACTGGATTTTGGCTGTTGGAGCTGAAAAGAAGACATCGGTAAACCGCGCGCCGCATTTTGATGCTTTTTTTTAAAGCTTTTTTCACTGTTTTCAGAACATTAACAGTAAGAACATGGAAGAGTCCAGGAGCCATTTGGTGAGCTGCATATCCTGCTACATGTTCACAGACTTGCCAGTGGAAAAGCCAAACTTCACATGCCAGAAATGCAGCTTGTGTCCCTGTTGGAGGAAAAGTTGCGAAATCTAGAAGAGAGGTTAACTACCTTGAAAATCATTAAGGAAGGTGAAGAGTTCTTAGACAGAGCAGAATTATCTCTTCATGATTCAGAAAGAGAAGAAATTCTCACTGCACCTGAGGAAACAGAGGAATGGAAGCCTGTGACCCACAGAAGCAGGAGGATCGAGAGGCAGTCAGCACCCATACTGCTCAGGAACCAGTACCAGGCTCTCACGCAGGAGAACCATGAAGAAATACAGCAAAATAAGACTTTGCCAGCAATGAATAACCTTGTAAGCCCTCAGAATCCTCCTGGATGGAGAAAGAAGAATGTTGTGAAGAAAAAACGGAGAGTGATGGTCATGGGGGATTCCCTGTTAAGAGGAACAGAGGCCGCTATCTGCAGACCAGACATAACCTCAAGAGAAATGTGCTGTCTTCCAGGAGCAAAAATTAAAGATGTGTCTGACAGGATATCAAGACTCTTCAGACCTACAGATCACTACCCATTCCTGCTAATACATGTGGGGACAAATGACACCGCAAGAAAGGACCTGGAAACCATCTGCAGTGACTTTGAAGACTTAGGCAAGAAAGTGAAAGAATTGGGAGCGCAGGTGGTCTTCTCATCCATCCTCCCAGTGGATGGCCATGGAACAATGAGGTGGAATAAGATTCTACAGGTGAACAACTGGCTACGTCGATGGTGCCGTCAACAAGGATTTGGATTTCTGGATCACGGAATGAATTACCTATACGATGGACTACTTGCTAGAGATGGGGTGCACCTTACGAAGACTGGAAAACATGTATTTGGAAGTCGCCTTGCTACACTCATCAGGAGAGCTTTATACCAGAACAATGTGGGAAGGGAAGCAAAAGGCCAGAAAAAGCCATACAGCTGACAAATACTATTGAGATCTCTGCTACTGGAAGTGGAAAGGAAGAACAAAGACAAAAAAATCTAAATAATAAAAATATGGGAGGAAGAGAAACCAATCACAAACTAAAATGTTTTTATACAAATGCACAAAGCATGGGCAACAAACAAGGAGAATTGGAACTACTAATGCAGGAAAAGGAATATGATGTCATTGGAATCACTGAAACTTGGTGGGACGATACACATGATTGGAATAAAAGGCTAAAAGGATACAACTTATTTGCAAGAAGCAGACTTGATAAACGAGGAGGAGGTGTCGCATTGTATGTTAGAAAAGCGAATATCTGCACAGAGATTGAAGCTTCAGAGACTGGGAGTTCTGTGGGAACTGTCTGGGTAAGAATACAAGGAGAGAACGGAAAGGACACCATTGTAGGCATTTACTACAGGCCACCTGGGCAAGCTGAAGATATGGATGAACTCTTTATGTATCAAATGACCAAGTTCTCCAAAAAATATGACGTAGTGGTCATGGGAGATTTCAACTATCCAGACATTTGTTGGGAATCTCTCTCAAGTAAAACTAACAGGTCAAGCAAATTCTTATCCTCTCTTGCTGACAACTTTATCTTCCAAAAGGTAGGGGAGAAAACAAGGGGATCTGCTACTTTGGATCTAATCCTTATAAACAGGGAGGAAATGGTTGAGGAGTAGTGTTGAGCATTCCGATACTGTAATATCGGGTATCGGCCGATATTCGCGGTATCGGAATTCCGATACTTAATTCCGATACTTTTACAATATCGGATACCGGAATCGGAAGTTCCCATAATGCCTGCGCTCTGCAGTGTCTGTGAAGGATGACAAGTTGGATGGCAGCGCGATCCAGCCTGTCATCAGAATGCCATCCCAGCGGGGGAGAATTCTCCTGATTGTTTAAAAGCCGGCGGGCGGTATAAAGCCGCCGGCTTTTAAACAATCACACAGCCCCATACTGCTTCCCCGCAGCCTCCCACCCCGATCCTCCGCTCCCCTCGCCACCTCCCATCCCGATAGTAAGTTAGGACCGGGCGGGGAGCGCAGCTCCAAGGAGCGGGGAGCGAAGGACCCGGGCAGGGAAGCCGGCAGTGAAAAGACTTCACTGCGGCTTTCCCGTTCTGTGCTGCGCTTTCCCGCCGGTTATTTCAAATGAACAGCTGAGGTATCAGGTGATGCCGATCAGCTGTTCATTTGAAGTCGCCGCGTTGCCCTCAGAGGGTTCATGTGAGTTCATGCTTGACTGCATGAACTCACATGAACTTTCCCACGGCCGCACAGGTCAGCCTCACCTCCCAGACCCGTCATGATTAGTGTGTGTGCGGGGTGTGTGTGCGGGTGTGCGCGGTGTCTGTGCGATGTGCGGGTGTGCGCGGTGTCTGTGCGATGTGTGCGGGTGTGCGCGGTGTCTGTGCGTGCAGGCAGACATAGGCCGATGTGACACTACTACTCCCATCGGCCTATGTCTGTCCCCGGTCCACTCGTGCCAGCAGGATCAGCTCGATGAGAGCAGTAGTTCCCATCAGCCTGATCCTGCTATTTAAATTGCCCCATGGTCCCCAATAAATGTTAGATACATGTCATTGGTGGCCAGTGGTTACCTAAAAGAAATTAGTTCATACATTACCTGTCCCCGCCGATCGCCACCTAAAATAAAGTAAAAAATAAAAAACTACACCTATACTCACCAAGACACCTAATTCCCCGAAGCCATCGATCTCCTGTAATAAAATATAAAATAATAAACCACAACCTTATCCTTACCCCTCCGTAGCAGTCCACGAGTGTCCCACGAAGATCTCCAGTTCAGAGCAGCCACATAGAATGTGACCGCTCTGAACCGCTGCCGCCGCTAGAATGACGGGGTCGTAAGGGTTCACCGGAGTTCAGGCAGCGCTGCTCCGGTTAGCTGCTTTACGGCCCTGCTGTATCGTGAGAAATTCCCACGGTACAGCAGTGCCGTAAAGGAGGTCTCCGGAGCTGCGCTGACTGAATGCACTCCGGTGACCTCAGTCAGGGGCTCCCGCTGCCGGGAGCGGACGTGTTCCCGGCAGCGTGAGCTTACAGCAGCCATGCACAGCTGTCACCATCTCCAGATGTGACAGCTGTGCATGGGAGATCAGCGCAGGAACGTGGACAGGGAACTATTATTTTTAGTAAGCTAAGAATTAAATAAAATTCTGTGTTTTATTTCAAATAAATTATTTTTTTCTGGGTGTAGTGTGTGTTTTTTCTTTTTAACACTTTGTAGGTTAGGAATGGGGGTGTCTTATAGACGCCCATCATTACTAACCTGGGCTTCATGGCAGCTGGCGCTGACATGAACCCCACCACTATTACCCCCTGCCACCGCACCAGGGCAGCGTGGAAGAGCGAGGCTAAGTGCCAGAGTTGGCGCATCCTATGGATGCGCCATTTCTGGGGCGGCTGACGACTGGTGTTTCTAGCCTGGGAGGGGGCCAATATTCATGGCACCCTTCCTGGGCTATTAATATCAGCCCCCAGCTGTCTGCCTAGCCTTTGCTAGCTATTAAAATAGGGGGGACCCCACGTCATTTTTTTTTGGGGGGGTCCCCCATTTTAATAGCTAGTAAAGGCTAGGTATTCAGCTGGGGGCTAATATTAGTAGCCTGGGAAGCTCCGTGGGTTTTACCCCCTTCCCAGGCTTCAAACATCTGCCCCAGCCGTCTGCTTAACCTCTGCTAGAGACTAAAATTATGGGGGATCCAACGCTATTTTTTTTTTAAATAAATCCATTATTTTAACACTAAATGACATTTGAGGAGTTAATAAAGATGCAGTCCCTAAATTATTATTTATTTTTTAATTAATTTTTCCCAAAACTTTTGACGTGGGCTTCGGCATATTTTTGTATGCCAGCCAGGTACAGCATCCAGCTTCTATGAACGCGCCATTTTCCGGGGCGGCTGCGGACTGCAATTTTCAGCGGGGGGCAGAAAGCTTGGGCCTCCCTGCGCTACAGATTCCATCCCCCAGCTGCCTAGTTGTACCTGGCTGGACACAAAAATAGGGAGAAGCTCCACGTTTTTTTTTTTTTAATTATTTCATGAAATTCATGAAATAATTAAGAAAAAAAGGCCTTCCCTATATTGTTGTGTCCGGCTAGGTACAAATAGGCAGCTGGTGGTTGGGGGCAGCCCGTTCCTGCCTGCTGTACCTGGCTGGACCCAAATATAGTGCAAAGCCCCACGTCAATTTTTTTTAAATTATTTCAGGAAATTCATGAAATAATTAAAAAAAAATTATGTGGGGCTTCGCACTATATTTGTGTCCAGCCAGGTACAACAAGGCAGCTGGGGGCTGGAATCCGCAGCGCAGGGAGGCCCAAGCTTTCTGGGCCCCACCCGCTGCAAATTGCAGTCCGCAGCCGCCCCGGAAAATGGCGCGTTCATAGAAGCGCCATCTTCTGGCGCTGTACCCAACTCATCCAGGGCCCTGGTGCGGTGGCTCACTGGGTAATAAAGGGGTTAAGGCCAGCTTGGCATTATCAGCTGGCCCTAAGCCCGAAATTCATGGGGTCACGCCAATATTAGACATGACCACCATGAATTTCTAGTAAAAGGATGTATTAACAGAAGCATACAGTCTAGATCACGTGAAGTCATTATCGGTCTTTACTCCTCTTTGGTCAGACCTCATCTGGAATACTGTGTACAGTTTTGGGCACCACATTTTAAAAAAGACATCGACAAACTGGAGCAAGTTCAGAGAAGAGCGACCAGAATGGTGACTGGTCTGCAAACCATGTCCTATGAGGAACGGTTGCAGGATTTGGGAATGTTTAGCTTGCAAAAAAGAAGACTGAGAGGAGACTTAATAGCCGTCTACAAATATGTCAAGGGCTGTCACATTGTAGAAGGATCATCTTTATTCTCATTTGCACAAGGAAAGACTAGAAGCAATGGGATGAAACTAAATGGGAGGAGACACAGATTAGATATTAGAAAAAACTTTTTGACAGTTAGGGTGATTAATGAGTGGAACAGGCTGCCACGAGAGGTGGTGAGTTCCCCTTCAATGGACGTCTTCAAACAGAGGCTGGACAGACATCTGTCTGAGATGATCTAGTGAATCCTGCTTTGAGCAGGGGGTTGGACCAGATGACCCAGGAGGTCCCTTCCAACTCTACCATTCTATGATTCTATGATTCTATGATTCTAAGTATTTAAAAAAAACACAAACACCCAGAAAAAAGTCCTTTAATTGAAATAAAGACACAATTCTTTATTGTTCTAAATTAAACCATACTTACCATCACGCCCATTCCAGCTGAAGCCAACGATCTCCTGCAATAAAAGTAAAATAATAAAGCAACATCATCCTTACCTTTCCATGGTTCCCAGGACGGCTTCAGCTCTGCTACATCGAGATGACAGGCTGGACCGCAGCAGAACGCTGCCATCCAGCCTGTCATCCCGCAGACACTGAGAAGCGCAGGCTTGCTTGCGCTCCTCAGTGTCTCGCTGTGACGGCATCCAGATGAGCCGAGGTCATGTCCAATGAACTCAGCTCACCTCATGCACGTCACTGACAGCGTGGGAAAATTCTCCTGCACTCAGCGCTTCAGCGTGAGAATTTTCCCACACTGTCAGTGACGTGCATGAGGTGCGCCGAGTTCATTGGACATGACCTCACCTCATGCACGTCACTGACAGCGTGGGAAAATTCTCACGCTGAAGCGCTGAGTGCAGGAGAATTCTCCCACGCTGTCAGTGACGTACATGAGGTGAGCTGAGTTCATTGTCGGCTCATCTGGATGCCGTCACAGCCAGACACTGAGGAGCGCAAGCAAGCCTGCGCTTCTCAGTGTCTGCGGGATGACAGGCTGGATGGCAGCGTTCTGCTGCGGTCCAGCCAGTCATCTCGATGTAGCAGAGCTGAAGCTGTCGTGGGAACCATGGAAAGGTAAGGATGAGGTTGCTTTATTATTTTTCTTTTATTTCAGGAGATCGTTGGCTTCAGCTGGAATGGGCGTGATGGTAAGTATGGTTTAATTTAGAACAATAAAGAATTGTGTGTTTATTTCAATTAAAGGACTTTATTCTGGGTGTTTGTGTTTTTTTTAAATACTTTACTAGAAATTCATGGCGGTCATGTCTAATATTGGCGTGACCCCATGAATTTCGGGCTTAGGGCCAGCTGATAATGCCAAGCTGGCCCTAACCCCTTTATTACCCAGTGAGCCACCGCACCAGGGCCCTGGATGAGTTAGGTACAGCGCCAGAAGATGGCGCTTCTATGAACGCGCCATTTTCCGGGGTGGCTGCGGACTGCAATTTGTAGCGGGGGGGGGGCCCAGAAAGCTTGGACCTCCCTGCGCTGCAGATTCCAGCCCCCAGCTGCCTAGTTGTACCTGGCTGGACACAAAAATAGGGCGAAGCTCCACGTATTTTTTTTTTAAATTCATGAAATTCATGGAATAATTAAGAAAAAAAGGGCTTCCCTATATTGTTGTGTCCGGCCAGGTACAAATAGGCAGCTGGTGGTTGGGGGCAGCCCGTTCCTGTCTGCTGTACCTGACTGGACACAAATATAGGGCGAAGCCCCACATCAATTTTTTTTAATTATTTCATGAAATAATTAAAAAAAAAAAATACGTGAAGCTTCTCCCTATTTTTGTGTCCAGCCAGGTACAACTAGGCAGCTGGGGGCTGGAATCTGCAGCGCAGGGAGGCCCAAGCTTTCTGGGCCCCACCCGCTGCAAATTGCAGTCCGCAGCCGCCCCAGAAAATGGCGCGTTCATAGAAGCGCCATCTTCTGGCGCTGTACCCAACTCATCCAGGGCCCTGGTGCGGTGGCTCACTGGGTAATAAAGGGGTTAAGGCCAGCTTGGCATTATCAGCTGGCCCTAAGCCCGAAATTCATGGGGTCACGCCAATATTAGACATGACCACCATGAATTTCTAGTAAAGTATTTAAAAAAGCACAACACCCAGAAAAAAGTCCTTTAATTGAAATAAACACACAATTCTTTATTGTTCTAAATTAAACCATACTTACCATCACGCCCATTCCAGCTGAAGCCAACGATCTCCTGCAATAAAAGAAAAATAATAAAGCAACATCATCCTTACCTTTCCATGGTTCCCAGGACAGCTTCAGCTCTGCTACATCGAGATGACTGGCTGGACCGCAGCAGAACGCCGCCATCCAGCCTGTCATGCCACAGACACTGAGAAGCGCAGGCATGCTTGTGCTCCTCAGTGTCTGGCTGTGACGGCATCCAGATGAGCCGAGGTCGTGTCCAATGAACTCAGCTCACCTCATGTACGTCACTGACAGCGTGGGAAAATTCTCCTGCACTCAGCACTTCAGCGTGAGAATTTTCCCACGCTGTCAGTGACGTGCATGAGGTGAGCTGAGTTCATTGGACATGACCTCACCTCATGTATGTCACTGACAGCGTGGGAGAATTCTCACGCTGAAGCGCTGAGTGCAGGAGAATTTTCCCACGCTGTCAGTGACGTGCATGAGGTGAGCTGAGTTCATTGGACATGAACTCGGCTCATCTGGATGACGTCACAGAGAGACACTGAGGAGCGCAAGCATGCCTGCGCTTCTCAGTGTCTGCGGGATGACAGGCTGGATGGCAGCGTTCTGCTGCGGTCCAGCCTGTCATCTCGATGTAGCAGAGCTGAAGCTGTCGTGGGAACCATGGAAAGGTAAGGATGAGGTTGCTTTATTATTTTACTTTTATTGCAGGAGATCGTTGGCTTCAGCTGGAATGGGCGTGATGGTAAGTATGGTTTAATTTAGAACAATAAAGAATTGTGTCTTTATTTCAATTAAAGGACTTTATTCTGGGTGTTTGTGTTTTCTTTTAACTTTGACTATGGGGTTAGTAATGGGGGTGTCTTATAGACGCCTCTCCATTACTAACCTGGGCTTGATGTCAGCTGGCATTATAAGCTGACATCAACCCCAACCCTATTACCCCCTGCCACCGCACCAGGGCAGCGTGGAAGAGCGAGGCTAAGTGCCAGAATTGGCGCATCCTATGGATGCGCCATTTCTGGGGCGGCTGACGGCTGGTGTTTCTAGCCTGGGAGGGGGCCAATATTCATGGCTCCCTTCCTGGGCTATTAATATCAGCCCCCAGCTGTCTGCCTAGCCTTTGCTAGCTATTAAATTAGGGGGGACCCCACGTCATTTTTTTGGGGGGCTTCCCCCATTTTAATAGCTAGTAAAGGCTAGGTATTCAGCTGGGGGCTGATATTAGTAGCCTGGGAAGCTCCGTGGGTATTACCCCCTTCCCAGGCTTCAAACATTTGCCCCAGCTGTCTGCTTAACCTCCGCTAGAGCCTAAAATTAAGGGGAACCCCACGCCAATTTTTTTTTAAATAAATCCTTTATTTTAACACTAAATGACAAGTACAGTAACCAACACTGTCACTGTACTTCATATATATGTGACTGACATGTTTCTATCTATCTAATCTATGTGTGATTCTCTATTCTTTCTATTCTAAATTGTCGGGTACCGCTGCTGAATTGCCGGCCGGCTTTCTTAAAGAGACGGTGCATGAAAACACTATTATTTTTTTAAATAAATCCTTTACACTAAATGACAAGTACAGTAAGCAACATTGTCACTGTACTTCTTATATATGAGGCTGACATGTTTCTATCTATCTAATCTATGTGTGAAGCTCTATTCTGTCTGTTATAAATTGTCGGGTACCGCTGCTGAATTGCCGGCCGGCTTTTTTAAAGAGACGGTGCACGAAAACACTAATATTTTTTTTAATAAATCCTTTACACTAAATGACAAGTACAGTAAGCAACACTGTCACAGTACTTCATATATATGTGACTGACATGTTTCTATCTATCTAATCTATGTGTGAAGCTCTATTCTTTCTGTTGTAAATTGTCGGGTACCGGTGAATGCCGCTGATGAATTGCCGGCTTTTCATGTCATTCTACATTATTCTTAGTTGTTTTACTTCATGTAGAATTAACCTACAAGGAAAGAAAGGGTTTATTTTCATTCCGATATTTGTGTCCCATTGACTTGCATTGGTTTCCGGTATCGGAATCGGCGATATCCGATACTTTTTGGGTATCGGCCCGATCCAATCCGATACGATATTTCCTGATATCGGAAGGTATCGCTCAACACTATTGAGGAGGTAAAGGTGGCTGGGACGCTAGGAGGCAGCGATCATGCTATTATAGAATTTTGGATAACTAGAGGAGGAAGACATGTGAAGACTCAAACTTCAAGGTTAGATTTTAGAAAGGCAGATTTTAAGAGACTCAGAAAGAGAATAAGAGGGATCCAATGGCTGGATGTCCTTAAGGACAAAAATGTCCAGGAAGGATGGGAAATTTTTAAAAATGAGATTCTCAAAGCACAATCGTTAACAATCCCGAAAAGTAGGAAGAATGGGAAGCATTTAAGGAAACCAGGATGGATGAACACAGAACTTAAACACATGCTAAAAAGAAAGAAGAAATGTTTATTAAATGGAAAGAGGGAGGCATATCTAAAGAAGATTATAATGCAGTCTGCAGATCCTGTAGGGCACGTATCAGGTTAGCTAAAGCTGACAATGAATTAAGGCTTACAAGAGATGTCAAAAGCAATAAAAAAGGATTTTGGGGGTATGTCAAAAGTAAAAGAAAAGTCAAAGATGCTATAGGATTTTTACAGGATGAAAATGGAGAAATGGTAAGAGAGGATGTCGAGAAGGCCGAACTTTTTAATTCCTATTTTGCATCTGTTTTCTCTCAGAAAGAAAATGTAACATCAACTGATCTTCACTGTCCTTTTAAAGGAATAGAGGAATCCAAGTTATCTGTAAACAGAAAGATTGTGAGGGAATATTTAGCCAACATAAATGAGTTCAAGTCTCCAGGTCCAGATGAATTACACCCCAGAGTACTGAAGGAGATCATAGAAGAAATTTTAGAACCACTCTCCATAATCTTTGAAAATTCTTGGAGAACAGGAGAAGTCACAGAAGACTGGAGAAGAGCAAATGTTGTTCCTATCTTCAAAAAGGGGAAGAAGGTGGACCCAGGGAACTATAGGCCGGTGAGTCTGACTTCTATACCAGGAAAGATCTTTGAACAAATTATTAAACAACATGTATGTAAGTACATGGATAAGAATGAAGTGATTAACCAGAGTCAGCATGGGTTTGTAACTAACAAGTCATGTCAGACTAACTTAATTTCCTTCTATGACAGAATCACTGACTGGGTGGATCAGGGAAATGCTGTAGATATAGTATATCTGGACTTCAGCAAAGCATTTGACAAAGTATCTCACACCATCCTTATTGAAAAAATGACCAAGTATGCAATGGACCAGGCAACTGTTAGGTGGATTCATAACTGGCTTAGTGATCGGACTCAAAGGGTGGTTGTAAATGGCTTCACATCCAGCTGGATGAATGTCTCAAGTGGGGTACCACAGGGCTCCGTCCTGGGACCTGTATTGTTCAACATCTTTATCAATGATTTAGATGAAGGAATCGAGGGTAAACTGATTAAATTTGCTGATGACACAAAGCTAGGAGGGATAGCTAATACTAGAGAAGAGAGAGAGAGGATTCAAAAAGACCTAAATAAACTGGAGCAGTGGGCAGCAACCAACAGAATGGTTTTTAACAGGGAAAAATGCAAAGTACTACATCTGGGCAATAAAAATGAAAAAAGCATATACAGAATGGGAGGAATAGAGCTAAGCAACAGTACATGTGAAAAAGACTTAGGTATACTAATAGATCATAGACTGAACATGAGTCAACAGTGTGATGCAGCAGCAAAAAAGGCAAATACAATTCTGGGATGTATTAATAGAAGCATACAGTCTAGATCACGTGAAGTCATTATCGCACTTTACTCCTCTTTGGTCAGACCTCATCTGGAATACTGTGTACAGTTTTGGGCACCATATTTTAAAAAAGACATAGACAAACTGGAGCAAGTTCAGAGAAGAGCGACCAGAATGGTGACTGGTCTGCAAACCATGTCCTATGAGGAACGGTTGCAGGATTTGGGAATGTTTAGCTTGCAAAAAAGAAGACTGAGAGGAGACTTAATAGCTGTCTACAAATATGTCAAGGGCTGTCACATTGTAGAAGGATCATCTTTATTCTCATTTGCACAAGGAAAGACTAGAAGCAATGGGATGAAACTAAATGGGAGGAAACACAGATTAGATATTAGAAAAAACTTTTTGACAGTTAGGGTGATTAATGAGTGGAACAGGCTGCCACGAGAGGTGGTGAGTTCCCCTTCAATGGACGTCTTCAAACAGAGGCTGGACAGACATCTGTCTGAGATGATTTAGTGAATCCTGCTTTGAGCAGGGGGTTGGACCAGATGACCCAGGAGGTCCCTTCCAACTCTACCATTCTATGATTCTATGATTCTATGATTCTACTAGGTCATGGGTCTCCCAGCCGGACAATGACGCCAAATATACTTTAAGAAGCCCCCAGAAATGGATGGAAACAAAGTGCTGGAGAGATCTGAAGTGGCAGCAATGAGTTCGGATCTAAATCCCATTGATCGCCGGTGGAGAGATCTTACAATTGCAGTTGGTAGAAGACGCCTTCAAATATGAGAGACCTGGAGCAGATAGCAATAGAAGAGTGGTACAAAATTCCATTTGAGAGATGTAACAAGCTTGTTGATGGTTATATGGGGGGCAATTGATTGCAGTTATTTATTCCAATGGGTGCAACCAAACATTAAGTTAAGGGCGCCAACAATTTTGTCTGCCCCATTTTTGGGGTTTTGTGTGAAATTATGTTACATTTGCCTTTGTTTCTCAGTTTTTTTTGTGTTGTTCCCATACACACAAAGGAAATAAACATGTGTATAACAAAATGTGTGGAATTGCAATAATTTTCTGAGAGAAACACAATTTCAAGGGAGCCAACACTTTTGGCCACGACTGTATGTTCAATATAAGGATGGTATGTCCCCTCTCCAGAGATGGCTTTATGGATTTTAATTTTTCTCTATGACACTGTACACTAGTGCACTTTCCTCCTTGTATAATAGAGCTCTGTCCTCCCTGTGTATAAGAACACTGTCCTACTCCAAATAAGAGCGCCGTCCGTCTTATATACTACAGCATTGTCCTCATGTATATAAGAGTGCTGTCCTCCCTGTACACTTTATCACTGCCCTCCTCTACACATGAGCTCTGTCTTCCCTTATACTAGAGCACTGTCCTCTTGTATACTAGAGCACTGTCCTCCAGTAAACTAGAGCGCTGTTCTTCCTGTATATTAGAGTGCTATTCTTCCTGTATATTAGAGCACTGTCCTCCAGTAAACAAGAGTGTTGTCCTTCTGTACACTATAGCTCTGTCCTCCCTGTAAACTCGAATGCTGTTGTCATGCTCCTAGGTTCAAACCCTTGAGTCTGTGTTTGGTTTTCGGCTTCTCTATCCGCCGAGCCAGTGCAGACATATCTTTTCCCTGGGTGTTTTATTCCTGTTATTCTGGATGCAGTCTGTTTAGCTAACACAGGTGTTTTCATTTGTCTGCCCTATCACCTTTCGGGTGCAGTTTTATACCCTTTTTCCCTGCTGGCGTTTCCTGTTGGTGATGGATTCATTTCGATGTTCTGTTGATGTTTAAGGCCAGTCTGTGAAATTACAGCTGTTTTCCCTTTGCTATTTCTGTGCTTTAATCTGCGCCTATCTCTTGTTTATCTTTAAGAAGTAGGCAGTATATTTTCTAACAGTAATTGTTTGATTCTCTGTTTGGTATTTCGTCATTTACTTTACTCACTCTGGGATCTTTCCTTTGTTCAGCACATTTTCCCTCGTGTAGGTAATTTACACTCTACTCTGCCCTCCAGTCCTTTAGGAGGAACATGAAACACTAGATGGTGTCATGGTTTCAACATTGACTGTGGCCAAGAAACACTGTGAGTGACAACTCAGGCGCCCTATTGCATTTGGAGTGTGCTAGACTGTCAGTTTTGTGAGTGACAGTCCAGTTATGGAATCTGATCCTGGGCTGTGCTGGGTTGTCAACATTTTGATTGACAGCTTTGCTGCTCAATCTGGTTTAGTCAGTGGGCATTTCACCAGGTGCCTCCCATCCTTAATCATTTGCAAGGTATTTAGCTGGCTAGCTGTTAGTAGTCAGTGTCAGTTGTAGATTTGCTTAACTTAGGTGTGTTTGCTTAGCCCTGTGTCTCTTTCCTCTGACCTTGTTGCCGGACCTAGGATTTGTCGTGACTATTCTTATAGATTATCCCTCCTGCTCTTGATGCTCTCTGATGCTCTCTGATTTCAGGTATCTGACCCCGGACTTGTCCTCTGACTATTCAATTGTTTTACTCCCTTGTCTTGATGTCCCCTTCTGGCATTTGACCCCAGACTGTTTCCTGACCACTACTTTGACTCACCCCTCTGTACTATGGGCCGTCCTGTTATCTGACTTTGGACCTCCTGACTACCCTTTGACTCAGCGTAATAGATGGCCTTTTAGGCAGTTATTTGTCAGATTTGCCATCTTCTAGCCTGTGGTTAGGGCCATCAATGCTTATGCAGGAACCACTAGGGACTGCTGGGTCAGAATCTCTTGTCTGTACAGGAAACGGCAGGGTCAGTTGCAGTTTTTTAGTTTGTTGCCTATTCTCCTGTGTGAATTGCTACACTAGCATAACATTATCGCCAGCCCACTCATTTTTTTGTGTGTGGCCTAAGAAGCCATTATGAACGCTGTGGACACCATTACCATGCAATTGTGGTCCTTATCGTCGTCGGTGGCAGATATGAAGCAGCAATATCAACATGTGTTAACAGCTGCTACGCAGGTTCTACAACACCTAAAACTGCCTTCTGAGCCTAAGGTAAATTTGCCAGATTTTTTTGACAGGGACCGAAGTAAGTTTTCCAGTTTTCTCTCTTCATGTAAGTAGAGATGAGCGGTGTTCGACTTGAACTGTTCACCAATCTCAAATTCGAGCTGTTTTGGGCGGTGTTCGAGCCGTTCGACGAACCCGAACGATTTGCAAAAATCCGGCTGTTCGAGGTTATGTTCGATAACTGTTCGTGCACCAAAATCATAACTGGATTTTTTCTCAGTAATGATGAAAATTAATGTTAATCCGCAGTTTGAGTGTACAGCGGGGCGGGGGAGGGGCAGGGGATGGATCTCTGCAGAAATAATGAAGATCTCCATTTTTTTTCTCTTTCCCGCATTTACAGTGGGGAGGTGCAATCTGTCAGCCTATCAGCAGCGCACACACGGAGCGAAGTGCTTTTTTTTCACACAAGCAAGGGCATGTGTGATTGGCAGTGTATGTCACATGTCCTTGCCCTATAAGACCAAGCCATTTTCCCCGTCGCCACCATTTTCTCACTGCTGCAGCTGAGTGTTAGACGGCACCGCTGCTGCTGTGGGCGCTATACTTTGTAACTGTGTGAATTGCAAGCGAATTTGCTCTTAAATAGACAGATAGGTTTAGGGAGTAGGTATTAGTTGTAATTGCAGCCCTTTTGAGGGTTAGGTTACAGCAGTTCCTAGCACTTTTTGCCAGGCAGGTCTGTGCCAGTGCTGTGCAAGTGTTTTTCACAGCATTTGGCTAAATCTAGCTAAGCCAATCCTTTTGGGCCTCTAGCAGTGTGTGTTAGTCAGTGGAGTAGCCTATCTGTGTTGCAAGCTACACCACCTGTGTATCTAATACCAATTTTTTACTGCATCTAGCCCAGTAAATCCTTTTGGGCATAGTAGCAGTGTCTGGTAGTCAGTGGAGTAGCCCATCTGTACCAAGCTACACCACGTTTGTATTTAATAACAATTTTTACTGCATCTAGCCCAGTAAATCCTTTTGGGCCTGTAGCAGTGTCTGTTTCTCATTGTAGTAGCCCATCTGTACCAAGCTACACCACCTTTTATTTAATAACAATTTTTTACTGCATCTAGCCAAGTAAAACCTTTTGGGCATAGTAGCAGTGTCTGTTACTCATTTTAGTAGCCCATTTGTACCAAGCTACACCACCTTTGTATTTAATAACAATTTTTTACTGCATCTAGCCCAGTAAATCCTTTTGGTCCTGTAGCAGTGTCTGTTACTCATTGTAGTAGCCCATCTGTACCAAGCTACACCACCTTTGTATTTAATAACAATTTTTTACTGCATCTAGTCAAGTAAAACCTTTTGGGCATAGTAGCAGGGTCTGGTAGTTAGTGGAGTAGCCCATCTGTACCAAGTTACACCACCTTTGTATTTAATAACAATTTTTTACTGCATCTAGCCAAGTAAAACCTTTTGGGCATAGTAGCAGTGTCTGTTACTCATTGTAGTAGCCCATCTGTACCAAGCTACACCACCTTTGTATTTAATAACTTTTTTTACTGCATCTAGCCCAGTAAATCCTTTTGGGCCTGTAGCAGTGTCTGTTACACATTGTAGTAGCCCATCTGTACCAAGCTACACCACCTTTGTATTTAATAACAATTTTTTACTGCATCTAGCCCAGTAAATACTTTTGGGCCTGTAGCAGTGTCTGTTACTCATTGGAGTAGCCCATCTGTATCAAGCTACACCACCTTTGCATTTAATAACATTTTTTTACTGCATCTAGCCAAGTAAAACCTTTTGGGCCTGTAGCAGTGTCTGGTAGTCAGTGGAGTAGCCCATCTGTACCAAGCTACACCACCTTTGTATTTAATAACAATTTTTTACTGCATCTAGCCAACTAAAACCTTTTGGGCATAGTAGCAGTGTCTGTTACTCATTGTAGTAGCCCATCTGTACCAAGCTACACCACCTTTGTATTTAATAACAATTTTTTACTGCATCTAGCCAAGTAAAACCTTTTGGGCATAGTAGCAGTGTCTGTTACTCATTGGAGTAGCCCATCTGTACCAAGCTACACCACCTTTGTATTTAATAACAATTTTTTACTGCATCTAGCCCAGTAAATACTTTTGGGCCTGTAGCAGTGTCTGTTACTCTTTGGAGTAGCCCATCTGTACCAAGCTACACCATCTTTGTATTTAATAACAATTTTTTACTGCATCTAGCCCAGTAAATACTTTTGGGCCTGTAGCAGTGTCTGTTACTCATTGTAGTAGCCCATCAGTACCAAGCTACACCACCTGTGTATCTAATAAAATAGTTTTACTGCATCTAACCCAGCCAATCCTTTTGGGCTAGTACCACAGTTTGGGCACTCAGCTTTGCTCGATTTCCATCCATTGTTTTTTGTGCAAACAACTACAGAGTTGTCAATTAGTTAACCACCAAAATGAGTGGCGAAAGGCCTGCTGCAGGTGGAAAGGGGAATAGGCGTGTTGGAAAGGGAAAAAAAGGTTGTGTCCGTGGGGTAGGTGTTAAAGCAACAGTAACATCTGCAGAAGAAAGACCATCTTCCAGCCAAACTAAGATGTCTACTTCTTTTCGTGGACAATGTGATACGATCCCTTTCTTACGGACACGCCCATCGCTACAAATTCCAGATGAGGCACAAAAACAGCAGGTGCTTCAACGGATATCAAGTGCTCCTTAAAGTGGGCTCTCCTCCACCTCAACTTCAACATCACAAATACTCCAGTCCTCAGAGGTGTCACCCCAATCGCACTTGCTTCCTCACAGCTCCCAAGTCTCCAGCTGCCCGTCTGAGTATGGGGTAACACAGATGGTTGAGTCTGCAGAGCTGTTTACTCATACTATAGCCTGGGAATCAGAGGTCGGCTCCAGAGCTTCTGTGAATCCAGACGAGGAAATGATCTGCACTGATGCCCAGAATCTTTATGAGTCGGATCCAGGACCAGATGAAGAAGGTTCTGAGCATAATGTAGACCCTCGTCCCCAAACTGTAACTCCTGTTGGTGGAGACAATGATGAAGACGATGATGAGACTCAAATACCCGATTGGAGCGACAACTTGACTTTTCGGTCAGGGCAGGAAGAGGTTGGCTCTGAGGACGACGGGTGTGAGAACACACAGGGTGATGATGACGAGGTTGGAGATCCCACTTACTGTCAACCCACAGTCAGCCAGTCGATGAGGTCAGCAGAGGAGGTGGAGGAGGATGCTATTGACGACGAGGTTAGGTTGCGCCTTCCTGGACAGAGACGTACTGGAAGCAGGTCAACAACTGCATCCTCAACCACAACTCTGCCTCTGACCACAAGTCGTGGTGGCTCTTCAGGTCGCATGGGCTCTAAACCTTGCATAGCCTGGGCATTTTTTGAGATCGCTAAGGATGACCCAACTCATGTCATCTGTAACATTTGTCACCAAAAGCTAAGTAGAGGCCAAAAAAACAATAGTTTGAGTACTTTATGCTTGAACCGTCACATGGATATGAAGCATAAGTTGCAGTGCGAAGCTCACTGTGCTACAATGCGGCCTAGCGGGCCGGGCCAACCACCATCTGCCCCACCTGTGTCATCCTGGGGAGACTAAAAGCTTGAGGATTTTGGAAAATCACACACCAACCATTTTAAGCAACTCTGGGATAATTGATACCACTTAAGTGGTGTCTGTGCCACAATTTTTGGAAAAAATGGAGACTCTTTTTGGAGTCCCCTTGCTGTGTTTTACATGACGTTGGCATCGTCAATTCCAGGTGGGTCGGGTCTCCCCCCCCCTTTTAACCGTAAGAAACTACATACACTATGGCTTGGGGTAACACAGATGGTTGAGTCTGAAGAGCTGTTTACTCATACTATAGCCTGGGAATCAGAGGTCTGCTCCAAAGCTTCAGTGTCTGCTAGTCAGCGGAGTAGCCACAGCCTGTAGATCTAATTACAATTTTTTAACTGCATCTAGCCCAGGCAATACTTTGGGCCTAGTAGCAGTGTCTGCTAGTCAGCGGAGTATCCCAGCTGTTAAGCAAGCTACACCACCTGTGGTTTGGACACTTAATTTTTTCAAAGGAAATGCTTCGGGCCCCCGGGACACTCAGTGAAGAGCATCAGGGAGGCGCCCCAAGGCAAAGGAGCTGGGACTGGCGGTAGCACGCCTTGCGGTGGACCGCCAAGCTCGATCCTTATAAAAGCTTTTTAACTGCAGCAGCTTTAGTGGACGCTACTGGAGCTGGAATTACCGCGGCTGCTGGCATCAGACTTGCCCTCCAATAGATCCTTGTAAAAGGATTTAAAGTGTACTCATTCAAATTACAGAGCCAATTTAAATTACAGAGCTTAGACCTGCCTCCACCGCGGGGGGGCTCGACCCACCAGCGGAAAGGCACCAGTATTGGGCGAGGGGGGCAGGCCATCAGGGTCCACCGCGGCTCTGGCACAAACCCGGCGACACGGAGGTCGCACGGGCAGGAACGGACTGGCCGTGTCGGCTTCGCACTCCAGCATAGTCCCTCTGCCCGCTCGCGCCCGTAACCTCAAAGGGATGCGCAAGCGGCTTTTCTTCCCAGGGCTGTTCCCCGCCCAGCAGGAACGTGGGGGAGCTCAGGTCGGCCTTCCACTGTACTCCCTTACCTCCCTCGCCCTCTTTCCTTCTTCCGTTCTCAATTTAACCCCTCGGCTCTGTGGTGTCCGCTCTCCCTCCAGCTCTCTCCTTCTCACAGGTGGACTACCGCGTGTATTCACACTGTGGCGAATCTTTTGGGCCCAGGCATAAGAAGTTGTCGAGGTAATGGATAATATGTGCCCCCTTAGAAACGTCAATTACAACCCATTCGAGGAAGCAACTAAATGCCTCAAATAGTGAGCAGGATCTGGAGCACCCCATGGGCAAACAGCGATCTATATAGTATGCTCCTTCCCAGAAGCAGCCCAATAGGTGGACACTATTCGGAGGCACAGGTAGTAAGTAACCGGAACGCAGCATCAATGTCTGTTTTGGCCATTAGGGTGACCCTTCCCAACTTCTTGATCCGCCTGATTGCCTTGTCAAAGGATGTACAGTATATACTACTGTACTTGGTTCCGCGTCGATGTTGTCGTTTACTGACCTGCCCCTTGGATATGACAAATGGTGGATTAGTCCGAATGTATTGGGTTCCGTTTTTGGAACAACTCACAACGGGGATACCACTACGTCTTGTAAGGAAAGTGTTCTGAATGGAACCGCCATTCTACCTAAAGATATTTCTCTTTTTAATTTTCTTGTCACGATGTCTGGGTGTTGGTAGGCTGATTTTAGATTTTTACTCCAGCCTTTCTTGATTTTAGAAGGGCATGACATGCCTATATCTGTGTCTCCCCCTCCTTTTACTCCTCCACCTCTTTTCTTTTCGCATGACTATATGTACTTGTCACTTTTCCATGTGTTAGTTGTGTCTTCTGAGCAGTTTGTCAGCTTTTGGACACCTTTGAAGGTGTTTTCTATGTGTTTCTATGTGTTTTTGTTTGCCTGCCATTGGTTTTAACGGTGTTTGACGAACAGTTCAGCATACACACCGGTGTTCGACGAACCGAACCCGAACACTACGGGGGTGGCTCAACTCTACATGTAAGTTGTCTTTTTGTCTCCGTCCTGTTTCATTCGGAGAAGAGAGTCCATGTGCGGGTATTGTTCTGTCGTTGCTCCGTGGAGATCTTCAGGCTTGGACATTTATTCTGCATAAGGATTCTCCAGTGTTTTCCTCAGTAGATGCTTTTTTTCTCTGCTCTGGGGCTCATTTATGACGACCCTGATAAAGTCGCTGTTGCTGAATCAATGATCCACAGGTTGGTTCAGGAAAAACGTAGTGTGGAAGAATACTGCTCTCAGTTTAGACGCTGGGCAGTGGAGACCTCCTGGAATGACCCAGCTCTTCGCAGTCAATTTTGACAGGATCTTACTAGTCACATAAGAGATATGGTGGTTCATAGTCCCTCCCCATTGTCCCTGGATGAGGGCATGTCACTGGCAGTCGGTTTGGACAGAAGTCTAAGGGATAAGAAAACATTCAAGGGTGTTTTAGTGACTTCCCTCTCTCATCCTATTGAGGCAGGAGAACCGATGCAAATTGGGGCCTTCAGAGAGTTCAAGGAGGAAAGTAAACTTAAAACACCGGCTCGTTTCTGTCTATACTGCGGTCAAACAGGTCATGAAATGATTTTATGTTTCAAATACAATAATGAATTTCTTAAAGCTAAAGAGAGAGAAAGAAAAGAATCATTAATATGTAAGGACACTGTTTCTGGAGGTTTGAGGTTATCTCATATGCAGACTACTGGTTGTTTTTTACAAGTGTCTTTGGTTACCAAGTCTGGAATTATGGTTACCTCTTCATTTGTTGACTTGGGTTGCACCTCAGATCGAATTGACAGTGATTTGCTGTCGAGTATGGGTACACAGTTACAACTGTTGGTCATCCTGTATCCGCAATTGATAGTTCTCCCTTTACCCAAACTCATGTTACCTCTAAGGTTGAGAATGTGGGTATGAAAGTGGGTGTGTTACACACAGAATCGATTTCATTCATGGCTGTTCCTTCCTTGCCAGCTAAAGTTGTGTTGGGTATGCCCTAGTTGCTGAAAACCAATCCTATCATCAATTGGGAGACTCATAAGGTTAAGTCTTGGAGGAATTTCTGTTTTTCCAGTTGTTTAGCTTAATACCTGTCATCTATAAGATCTTCACCTCCCGATTTTGTTCAGGATTGTGAGGAACGTTTTCCTGGGACTGAGCGTGAATTTCTTCCCCTGCATAGATCTTATGATTGTGCTCAGATGGACCCCATTAAGTTACAGGCCTTCCTGGATTGGCTGTAACCAACTAATCTTAAAACTTTACAGAGGTTCTTAGGTTTCGCCAATTGTTGTCATAAGTTCATTATGAACTTTTCAGTCATAGTCAAACCTCTTACTGATATGACCAAGAAGGGTGCTGACTTTTCCTCTTGATCTACTGAGGCTGTTGGTGCTTTTGCTGCTCTCAAGACGGCCTTTTCTAAAGCTCTAGTCCTCAGTCAACCTGATGTTGATTTGCCTTTTGTTGTTGAGGTAGACGCTTCTTCCGTGGGGGTGGGTGCTGTTCTTTCGCAGAAGAAGGGTGGTTGCTTTCATCCTTGTGGGGTTTTTTTCTAAAAAAATTCTCCCAAGAAGAGTCCAATTATAATAGAGGCGATCAGAAACTCTTAGCTGTCAAGAGAGATTTCGAGGAGTGGAGGCATTGGTTGGAGGAGGCTAGGCATAGAGTAACAGTCCTAACTAGGCACAAAAATTTACTATGTGTTGATGCTGCTGAGTGCTTGAATACTAGACAGACTCATGTGTTTTCTTTGTTGCTCAGTTCAATTTCTCTATGACATATATCCCTGGTACTAAGGCTGATGCTTTATCACGTAGTTTTGTTCCGGAGTATGAGGGGGAGCAAGTGTTGGGTTCCAGATGCTTCAGACGTTGACAGCAACATTGCGTTAAGTGGAAAGGTTTCGGCCCGGAGGATAATTCCAGGGTCGATGCAAAAGATTTGCATGCGGGGTGCCTAGTGAGGACGTTCTGTCAGCAGCATCAGCAGTTGGGGATTTCTGTGGGTCCAGTGGCCCCTCGTTGAAGGGAGGGTACTGTTATGCTCCTGGGTTCGAACCCTTGAATCTGTGTTTGGTTGTCGGCTCCTCTATCTGCCAAGCCACTTCAGACACACCTTTTCTCCGGGTATTTAATTTCTTTTATTCTGGCTGCAGTCCGTTTAGCTACCATGTTTTCATTTGTCTGCCCTGTCGTCTTTTGGGTGCAGCTTTATATTCTTTCACCCTGCTGGCATTTTCTGCTGGTGATAGATTCATTTAGAAGTTCTGACATTCTCTTGATGTTTAGAGCCGGACTGTGAAATTCCAGTTAAGTGTGTTCGCTTTGCTGTTTCTGTGCTATACTCTGCACCTATCTCCTGTTTATCTTTAGGAAGTAGGCAGAATATTTTCTAACAATACAAGTTTTATTCTTTGGTATTTTGTGATTTACTTTACTCACTCTGGGATCTTTCCTTTGTTCAGCACACTTTCCCTCTTGTAGGTCATTTACACTCTGCTCTGCCCTCTTGTTCTTTAGGAGGAATATAAAGCACTCAATGGCCTTTTAGGCAGTTATAGGTCCGAGTTGCCATCTTCTAGCCTGTTGTTAGGGCCATCAATGCTCAGGAACCACTAGGAACTGCTGGGTCAGGATCTCTAGTCTGTATAGGAACCAGCAGGGTCAGTTGCAGTTTTTTAGCTTCTTACCTATTTTCGTAAGTGAGTTGCTACGCTAGCATAACAGTTGTCTTCCTGTACACTAAACTGCTATACTCCCTGTATACTAGAATGCTGTCCTCCCTATATACAAGAGTGCTGTCCACTTCGATATTAGAGCACTGTCCTCCCTGTATATAAAAGCAATGTCCTACAAGTATGCTAGAATGCAGTACTTCTGTACACTAGAGCGCTGTCCTCCATACTGTATATACTAGGGCGCAGTCCTCCCTGTATACAAAAGCACTGCTGTCCTTCTGTACATTACAGTGCTGTATATTAGTGTTGGCCTTTCTGTATACATGAGGATTGTCCACACTGTATAATAGAGCGTTGTCCTTCTGTGTACTAGAGCACTGTTCTCCTGTATACTAGAGCTTAGCCTCCCTATATACTAGGGGACTGTCCTCCCATTATACAAGAGCGCTGTCCTCCTCTAACCTAAATCGCTGTCCTTTTATACACTAGTGTGCTGTCCTCCTGTATACTAGAGTGCTATTCTTCTGTATAATATAGCACTGTCCTGCCTGCATACTAGAGTGTTGTCCTTCTGTATACTAGAGCACTCTCCTCCCTGCATACTAGAGTGCTGTCCTCCCTGCATGCTATAGCTCATCTCTCCTGTATATTAGAGCGCTGTCTTCCCTGTCCTCCCTATATGCTAGAGCTCTGTCCTCCTCATATACTAGAGCGCTATCCTGTCTGTATATAGGAGTGTGAAGGATGAAATCGGGGAGGATTCATTCAGATCCCACTGCTGCCACCAGTTTGTCAAGAATAATAGCCGGGGGCATCGCACAGTTCCCGCCGCTGTCACCACATTGTCACAGAAGACACCGGAGAGATCACCCAGATCTCACCGCTGCCACCAGTTCTTCAGGGAACACAAATTCAGGGTGGATGAGAGTTCGTTCTGCACCGGTGTCCTTGAGCCCCACAGTGACAGTGTCGCCCACAGTGACCGGTTGCAAGCTTTCACAGGCCCTCCCAGCAGCCCCACCCACAAAAAGAACAGCCGCAGTAGGCCCATGGGCCTCAGATGTGGGGTTTCTATTCTTCCTCTTTGGTGAGGTGAGGCTGATATGGCCAGTCCGGTCACACGTTTAGCACCGTCGGGAGTCAGATGCAGGCCAGGTGCTGAAAGCTGGGTCGACAGCCCCCGAGGACCAGCTGGCAGGAGCATTAGGTGTTGGCTTACCCCCTTTCCAACTGGCTATGGCTGACTTCCACACCTCAGGTGCATGGTTGACCTCATAGGTATTGGCAATCTGTGCAGCCTTGGCGGCCTCCTTTGGCTCTTGGTCCATCACAAACTGTCGCACCTCCACAGGTCCCTTCCAACTCTACCATTCTATGATTCTATGATTCTATGAAGAATAAATTGATTCTTCAACATCCATTCACTACCATTCTATGATTCTATGATTCTATGAAGAATAAATTGATTCTTCACCATCAGGTCCTTCAATCCCTCAAAGGTGGTAACCGATATTCCCTGAACCCACTGATCGAAATTGGTTCTGAGCCCTTCTACCACATTACCAAAGCTGTCATGGGGTCCACGTTGGGGGGTCCGGAACTTTTTTTGGTACAGGAGTCAGCTGAAATTTCCTTATCAGGGCCGGTTTGATGGCCTCATACTCTCCATCATGTTCTCGAGGGAGAGAGGCGAACACCTCCAGAGCTTTGTCTCATAGCCCTGGGGTTAAATATTGGGCCCACTGGTCATTAGGCAACTGGTACTGTCTGCAGGCCTTTTCAGACGCCCTCAAAAATGTGTCCAGATCCACGTCCTTTCCCATGACAGGAAAGTGATCAAGACAGGGTTCAAAGGTGTTGACATTACGGGACTCGCTGTTTAGTGCGGTGGATGGTCAGATTAATTTCAGCTGGTGCTCTTGCTCGGCTTGTTGCTACTCTCGCTCAGCCTGTCACTCCTCTCGTTTGGCCTGGGCTTGCTGCACAACTTGTCGCTCAGCAGCCTCTCAGTATTGCTAAATCAGCTTCAGTCGTTCGTCTCTGTTGTCTGCGTCGAGTTGCAGTATGGCCATCTGCAGGTGGGGGGCTCCATGCTACCCTGGTTGTGTATGTGGCTTGCATCCACAAGTGGGACCTCTGCAGTAATGCCACCTACGCCTTGGCATGCCTCTCCTTCATCATAGCTCCAGGGACGGACTTGCTCTGTGTCCTGTTGCACCATCTCAGTGGTCATTTGCTGCCTGTTTTTGCCAGTGGAGTCAATTTGTCTGACCATACAGACGGCAGTCTCCTTCTTCAGCTGGCTGTACCAGGCCTCCCGAACTGTAGCCATGATTGCCAAATAAAAGACGGGGGAAAAACAAGAGAGGGGAAGGGGAATAATTTCTACATGTACAATATTGTCGCAAGTGTAAATAAACACTGAGTCTGATCCTCAAAATGCTGCACAGAATCCTCGCAAGTACCATACAAGTTTTTAGTGACAGGGATGATTGCTCAATCCCAGATCACTAATGCTCTGTAATATCTCACCTCTTGCCGCCAGTTATCAAGGATGACACCGGGGGAAAGTAATGCAGATCCCACCTCTGCCATCAGTTTGTCAAGGATAACAGCCGGAGGGGTCGCGCAGATCCCACTGGTGCCACCAGTTTGTCAAGGGATGCAACTCCACTGCCTCCAATCATCAGGGCAATTTCGCAATTGACTTCCGCTAGTACTACTCCTCTGATTCCAACATATGTAATACATATATATATATATATATATACATATATATATATATATATATATACAAATACGGTCACTCCCAACTCCACATTAACAAAAATAGGAACCACTACTAGTTGCCAACACCAATTGTTTATTCGGGCTGATTGGACGCCCATTACATGTAGCGTGTGGTTTCAGGGATGCGGTTTAAAGAGCAAGAGGAACAGAACGTTTAATTTTTATATATTTAATCCAGAAAGGTAGGCAGTGCTTATAATAAATATGAAAAGATGATACAAAAAGGGAATAAAACAATATGGTAGGTACAACTACATGAAATAAAAAGGAATAACGAAAGAGAATTACTAAACCTGATGTCATGGAAATGGCTCAGAGCTTAGCGAAGGGAGTTACTTCTTAGTAAAATGGACAGGACCCACAGCAAGCTATACCTTTCAAGGACTGACAAGTGACCCAAACCCAAATCAAACATGCCTCGATCACACCCATCCTTCAAAAGGAACCTGAAGACCCACCTCTTCCGACAACCGTACAACCTGCAGTAACCCTCGCTCCACCATACCGCTGCACGACCAGCTCTACCCCCACCTACTGTATCCTCACCCATCCCTTGTAGACTGTGAGCCCTCGCGGGCAGGGTCCTCGCTCCACCATACCGCTGCACGACCAGCTCTACCCCCACCTACTGTATCCTCACCCATCCTTTGTAGACTGTGAGCCCTCGCGGGCAGGGTCCTCTCTCCACCACACCGCTGCACGACCAGCTCTGCCCTCACCTACTGTATCCTCACCCATCCCTTGTAGATTGTGAGCCCTCGCGGGCAGGGTCCTCGCTCCACCACACCGCTGCACGACCAGCTCTACCCTCACCTACAGTATCCTCACCCATCCCTTGTAGACTGTGAGCCCTCGCAGGCAGGGTCCTCGCTCCACCATACCGCTGCACGACCAGCTGTACCCTCACCTACTGTATCCTCACCCATCCCCTGTAGACGGTGAGCCCTCGCGGGCAGGGTCCTCACTCCACCACATTACTGCATGACCAGCTCTACCCTCACCTACTGTATCCTCACGCATCCCTTGTAGACTGTGAGCCCTCGTGGGCAGGGTCCTCGCTCCACCACACCGCTGCACGACCAGCTCTACCCTCACCTACTGTATCCTCACCCATCCCTTGTAGACTGTGAGCCCTCGCGGGCAGGGTCCTCGCTCCACCATACCGCTCCACGACCAGCTCTGCCCTCACCTACTGTATCCTCACCCATCCCTTGTAGACTGTGAGCCCTCGCGGGCAGGGTCCTCTCTCCACCACACCACTGCACGACCAGCTCTGCCCTCACGTACTGTATCCTCACCCATCCCTTGTAGACTGTGAGCCCTCGCGGGCAGGGTCCTCGCTCCACCATACCGCTGCACGACCAGCTCTACCCTCACCTACTGTATCCTCACCCATCCCTTGTAGATTGTGAGCCCTCGCGGGCAGGGTCCTCGCTCCACCACACCGCTGCACGACCAGCTCTACCCTCACCTACTGTATCCTCACCCATCCCTTGTAGACTGTGAGCCCTCGCAGGCAGGGTCCTCGCTCCACCATACCGCTGCACGACCAGCTGTACCCTCACCTACTGTATCCTCACCCATCCCCTGTAGACGGTGAGCCCTCGCGGGCAGGGTCCTCACTCCACCACATTACTGCATGACCAGCTCTACCCTCACCTACTGTATCCTCACGCATCCCTTGTAGACTGTGAGCCCTCGTGGGCAGGGTCCTCGCTCCACCACACCGCTGCACGACCAGCTCTACCCTCACCTACTGTATCCTCACCCATCCCTTGTAGACTGTGAGCCCTCGCGGGCAGGGTCCTCGCTCCACCATACCGCTCCACGACCAGCTCTGCCCTCACCTACTGTATCCTCACCCATCCCTTGTAGACTGTGAGCCCTCGCGGGCAGGGTCCTCTCTCCACCACACCACTGCACGACCAGCTCTGCCCTCACGTACTGTATCCTCACCCATCCCTTGTAGACTGTGAGCCCTCGCGGGCAGGGTCCTCGCTCCACCATACCGCTGCACGACCAGCTCTACCCTCACCTACTGTATCCTCACCCATCCCTTGTAGATTGTGAGCCCTCGCGGGCAGGGTCCTCGCTCCACCATACCGCTGCACGACCAGCTCTACCCTCACCTACTGTATCCTCACCCATCTCTTGTAGACTGTGAGCCCTCGCGGGCTGGGTATTCGCTCCACCATACTGCTCCACGACCAGCTCTGCCCTGACCTACTGTATCCTCACCCATCCCTTGTAGACTGTGAGCCCTCACGGGCAGGGTCCTCGCTCCACCACACCGCTGCATGACCAGCTCTACCCTCACCTACTGTATCCTCACCCATCCCTTGTAGACTGTGAGCCCTCACGGGCAGGGTCCTCGCTCCACCATACCGCTGCACGACCAGCTCTGCCCTCACCTACTGTATCCTCACCCATCCCTTGTAGACTGTGAGCCCTCACGGGCAGGGTCCTCGCTCCACCATACCGCTGCACGACCAGCTCTACCCTCACCTACTGTATCCTCACCCATCCCTTGTAGACTGTGAGCTCTCGCGGGCAGAGTCCTCGCTCCACCATACCGCTGCACGACCAGCTCTGCCCTCACCTACTGTATCCTCACCCATCCCCTGTAGATTGTGAGCCCTCGCGGGCAGAGTCCTCGTTCCACCATACCGCTGCACGACCAGCTCTATCCTCACCTAATGTATCCTCACCCATCCCTTGTAGACCGTGAGCCCTCGCGGGCAGGGTCCTCGCTCCACCATACCGCTGCACGACCAGCTCTACCCTCACCTACTGTATCCTCACCCATCCCTTGTAGACTGTGAGCCCTCGCGGGCAGGGTCCCCGCTCCACCATACCGCTGCACGACCAGATCTACCCTCACCTACTGTATCCTCATCCATCCCTTGTAGACTGTGAGCCCTCGCGGGCAGGGTCCTCGCTCCACCATACCGCTGCACGACCAGCTCTGCCCTCACCTACTGTATCCTCACCCATCCCCTGTAGATTGTGAGCCCTCGCGGGCAGGGTCCCCGCTCCACCATACCGCTGCACGACCAGCTCTGCCCTCACCTACTGTATCCTCACCCATCCCTTGTAGATGGTGAGCCCTCGCGGGCAGGGTCCTCGCACCTCCTGTACCAATCGGCATCACGTTTTGTTCAAGATTATTGTAATTGTTCTTGTATGTATACCCCTTTTTCACATATAAAGCGCCATGGAATAAATGGCGCTGTAATAATAATAAATAATAATAAATAATAATAATACTGTTTATTATTATATCACGGTTACACCCCCATACCTCCCCTTGATGAGCACATGTGTGGGCTGATTGTGGGATGTGCTAGGTCTGTAAGAATTTTATGAAATCTCTCAATTTACAGGATATCTTCGCTATTCAAGGTCCCAGGCGGCAGATATTGTGATCAAGTTTCAAATCGCGATTTTACCTTTACATAAAGATAAAATATGGCCTGGATAGCATCGTCCACTGGACCTGTATTGAGTTGGAGGAGTTGATGTGAGTAAATGCGTTCTGTTCTTCCCTTCGCTATGACTCCAAAATTATTTCTCCCATAATTATCGAATCAATGCAAACCTTAATATTCATCTATGGCCACTGGCTCCGAAAGGTCTACAAAAGATTCTTTGATCAGAGGAAGCTTATGCCTGGGAAGTATACTTCTCCTCTGTGTAAATGAATCTCCCTGTTGTAATTACCTGGTCAATGTAGGGGGCAACTACTTCAGAGGAAGTTGAAGTGTCAGCTTTATCCCTCTCTTCCTCTTTCCCTGTTATAATTAGCCCTTCTCAATTCCCCATATGTTCAATGTGAGGGTGATATGTCCCCTTCTCTGGAGATGCCTGTATGGATTTAAATTTTTCTCTATGACAAGGAGCGCTGTTCTCCTGTGTATTAGAGTGCTGTCCTTCTGTATACTAGAGCATAGTCCTCCCTATATACTAGGGCGCTGTCCTGGATGTATACAAGAGTGCTGTCCTCCTATGTACAAGAGTGCTGTCCTCACTATGTAATAGAGTGTTCTCCTTCTGTATACTAGAGAGTTGTTCCTCTGTATACCAGAGCATAGTCTACCTTGTATACTAGGGCGCTGTCCTCCTTGTTTACTAGAGCGCTGTCCTTCTTGTTTACTAGAGCACTGTCCTTCTTATTTACTAGAGCGTTGTCCTTCTTGTTTAGAGCGCTGTCCTTGTTTACTAGAGCGCTGTCCTTCTTGTTTACTTGAGCGCTGTCCTTGTTTACTAGAGCGCTGTCCTTCTTGTTTAGAGCGCTGTCCTTGTTTACTAGAGCACTGTCCTTCTTGTTTACTAGAGCACTGTCCTTCTTGTTTAGAGTGCTGTCCTTGTTTACTAGAGCGCTGTCCTTGTTTAGAGCACTGTCCTTGTTTACTAGAGCGCTGTCCTTCTTGTTTAGAGCGCTGTCCTTCTTGTTTACTAGAGCACTGTCCTTATTTACTAGAGCGCTGTCCTTCTTGTTTACTAGAGCGCTGTCCTTCTTGTTTAGAGCGCTGTCCTTGTTTACTAGAGCGCTTTCCTTCCTGTTTACTAGAGCGCTGTCCTTGTTTACTAGAGTGCTGTCCTTCTTGTTTAAAGCGCTGTCCTTGTTTACTAGAGCGCTGTCCTTCTTGTTTATTAGAGCGCTGTCCTTCTTGTTTAGAGCGCTGTCCTTGTTTACTAGAGCGCTGTCCTTCTTGTTTAGAGCGCTGTCCTTGTTTACTAGAGCACTGTCCTTCTTGTTTAGAGCGCTGTCCTTGTTTACTAGAGCGCTGTCCTTCTTGTTTAGAGCGCTGTCCTTCTTGTTTACTAGAGCGCTGTCCTCCCTGTATACTATAGAGTTGTCTTCCCTGTATAGTAGAGCGCTGTACTTCTTGTTTACTAGAGCGCTGTCCTTCTTGTTTACTAGAGCGCTGTCCTTGTTTACTAGAGCGCTGTCCTTCTTGTTTAGAGCGCTATCCTTGTTTACTAGAGCGCTGTCCTTCTTGTTTAGAGCGCTATCCTTGTTTACTAGAGCGCTGTCCTTCTTGTTTACTAGAGCGCTGTCCTTCTTGTTTAGAGCGCTGTCCTTGTTTACTAGAGCGCTGTCCTTCTTGTTTACTAGAGCGCTGTCCTTCCTGTATACCAGAGCACAGTCCTCCCTGTATAGTAGAGCGCTGTCCTCCCTTTATGCTTGATCGCTGTCCTACCATTATACAATAGTGTATAATCACTATATAATAGAACGTTGTCCTCCTGTATACTAGAGCTGTATCCTCCCTGTATACCAGAGCACTGTCCTCCCTGTATACCAGAGCACTGTCCTCCCTGTATACCAGAGCTCTGTCCTCCCTGTATACCAGAGCACTGTCCTCCCTGTATACCAGAGCACTGTCCTCCCTGTATACCAGAGCACTGTCCTCCCTGTATACCAGAGCTCTGTCCTCCCTGTATACAAGAGCACTGTCCTCCCTGTATACCAGAGCACTGTCCTCCCTGTATACCAGAGCTCTGTCCTCCCTATATACCAGAGCACTGTCCTCCCTGTATACCAGAGCTCTGTCTTCCCTGTATACCAGAGCTCTGTCCTCCCTGTATACCAGAGCACTGTCCTCCCTGTATACCAGAGCGCTGTCCTCCCTGTATACCAGAGCACTGTCCTCCCTGTATACCAGAGCACTGTCCTCCCTGTATACAAGAGCACTGTCCTCCCTGTATACCAGAGCACTGTCCTCCCTGTATACCAGAGCACTATCCTCCCTGTATACCAGAGCACTGTCTTCCCTGTATACCAGAGCACTGTCCTCCCTGTATACCAGAGCACTGTCCTCCCTGTATACCAGAGCACTGTCTTCCCTGTATACCAGAGCGCTGTCCTCCCTGTATACCAGAGCACTGTCATCCCTCTATTCAAGAGCACTGTCCTCCCTGTATACCAGAGCACTGTCCTCCCTGTATACCAGAGCACTGTCTTCCCTGTATACCAGAGCGCTGTCCTCCCTGTATACCAGAGCACTGTCATCCCTCTATTCAAGAGCACTGTCCTCCCTGTATACCAGAGCACTGTCTTCCCTGTATACCAGAGCGCTGTCCTCCCTGTATACCAGAGCACTGTCCTCCCTCTATTCAAGAGCACTGTCCTCCCTGTATACCAGAGCACTGTCCTCCCTGTATACAAGAGCACTGTCCTCCCTGTATACCAGAGCACTGTCCTCCCTGTATACCAGAGCACTGTCCTCCCTGTATACCAGAGCACTGTCCTCCCTGTATACCAGAGCACTGTCCTCCCTGTATACAAGAGCTCTGTCCTCCCTGTATACCAGAGCACTGTCCTCCCTGTATACCAGAGCACTGTCCTCCTGTATACAAGAGCACTGTCCTCCCTGTATACCAGAGCACTGTCCACCCTGTATACCAGAGCACTGTCCTCCCTGTATACAAGAGCACTGTCCTCCCTGTATACCAGAGCACTGTCCTCCCTGTATACAAGAGCACTGTCCTCCCTGTATACCAGAGCACTGTCCTCCCTGTATACAAGAGCACTGTCCTCCCTGTATACCAGAGCACTGTCCTCCCTGTATACAAGAGCACTGTCCTCCCTGTATACCAGAGCACTGTCCTCCCTGTATACCAGAGCACTGTCCTCCCTGTATACAAGAGCACTATCCTCCCTGTATACCAGAGCACTGTCCTCCCTGTATACCAGAGCGCTGTCCTCCCTGTATACCAGAGCGCTGTCCTCCCTGAATACCAGAGCGCTGTCCTCCCTGTATACCAGAGCGCTGTCCTCCCTGTATACCAGAGCACTGTCCTCCCTGTATACCAGAGCACTGTTCTCCCTGTATACCAGACCACTGTCCTCCCTGTATACAAGAGCACTGTCCTCCCTGTATACAAGAGCACTGTCCTCCCTGTATACCAGAGCACTGTCCTCCCTGTATACCAGAGCACTGTCCTCCCTGTATACAAGAGCACTGTCCTCCCTGTATACAAGAGCACTATCCTCCCTGTATACCAGAGCTCTGTCCTCCCTGTATACCAGAGCAATGTCCTCCCTGTATACCAGAGCACTGTCCTCCCAGTATACCAGAGCTCTGTCCTCCCTGTATACCAGAGCACTGTCCTCCCTGTATACCAGAGCACTGTCCTCCCTGTATACCAGAGCACTATCCTCCCTGTATACCAGAGCACTGTCCTCCCTGTATACCAGAGCACTGTCCTTCCTGTATGCCAGAGCACTGTCCTCCCTGTATACAAGAGCACTGTCCTCCCTGTATACCAGAGCACTGTCCTCCCTGTATACAAGAGCACTGTCCTCCCTGTATACCAGAGCACTGTCCTCCCTGTATACCAGAGCACTGTCCTCCCTGTATACCAGAGCACTGTCCTCCCTATATACAAGAGCACTGTCCTCCCTGTATACCAGAGCACTGTCCTCCCTGTATACCAGAGCACTGTCCTCCCTGTATACAAGAGCACTGTCCTCCCTGTATACCAGAGCGCTGTCCTCCCTGTATACCAGAGCACTGTCCTCTCTGTATACCAGAGCACTGTCCTCCCTGTATACAAGAGCACTGTCCTCCCTGTATACCAGAGCACTGTCCTCCCTGTATACAAGAGCACTGTCCTCCCTGTATACCAGAGCACTGTGCTACCTGTATACAAGAGCACTGTCCTCCCTGTATACCAGAGCCCTGTGCTCCCTGTATACCAGAGCACTGTCCTCCCTGTATACCAGAGCACTGTCCTCCCTGTATACCAGAGCACTGTCCTCCCTGTATACCAGAGCACTGTCCTCCCTGTATACAAGAGCACTGTCCTCCCTGTATACCAGAGCACTGTCCTCCCTGTATACCAGAGCACTGTCCTCCCTGTATACCAGAGCACTGTCCTCCCTGTATACCAGAGCACTATCCTCCCTGTATACCAGAACTCTGTCCTCCCTGTATACCAGAGCACTGTCCTCCCTGTATACCAGAGCACTGTCCTCCCTGTATACCAGAGCACTGTCCTCCCTCTATTCAAGAGCACTGTCCTCCCTGTATACCAGAGCACTGTCCTCCCTGTATACCAGAGCACTGTCCTCCCTGTATACCAGAGCACTGTCCTCCCTGTATACCAGAGCACTGTCCTCCCTGTGTACAAGAGCTCTGTCCTCCCTGTATACCAGAGCACTGTCCTCCCTGTATACCAGAGCACTGTCCTCCCTGTATACAAGAGCACTGTCCTCCCTGTATACCAGAGCACTGTCCTCCCTGTATACAAGAGCTCTGTCCTCCCTGTATACCAGAGCACTGTCCTCCCTGTATACCAGAGCACTGTCCTCCCTGTATACCAGAGCACTGTCCTCCCTGTATACCAGAGCACTGTCCTCCCTGTATACAAGAGCACTGTCCTCCCTGTATACCAGAGCACTGTCCTCCCTGTATACCAGAGCACTGTCCTCCCTGTATACCAGAGCACTGTCCTCCCTGTATACCAGAGCACTGTCCTCCCTGTATACCAGAGCACTGTCCTCCCTGTATACCAGAGCACTGTCCTCCCTGTATACCAGAGCACTGTCCTCCCTGTATATCAGATCACTGTCCTCCCTGTATACAAGAGCTCTGTCCTCCCTGTATACCAGAGCACTGTCCTCCCTGTATACAAGAGCACTGTCCTCCCTGTATACCAGAGCACTGTCCTCCCTGTATACCAGAGCACTGTCCTCCCTGTATACAAGAGCTCTGTCCTCCCTGTATACAAGAGCACTGTCCTCCCTGTATACCAGAGCACTGTCCTCCCTGTATACCAGAGCACTGTCCTCCCTGTATACCAGAGCACTGTCCTCCCTGTATACCAGAGCACTGTCATCCCTCTATTCAAGAGCACTGTCCTCCCTGTATACCAGAGCACTGTCATCCCTCTATTCAAGAGCACTGTCCTCCCTGTATACCAGAGCACTGTCCTCCCTGTATACCAGAGCACTGTCCTCCCTGTATACCAGAGCACTGTCCTCCCTGTATACCAGAGCACTATCCTCCCTGTATACCAGAGCACTGTCCTCCCTGTATACCAGAGCACTGTCCTCCCTGTATACCAGAGCACTGTCCTCCCTGTATACCAGAGCTCTGTCCTCCCTGTATACAAGAGCACTGTCCTCCCTGTATACCAGAGCACTGTGCTACCTGTATACAAGAGCACTATCCGCCATCTTGGTAATGATAAATCATATCCAGGGATGGCCACACTTCAGCAGCCCCCACCCTTGGGACCTTCTGTTAAAACGTCAACTAGATAGTTTCCCCCCATCCAGGCTCCTGTAAGATAAGAAGCCTACTTAACACTTGAATGCTAGGAGCTTCAAAGACTTCGAGAGGAAACACAGCCAGCAGGGGGGGGTGCTTCGTCTATCTGTACCTGACCATTTGTCCCATAGGACTAGTTTCTTTGTCTGTCACAAGCATGGAGGCATAAGATATAGAAACATGAATAGTACACGCATGTTGCGTGGGATGGGCCAATAAAAAAATATCACGGCGTCCCGGAGCCATTGCGCACACAAGCCTCCGCGGTAGACGTTTGTACGTGCTCTGGAAGCCAAGATATAGCGCGGAGCCATTCCTGAGGACCGTATGGTATCATAATTGATATCAAAAGGTCGGTTACGGCGGCCCGAATCCATGGGAACCCCTGGGGGTATCACATTGGTGGCAGAGCGGTGGGATTGCAGAATAATAGTGTTGTGGGACCCCTACTCCCAGGCACTAAAGACTGCCAGTGGTAACTTCCACTGCTGGAGTCTTAAGGTCAGCCCAACATTAGACGGTCAGGCTAAAAGTATAACAAGGTGTGTGCAAACTCAGGGTTGCAGCGGTGTCGGTTACCAAGATGGCAGACGGCACCAGGAGCAAGACCCTGCAGGAGGCTAATGCTACGGTCCGTGTGGCAGGAGGGGAGGACATTGTTACTCATGGCGAGGAGGAGTCCAGCCCGGGCACCTCAGGGAGCCAGTCCCCAGTATACGGTCCCGCAGTGGGCTGCCCACCACCTACCCAGCCCAGCCTGTCCAGATCACAAGCCCTTTTACAAGCGGCTATGGCAAGTCTCCAGTCTCATGGCGATGCCGTCTACAAAACCCTCCTGGCAGCATCAGAGAAGGCAGCGGAGGAGGAGCGCGAAGCTGCGGAGCGCCGGGAGGCTGCGGAGCGTGAAGCTGCAGAGCGCCGGGAGGCTGCGGAGCGTGCAGAGCGAGCTGCGGAGCGCCAGCACCAACTGGACCTGGCCCAGCGGGGGCTTCCGCTAGAGCAACCAACCCATCAGGAGACCAAGTCGTCCAAAGTCCGAGCTGAGGACTTCCCTCTACTGGAGAAGGATGGGGACCTGGACTCCTTTCTGGTGGCATTTGAACGGACCTGTCTTCAGCACCATCTGGCCCGGGATCAGTGGGCCAGATACCTGACCCCCCGTTTGAGGGGTAAGTCCCTGGATGCCTTGGGGGACTTACCTGCCGGGGAGGTACAGAACTACGACTGCATCAAGCGGGCCCTGATCCGGCAGTACAACCTCACTCCCGAGTCGTACCGCCAGAAGTTCCGGAGCCTGCTGCGTGGCCCCAAGGACACCTGGACCGATCATATGCGGGCGCTGTTGAGAGCCGCAGAGCACTGGACCTCGGGTCTAGCGCTTACTACCCGCCAGGAGGTCCAGGAACTGTTCGTCACGGAGCAGTTCTTGTGGAACTGCCCAGAGGACCTCCGACAGTTCCTCCGTGACCGAAAACCAACAGGGGCTTCTGCTACAGCCGCCCTGGCAGACGAGTATGCCAATAACAGGGCGCCTGAGCTGAAGAAGTCTGCCAGCAGCACCTGGAGAGGGGGTAAGCCCAGTCATGCCCCTGTTTCCCCGGCCCCTAGAACACAAGGGGTGTATCCCCCTGTTGCCCTCTCCAGGCAAGGACCAGACGTAAGACGTTGTCATCTATGCAACAAACCAGGACACTTTAGGGCTGAGTGTCCCCAGCGCCAAAAGACCCCATCCCAGTCCCAGAGAGCGCCCAATGTTTTGTGTGTGGGAGGGGGTGGTGGTAGGTCCCTGGACAACATCCAACCCGTCACCATAGGCCGTTCTGCGGTCATGGGACTGCGGGACACGGGCGCTGAACGAACACTGGTACGGCCTGAGGTGGTGTCCCCCCAGGACTTGGTACCAGGAAAGACTCTTTCCGTCTCCGGGGTTGGAGGCGTGGAGCCGGCACTTCCCGTTGCCATGGTGTATTTGGACTGGGGTGCCGGAAGGGGGATGCGGGAGGTGGGAGTAACGCCAAATATTCCCGCAAATGTTTTATTAGGGACCGACTTGGGGCGTCTAGTATCGCAGTATGTACCCTCTGAACCCCCAAGTTCGGCCCCCCAAGAGTGTATTGATTTGTCTGCTGCTAATGCCAACCATGTTGTATGTAGTGTGTGTCCTGCTGAGGAGGAGGGAGTGAAACCTGAGGGTAACACCTGCACAGACACAACACAAACAGGGTTAGTGAAAGCAGGTGGGGAGTGTGGGGATGCCCGCAGAGGTGCTCAGCCGGCGTGCCGTGACCTCTTGTCCTCCGGTGAGGGAGGGGGCGGGCAGGATTCTGTAGAGGGAAGCTCAGGGATGGAGAGGGGGGCAGCTACCGGCAGTGTAGGGCTCCCAGGGGTATCCAGGCTGCTGAGTATAGGCCCACTGCAGGGGGAGGAACAGGCCATGGGAGGTGGGGGTGTCCCAAGAGAGGAGCCGCCAGGTAAGACCCCAGGGCAGGAGTTCCCCACATCCGAGATGTCCAAAGGCCTAGGAAGCCTGCCTGATCGGGCGGCTTGGTCAGAAACAGAGGGGAAGCAGGCACTACCCACGGTCACAGCGGTCATAGCCGCTGTCACCAGGAGTGGGAGCGCCGGAGCCCAAGGAGCCTTGCAGAGGTCCGACGGCTTCCCCACTTCTGACCAAGTGTCTGCCGGGTCAGACAGCGGCCAGGTGACATGCCCGGAGGGGCTGACAGAGGATGTGGCAGTTTCGTCGATTCTGGCCACATCAAGTCAGGAATTTCAGGCTGCGTTGGAAGCAGACGACAGCCTGAAAGCTCTCAAGGAACAGGCGGCACAGCCTCCCATGGAGTCAGACTGCGAGCGTGTGGTCTGGGACCAGGGACGGCTGTACCGGGTAACGGTCCAGCAGGGTTCACCGGAGGCGTGGCCCAGGGACCGACAGTTAGTGGTACCCTATCCGTTCAGGGCGGAATTGTTGCGGATCGCACACGAGATTCCGATGGCCGGACACCTAGGGATCGCTAAAACCAAGGCCAGGATAGCTCAGCATTTCTACTGGCCTGGGATGGGAGCCGCGGTGGGTGCCTACTGCCGTTCGTGTGACACCTGTCAGAGGGTGGGGAAGGCGGGGCCGCGCCCCAAAGCCCCACTGGTAACTCTGCCAATCATCGAAGAGCCTTTCTCGAGGGTCGCTGTGGATCTTATTGGACCTCTGTCCACTCCCAGCCACTCCGGGAAATGCTTCATACTCACGGTAGTGGACTATGCCACCCGGTACCCGGAAGCGGTAGCTTTGTCGTCCATTCGGGCCGACAAGGTGGCTACCGCCTTACTGGAGATCTTCTCCAGAGTGGGTTTCCCCCAAGAAATGCTCACCGACCGAGGGACCCAGTTCATGTCGCGGCTGATGGAGTCCCTCTGTAAGCAAATGCAGGTGCAACATCTGGTGGCCAGCCCGTATCACCCACAGACTAATGGCCTGTGTGAGCGGTTCAATGGCACCTTAAAGCAGATGCTTAAGATGTTGGTCGACTCCCACGGGAGAGACTGGGAGCGTTACCTCCCACACCTCCTATTTGCTTACCGGGAGGTTCCGCAGGCCTCAACGGGGTTCTCCCCCTTTGAGCTCCTGTACGGGCGACGGGTACGGGGCCCCCTGGCTCTGGTGAAGGAAGCATGGGAAGGGGATTTGGCCACCCCCGAGGTGTCGGTCATCGAGTATGTCGTGCGCCACCGGGACAGGATGATGGCCTTGGCAAAGCTGGTGCAGGACAATATGGCCCAGGCCCAGGCCGACCAGAAGCGGTGGTACGACCAGAATGCTTGTGAGAGGACCTACCAGGTGGGTCAAAAGGTGTGGGTACTGGTCCCCGTACCACAGAACAAGCTTCAGGCAGCCTGGGAAGGTCCCTACTTCGTGCACCAGAAACTCAATGCCGTCACCTATCTGGTCACCCTGGATCACGCCCGTGGAAGGAGGAAGGCCTTCCACGTGAACATGATGAAGGCTCATCATGAGCGGGAAGCGACTGCCCACCCAGTGTGCAACCTTCCCGAGGAAGGAGAGGTAGAAACCCTCCTGGATCTGCTCACCCAAGCCAAGGCGGGTGGGTCCATCGAGGATGTGGGGGTTGGCCACCAGCTCACGGAGGACCAACGGTCCCAGCTGGGGACCACCCTGCACCCCTTCCGGGGGCTGTTCAGCAGCCTGCCCGGAAGGACTGAGATGGCTGTCCACGACGTGGACACTGGCGATCACCCGCCGATCCGGCGTTCAGCATATCGGGTCTCTTTCGAGGTGCAGGGAAACATGCGCCAAGAGATAGACGAGATGCTGAAGCTGGGGGTGATCCAGGCATCCAGCAGCGCGTGGGCCTCGCCTGTAGTCCTCGTACCAAAGAAGGACCGAACTACACGGTTCTGCGTGGACTACCGGGGGCTCAACGCTGTAACGGCCACCGATGCGTTCCCCATACCACGCATCGATGACCTGCTCGATCGGATGGCCGGGGCTAAGTACCTGACCATCATGGATCTGAGCCGGGGGTACTGGCAGATTCCTCTGACCCCCGCGGCAAGGGAACGCTCTGCCTTTATCACCCCTTTTGGACTGTACGAGTCCACAGTGATGCCATTCGGCATGAAGAATGCCCCTGCCACTTTTCAGCGGATGGTCAATACGCTGCTTGAGGGACTTGAAGGGTACGCGGCTGCGTACTTGGACGATATTGCAGTCTTCAGTCCCACTTGGGAGGATCACCTAGAGCACCTGCGGCAGGTGCTCGGTCGGATCCACCGGGCAGGCTTGACCATCAAGCCGGAAAAGTGCCAGCTGGGCATGAGTGAGGTCCTCTACCTGGGTCACCGGGTAGGCGGGGGGGTTCTGAAGCCAGAACCGGGGAAAGTGGATGCCATCGCATCCTGGCCCACTCCTAGGACCAAAAAGCAGGTGATGTCCTTCTTGGGGACCGCCGGGTACTATAGGAGGTTCGTCCCACACTATAGCACCCTGGCCAAGCCCCTGACGGACCTCACCAAGAAGAAGCTGCCCGTCGCAGTCGACTGGACAGTCGCCTGCGAGACAGCTTTCGGGGCACTCAAGGCCGCCCTAAGTAGCTCCCCTGTACTGCAAGCTGCCGACTTCGACCGGCCGTTTGTGGTACAGACCGACGCCAGTGACTTTGGCCTCGGTGCTGTGCTAAGTCAGGTCAACACGACAGGCCAGGAACATCCTGTCTTGTACCTGAGCAGGAAGCTACTGCCCCGGGAGGTGGCTTACTCCACGGTGGAAAAAGAATGCCTGGCAATTGTATGGGCCCTGCAGCGTCCGCAGCCCTACTTGTACGGGAGCCATTTCACCGTGGAGACGGACCACAACCCCCTCAGCTGGTTAAACACGGTCTCTGGGTCGAATGGCAGGTTGCTACGCTGGAGCCTCGCTCTCCAGCAGTACCACTTCTCCATTCGCCACAGAAGAGGCCGTGACCACGGTAACGCTGACGGGTTATCCCGGCAAGGGGAGGGTGCAGAAGGACGCACGGGGGAACACAGGAATGTGCTACCCCCTCGCGCCCTCGTATAGGGGGAGGTGTGATGAACCTGTAGCCGCCATCTTGGTAATGATAAATCATATCCAGGGATGGCCACACTTCAGCAGCCCCCACCCTTGGGACCTTCTGTTAAAACGTCAACTAGATAGTTTCCCCCCATCCAGGCTCCTGTAAGATAAGAAGCCTACTTAACACTTGAATGCTAGGAGCTTCAAAGACTTCGAGAGGAAACACAGCCAGCAGGGGGGGGTGCTTCGTCTATCTGTACCTGACCATTTGTCCCATAGGACTAGTTTCTTTGTCTGTCACAAGCATGGAGGCATAAGATATAGAAACATGAATAGTACACGCATGTTGCGTGGGATGGGCCAATAAAAAAATATCACGGCGTCCCGGAGCCATTGCGCACACAAGCCTCCGCGGTAGACGTTTGTACGTGCTCTGGAAGCCAAGATATAGCGCGGAGCCATTCCTGAGGACCGTATGGTATCATAATTGATATCAAAAGGTCGGTTACGGCGGCCCGAATCCATGGGAACCCCTGGGGGTATCATGAGACCATCCCAGAAGAAGTTATTGGGTTCCATAGAATTTGGGCTTCTGATCGAAGTTAGACCTGAGGGTGGAGACTGAGCCAGCTGACCTCACCAGCAGTGGGCGGGACGGGGCAGGTAAGATAGCAGGACAGACAAGAGACAAGTCAGTCTTGACCCAAGAGTGGGGTGCTGAACATCTGAGCACCAGCTGAGGCCACCAAGGGGAGGAGCAGTTTGACCATGCGGTGGTAGGCCTCAGCCTGTAACAAAGAACCGTGCCTGCGACCGCAGAATCCTCTCCCTGCGTCACAAGAAAATCAAGAAACCGGTAACTGATATGCTGTGGTGATTCTGTGTGTTGTATTCCATTGTTGTATAGTTTAGCCTGACCTTATACCTGTGTATATTTAGTTGTATATCGTGTATCTAGTGTATTATTATAATCAATTACCTCAAGTAATTGTGGGCCTGCCTTTTATTCTGCATAACGAACGCACGTCCGTGTGAGCTCGGCTCAAGCCAAAAACGCTACCCAGGGTTGGTTCCTGACCCGATATAGGCCCATTCACGGACTGGGCGTATATCTAAAATAGGGACTGGTGGCAGCATACCAACTGGGGATTGGGGAAGGCTAGTAGTGACGGTCGGAGGTTCAGATATATATATTCCTGGCGCGGCCAAGGAAGATATATATACCGCCCTCACTACAGAGGGCCCCGATACCCAGTAGGTTACAGGACAGTCTCTCTGGCGACCGCTTATCCTAGGTGCAGTTCCCTGACTGACCTGAGGCTAAGAGGGCGCTAGCGAGTTGTGCTGTGTAGTGACGTTGAAGGGATAACACACTACCGTGTTCCCTGCGCTGGTTGCAGCTACCTGGCACTACTTTCTCTAGGTGCAGTACCTTGACTGACCTGAGAGGTAAGGGGGCGCCAGAGAGCTGCACCCACCGGCCGGCTTTCATCACACCAGAGCACTGTCCTCCCTGTATACAAGAGCACTGTCCTCCCTGTATACCAGAGCACTGTCCTCCCTGTATACCAGAGCACTGTCCTCCCTGTATACAAGAGCTCTGTCCTCCCTGTATACAAGAGCACTGTCCTCCCTGTATACCAGAGCACTGTCCTCCCTGTATACCAGAGCACTGTCCTCCCTGTATACCAGAGCACTGTCCTCCCTGTATACCAGAGCACTGTCATCCCTCTATTCAAGAGCACTGTCCTCCCTGTATACCAGAGCACTGTCATCCCTCTATTCAAGAGCACTGTCCTCCCTGTATACCAGAGCACTGTCCTCCCTGTATACCAGAGCACTGTCCTCCCTGTATACCAGAGCACTGTCCTCCCTGTATACCAGAGCACTATCCTCCCTGTATACCAGAGCACTGTCCTCCCTGTATACCAGAGCACTGTCCTCCCTGTATACCAGAGCACTGTCCTCCCTGTATACCAGAGCTCTGTCCTCCCTGTATACAAGAGCACTGTCCTCCCTGTATACCAGAGCACTGTGCTACCTGTATACAAGAGCACTATCCTCCCTGTATACCAGAGCTCTGTCCTCTCTGTATACCAGAGCGCTGTCCTCCCTGTATACAAGAGCACTGTCCTCCCTGTATACCAGAGCACTGTCCTCCCTGTATACCAGAGCACTGTCCTCCCTGTATACCAGAGCTCTGTCCTCCCTGTATACCAGAGCACTGTCCTCCCTGTATACCAGAGCACTGTCCTCCCTGTATACCAGAGCACTGTCCTCCCTGTATACAAGAGCACTGTCCTCCCTGTATACAGAGCACTGTCCTCCCTGTATACCAGAGCACTGTCCTCCCTGTATACAAGAGCACTGTCCTCCCTGTATACCAGAGCGCTGTCCTCCCTGTATACCAGAGCGCTGTCCTCCCTGTATACCAGAGCTCTGTCCTCCCTGTATACAAGAGCACTGTCCTCCCTGTATACCAGAGCACTGTCCTCCCTGTATACCAGAGCACTGTCCTCCCTGTATACCAGAGCACTGTCCTCCCTGTATACAAGAGCTCTGTCCTCCCTGTATACCAGAGCACTGTCCTCCCTGTATACAAGAGCACTGTCCTCCCTGTATACCAGAGCACTGTCCTCCCTGTATACCAGAGCACTGTCCTCCCTGTATACCAGAGCACTGTCCTCCCTGTATACCAGAGCACTGTCCTCCCTGTATACAAGAGCTCTGTCCTCCCTGTATACAAGAGCACTGTCCTCCCTGTATACCAGAGCACTGTCCTCCCTGTATACCAGAGCACTGTCCTCCCTGTATACCAGAGCACTGTCATCCCTCTATTCAAGAGCACTGTCCTCCCTGTATACTAGAGCACTGTCCTCCCTGTATACCAGAGCACTGTCCTCCCTGTATACCAGAGCACTGTCCTCCCTGTATACCAGAGCACTGTCCTCCCTGTATACCAGAGCACTGTCCTCCCTGTATACAAGAGCACTGTCCTCCCTGTATACCAGAGCACTGTCCTCCCTGTATACCAGAGCACTGTCCTCCCTGTATACCAGAGCACTGTCCTCCCTGTATACCAGAGCACTGTCCTCCCTGTATACCAGAGCACTGTCCTCCCTGTATACCAGAGCACTGTCCTCCCTGTATACCAGAGCACTGTCCTCCCTGTATACAAGAGCACTATCCTCCCTGTATACCAGAGCACTGTCCTCCCTGTATACCAGAGCACTGTCCTCCCTGTATACCAGAGCACTGTCATCCCTCTATTCAAGAGCACTGTCCTCCCTGTATACTAGAGCACTGTCCTCCCTGTATACCAGAGCACTGTCGTCCCTGTATACCAGAGCACTGTCCTCCCTGTATACCAGAGCACTGTCCTCCCTGTATACCAGAGCACTGTCCTCCCTGTATACCAGAGCACTGTCCTCCCTGTATACAAGAGCACTATCCTCCCTGTATACCAGAGCACTGTCCTCCCTGTATACCAGAGCACTGTCCTCCCTGTATACCAGAGCACTGTCATCCCTCTATTCAAGAGCACTGTCCTCCCTGTATACTAGAGCACTGTCCTCCCTGTATACCAGAGCACTGTCCTCCCTGTATACCAGAGCACTGTCCTCCCTGTATACCAGAGCACTGTCCTCCCTGTATACCAGAGCACTGTCCTCCCTGTATACCAAAGCACTGTCCTCCCTGTATACCAGAGCACTGTCCTCCCTGTATACCAGAGCACTGTCCTCCCTGTATACCAGAGCACTGTCCTCCCTGTATACCAGAGCACTGTCCTCCCTGTATACCAGAGCACTGTCCTCCCTGTATACCAGAGCACTGTCATCCCTCTATTCAAGAGCACTGTACTCCCTGTATACTAGAGCACTGTCCTCCCTGTATACCAGAGCACTGTCCTCCCTGTATACCAGAGCACTGTCCTCCCTGTATACCAGAGCACTGTCCTCCCTGTATACCAGAGCACTGTCCTCCCTGTATACCAGAGCACTGTCCTCCCTGTATACCAGAGCACTGTCCTCCCTGTATACCAGAGCACTGTCCTCCCTGTATACCAGAGCACTGTCCTCCCTGTATACCAGAGCGCTGTCCTCCCTGTATACCAGAGCACTGTCCTCCCTGTATACCAGAGCACTATCCTCCCTGTATACCAGAGCTCTGTCCTCCCTGTATACCAGAGCACTGTCCTCCCTGTATACCAGAGCACTGTCCTCCCTGTATACAAGAGCACTATCCTCCCTGTATACCAGAGCACTGTCCTCCCTGTATACCAGAGCACTGTCCTCCCTGTATACCAGAGCACTGTCCTCCCTGTATACCAGAGCACTGTCCTCCCTGTATACCAGAGCTCTGTCCTCCCTGTATACCAGAGCTCTGTCTTCCCTGTATACCAGAGCACTGTCCTCCCTGTATACCAGAGCACTGTCCTCCCTGTATACAAGAGCTCTGTCCTCCCTGTATACCAGAGCACTGTCCTCCCTGTATACCAGAGCACTGTCCTCCCTGTATACCAGAGCACTGTCCTCCCTGTATACCAGAGCACTGTCCTCCCTGTATACAAGAGCACTATCCTCCCTGTATACCAGAGCACTGTCCTCCCTGTATACCAGAGCACTGTCCTCCCTGTATACCAGAGCACTGTCCTCCCTGTATACCAGAGCACTGTCCTCCCTGTATACCAGAGCCCTGTCCTCCCTGTATACCAGAGCACTGTCCTCCCTGTATACCAGAGCTCTGCCCTCCCTGTATACCAGAGCACTGTCCTCCCTGTATACCAGAGCACTGTCCTCCCTGTATACCAGAGCTCTGTCCTCCCTGTATACAAGAGCACTGTCCTCCCTGTATACCAGAGCACTGTCCTCCCTGTATACCAGAGCTCTGTCCTCCCTGTATACCAGAGCACTGTCCTCCCTGTATACCAGAGCTCTGTCCTCCCTGTATACAAGAGCACTGTCCTCCCTGTATACCAGAGCACTGTCCTCCCTGTATACCAGAGCACTGTCCTCCCTGTATACCAGAGCACTGTCCTCCCTGTATACCAGAGCACTGTCCTCCCTGTATACCAGAGCACTGTCCTCCCTGTATACAAGAGCTCTGTCCTCCCTGTATACCAGAGCACTGTCCTCCCTGTATACAAGAGCACTGTCCTCCCTGTATACCAGAGCACTGTCCTCCCTGTATACCAGAGCACTGTCCTCCCTGTATACAAGAGCTCTGTCCTCCCTGTATACAAGAGCACTGTCCTCCCTGTATACCAGAGCACTGTCCTCCCTGTATACCAGAGCACTGTCCTCCCTGTATACCAGAGCGCTGTCCTCCCTGTATACAAGAGCACTGTCCTCCCTGTATACCAGAGCACTGTCCTCCCTGTATACCAGAGCACTGTCCTCCCTGTATACCAGAGCACTGTCCTCCCTGTATACCAGAGCACTGTCATCCCTCTATTCAAGAGCACTGTCCTCCCTGTATACAAGAGCACTGTCCTCCCTGTATACCAGAGCACTGTCATCCCTCTATTCAAGAGCACTGTCCTCCCTGTATACCAGAGCACTGTCCTCCCTGTATACCAGAGCACTGTCCTCCCTGTATACCAGAGCACTGTCCTCCCTGTATACCAGAGCACTATCCTCCCTGTATACCAGAGCACTGTCCTCCCTGTATACCAGAGCACTGTCCTCCCTGTATACCAGAGCACTATCCTCCCTGTATACCAGAGCACTGTCCTCCCTGTATACCAGAGCTCTGTCCTCCCTGTATACCAGAGCACTGTCCTCCCTGTATACCAGAGCGCTGTCCTCCCTGTATACAAGAGCACTGTCCTCCCTGTATACCAGAGCACTGTCCTCCCTGTATACAAGAGCACTGTCCTCCCTGTATACCAGAGCACTGTGCTACCTGTATACAAGAGCACTATCCTCCCTGTATACCAGAGCTCTGTCCTCCCTGTATACCAGAGCGCTGTCCTCCCTGTATACAAGAGCACTGTCCTCCCTGTATACCAGAGCACTGTCCTCCCTGTATACCAGAGCACTGTCCTCCCTGTATACCAGAGCACTGTCCTCCCTGTATACCAGAGCACTGTCCTCCCTGTATACCAGAGCACTGTCCTCCCTGTATACCAGAGCACTGTCCTCCCTGTATACCAGAGCACCGTCCTCCCTGTATACCAGAGCACTGTCCTCCCTGTATACAAGAGCACTGTCCTCCCTGTATACCAGAGCACTGTCCTCCCTGTATACCAGAGCACTGTCCTCCCTGTATACAAGAGCACTGTCCTCCCTGTATACCAGAGCGCTGTCCTCCCTGTATACCAGAGCGCTGTCCTCCCTGTATACCAGAGCTCTGTCCTCCCTGTATACAAGAGCACTGTCCTCCCTGTATACCAGAGCACTGTCCTCCCTGTATACCAGAGCACTGTCCTCCCTGTATACCAGAGCACTGTCCTCCCTGTATACAAGAGCTCTGTCCTCCCTGTATACCAGAGCACTGTCCTCCCTGTATACAAGAGCACTGTCCTCCCTGTATACCAGAGCACTGTCCTCCCTGTATACCAGAGCACTGTCCTCCCTGTATACCAGAGCACTGTCCTCCCTGTATACAAGAGCTCTGTCCTCCCTGTATACAAGAGCACTGTCCTCCCTGTATACCAGAGCACTGTCCTCCCTGTATACCAGAGCACTGTCCTCCCTGTATACCAGAGCACTGTCATCCCTCTATTCAAGAGCACTGTCCTCCCTGTATACTAGAGCACTGTCCTCCCTGTATACCAGAGCACTGTCCTCCCTGTATACCAGAGCACTGTCCTCCCTGTATACCAGAGCACTGTCCTCCCTGTATACCAGAGCACTGTCCTCCCTGTATACCAGAGCACTGTCATCCCTCTATTCAAGAGCACTGTCCTCCCTGTATACTAGAGCACTGTCCTCCCTGTATACCAGAGCACTGTCCTCCCTGTATACCAGAGCACTGTCCTCCCTGTATACCAGAGCACTGTCCTCCCTGTATACCAGAGCACTGTCCTCCCTGTATACCAGAGCACTGTCCTCCCTGTATACCAGAGCACTGTCCTCCCTGTATACCAGAGCACTGTCCTCCCTGTATACAAGAGCACTGTCCTCCCTGTACACCAGAGCACTGTCCTCCCTGTATACCAGAGCACTGTCCTCCCTGTATACCAGAGCACTGTCATCCCTCTATTCAAGAGCACTGTCCTCCCTGTATACTAGAGCACTGTCCTCCCTGTATACCAGAGCACTGTCCTCCCTGTATACCAGAGCACTGTCCTCCCTGTATACCAGAGCACTGTCCTCCCTGTATACCAGAGCACTGTCCTCCCTGTATACCAGAGCACTGTCCTCCCTGTATACCAGAGCACTGTCCTCCCTGTATACCAGAGCACTGTCCTCCCTGTATACCAGAGCACTGTCCTCCCTGTATACCAGAGCACTGTCCTCCCTGTATACCAGAGCGCTGTCCTCCCTGTATACCAGAGCACTGTCCTCCCTGTATACCAGAGCACTATCCTCCCTGTATACCAGAGCTCTGTCCTCCCTGTATACCAGAGCACTGTCCTCCCTGTATACCAGAGCACTGTCCTCCCTGTATACCAGAGCACTGTCCTCCCTGTATACCAGAGCACTGTCCTCCCTGTATACCAGAGCACTGTCCTCCCTGTATACAAGAGCACTATCCTCCCTGTATACCAGAGCACTGTCCTCCCTGTATACCAGAGCACTGTCCTCCCTGTATACCAGAGCACTGTCCTCCCTGTATACCAGAGCTCTGTCTTCCCTGTATACCAGAGCACTGTCCTCCCTGTATACCAGAGCACTGTCCTCCCTGTATCACAGAGCTCTGTCCTCCCTGTATACCAGAGCACTGTCCTCCCTGTATACCAGAGCACTGTCCTCCCTGTATACCAGAGCACTGTCCTCCCTGTATACCAGAGCACTGTCCTCCCTGTATACCAGAGCACTGTCCTCCCTGTATACAAGAGCACTGTCCTCCCTGTATACAAGAGCACTGTCCTCCCTGTATACCAGAGCACTGTCCTCCCTGTATACCAGAGCACTGTCCTCCCTGTATACCAGAGCACTGTCCTCCCTGTATACCAGAGCGCTGTCCTCCCTGTATACCAGAGCGCTGTCCTCCCTGTATACCAGAGCACTGTCCTCCCTGTATACCAGAGCTCTGTCCTCCCTGTATACCAGAGCTCTGTCCTCCCTGTATACCAGAGCGCTGTCCTCCCTGTATACCAGAGCACTGTCCTCCCTGTATACCAGAGCTCTGTCCTCCCTGTATACCAGAGCTCTGTCCTCCCTGTATACCAGAGCACTGTCCTCCCTGTATACCAGAGCACTGTCCTCCCTGTATACCAGAGCACTGTCCTCCCTGTATACCAGAGCACTGTCCTCCCTGTATACCAGAGCACTGTCCTCCCTGTATACCAGAGCACTGTCCTCCCTGTATACCAGAGCACTGTCCTCCCTGTATACCAGAGCGCTGTCCTCCCTGTATACCAGAGCGCTGTCCTCCCTGTATACCAGAGCACTGTCCTCCCTGTATACCAGAGCACTGTCCTCCCTGTATACCAGAGCACTGTCCTCCCTGTATACCAGAGCACTGTCCTCCCTGTATACCAGAGCACTGTCCTCCCTGTATACCAGAGCACTGTCCTCCCTGTATACCAGAGCACTGTCCTCCCTGTATACAAGAGCACTGTCCTCCCTGTATACCAGAGCACTGTCCTCCCTGTATACCAGAGCACTGTCCTCCCTGTATACCAGAGCACTGTCCTCCTTGTATACAAGAGCACTGTCCTCCCTGTATACCAGAGCACTGTCCTCCCTGTATACCAGAGCACTGTCCTCCCTGTATACCAGAGCACTGTCCTCCCTGTATACCAGAGCACTGTCCTCCCTGTATACCAGAGCATTGTCCTCCCTGTATACCAGAGCACTGTCCTCCCTGTATACCAGAGCGCTGTCCTCCCTGTATACCAGAGCACTGTCCTCCCTGTATACCAGAGCACTGTCCTCCCTGTATACCAGAGCACTGTCCTCCCTGTATACCAGAGCACTGTCCTCCCTGTATACCAGAGCACTGTCCTCCCTGTATACCAGAGCACTGTCCTCCCTGTATACCAGAGCACTGTCCTCCCTGTATACCAGAGCACTGTCCTCCCTGTATACCAGAGCACTGTCCTCCCTGTATACCAGAGCACTGTCCTCCCTGTATACCAGAGCACTGTCCTCCCTGTATACAAGAGCACTGTCCTCCCTGTATACCAGAGCACTGTCCTCCCTGTATACCAGAGCACTGTCCTCCCTGTATACCAGAGCACTGTCCTCCCTGTATACAAGAGCACTGTCCTCCCTGTATACCAGAGCACTGTCCTCCCTGTATACCAGAGCACCGTCCTCCCTGTATACCAGAGCACTGTCCTCCCTGTATACAAGAGCACTGTCCTCCCTGTATACCAGAGCACTGTCCTCCCTGTATACCAGAGCACTGTCCTCCCTGTATACAAGAGCACTGTCCTCCCTGTATACCAGAGCGCTGTCCTCCCTGTATACCAGAGCGCTGTCCTCCCTGTATACCAGAGCTCTGTCCTCCCTGTATACAAGAGCACTGTCCTCCCTGTATACCAGAGCACTGTCCTCCCTGTATACCAGAGCACTGTCCTCCCTGTATACCAGAGCACTGTCCTCCCTGTATACAAGAGCTCTGTCCTCCCTGTATACCAGAGCACTGTCCTCCCTGTATACAAGAGCACTGTCCTCCCTGTATACCAGAGCACTGTCCTCCCTGTATACCAGAGCACTGTCCTCCCTGTATACCAGAGCACTGTCCTCCCTGTATACAAGAGCTCTGTCCTCCCTGTATACAAGAGCACTGTCCTCCCTGTATACCAGAGCACTGTCCTCCCTGTATACCAGAGCACTGTCCTCCCTGTATACCAGAGCACTGTCCTCCCTGTATACCAGAGCACTGTCCTCCCTGTATACCAGAGCACTGTCCTCCCTGTATACCAGAGCACTGTCCTCCCTGTATACAAGAGCACTATCCTCCCTGTATACCAGAGCACTGTCCTCCCTGTATACCAGAGCACTGTCCTCCCTGTATACCAGAGCACTGTCCTCCCTGTATACCAGAGCTCTGTCTTCCCTGTATACCAGAGCACTGTCCTCCCTGTATACCAGAGCACTGTCCTCCCTGTATCACAGAGCTCTGTCCTCCCTGTATACCAGAGCACTGTCCTCCCTGTATACCAGAGCACTGTCCTCCCTGTATACCAGAGCACTGTCCTCCCTGTATACCAGAGCACTGTCCTCCCTGTATACCAGAGCACTGTCCTCCCTGTATACAAGAGCACTGTCCTCCCTGTATACAAGAGCACTGTCCTCCCTGTATACCAGAGCACTGTCCTCCCTGTATACCAGAGCACTGTCCTCCCTGTATACCAGAGCACTGTCCTCCCTGTATACCAGAGCGCTGTCCTCCCTGTATACCAGAGCGCTGTCCTCCCTGTATACCAGAGCACTGTCCTCCCTGTATACCAGAGCTCTGTCCTCCCTGTATACCAGAGCTCTGTCCTCCCTGTATACCAGAGCGCTGTCCTCCCTGTATACCAGAGCACTGTCCTCCCTGTATACCAGAGCTCTGTCCTCCCTGTATACCAGAGCTCTGTCCTCCCTGTATACCAGAGCACTGTCCTCCCTGTATACCAGAGCACTGTCCTCCCTGTATACCAGAGCACTGTCCTCCCTGTATACCAGAGCACTGTCCTCCCTGTATACCAGAGCACTGTCCTCCCTGTATACCAGAGCACTGTCCTCCCTGTATACCAGAGCACTGTCCTCCCTGTATACCAGAGCGCTGTCCTCCCTGTATACCAGAGCGCTGTCCTCCCTGTATACCAGAGCACTGTCCTCCCTGTATACCAGAGCACTGTCCTCCCTGTATACCAGAGCACTGTCCTCCCTGTATACCAGAGCACTGTCCTCCCTGTATACCAGAGCACTGTCCTCCCTGTATACCAGAGCACTGTCCTCCCTGTATACCAGAGCACTGTCCTCCCTGTATACAAGAGCACTGTCCTCCCTGTATACCAGAGCACTGTCCTCCCTGTATACCAGAGCACTGTCCTCCCTGTATACCAGAGCACTGTCCTCCTTGTATACAAGAGCACTGTCCTCCCTGTATACCAGAGCACTGTCCTCCCTGTATACCAGAGCACTGTCCTCCCTGTATACCAGAGCACTGTCCTCCCTGTATACCAGAGCACTGTCCTCCCTGTATACCAGAGCATTGTCCTCCCTGTATACCAGAGCACTGTCCTCCCTGTATACCAGAGCGCTGTCCTCCCTGTATACCAGAGCACTGTCCTCCCTGTATACCAGAGCACTGTCCTCCCTGTATACCAGAGCACTGTCCTCCCTGTATACCAGAGCACTGTCCTCCCTGTATACCAGAGCACTGTCCTCCCTGTATACCAGAGCACTGTCCTCCCTGTATACCAGAGCACTGTCCTCCCTGTATACCAGAGCACTGTCCTCCCTGTATACCAGAGCACTGTCCTCCCTGTATACCAGAGCACTGTCCTCCCTGTATACCAGAGCACTGTCCTCCCTGTATACAAGAGCACTGTCCTCCCTGTATACCAGAGCACTGTCCTCCCTGTATACCAGAGCACTGTCCTCCCTGTATACCAGAGCACTGTCCTCCCTGTATACAAGAGCACTGTCCTCCCTGTATACAAGAGCGCTGTCCTCCCTGTATACCAGAGCACTGTCCTCCCTGTATACCAGAGCACCGTCCTCCCTGTATACCAGAGCACTGTCCTCCCTGTATACAAGAGCACTGTCCTCCCTGTATACCAGAGCACTGTCCTCCCTGTATACCAGAGCACTGTCCTCCCTGTATACAAGAGCACTGTCCTCCCTGTATACCAGAGCGCTGTCCTCCCTGTATACCAGAGCGCTGTCCTCCCTGTATACCAGAGCTCTGTCCTCCCTGTATACAAGAGCACTGTCCTCCCTGTATACCAGAGCACTGTCCTCCCTGTATACCAGAGCACTGTCCTCCCTGTATACCAGAGCACTGTCCTCCCTGTATACAAGAGCTCTGTCCTCCCTGTATACCAGAGCACTGTCCTCCCTGTATACAAGAGCACTGTCCTCCCTGTATACCAGAGCACTGTCCTCCCTGTATACCAGAGCACTGTCCTCCCTGTATACCAGAGCACTGTCCTCCCTGTATACAAGAGCTCTGTCCTCCCTGTATACAAGAGCACTGTCCTCCCTGTATACCAGAGCACTGTCCTCCCTGTATACCAGAGCACTGTCATCCCTCTATTCAAGAGCACTGTCCTCCCTGTATACTAGAGCACTGTCCTCCCTGTATACCAGAGCACTGTCCTCCCTGTATACCAGAGCACTGTCCTCCCTGTATACCAGAGCACTGTCCTCCCTGTATACCAGAGCACTGTCCTCCCTGTATACCAGAGCACTGTCATCCCTCTATTCAAGAGCACTGTCCTCCCTGTATACTAGAGCACTGTCCTCCCTGTATACCAGAGCACTGTCCTCCCTGTATACCAGAGCACTGTCCTCCCTGTATACCAGAGCACTGTCCTCCCTGTATACCAGAGCACTGTCCTCCCTGTATACCAGAGCACTGTCCTCCCTGTATACCAGAGCACTGTCCTCCCTGTATACCAGAGCACTGTCCTCCCTGTATACAAGAGCACTGTCCTCCCTGTACACCAGAGCACTGTCCTCCCTGTATACCAGAGCACTGTCCTCCCTGTATACCAGAGCACTGTCATCCCTCTATTCAAGAGCACTGTCCTCCCTGTATACTAGAGCACTGTCCTCCCTGTATACCAGAGCACTGTCCTCCCTGTATACCAGAGCACTGTCCTCCCTGTATACCAGAGCACTGTCCTCCCTGTATACCAGAGCACTGTCCTCCCTGTATACCAGAGCACTGTCCTCCCTGTATACCAGAGCGCTGTCCTCCCTGTATACCAGAGCACTGTCCTCCCTGTATACCAGAGCACTATCCTCCCTGTATACCAGAGCTCTGTCCTCCCTGTATACCAGAGCACTGTCCTCCCTGTATACCAGAGCACTGTCCTCCCTGTATACCAGAGCACTGTCCTCCCTGTATACCAGAGCTCTGTCTTCCCTGTATACCAGAGCACTGTCCTCCCTGTATACCAGAGCACTGTCCTCCCTGTATCACAGAGCTCTGTCCTCCCTGTATACCAGAGCACTGTCCTCCCTGTATACCAGAGCACTGTCCTCCCTGTATACCAGAGCACTGTCCTCCCTGTATACCAGAGCACTGTCCTCCCTGTATACCAGAGCACTGTCCTCTCTGTATACAAGAGCACTGTCCTCCCTGTATACAAGAGCACTGTCCTCCCTGTATACCAGAGCACTGTCCTCCCTGTATACCAGAGCACTGTCCTCCCTGTATACCAGAGCGCTGTCCTCCCTGTATACCAGAGCGCTGTCCTCCCTGTATACCAGAGCGCTGTCCTCCCTGTATACCAGAGCACTGTCCTCCCTGTATACCAGAGCTCTGTCCTCCCTGTATACCAGAGCTCTGTCCTCCCTGTATACCAGAGCGCTGTCCTCCCTGTATACCAGAGCACTGTCCTCCCTGTATACCAGAGCTCTGTCCTCCCTGTATACCAGAGCTCTGTCCTCCCTGTATACCAGAGCACTGTCCTCCCTGTATACCAGAGCACTGTCCTCCCTGTATACCAGAGCACTGTCCTCCCTGTATACCAGAGCACTGTCCTCCCTGTATACCAGAGCACTGTCCTCCCTGTATACCAGAGCACTGTCCTCCCTGTATACCAGAGCACTGTCCTCCCTGTATACCAGAGCACTGTCCTCCCTGTATACCAGAGCGCTGTCCTCCCTGTATACCAGAGCACTGTCCTCCCTGTATACCAGAGCACTGTCCTCCCTGTATACCAGAGCACTGTCCTCCCTGTATACCAGAGCACTGTCCTCCCTGTATACCAGAGCACTGTCCTCCCTGTATACCAGAGCACTGTCCTCCCTGTATACCAGAGCACTGTCCTCCCTGTATACAAGAGCACTGTCCTCCCTGTATACCAGAGCACTGTCCTCCCTGTATACCAGAGCACTGTCCTCCCTGTATACCAGAGCACTGTCCTCCTTGTATACAAGAGCACTGTCCTCCCTGTATACCAGAGCACTGTCCTCCCTGTATACCAGAGCACTGTCCTCCCTGTATACCAGAGCACTGTCCTCCCTGTATACCAGAGCACTGTCCTCCCTGTATACCAGAGCATTGTCCTCCCTGTATACCAGAGCGCTGTCCTCCCTGTATACCAGAGCGCTGTCCTCCCTGTATACCAGAGCACTGTCCTCCCTGTATACCAGAGCACTGTCCTCCCTGTATACCAGAGCACTGTCCTCCCTGTATACCAGAGCACTGTCCTCCCTGTATACCAGAGCACTGTCCTCCCTGTATACCAGAGCACTGTCCTCCCTGTATACCAGAGCACTGTCCTCCCTGTATACCAGAGCACTGTCCTCCCTGTATACCAGAGCACTGTCCTCCCTGTATACCAGAGCACTGTCCTCCCTGTATACCAGAGCACTGTCCTCCCTGTATACAAGAGCACTGTCCTCCCTGTATACCAGAGCACTGTCCTCCCTGTATACCAGAGCACTGTCCTCCCTGTATACCAGAGCACTGTCCTCCCTGTATACCAGAGCACTGTCCTCCCTGTATACCAGAGCACTGTCCTCCCTGTATACCAGAGCACTGTATACCTGAGTGCAGTCCTCCATGTTATTGCTGCCCTCCCCGCGGCAGCACGGTGGCTCAGTGGTTAGCATGGGTTCAGATCCCACCAAGGACAGCATCTGCAAGGGGTTTGTTTGTTCTCCCCGTGTTTCGGTGGGTTTCCTCCCACACTCCAGACACATACTGACAGAGAAGTTAGATTGTGAGCCCCAATGGGGACAGTGCCGATAAGATATACTTTATTTATCCCGGAGGAAATTGCGGTATCACAGCAGCAGAACACAGATCTCGAACATGACACATATGATAACATAACATTTGGAATGCTTTAGACATTGCTTTTCAGACATTTGTTAAACACCCCCATAGCTGTTGGAACAAACGATCTCCTGTATTTTTCCTTTTTACACCTTAGTTGTATTAGGCGATTGCTGAATGTGCTCTTCTGTTTCGCAAACAGTTCATAAAGCGGGTGTGTGTTGTTGCCCATTATAGCTCTGCACTTCTTCTTAATCCTATCCTCTACCACCTCTTCAAAAGTCCCAAGCTGTTGGCCCACCGTCGCGCTAGCCTTCTTTATAAGTTTGTTGAGCTTGTTGGCGTCAGCAACACGCACACTGTTACCCCAGCAAATTATTGCCGCAAAGGTGACACTAGCCACAATGGATTGGTAGAACACCTCAAGCATTTTGCCACACACATTAAAAGACCTTAACTTCCTTAGGAAGTACAATCTACTCATCCCCTTCTTGTAGACCTTCTCCATGTGGCACTTCCAGTCTAGCTTGCTATCCAGGTAAACCCCCAAATATTTGAAACTGTCCACCATCTCCACATCCTGACCGTCAATGGTAACAGGTAGGCATACCTTCTTGCACCTTCCATAGCTCATCACCAACTCCCTGGTTTTCTTAACATTTAGTTCTAGATGGTTAGCCTGGCACCATACTACAAAGTCCGCAACCACCCTTCTATATTCCTCTTCGTCCTGGTCCTTCCCAATACCGCCAACTATCACAGAGTCATCCGAGTACTTCTGGAGGTGACAACGGTCTGATTTATACTGAAAGTCAGCTGTGTACAATGTAAAGAGGAATGGCGACAGCACTGTTCCCTGCGGGGCTCCGACACTGCTCAGTACACTATCTGATGTAGCCGTCCCCCACCTAACAAACTGTGGCCTATCCGACAGGTAGTCAATTATCCAATTCACAAGTCCCTCATCCACCGCCATTTTAATCAACTTTCCACGCAGTAAGAGTGGCTGTAATGTGTTGAACGCACTAGAGAAATCAAAGATAATGTCTGTAAAGCGCTGGGGAATTAATGGCGTTATATAAGTGAGTATAATAAATAATGTGCCCTGTGCCCGATATAATGTACATAGCACGTGGCTGTCCGATCTCTGCGTGCCGGCTCTGCAGGATGTTGGGAGTGTTTGGGGGTCGGTGGTAACGACTTGCTCTGCGCATTACTCCACGTCCTGTCATTTCCTGCTTCTCTCTATACAGGTCATGCTGTAATCAGCAGGAAATGTGTCATATGTAAAGGCAGCGGGGGAAGGGAGCACACAGGAGGTCTCCACGTGTATGGTCCAGGAGGTCTCCACATGCATGGTCCTCACCAGATTCCCTCCTGATAGCACCTCTGGGGGACTGCCCCAGGGATGGACATTCATCACCTGATTCTCCTGTTCTGTACATGAGAACGGCACCTGACGACAGGTCACCCACTCGGGGTGTGGACTGTCCACCCTGCCCCCAGACAAAACCCACTATTGTAATACAGACACTCCCCCGTGTAATATCACACGTATAATACAAACACTCCCCCGTGTAATATCACACGTGTAATACAGACACTCCCCCGTGTAATATCACACGTGTAATACAGACACTCCCCCGTGTAATATCACACGTATAATACAGACACTTCCCCCATGTAATATCACACATGTAATAAATACACCCCCCATGTAACATCACACGTGTAATACAGACACTCCCCCGTGTAATATCACACGTGTAATACAGACACTCCCCCGTGTAATATCACACGTATAATACAGACACTTCCCCCATGTAATATCACACATGTAATAAATACACCCCCCATGTAACATCACACGTGTAATACAGCCACTCCCCCGTGTAATATCACACGTGTAATACAAACACTCCCCCGTGTAATATCACACATGTAATACAGACACTTCCCCCATGTAATATCACACATGTAATAAATACACCCCCCATGTAACATCACACGTGTAATACAGACACTCCCCTGTGTAATATCACAGGTGTAACACAGACACTTTCCCCGTGTAATATCACACATGTAATAAATACATCCCCATGTAATATCACACGTGTAACAAATACTTCTTCCATGTAATATCACACATGTAATAAATACATCCCCATGTAATATCACACGTGTAACAAATACTTCTTCCATGTAATATCACACATGTAATAAATACACCCCCATTAATACCACACGTGTAATACAGACACTCCCCTGTGTACTATCACACGTGTAATAGAGACTCTCCCCAAGTGTAATATCAGACGTGTAATACAGACACTCCCCCGTGTAACATCACACATGTAACACAAACACTTCCCCCGTGTAAAATTACCATGTGTAATAGAGACACTCTCCGTGTAATACAGACACTCCCCCGTGTAATATCACACATGTAATAAATACATCCCCATGTAATATCACACGTGTAACACAGACACTTCCCCCATGTACTATCACACGTGTAATACAGACACTTCCCCCATGTACTATCACACGTGTAATACAGACACTTCCCCCGTGTAATATCACACATGTAATAAATACACCCCCATGTAATACCACACGTGTAAAACAGACACTCCCCTGTGTAATATCACATGTGTAATACAGACACTCCCCCGTGTAATATTACATGTGTAATACAGACACTCCCCCGTGTAATATCACACGTGTAATACAGACACTCCCCCCGTGTAATATTACATGTGTAATACAGACACTCCCCCGTGTAATATTACATGTGTAATACAGACACTCCCCCGAGTAATATCACACGTGTAATACAGACACTACCCCGTGTAATATCACAGGTGTAATACAGACACCCCCCGTGTAATATCACAGGTCTAATACAGACACCCCCCGTGTAATATCACAGGTGTAATACAGACACTCCCCCCGTGTAATATTACATGTGTAATACAGACACCCCCCGTGTAATATCACAGGTGTAATACAGACACTCCCCCTGTGTAATATCACACGTGTAATATAGACACCCCCCGTGTAATATCACATGTGTAATACAGACACTCCCCCATGTAATATCACACGTGTAATACAGACACTCCCCTGTGTAATATCACACATGTAATACAGACACTCCCCCGTGTAATATCACACGTGTAATACAGACACTCCCCCCGTGTAATATCACATGTGTAATACAGACGCTCCCCCGTGTAATATCACATGTGTAATACAGACACTCCCCCGTGTAATATCACACGTGTAATACAGACACTCCCCCATTTAATATCACACGTGTAATACAGACACTCACCCATTTAATATCACACGTGTAATACAGACACTCCCCCGTGTAATATCACACGTGTAATAGACACTTCACCTGTGTAATATCTCATGTGTAATACAGATACGTGAAATTTCACACGTGTAATACAGACACTCCCCCGTGTAATATCACATGTGTAATACAGACGCTCCCCCCGTGTAATATCACACGTGTAATATAGACATTCCCCCGTGTAATATCACATGTGTAATACAGACACTCCCCCATTTAATATCACACATGTAATACAGACACTCACCCATTTAATATCACACATGTAATACAGACACTCCCCCGTGTAATATCACACGTGTAATACAAACACTCCCCCGCAATATCACATGTGTAATACAGACACCCAGCGTGTAATATCACATGTGTAATACAGACTCTCCCCCCGTATAATATCAGATGTGTAATACAGACACTCGCCCGTGTAATATCACACATGTAATAGACACTTCACCTGTGTAATATCTCATGTGTAATACAGATACATGTAATATCCCACGTGTAATACAGACACTTCCCCCGTGTAATATCACACGTGTAATACAGACACTCCCCCGTGTAATATCACACGTATAATACAGACACTCCCCCGTGCAATATCTTATGATCAGTGGGGTACACTCTCTCTCCCGTAGAGTGTAAGCTCTTCTGGTCAGAGGGGTCCTCTCTCTCTCGTGTAGAGTCTAAGCTCTTATGGACAGTGGGGTCCTCTCTCTCCTGTAGAGTGTAAGCTCTTATGGTCAGTAGGATCCTCTCTCTCCTGTAGAGTGTAAGCTCCTCTGGTCAGCGGGGTCCTCTCTCTCTCTTGTAAAGTGTAAGCTCTTATGGTCAGCGGTGTCCTCTCTCTCACCTGTAGAGTGTAAACTCTTCTGGTCAGCGGGGTCCACTCTCTCCTGCAAAGTGTAAGCTCTTATGGTCAGTGGGGTCCTCTCTCTCTCATGTAGAGTGTAAGCTCTTATGGTCAGTGGGGTCCTCACTCTCTCCTGTAGAGTGTAAGCTCTTATGGTCAGCGGGATCCTCTCCCTCTCCTGTAAAGTGTTTGCTCTTATGATCAGTGAGGTCCTTTCTCTCCTGTAGAGTGTAAGCTCTTATGGTCAGTGGGGTCTTCTCTCATGTAGAGTATAAGCTCTTATGGTCAGTGGGGTCCTCTCTCTCCTGTAGAGTGTAAGCTCTTATGATCAGTGGGGTCCTCTCTCTCTCCTGTAGAGTGTAAGCTCTTATGGTCAGCGGGGTCCTCTCTCTCCTTCCTGTAGAGTGTAAGCTCTTATGATCAGTGGGGTCCTCTCTCTCTCCTGTAGAGTGTAAGCTCTTATGGTCAGTGGGATCCTCTCTCTCCTGTAGAGTGTAAGCTCTTATGGTCAGTGGGGTCCTCTCTCTCCTGTAGAGTGTAAGCTCTTATGGTCAGTGGGGTCCTCTCTCTCTCCTGTAGAGTGTAAGCTCTTATGGTCAGTGGGATCCTCTCTCTCCAGTAGAGTGTAAGCTCTTATGGTCAGTGGGGTCCACTCTCTCCTGTAGAGTGTAAGCTCTTATTGTAAGTGGGGTCCTCTCTCTCTCTCCTGTTGAGTGTAAGCTCTTATGGTCAGTGGGGTTATCTCTCTCCTGTAGAGTATAAGCTCTTATGGTCAGTGGGGTCCTCTCTCTCTCCTGTAGAGTGTAAGCTCTTATGGTCAGTGGGGTCCTCTCTCTCTCCTGTAGAGTGTAAGCTCCTATGGTCAGTGGGGTCCTCTCTCTCATGTAGAGTGTAAGCACTTATGGTCAGTGGGGTCCACTCTCTCCTGTAGAGTGCAAGCTCTTATGGTCAGTGGGGTCCTGTAGAGTGTAAGCGTTTATGATCAGTGGGGTCCACTCTCTCCTGTAGAGTGTAAGCTCTTATGGTCAGTGGGGTCCTGTAGAGTGTAAGCTCTTATGATCAGTGGGGTCGTCTCTCTCCTGTAGAGTGTAAGCTCTTATGGTCAGTGGGATCTTCTCTCTCTCATGTAGAGTGTAAGCTCTTATGGTCAGTGCAGTCCTCTCTCTCTCTCTCCTGTAGAGTGTAAGCTCTTATGATCAGTGGGATCCTCTCTCTCTCCTGTAGAGTGTAAGCTCTTATAATCAGTGAGGTCCCCTCTCTCTCCTGTAGAGTATAAGCTCTTATGATCAGTGGGATCCTCTCTCTCTCCTGTAGAGTGTAAGCTCTTATGGTCAGTGGGGTCCTCTCTCTCCTGTAGAGTGTAAGCTCTTATGGTCAGTGGGGTCCACTCTCTCCTGTAGAGTATAAGCTCTTATGGTAGGTGGGGTCCTCTCTCTCTCCTGTAGAGTGTAAGCTCTTATGGTCAGTGGGGTCCTCTCTCTCATGTAGAGTGTAAGCTCTTATGGTCAGTGGGGTCCCCTCTTTCTCCTGTAGAATGTAAGCTCTTATGGTCAGTGGGGTCCTCTCTCTCCTGTAGAGTGTAAGCACTTATGGTCAGTGGGGTCCACTCTCTCCTATAGAGTGTTAGCTCTTATGGTCAGTGGGGTCCTGTAGAGTGTAAGCTCTTATGATCAGCTGGGTCCTCTCTCTTTCCTGTAGAGTGTAAGCTCTTATGGTCAGTGGGGTCATCTCTCTCCAGTAGAGTGTAAGCTCTTATGATCAGTGGGGTCCTCTCTCCTGTAGAGTGTAAGCTCTTATGGTCAGCGGGGTCCTCTCTCTCCTGTAGAGACTAAGCTCTTATGGTCAGCGGGATCCTCTCTCTTGTAGAGTGTAAGCTCTTATGATCAGTGGGGTCCTCTTTCTCCTGTAGAGTGTAAGCGCTTATGGTCAGCAGGGTCCTCTCTCTCCTGTAGAGTGTAAGCTCTTATAGTCAATGGGGTCCTCTCTCTCCTGTAGAGTGTAAGCTCTTGTGGTCAGTGAGGTCTTCTCTTTCTCCTATAGAGTGTAAGCTCTTATGGTCAGTGGGGTCCTCTCTCTCCTGTAGAGTGTAAGCTCTTATGATCAGTGGGGTCCTCTATCTTTTGTAGAGTGTAAGCTCTTATGGTCAGCGGGGTCCTCTCTCTCCTGTAGAGTGTAAGCTCTTATGGTCAGTGGGGTCCTCTCTCTCTGGTAGAGTGTAAGCTCTTATGCTCAGCAGGGTCCTCTCTCTCCTGTAGAGTGTAAGCTCTTATGGTCAGTGGGGTCCTCTCTCTCCTGTAGACTGTAAGCTCTTATGATCAGTGGGGTCCTCTATCTTTTGTAGAGTGTAAGCTCTTATGGTCAGCGGGGTCCTCTCTCTCCTGTAGAGTGTAAGCTCTTATGGTCAGTGGGGTCCTCTCTCTCCTGTAGACTGTAAGCTCTTATGATCAGTGGGGTCCTCTATCTTTTGTAGAGTGTAAGCTCTTATGGTCAGCGGGGTCCTCTCCTGTAGAGTGTAAGCTCTTATGGTCAGTGGGGTCCTCTCTCTCTCGTAGAGTGTAAGCTCTTATGCTCAGCAGGGTCCTCTCTCTCCTGTAGAGTGTAAGCTCTTATCATCAGCGGGGTCCTCTCTCTCTCCTGTAGAGTGTAAGCTCTTATGGTCAGCAGCGTCCTCTCTCTCTCCTGTAGAGTGTAAGCTCTTCTGGTCAGCGGGTTCTCTCTCTCCTGTAGAGTGTAAGCTCTTATCATCAGCGGGGTCCTCTCTCTCTCCTGTAGAGTGTAAGCTCTTATGGTCAGTGGGGTCCTCTCTCTCTCCTGTAGAATCTAAGCTCTTATGGTCAGTGGGGTCCTCTCTCTCTCCTGTAGAGTGTAAGCTCTTATGACCAGTGGGGTTCTCTCTCTCTCTCTCCTGTAGAGTGTAAGCTCTTATGGTCAGTGGGGTCCTCTCTCTCCTGTAGAGTGTAAGCTCTTATGGTCAGTGGGGTCCTCTATCTCTCCTGTAGAGTGTAAGCTCTTATGGTCAGTGGGGTCCTCTCTCTCTCCTGTAGAGTGTAAGCTCTTATGACCAGTGGGGTTCTCTCTCTCTCTCTCTCTCTCCTGTAGAGTGTAAGCTCTTATGGTCAGTGGGGTCCACTCTCTCCTGTAGAGTGTAAGCTCTTATGGTCAGTGGGGTCCTCTCTCTCTCCTGTAGAGTGTAAGCTCTTATGGTCAGTGGGGTCCTCTCTCTCTCCTGTAGAGTGTAAGCTCTTATGACCAGTGGGGTTCTCTCTCTCTCTCTCCTGTAGAGTGTAAGCTCTTATAGTCAGTGGGGTCCTCTCTCTCCTGTAGAGTGTAAGCTCTTATGGTCAGTGGGGTCCTCTATCTCTCCTGTAGAGTGTAAGCTCTTATGGTCAGCGCGGTCCTCTCTCTCTCCTGTAGAGTGTAAGTGTAGCATCGGCGTCTCTGCCCCTTGCCAGGCAGAGAAAACATCCCCCTTACCGTCGCACTCCTGGTCCGGCGTCTTCCGGCCTCCCTGCTGCTGCTGGTGCACGCAGCTTCCCGGGCACTGTGCTTAGGGCGCGCGCACGCTCCCTCCCTCTTAATGGGGCCAAGCGCGTCGTCCTAAAAAGTCCCCAGCCAATGGCCGGAGGACTTTCCCTATTTAAAGCACCTCCTCCAATATGGAGGTGCCCGTGCAAGGTTGTTGCTCTGTGATTCTTACTGTTGCTTCAGCCCTCAGGTCCCTCTGTCCTGTCCGCCAGTCTGTTCTTCAGTCCAGTCCGCCAGTCTGACTACTATCCAGCCCGACAGTCTGTCTACAGTCCAGTCTGCCAGTCTGTCTGGGCTCTGCCAGCGTGCTTTCCTGGAAGCACCTGCCTGTTACCTGCCGTGTCCGCCAGCCTGCTTACCTGGAAGCACCTGCCAGTTGCCCGTTGTGCTCGCCAGCCTGCCTACCCAGAGCACCCATCTGGCTATCAGCCGAATCAGCCTGCTTGTCTACCCAGACCACCCGTCAGCCTGCCAGCCGAGGCTCATCCGCTGTATCGGTCAGTTCCTGCCATCTGACCCGTGGGAGTCACCTGCTCTCATACAAGGTCGGTCCCAGAGTGGCACCTGGTCCCCCTGCTCGGTCCCTCCCTGGTTCACGTAGTCGATTGAGCCGCCGTGCGACCTTGGTCAGGCCGAGTAGGTACTTAGTCACGCCCCTCTGGTCCCTCCTTGTACCGCAGCACAGAGTTTCCACCACCTGGATTCGTAACAGTTTGCACAGGCCATGGAACCCGGTGGCCCCCAGGCTCCTTCGCTCTCTGACCTGTACCAGGAGGTCTCACGTCAAAGGTCCCAACAGGAGACTATCTTGTCCTATCTGCGGACTGTCAACTCCCGCCTGGACACGCTGTCCACCCTGTCTGTGTCCGTCTCCAGCTGAGCGGCACCCGCTCCGGTGGCCCCTCAACCCACTGGCGCTATGGCACCCGGCTCTGGACCCCGGCTCTGGACCCCGGCTCTCTGCGCCCCCAAGTTTTGGTGGTGACCCCGTCTTATGTCGGGGCTTCCTGAACCAGTGCACGCTGCACTTTGAACTCCTGGCACATCAGTTCCCCTCCGACCGTGCCAAGGTGGCGTTCATCATGTCTCACCTCACCGAGGCGGCCTTGGCATGGCTTAACCCTCTGTGGGAAAGAGGGGACCCCCTGGTGTCCGATCTTCTGGCCTTATTCGCTGCCTTCTGGAAGGTCTTCGATGAGCCCGGACGAAAATCTTCCACTGCCTCCTAACGCCTCCGCCAAGGGAGTCTCACCGTGGGCCAGTATGCCATACGTTTCCGAACCTTCGCATTTGAGCTTGCCTGGAACAACGAGGCCCTGGTGTCCACCTTCTGGGAGGGTCTTTCCGGACAGATCAAGGACGAGCTAGCCGACCGGGACATTCCTACCACCCTGGATGACCTGGTGTCACTAGCTACCCGGATTGACATCCGTTTCCTGGAACGAGCTAAGGAGACTACCCGGGAGAGAAGATTTCCTCGTCTTGCTCCTGTTTTCCAGAAACCTGCCTCCCAACCTGCAACTCCCCGGGCATGCTCGCCCGAACCCATGCAGATCGACAAGACAAAGATGGTCAAGTCTCTCCAAGAAACACGCCGTGCTGAGTGGAGCTGTTTCTACTGTGGTAGTAAGGAGCATCTGATCCGTTCCTGCCCGGTGAAGCTGGGAAACTCCAGTGTCTAGGACCACTCGGAGAGGTCGGCCTAGTCAAGAGTAAATCCTCTAAGTTCTTGACTCTATCTGTTTCTATTTCCTGTGGAGAGAACCTCTTCTTCGAAACCGCCCACCTGGATTCCGGAGCCGCTGGGAATCTCATTTCTCAGTCCCTTGTAGAGAAGAATCAGATTCCCACCAAACCTCTGGCTGAACCATTGGCTGTCACTTCTGTGGATGGAAGACTCCTTCTGGTGACCATCTTGCTCGTCACAGAGCCTGTAACCCTTCAGGTGGGAATGCTGCACTCGGAGAGGATCTCCTTCCATGTGCTATCCGGACTCTCTCACTCACTCACATGAACCCGTTCTGAATTGGCGATCCGGTGAGGTGCTCCGCTGGGGGCAGGATTGCCATGAGACCTGCCTGGTTCCGGTTCGCCCGGTTCGACCTCCGTGTACTCCGGCTAATTTACCTGGTCTACCGGCACCTTACTGGTCCTATGCAGATGTCTTCGACAAGAAGGAGGTAGAGACACTGCCACCTCATAGGCCATATGATTGCCCTATCGATCTGGTACCCGGTGCCACTCCACCCCGTGGGCGTATCTACCCCTTGTCGCTGGCCAAAACCCGGGCCATGTCGGAGTACATCGAAGAAAATCTGGCTAGGGGATTCATCCAGAAATCTACCTCCCCGGCTGGAGCTGGATTCTTCTTCGTAAAAAAGAAAGATGGTTCACTATGCCCCTGTATCGATTATAGGGGACTTAACCAGATTACTATCAAAAATAAATACCCCCTGCCACTCATCTCAGAGCTGTTCGACCGCCTTAAAGGCGCGAAGATCTTCTCCAAGCTCGATCTTCGTGGGGCGTATAACTTGGTCCGGATCCGCCAAGGGGACAAGTGGAAGACGGCATTCAATACCCGGGACGGCCACTATGAATACCGTGTGATGCCCTTCGGCCTCTATTAAAACTCCCGGCCATTCCATTCCAGGGCTATATTATTTCTGAAACTGGTCTGCGGATGGACCCCGAGAAGGTCTCTGCCGTCTTAAAGTGGCCTCGACCGGAGGGGTTGAAGGTGATTCAGCGATTCCTGGGCTTCGCAAATTATTACCGCCTCTTCATCCCTCATTTCTCCTCCCGGACCGCTCACATCTCCGCGCTCACCCGTAAGGGAGCAAATCCCAGGGAATGGACTTCTGAAGCGGAGGAGGCCTTCGTCTTCCTAAAACAAGCTTTCGCCTCCGCTCTCGTGCTGCACCGTCCGGATTGCAACAAGCAGTTCTTCCTGGAGGTTGATGCATCCTCCTCCGGAGCCAGAGCGGTGCTCACCCAGAAATCCCCGTCGGGGAGAATGATAACCTGCGGCTTCTTCTCCAAGCTCTCCTCCTCGTCCGAGCGCAACTACTCCATAGAAGATAGTGAGCTTCTTGCCATCAAATTGGCGCTGGAGGAGTGGCCCTACCTGCTGGAGGGGGCTCTGTACCCGGTAGTCATCTACACTGACCACAAAAACCTGGCCTATTTACAAAACGCCCAAAGACTCAATCCGCGTCAGGCCCGGTGGTCTTTGTTCTTCGCCTGTTTCAACTTTACCCCACATTACCGCCCTGCAGGAGGAGCCTCTGCATATCAGTGACCCCTCCAAAGTAATGACTGTGGCTCCGTTTGACCTGTCTCGTCTCCCACCCGGTAAGACCCTTGTAGCGGTTCCGGATCGTAAGAAGGTTCTTCTCTGGGGCCATTCATCCAAACTAGCAGGCCATGCTGGCCAGAGGAAGACCTTCCTGCTCATCGCCCGGCCTTACTGGTGGCATTTCCCTACGCAAGGATGTTGCTTATTTCGTCACGGCTTGTTCCTCCTGTGCTCGTAACAAGGTTCCCAGGCATAGTTACATAGTTAGTAAAGCCGAATAAAGACTTGCGTCCATCAAGTTCGACCTGTTAGTTCTGTAATTGCTAAAGTTGATCCAGAGGAGGCAAAAACCCCAAATGATTTAGCCAATCTTCACCTGAGGAAAAATTCCCTCCCGACTCTGAAACCAGCAGTCAGAATAAATCCCTGTATCAACCTACTATTTTATTCTATTTTTAAGTATATGCAGAAATCTGCCTGATATCTAGAAAAGCATCCAGTCCCCGCTTGAACTGGTTTAGTGAATCTGACATTACCGTCTCCTCACTCAGTGAATTCCATATTCTCACTGCTCTTACCGTAAAGAACCCCTTCCTATGCTGGTGCTGAAACCTTTTCTCTTCCAGTCTTAGTGAGTGCCCTCTTGTTACCGTAATATCCCTCCTTTTGAACAAATCCCGGGCAAGGTCTCTATACGGTCCCCTAACATATTTGTACACATTTATTATGTCCCCCCTCAACCTTCTCTTTTCCAGGCTGAATAGTCCTAGTTTTGCCAACCTCTCTGGGTATTGCAGTCCCTCCATTCCCTTTATTAATTTTGTTGCCCTCCTTTGTACCTTTTCAAGCTCGTTTATATCCTTTCTATATATTGGGGCCCATAATTGAGCACAGTATTCCAAGTGTGGTCTGACCAGTGCTTTGTACAGTGGAAGAACAATGTTCTCATCCTTTGCAGCTATACCTCTTCTGATACATCCCATTACCCTGTTTGCCCTTACAGCAGCCGCCTGACTTTGGGCACTCCAATTTAGTTTGCTATCAATCAAGATGCCCAAGTCCTTCTCCATCTCTGAATTCCCCAATGATTTCCCATTCAGTGAGTACTGGTGACTTCCATTTTTCCTTCCCATATGTATGACCTTACATTTCTCCTCGTTAAACCTCATTTGCCATTTAATGCTCCACCTACCCAGCTTATCCAAATCCCTCTGTAGGTCTGCACTGTCCTCTTTTGTATTAATTGTTTTACATAACTTTGTGTCATCTGCAAATATTGATATTTTACTATTTATACCGTTGACTATGTCGTTAATAAAGATATTAAATAACATTGGGCCTAGTACAGACCCCTGTGGTACCCCACTAGTGACGCTTACCCAATCTGAGTATATTCCATTTATAACCACCCTCTGCCTTCTATCCTTTAGCCAGTTAGCTACCCACTTGCAGACATTTTCCCCCAGCCCCATCATTCTCATTTTGTATACCAACCTATTATGTGGCACGCTATCGAACGCTTTTGAGAAGTCGAGATACACGACATCCACTGGTTCCCCCTGATCTACTCGAGAGCTCACCTCCTCGTAGAAGTCAATCAGGTTTGTTTGGCAGGAGCGATTCCTCATGAATCCATGTTGGTTCGGGGTTAATAGACTATTAGCATCAAGATGCTCCGTAATTGCCTCATTAATAAAGCCTTCAAAAATTTTGCCCACAACGGACGTCAGACTCACCGGCCGATAGTTTCCGGCGTCACTTTTCGCTCCCTTTTTGAATATTGGCACTACATTCACCTGTCGCCAATCAAGTGGCACAGACCCAGTCTCAACAGAGTCCTTAAATATAAGATATAAGGGTCTGTCTATCACATTACTTAGTTCCCTTAGTACCCGTGGGTGTATGCCATCAGGTCCTGGTGATTGGTTTATTTTAATGTTACTGAGGCGTTTCTGTACCCCAGCTTGGGTTAGATTTGTCATACTTAGTGGAGGATTAAGTTTGTCACTTCTCATTTCTCCTGTTAGTTCTTTTTCCTTTGTGAAAGTTGTCGAAAAAAATGTATTTAATAGATTAGCTTTATCCTCATCTTTCTCTATGATTTTGCCTTCATCACTTTTTATCGGTCCAATATTATCCGATTTAATCCTTTTACTATTTATATACGTAAAGAACAGTTTGGGATTTGATCTACTTTCCCTAGCAATACGTCTCTCTGTTTCCTCCTTCGCTATTTTTATTTGTTTTTTACAGGTTCTCGTTTTTTCCTTGTAACACATTAGTGCCTCCTTGCTGTTTTCCTGTTTTAATCTCTTGAATGCCTCTTTTTTGCTATTTAACGCCCCTTTTACGTTCTTGTTCAACCATATTGGTTTCCTCTTATTTCTGGCCCTTTTATTCCCATACGGTATATACCTCTCGCACTGAGTATTCAGAATTCTTTTGAAGGTTTCCCATTTACTATTCGTATTCCTTTGATTAAGAACTTTGTCCCAGTCTATAAGTTGAAGGTTTTCTTTCAGCTGATCAAACTTCGCCCTCCTAAAGTTTAATGTTCTAGTTGTTCTTCCAGCCGGCCGTCTCCTTCCTCTCCGTGGCAGCACATTGCTATGGACTTTATTATGGATCTTCCTGTTTGCCGGTTGTACGGTCATTTGGGTGATCGCTGACCGCTTTTCTAAATTGGCCCACTTCATCTCTCTGCCCGGTCTCCCGTCTGCATCTGTGCTGGCTAAGGACTTCATCACATCTTTCGTCTCCACGGCCTTCCCCTCCACATTGTGTCTGATCGCGGGGTTCAGTTCACTTCGCGCTTCTGGAGAGCTACGTGCAAGCTGCTGGATGTCTCCTTAGACTTCTCCTCCGCTTATCATCCTCAGTCCAATCTTCAAGTGGAACGTATCAACCAGGTCCTTACCAGCTTCCTCCGGAACTCCGTCAACGCTCACCATACCGATTGGAAAAACAAGAAAGAAACTTCGAATACAGGTCCATTATGACAAAAACAAACTTTATTTGTTCAAAAAATAACACGATTGACACAATGTAGTAAGTGAACGAGAATTAGAGTAAAAACAACATACAAGCAAGAGGGCGCCACAGCAGACCCGTACGTGGGAGAGGCTCAATTATTTATCGTATCAATAGTAATGCCAAAGTTACATTGCTTGCTTAAAAAATTCCTGCGCACTAATGTATGCCTCGCTCAAAGGCTTATACTGCATATCAGTTAATACTCATGTGTTTTACAAAGAATAGTATACCATGCAGATTAAACAGCATAGTGCTAGCTCATGACACCGTTCACATTATTGTGTATTTATTATAATTGTTACCATATAGGTAAAATATATAGAGAGAATATATGAACAAATGTGAACACCGTCATAAATAGCACCCAATTAACCTGAGAACGTGCACAGCTCCAAATACACTACATAGAAAAGCGCCAGTATTGCGTGGAAAAGCGAACATATTCATGAGGTGGAGCTATCATGATGGCAAAATGAGCATACTCACACGTGGATGGTATGTAGCTGGTCTGCGATGGCGCCCACCCCGACGCGCGTTTCGGCTGAAGCCTTCGTCTGGATCCGCCTCAATTCCGTCCGGGAGACAGGGTCTGGCTCTCCTCCAAATATGTTCGTCTCAAAATACCATCGTATAAGTTGGGCCCGTGGTTCATCGGTCCGTTTGAGGTTCTCAACCAAATCAATCCCGTGGCTTACAAGCTAAAACTCCCGGCCACCTTACGGATTCCCAACTCCTTCCACGTATCTCTCCTCAAACCAGTTGTGCTTAATTCTTTTTCTGACAATCCAGGTGCCTCCCCAGATCCGGTCTCCGCTGAGGACGTCTATGAGGTAGAGAACATTCTGGCCACCAAAAGGGTAAGAGGAAAAACCTTTTTTCTGGTGGATTGGAAGGGGTTTGGCCCAGAGGAGAGGTCTTGGGAACCCAGGGAGAACATCCATGCCCCTCTTCTCCTTAAAAAAATTCTTGCAGGCCTAAAAAAGGGGGGACGTAAAGGGGGGGTACTGTAGCATCGGCGTCTCTGCACCGTGCCAAGCAGAGACGCCGTCCCCCTTACCGCCGCGCTCCTGGTCCGGCGTCTTCCGGCCTCCCTGCTGCTGCTTCTGCTGCTGGTGCACGCATCTTTCCGGGCACTGAGCTTAGGGCGCGCACGCGCTCTCCCTCCCTCTTAAAGGGGCCGCGCGCGTCGTCCTAAAAAGTCCCCGGTCAATGGCCGGAGGACTTTCCCTTTTTAAAGCACCTTCTCCAATATGGAGGTGCCCGTGCAAGGTTGTTGCTCTGGGATTCTTACTGTTGCTTCAGCCCTCAGGTCCCTCTGTAAGTCAGTCCAGTCCGCTAGTCTGACTACTATCCAGCCTGATAGTCTGTCTACAGTCCAGTCCGCCAGTCTGGCTATGGGCTCTGCCCGCCTGCTTTCCTGGAAGCACCTGCCTGTTACCTGCCGTGTCCGCCAGCCTGCTTACCTGGAAGCACCTGCCAGTTGCCCGTTGTGCTCGCCAGCCTGCCTACCCAGAGCACCCGTCTGGCTATCAGCCGGATCAGCCTGCTTGTGTACCCAGACCACCCGTCAGCCTGACTGCCGTGCTCATCTGCTGTACCGGTCAGTTCCTGCAATCTGACCCGTGGGAGTCACCTGCTCTCATACAAGGTCGGTCCCAGAGTGGCACCTGGTCCCCCTGCTCGGTCCCTCCCTAGTTCACGGAGTCGATAGAGCTGCCGTGCGACCTTGGTCAGGCCGAGTAGGTACTTAGTCACGCCCCTCTGGTCCCTCCTTGCACCGCAGCACAGAGGTTCCACCACGTGGATCTGTAACAGTAAGCTCTTATGGTCAGCGAGGTCCTCTCTCTCCTGTAGAGTGAAAGCTCTTATGGTCAGCGGGGACCTCTCTCTCTCCTGTAGAGTGTAAGCTCTTATGGTCTGTGGGGTCCTCTCTCTCCTGTAGAGTGTAAGCTCTTATGGTCAGCGAGGTCCTCTCTCTCCTGTAGAGTGAAAGCTCTTATGGTCAGCGGGGTCCTCTCTCTCCTGTAGAGTGTAAGCTCTTATGGTCACCGGGGTCCTCTCTCTCCTGTAGAGTGCAAGCTCTTATGGTCAGTGGGGTCCTCTCTCTCTCCTGTAGAGTGTAAGCTCTTATGGTCAGTGGGGTTCTCTCTCTCTCTCTCCTGTAGAGTGTATGCTCTTATGATCAGCAGGGTCCTCTCTCTCCTGTAGAGTGTAAGCTCTTATAATCAGTGAGGTCCCCTCTCTCTCCTGTAGAGTGTAAGCTCTTATGGTCAGTGGGGTCCTCTCTCTCTCTCCTGTAGAGTGTAAGCTCTTATGGTCAGCGGGGTCCTCTCTCTCCTGTAGAGTGTAAGCTCTTATGGTCAGCGGGGTCCTCTCGCTCTTGTAGAGTGTAAGCTCTTATAATCAGTGAGGTCCCCTCTTTCTCCTGTAGAGTGTAAGCTCTTATGGTCAGTGGGGTCCTCTCTCTCTCCTGTAGAGTGTAAGCTCTTATAGTCAGTGGGGTCCTCTCTCTCTCCTGTAGAGTGTAAGCTCTTATGGTCAGTGGGGTCCTCTCTCTCCTATAGAGTGTAAGCTCTTATGGTCAGTGGGGTCCTCTCTCTCCTGTAGAGTGTAAGCTCTTATAATCAGTGAGGTCCCCTCTCTCTCCTGTAGAGTGTAAGCTCTTGTGGTCAGTGGGATCCTCTCTCTCTCCTGTAGAGTGTAAGCTCTTATGGTCAGTGGGGTCCTCTCTCTCCTATAGAGTGTAAGCTCTTATGGTCAGTGGGGTCCTCTCTCTCCTGTAGAGTGTAAGCTCTTATGGTCAGTGGGGTCCTCTCTCCTGTAGAGTGTAAGCTCTTGTGTTCAGTGGGGTCCTCTTCTTTGCAGCCCCCGGATGGTGCCGGGCAGACATCTGTGTTATGATGAGTCCTCACACCCCGCAGCGCTGCACATTCCCGACCTCCTGTACAGACGTGTTGTGCTGAGGCCCCGCAGCCTCCACCATCCATCACCCGTCCAGCCTCTGTCAGCTGTGGAAGATTGCAGGGTGAAGAGTGAGCCCCAGGGTGGAGGCGGCGAGCGCCGTCCAGAGGGGAAAATATTCTCAAGTCTTCAGCCTCGTGTTACAGAACGTGACCCAGAAAACCAGGAGACCCTCCGGCCCACCCCAGACGTCTGCAGAAGGCTTACAGCACCCCTCTATCTGTATCACCCTGCAGGGGGCGGGGTCACAGCTCCCTCTACATGTATCACCCTGCAGGGGGCGGGATCACAGCTCCCTTTATCTGCATCACTCTGCAGGGGGTGGGGTCATTAGGCTCCTGCAGGTAACACTGACACCTGGTGGTCATCTCTCCACATTACAGGTTGAGCTGTATTTTATATTACGCTCCTGCAGGTAACACTGACTCCTGGTGGTCATCTCTCCACATTACAGCCTGAGCTGTATTTTATATTAGGGTCCTGCATGTAACACTGACACCTGGTGGTCATCTCTCCACATTACAAGCTGAGCTGTATTTTATATTAGACTCCTGCAGATAACACTGACACCTGGTGGTCATCGCTCCACATTACAGGCTGAGCTGTATTTTATATTGGGCTCCTGCTGGTAACACTGACGCCTGGTGGTCATCTCTCTACATTACAGGCGGAGCTGTATTTTATATTAGGCTCCTGCAGGTAACACTGACACCTGGTGGTCATCTCTCCATATGACAGGCTGAGCTGTATTTTATATTAGGCTCCTGCAGGTAACACTGACACCTGGTGGTCATCTCTCCATATGACAGGCTGAGCTGTATTTTATATTAGGCTCCTGCAGGTAACACTGACACCTGGTGGTCATCTCTCCACATGACAGGCTGAGCTGTATTTTATATTAGGCCCCTGCAGGTAACACTGACACCTGGTGGTCATCTCTCCACATGACAGGCTGAGCTGTATTTTATATTAGGCTCCTGCAGATAACACTGACACCTGGTGGTCATCTCTCTACATTGCTGGCTGAGCTGTATTTTATATTAGGCTCCTGCAGATAACACTGACACCTGGTGGTCATCTCTCCACATTACAGGCTGAACTGTATTTTATATTACGCTCCTGCAGGTAACACTGACACCTGGTGGTCATCTCTCCACATTACAGGCTGAGCTGTATTTTATATTAGACTCCTGCAGGTAACACTGACACCTGGTGGTCATCTCTCCACATTACAGGCTGAGCTGTATTTTATATTAGGCTCCTGCAGATAACACTGACACCTGGTGGTCATCTCTCCACAGTACAGGCTGAGCTGTATTTTATATTAGACTCCTGCAGATAACACTGACGCCTGGTGGTCATCCCTCCACATTACAGCCTGAGCTGTATTTTATATTACGCTCCTGCAGGTAACACTGACACCTGGTGGTCATCTCTCCACATTACAGCCTGAGCTGTATTTTATATTACGCTCCTGCAGGTAACACTGACACCTGGTGGTCATCTCTCCATATTACAGGCTGAGCTGTATTTTATATTAGACTCCTACAGGTAACACTGACACCTGGTGGTCATCTCTCCACATTACAGGCTGAGCTGTATTTTATATTAGACTCCGGCAGGTAACACTGATACCTGGTGGTCATCTCTCCACATTACAGCCTGAGCGGTATTTTATATTAGGCTCCTGCAGGTAACACTGACACCTGGTGGTCATCTCTCCACATTACAGCCTGAGCTGTATTTTATATTAGGCTCTGGCATGTAACACTGACACCTGGTGGTCATCTCTCCACATTACAGGCTGAGCTGAATTTTATATTAGACTCCTGCAGGTAACACTGACACCTGGTGGTCATCTCTCCACATTACAGGCTGAGCTGTATTTTATATTAGGCGTCTGCAGGTAACACTGACACCTGGTGGTCATCTCTCCACAAGACAGGCTGAGCTGTATTTTGTATTAGGCTCCTGCACGTAACGCTGACACCTGGTGGTCATCTCTCCACATTACAGCCTGAACTGTATTTTATATTAAGCTCCTGCGATAACACTGACACCTGGTGGTCATCTCTCCACATTACAGCCTGAGCTGTATTTTAGATTAAGCTCCTGCAGATAACACTGACACCTGGTGGTCATCTCTCCACATTACATGCTGAGCTGTATTTTAGATTAAGCTCCTGCAGATAACACTGACACCTGGTGGTCATCTCTCCACATTACAGCCTGAGCTGTATTTTAGATTAAGCTCCTGCAGGTAACACTGACACCTGGTGGTCATCTCTCCACATGACAGGCTGAGCTGTATTTTATATTAGGCTCCTGCAGGTAACACTGACACCTGGTGGTCATCTCTCCACATGACAGGCTGTAATGTGGAGAGATGAACACCAGGTGTCAGTGTTACCTGCAGGAGTCTAATATAAAATACAGCTCAGCCTTTAATGGGGAGAGATGACCACCAGGTGTCAGTGTTACCTGCAGGAGCCTAATATAAAACACAGCTCAGCCTGTCATGTGGAGAGATGACCACCAGGTGTCAGTGTTACCTGCAGGAGTCTAATATAAAATACAGCTCAGCCTTTAATGGGGAGAGATGACCACCAGGTGTCAGTGTTACCTGCAGGAGCCTAATATAAAACACAGCTCAGCCTGTAATGTGGAGAGAAGACCACCAGGTGTCAGTGTTACCTGCAGGAGTCTAATATAAAATACAGCTCAGCCTGTAATGTGCAGAGATGACCACCAGGCGTCAGTGTTACCTGCAGGAGCGTAATATTAAATACAGCTCAGCCTGTAATGTAGAGAGATGACCACCAGGTGTCAGTGTTACCTGCAGGAGTCTAATATAAAATACAGCTCAGCCTGTAATGTGGAGAGATGACCACCAGGCGTCAGTGTTACGTGCAGGAGTCTAATATAAAACACAGCTCAGCCTGTAATGTGGAGAGATGACCACCAGGTGTCAGTGTTACCTGCAGGAGTCTAATATAAAACACAGCTCAGCCTGTAATGTGGAGAGAAGACCACCAGGTGTCAGTGTTACCTGCAGGAGTCTAATATAAAATATAGCTCAGTCTGTAATGTGGAGAGATGATCACCAGGTGTCAGTGTTACCTGCAGGAGCATAATATAAAATACAGCTCAGCCTGTAATGTAGAGAGATGACCACCAGGTGTCAGCGTTACCTGCAGGAGTCTAATATAAAATACAGCTCAGCCTGTAATGTGGAGAGATGACCACCAGGTGTCAATGTTACCTGCAGGAGTCTAATATAAAATAGTGCTCAGCTTGTAATGTGGAGAGATGACCACCAGGTGTCAGTGTTACCTGCAGGAGCGTAATATAAAATACAGCTCAGCCTGTAATGTGGAGAGATGACCACCAGGTGTCAGCGTTACCTGCAGGAGCCTAACATAAAATACAGCTCAGCCTGTAATGTGGAGAGATGACCACCAGGTGTCAGCGTTACCTGCAGGAGCCTAATATAAAATACAGCTCAGGCTGTAATGTGGAGAGATGACCACCAGGTGTCAGCGTTATCTGCAGAAGCTTAATATAAAATACCGCTCAGCGTGTCATGTGGAGAGATGACCACCAGGTGTCAGCGTTACCTGCAGGAGTCTCATATAAAATACAGCTCAGCCTGTCATGTAGAGAGATGACCACCAGGTGTCAGTGTTACTTGTAGGAGCCTAATATATAATACAGCTCAGCCTGTAATGTGGAGAGATGACCACCAGGTGTCAGTGTTACTTGCAGGAGCCTAATATATAATACAGCTCAGCCTGTAATGTGGAGAGATGACCACCAGGTGTCAGTGTTACCTGCAGGAGTCTATTATAAAATACAGCTCAGACTGTAATGTGGAGAGATGACCACCAGGAGTCAGTGTTACCTGCAGGAGCGTAATATAAAATACAGCTCAACCTGTAATGTGGAGAGATGACCACCAGGTGTCAGTGTTACCTGCAGGAGTCTAATATAAAATACAGCTCAGCCTGTAATGTGGAGAGATGACCACCAGGTGTCAGTGTTGCCTACTGGAGCCTAATATATAATACAGCTCAGGCTGTAATGTGGAGAGATGACCACCAGGCGTCAGTGTTACCAGCAGGAGTCTAATATAAAATACAGCTCAGCCTGTAATGTGGAGAGATGACCACCAGGTGTCAGTGTTACCTGCAGGAGTCTAATATAAAATACAGCTCAGCCTGTAATGTGGAGAGATGACCACCAGGTGTCAGTGTTATCTGCAGGAGTCTAATATAAAACACAGCTCAGCCTGTAATGTGGAGAGATGACCACCAGGTGTCAGTGTTACCTGCTGGAGCCTAATATATAATACAGCTCAGCCTGTAATGTGGAGAGATGACCACCAGGTGTCAGTGTTACCTGCAGGAGTCTAATATATAATACAGCTCAGCCTGTAATGTGGAGAGATGACCACCAGGTGTCAGTATTAACTGCAGGAGCATAATATTAAATACAGCTCAGCCTGTAATGTGGAGAGATGACCACCAGGTGTCAGCGTTACCTGCAGGAGCCTAACATAAAATACAGCTCAGCCTGTAATGTGGAGAGATGACCACCAGGTGTCAGTGTTACCTGCAGGAGTCTAATATATAATACAGCTCAGCCAGTAATGTGGAGAGAAGACCACCAGGTGTCAGTGTTATCTGCAGGAGCGTAATATAAAATACAGCTCAACCTGTAATGTGGAGAGATGACCACCAGGTGTCAGTGTTACCTGCAGGAGTCGAATATAAAATACAGCTCAGCCTGTAATGTGGAGAGATGACCACCAGGTGTCAGTGTTACCTGCAGGAGTCTAATATAAAACACAGCTCAGCCTGTAATGTGGAGAGATGACCACCAGGTGTCAGTGTTACCTGCAGGAGCCTAACATAAAATACAGCTCAGCCTGTAATGTGGAGAGATGACCACCAGGTGTCAGTGTTACCTGCAGGAGTCTAATATATAATTCAGCTCAGGCTGTAATGTGGAGAGATGACCACCAGGTGTCAGTGTTACCTGCAGGAGCCTAATACAAAATACAGCTCAGCCTGTAATGTGGAGAGATGACCACCAGGTGTCAGTGTTACCTGCAGGAGTCTAATACAAAATACAGCTCAGCCTGTAATGTGGAGAGATGATCACCAGGTGTCAGTGTTACCTGCAGGAGCCTAATATAAAATACAGCTCAGCCTGTAATGTGGAGAGATGACCACCAGGTGTAAGCGTTACCTGCAGTGGCCTAATATAAAATACAGCTCAGCCTGTAATGTGGAGAGATGACCACCAGGTGTCAGTGTTACCTGCAGGAGTCGAATATAAAATACAGCTCAGCCTGTAATGTGGAGAGATGACCACCAGGTGTCAGTGTTACCTGCAGGAGTCTAATATAAAACACAGCTCAGCCTGTAATGTGGAGCGATGACCACCAGGTGTCAGTGTTACCTGCTGGAGCCTAATATATAATACAGCTCAGGCTGTAATGTGGAGAGATGACCACCAGGTGTCAGCGTTACCTGTAGGAGTCTAATATATAATACAGCTCAGCCTGTAATGTGGAGAGATGACCACCAGGTGTCAGCGTTACCTGCAGGAGCATAACATAAAATACCGCTCAGCCTGTAATGTGGAGAGATGACCACCAGTTGTCAGTGTTACCTGCAGGAGCCTAATATAAAATACAGCTCAGCCTGTAATGTGGAGAGATGACCACCAGGTGTCAGTGTTAACTGCAGGAGCCTAATATAAAATACAGCTTAGGCTGTAATGTGGAGAGATGACCACCAGGTGTCAGTGTTACCTGCAGGAGCCTAATATAAAATACAGCTCAGCCTGTCATGTGGAGAGATGACCACCAGGCGTCAGTGTTACCTGCAGGAGCCTAATATAAAATACAGCTCAGCCTGTAATGTGGAGAGATGACCACCAGGTGTCAGTGTTAACTGCAGGAGCCTAATATAAAATACAGCTTAGGCTGTAATGTGGAGAGATGACCACCAGGTGTCAGTGTTACCTGCAGGAGCCTAATATAAAATACAGCTCAGCCTGTAATGTGGAGAGATGACCACCAGGTATCAGTGTTACCTGCAGGAGCCTAATATTAAATACAGCTCAGCCTGTAATGTGGAGAGATGACCACCAGGTGTCAGTGTTACCTGCAGGAGCCTAATATAAAATACAGCTTAGGCTGTAATGTGGAGAGATGACCACCAGGTGTCAGTGTTACCTGCAGGAGCCTAACATAAAATACAGCTCAGCCTGTAATGTGGAGAGATGACCACCAGGTGTCAGTGTTACCTGCAGGAGTCTAATATATAATTCAGCTCAGGCTGTAATGTGGAGAGATGACCACCAGGTGTCAGTGTTACCTGCAGGAGCCTAATACAAAATACAGCTCAGCCTGTAATGTGGAGAGATGACCACCAGGTGTCAGTGTTACCTGCAGGAGTCTAATACAAAATACAGCTCAGCCTGTAATGTGGAGAGATGATCACCAGGTGTCAGTGTTACCTGCAGGAGCCTAATATAAAATACAGCTCAGCCTGTAATGTGGAGAGATGACCACCAGGTGTAAGCGTTACCTGCAGGGGCCTAATATAAAATACAGCTCAGCCTGTAATGTGGAGAGATGACCACCAGGTGTCAGTGTTACCTGCAGGAGTCTAATATATAATACAGCTCAGCCTGTAATGTGGAGAGATGACCACCAGGTGTCAGTGTTACCTGCAGGAGCCTAATATTATTATTATTATTATTTATTGTTATAGCGCCATTTATTCCATGGCGCTTTACATGTGATAGGGTTATACATAACAAAAGCATTTACATAATCTTAACAAAACGAGTCAGCGACTGGTACAGGAGGAGCGAGGACCCTGCCCGCGAGGGCTCACAATCTACAAGGGATGGGTAAGGATACAGTAGGTGAGGATAGAGGAGGTCATGCAGTAATGTGGTGGAGTGAGGACCCTGCCCTCGAGGGCTCACAGTCTACAAGGGATGGGTGAGGATACATTAGGTGAGGGTAGAGCTGGTCGTGCAGCGGTATGTTGGAGAGAGGACCCTGCCCCCGAGGGCTCACAGTCTACAAGGGATGGGTGAGGATACAGTAGGTGAGGATAGAGGAGGTCATGCAGTAATGTGGTGGAGTGAGGACCCTGCCCTCGAGGGCTCACAGTCTACAAGGGATGGGTGAGGATACATTAGGTGAGGGTAGAGCTGGTCGTGCAGCGGTATGGTGGAGCGAGGACCCTGCCCGCGAGGGCTCACAGTCTACAAGGGATGGGTGAGGATACATTAGGTGAGGGTAGAGCTGGTCGTGCAGCGGTATGGTGGAGCGAGGACCCTGCCCGCGAGGGCTCACAGTCTACAGGGGATGGGTGAGGATACAGTAGATGGGGGTAGAGCTGGTCGTGCAGCGGTATGGTGGAGAGAGGACCCTGCCCGCGAGGGCTCACAGTCTACAAGGGATGGGTGTGGATACAGTAGGTGAGGGTAGAGCTGGTCGTGCAGCGGTATGGTGGAGCGAGGACCCTGCCCGCGAGGGCTCACAATCTACAAGGGATGGGTGAGGATACAGTAGGTGAGGCTAGAGCTGGTCGTGCAGCGGTATGGTGGAGCGAGGACCCTGCCCGCGAGGGCTCACAGTCTACAAGGGATGGGTGAGGATACAGTAGGTGAGGGTAGAGCTGGTCGTGCAGCGGTATGGTGGAGCGAGGACCCTGCCCGCGAGGGCTCACAGTCTACAAGGGATGGGTGAGGATACATTAGGTGAGGGTAGAGCTGGTCGTGCAGCGGTATGGTGGAGCGAGGACCCTGCCCGCGAGGGCTCACAATCTACAAGGGATGGGTGAGGATACAGTAGGTGAGGGTAGAGCTGGTTGTGCAGCGGTATGGTGGAGTGGTGGTTACTGCAGGTTGTAGGCCTGTCGGAAGAGGTGGGTCTTCAGGTTCCTTTTGAAGGTTTCCACGGTCGGCGAGAGTCTGATATGTTGGGGTAGAGAGTTCCAGAGTAGGGCGGAAGCACGGGAGAAATCTTATATACGATTGTGGGAGGAGGAGATTAGAGGGGAGTAGAGAAGGAGATCTTGTGAGGATCGGAGGCTGTGTGCAGCTAAGTACCGGGAGGCTAGGTCACAGATGTATGAAGGAGACAGGTTGTGGATGGCTTTGTATGTCATGGTTAGGGTTTTGAACTGGAGTCTTTGGGCAATGGGGAGCCAGTGGAGAGATTGACAGAGAGGAGAGGCCGGGGAATAGCAGGGGGACAGGTGGATTAGTCGGGCAGCAGAGTTTAGGATGGATTGGTGGTTGCGAGAGTGTTAGAGGGGAGGCCACAGACCAGGAGGTTGCAGTAGTCGAGGCGGGAGATGATGAGGGCGTGCACTAGTGTTTTTGCAGATTCATGGTTGAGGAATGTGCGGATCCGGGAGATATTTTTGAGTTGGAGTCGGCAGGGAATGGAAAGGGCTTGGATATGTGGTGTGAAGGAGAGATCAGAGTCCAGGGTTACCCCAAGGCAGCGAGCCTGAGGGACTGGGGAGAGTGGGCAGCCATTGACGTTGATGGATAGGTCAGATGGGGGCTGAATGAGATGGCGGAAAGATGATGAATTCTGTTTTGTCCATGTTAAGTTTTAGAAATCTAGCAGAGAAGAAGGATGAGATAGCGGACAGACATTGTGGGATTCTGGTTAGTAGGGAGGAGATATCGGGTCCAGAGAGATAGATCTGTGTGTCATCAGCATAGAGGTGATACTGAAAGCCATGGGACTCTATGAGCTGCCCCAGGCCAAAGGTGTAGATGGAGAAGAGCAGGGGTCCTAGAACTGAACCTTGGGGGACACCAACAGATAGGGGGCGAGATGAGGAGGTGGTCTGTGAGTGGGAGACACTGAATGTCCTGTCTGTTAGGTATGAGGAGATCCAGGATAGGGCCAAGTCTGTGATGCCGAGAGATGAGAGCGTTTGTAGTAAGAGGGAATGGTCCACTGTGTCGAAGGCAGATGACAGGTCCAGGAGGAGGAGGACAGAGTAATGTCACTTGGATTTGTCGGTTAGTAGGTCGTTGGTGACTTTAGTCAGGGCAGTTTCAGTAGAATGGTGCGGTCGGAAACCAGATTGTAGGCGGTCGAAGAGGGAGCAGGAGGAGAGGTGGGAGGACAGTTCACAATGGACTTGTTATTCCAGTAGTTTGGAGGCATAAGGGAGAAGTGATATGGGGCGATAGCTAGTCAGTGAGGATGGGTCAAGGGAGGGCTTTTTGAGGATGGATGTGATTGAGGCATGTTTGAAGCATGAGGGGAAGACACCATTTGTTAGTGACAAGTTGAAGAGGTGGGCTAGGGCTGGGATGAAGATAGTGGTAAGGTTTGGGATGAGGTGGGATGGGATTGGTTCAAGTTTACAGGTGGTGAGGTGTGATTTGGAGAGTAAAGAGGAAAGTTGATCTTCCGTAATGGTGGAGAAGGTGGTTTTGGAGGAAGAGGGTTGAGTAGGTGTGGGGAGGGGCTGTGTGGACTTTAGGCAAAAGTTTTGTCTGATGGTGTCAATCTTCTGTTTGAAGAATGAGGCAAAGTCGTCGGCTGAGATGAGAGAAGAGGGAGGAGGCACTGGGGGACGGAGGAGAGAATTGAAAGTGTTAAATAGCTGTTTAGGGTTGTGGGACAGGGAGGATATGAGAGATGAGAAGTAGGTTTGTTTTGCTGTAGGGAGTGCGGACTTGAAATTAGTGAGGGATTGCTTGAATGCGATGAAGTTCTCGGTGGAGTGAGACCTTTTCCATCTCCGCTCCGCAACCCTGGAGGCCCGGCGCAGTTCTTTGGTAAGTTTAGTGTGCCAGGGCTGCCTGTTGATTGTGCTGTATTATATATTAGACTCCTGCAGGTAACACTGACGCCTGGTGGTCATCTCTCCACATTACAGGCTGAGCTGTATTTTATATTAGGACCCTGCAGATAACACTGACACCTGGTGGTCATCTCTCTACATAACAGGCTGAGCTGTATTTTATATTAGGCTCCTCCAGGTAACACTGACGCCTGGTGGTCATCTCTCCACATTACAGCCTGAGCTGTATTTTATATTAGTCTCCTGCAGATAACACTGACACCTGGTGGTCATCTCTCCACATTACAGCCTGAGCTGTATTTTATATTAGGGTCCTGCACGTAACACTGACACCTGGTGGTCATCTCTCCACATTACAGGCTGAGCTGTATTTTATATTACGCTCCTGCAGGTAACACAGACACCTGGTGGTCATCTCTCCACATTACAGGCTGAGCTGTATTTTATATTAGGCTCCTGCAGGTAACACTGACGCCTGGTGGTCATCTCTCCACATTACAGGCTGAGCTGTATTTTATATTAGGCTTCTGCAGGTAACACTGACACCTGGTGGTCATCTCTCCACATTACAGCCTGAGCTGTATTTTATATTAGACTCCTGCAGGTAACACTGACACCTGGTGGTCATCTCTCCACATTACAGGCTGAGCTGTATTTTATATTATACTCCTGCAGGTAACACTGACACCTGGTGGTCATCTCTCCACATTACAGGCTGAGCTGTATTTTATATTAGGCTTCTGCAGGTAACACTGACGCCTGGTGGTCATCTCTCCACATTACAGCCTGAGCTGTATTTTGTATTAGGCTCCTGCAGGTAACACTGACACCTGGTGGTCATCTCTCTACATTACAGCCTGAGCTCTATTTTATATTACGCTCCTGCAGGTAACACTGACACCTGGTGATCATCTCTCCACATTACAGCCTGAGCTGTATTTTATATTAGGCTCCTGCAGGTAACACTGACACCTGGTGGTCATCTCTCCACATTACAGCCTGAGCTGTATTTTATATTAGGCCCCTGCAGGTAACACTGACACCTGGTGGTTATCTCTCCACATTACAGCCTGAGCTGTATTTTATATTAGGCTCCTGCAGGTAACGCTGACACCTGGTGGTCATCTCTCCACATTACAGGCTGAGCTGTATTTTATATTAGACTCCTGCAGGTAACACTGACACCTGGTGGTCATCTCTCCACATTACAGGCTGAGCTGTATTTTATATTAGACTCCTACAGGTAACACTGACACCTGGTGGTCATCTCTCCACATTACAGGCTGAGCTGTGTTTTATATTAGGCTCCTAGAGGTAACACTGTCACCTGGTGGTCATCTCTCCACATTACAGGCTGAGCTGTATTTTATATTAGGCTCCTGCAGCTAACACTGACACCTGGTGGTCATCTCTCCACATTACAGCCTGAGCTGCATTTTATATTAGGCTCCTGCAGGTAACACTGACACCTGGTGGTCATCTCTCCACATGACAGGCTGAGCTGTATTTTATATTAGACTCCTGCAGGTAACACTGACACCTGGTGGTCATCTCTCCACATTACAGGCTGAGCTATGTTTTATATTAGGCTCCTGCAGGTAACACTGACACCTAGTGGTCATCTCTCCACATGACAGGCTGAGCTGTATTTTATATTAGACTCCTGCAGGTAACACTGACACCTGGTGGTCATCTCTCCACATTACAGGCTGAGCTGTATTTTATATTAGGCCCCTGCAGGTAACGCTTACACCTGGTGGTCATCTCTCCACATTACAGGCTGAGCTGTATTTTATATTAGGCTTCTGCAGGTAACACTGACACCTGGTGGTCATCTCTCCACATTACAGCCTGAGCTGCATTTTATATTAGACTCCTGCAGGTAACACTGACACCTGGTGGTCATCTCTCCACATTACAGGCTGAGCTGTATTTTATATTAGGCTCCTGCAGGTAACGCTTACACCTGGTGGTCATCTCTCCACATTACAGGGTGAGCTGTATTTTATATTAGGCTCCTGCATGTAACGCTGACACCGGGTGGTCATCTTTCCACATTGCAGGCTGAGCTGTATTTTATATTAGTCTCCTGCAGGTAACACTGACACCTGGTGGTCATCTCTCCACATTACAGGCTAAGCTGTATTTTATATTAGGCTTCTGCAGGTAACACTGACACCTGGTGGTCATCTCTCCACATTACAGGCTGAGCTGTATTTTATATTAGGCCCCTGCAGGTAACGCTTACACCTGGTGGTCATCTCTCCACATTGCAGGCTGAGCTGTATTTTATATTAGTCTCCTGCAGGTAACACTGACACCTGGTGGTCATCTCTCCACATTACAGGCTGAGCTGTATTTTATATTAGGCTTCTGCAGGTAACACTGACACCTGGTGGTCATCTCTCCACATTACAGCCTGAGCTGCATTTTATATTAGTCTCCTGCAGGTAACACTGACACCTGGTGATCATCTCTCCACATTACAGCCTGAGCTGTATTTTATATTATACTCCTGCAGGTAACGCTGACACCTGGTGGTCATCTCTCCACATGACAGGCTGAGCTGTATTTTATATTAGGCTTCTGCAGGTAACACTGACGCCTGGTGGTCATCCCTCCACATTACAGCCTGAGCTGTATTTTATATTAGACTCCTGCAAGTAACACTGACGCCTGGTGGTCATCTCTCTACATTACAGCCTGAGCTCTATTTTATATTACGCTCCTGCAGGTAACACTGACACCTGGTGGTCATCTCTCCACATTACAGCCTGAGCTGTATTTTATATTAGGCTCCTGCAGGTAACACTGACACCTGGTGGTCATCTCTCCACATTACAGGCTGAGCTGTATTTTATATTAGGCTCCTGCAGGTAACACTGACGCCTGGTGGTCATCTCTCCACATTACAGGCTGAGCTGTATTTTATATTAGACTCCTGCAGGTAACACTGACGCCTGGTGGTCATCTCTCCACATTACAGCCTGAGCTGTAATTTATATTAGACTCCTGCAGGTAACACGGACACCTGGTGGTCATCTCTCTACATTACAGGCTGAGCTGTATTTTATATTAGACTCCCGCAGGTAACACTGACGCCTGGTGGTCATCTCTCCACATTACAGCCTGAGCTGTAATTTATATTAGACTCCTGCAGGTAACACGGACACCTGGTGGTCATCTCTCTACATTACAGGCTGAGCTGTATTTTATATTAGACTCCTGCAGGTAACACTGACACCTGGTGATCATCTCTCCACATTACAGGCTGAGCTGTATTTTATATTAGACTCCTGCAGGTAACACTGACGCCTGGTGGTCATCTCTCCACATTACAGGCTGAGCTGTATTTTATATTTACGCTCCTGCAGGTAACACTGACACCTGGTGGTCATCTCTCCACATTACAGGCTGAGCTGTATTTTATATTAGACTCCTGCAGGTAACACTGACACCTGGTGGTCATCTCTCTACATTACAGGCTGAGCCCTATTTTGTATCAGGCTCCTGCAGGTAACACTGACACCTGGTGGTCATCTCTCTACATTACAGCCTGAGCTCTATTTTATATTAGGCCCCTGCAGGTAACACTGACACCTGCTGGTCATCTCTCCACATTACAGCCTGAGCTGTATTATATATTAGACTCCTACAGGTAACGCTGACACCTGGTGGTCATCTCTCCACATTACAGGCTGAGCTGTATTTTATATTAGGCTCCTGCAGGTATCACTGACGCCTGGTGGTCATCTCTCCACATTACAGGCTGAGCTGTATTTTATATTAGGCTTCTGCAGGTAACACTGACACCTGGTGGTCATCTCTCCACATTACAGGCTGAGCTGTATTATATATTAGACTCCTACAGGTGACACTGACACCTGGTGGTCATCGCTCCACATTACAGGCTGAGCTGTATTATATATTAGACTCCTACAGGTAACGCTGACACCTGGTGGTCATCTCTCCACATTACAGGCTGACCTGTATTATATATTAGACTCCTACAGGTAACACTGACACCTGGTGGTCATCTCTCCACATTACAGCCTGAGCTATGTTTTATATTAGGCTCCTAGAGGTAACACTGACACCTGGTGGTCATCTCTCCACATTACAGGCTGAGCTGTATTTTATATTAGGCTCCTGCAGGTAACACTGACGCCTGGTGGTCATCTCTCCACATTACAGGCTGAGCTGTATTTTATATTAGGCTTCTGCAGGTAACACTGACACCTGGTGGTCATCTCTCCACATTACAGGCTGAGCTGTATTTTATATTACGCTCCTGCAGGTAACACTGACACCTGGTGGTCATCTCTCTACATTACAGGCTGAGCTGTATTTTATATTAGGCTCCTGCAGGTAACACTGACGCCTGGTGGTCATCTCTCCACATTACAGGCTGAGCTGTATTTTATATTAGGCTTCTGCAGGTAACACTGACACCTGGTGGTCATCTCTCCACATTACAGCCTGAGCTGCATTTTATATTAGACTCCTGCAGGTAACACTGACACCTGGTGGTCATCTCTCCACATTACAGGCTGAGCTGTATTTTATATTATACTCCTGCAGGTAACACTGACACCTGGTGGTCATCTCTGCACATTACAGGCTGAGCTGTATTTTATATTAGGCTTCTGCAGGTAACACTGACACCTGGTGGTCATCTCTCCACATTACAGGCTGAGCTGTATTTTATATTAGACTCCTGCAGGTAACACTGACGCCTGGTGGTCATCTCTCCACATTACAGCCTGAGCTGTATTTTGTATTAGGCTCCTGCAGGTAACACTGACACCTGGTGGTCATCTCTCTACATTACAGCCTGAGCTCTATTTTATATTACGCTCCTGCAGGTAACACTGACACCTGGTGATCATCTCTCCACATTACAGCCTGAGCTGTATTTTATATTAGGCTCCTGCAGGTAACACTGACACCTGGTGGTCATCTCTCCACATTACAGGCTGAGCTGTGTTTTATATTAGACTCCTGCAGGTAATACTGACACCTGGTGGTCATCTCTCCACATTACAGCCTGAGCTGTATTTTATATTAGGCTCCTGCAGGTAACACTGACACCTGGTGGTCATCTCTCCACATTACAGGCTGAGCTGTATTTTATATTAGTCTCCTGCAGGTAACACTGACACCTGGTGGTCATCTCTCCACATTACAGGCTGAGCTGTATTTTATATAAGGCTCCTGCAGGTAACACTGACACCTGGTGGTCATCTCTCCACATTACAGGCTGAGCTGTGTTTTATATTAGACTCCTGCAGGTAACACTGACACCTGGTGGTCATCTCTCCACATTACAGCCTGAGCTGTATTTTATATTAGGCTCCTGCAGGTAACACTGACACCTGGTGGTCATCTCTCCACATTACAGCCTGAGCTGTATTTTATATTAGGCTCCTGCAGGTAACACTGACACCTGGTGGTCATCTCTCCACATTACAGGCTGAGCTGTATTTTATATTAGACTCCTGCAGGTAACACTGACACCTGGTGGTCATCTCTCCACATTACAGCCTGAGCTGTATTTTATATTAGACTCCTGCAGGTAACACTGACACCTGGTGGTCATCTCTCCACATTACAGGCTGAGCTGTATTTTATAGAAGGCTCCTGCAGGTAACACTGACACCTGGTGGTCATCTCTCCACATTACAGGCTGAGCTGTGTTTTATATTAGACTCCTGCAGGTAACACTGACACCTGGTGGTCATCTCTCCACATTACAGCCTGAGCTGTATTTTATATTAGGCTCCTGCAGGTAACACTGACACCTGGTGGTCATCTCTCCACATTACAGGCTGAGCTGTATTTTATATTAGACTCCTGCAGGTAACACTGACACCTGGTGGTCATCTCTCCACATTACAGGCTGAGCTGTATTTTATATTAGTCTCCTGCAGGTAACACTGACACCTGGTGGTCATCTCTCCACATTACAGGCTGAGCTGTATTTTATATTAGTCTCCTGCAGGTAACACTGACACCTGGTGGTCATCTCTCCACATTACAGGCTGAGCTGTATTTTATATTAGTCTCCTGCAGGTAACACTGACACCTGGTGGTCATCTCTCCACATTACAGGCTGAGCTGTATTTTATATTAGACTCATGCAGGTAACACTGACACCTGGTGGTCATCTCTCCACATTACAGCCTGAGCTGTATTTTATATTAGGCCCCTGCAGGTAACACTGACACCTGGTGGTCATCTCTCCACATTACAGCCTGAGCTGTATTTTATATTAGGCTCCTGCAGGTAACGCTGACACCTGGTGGTCATCTCTCCACATTACAGGCTGAGCTGTATTTTATATTAGGCTCCTGCAGGTAACACTGACACCTGGTGGTCATCTCTCCACATTACAGGCTGAGCTGTATTTTATATTAGACTCCTACAGGTAACACTGACACCTGGTGGTCATCTCTCCACATTACAGGCTGAGCTGTGTTTTATATTAGGCTCCTAGAGGTAACACTGTCACCTGGTGGTCATCTCTCCACATTACAGGCTGAGCTGTATTTTATATTAGGCTCCTGCAGGTAACACTGACACCTGGTGGTCATCTCTCCACATTACAGCCTGAGCTGCATTTTATATTAGGCTCCTGCAGGTAACACTGACACCTGGTGGTCATCTCTCCACATTACAGGCTGAGCTGTATTTTATATTAGACTCATGCAGGTAACACTGACACCTGGTGGTCATCTCTCCACATTACAGCCTGAGCTGTATTTTATATTAGGCCCCTGCAGGTAACACTGACACCTGGTGGTCATCTCTCCACATTACAGCCTGAGCTGCATTTTATATTAGGCTCCTGCAGATAACACTGACACCTGGTGGTCATCTCTCCACATTACAGGCTGAGCTGTATTTTATATTAGACTCATGCAGGTAACACTGACACCTGGTGGTCATCTCTCCACATTACAGCCTGAGCTGTATTTTATATTAGGCCCCTGCAGGTAACACTGACACCTGGTGGTCATCTCTCCACATTACAGCCTGAGCTGTATTTTATATTAGGCTCCTGCAGGTAACGCTGACACCTGGTGGTCATCTCTCCACATTACAGGCTGAGCTGTATTTTATATTAGACTCCTGCAGGTAACACTGACACCTGGTGGTCATCTCTCCACATTACAGGCTGAGCTGTATTTTATATTAGACTCCTACAGGTAACACTGACACCTGGTGGTCATCTCTCCACATTACAGGCTGAGCTGTGTTTTATATTAGGCTCCTAGAGGTAACACTGTCACCTGGTGGTCATCTCTCTACATTACAGGCTGAGCTGTATTTTATATTAGGCTCCTGCAGGTAACACTGACACCTGGTGGTCATCTCTCCACATGACAGGCTGAGCTGTATTTTATATTAGACTCCTGCAGGTAACACTGACACCTGGTGGTCATCTCTCCACATTACAGGCTGAGCTATGTTTTATATTAGGCTCCTGCAGGTAACACTGACACCTGGTGGTCATCTCTCCACATGACAGGCTGAGCTGTATTTTATATTAGACTCCTGCAGGTAACACTGACACCTGGTGGTCATCTCTCCACATTACAGGCTGAGCTATGTTTTATATTAGGCTCCTAGAGGTAACACTGTCACTTGGTGGTCATCTCTCCACATTACAGGCTGAGCTGTATTTTATATTAGGCCCCTGCAGGTAACGTTTACACCTGGTGGTCATCTCTCCACATTACAGGCTGAGCTGAATTTTATATTAGGCTTCTGCAGGTAACACTGACACCTGGTGGTCATCTCTCCACATTACAGCCTGAGCTGCATTTTATATTAGACTCCTGCAGGTAACACTGACACCTGGTGGTCATCTCTCCACATTACAGGCTGAGCTGTATTTTATATTACGCTCCTGCAGGTAACACTGACACCTGGTGGTCATCTCTCCACATTACAGGCTGAGCTGTATTTTATATTAGGCTCCTGCAGGTAACACTGACGCCTGGTGGTCATCTCTCCACATTACAGGCTGAGCTGTATTTTATATTAGGCTCCTGCAGGTAACACTGACACCTGGTGGTCATCTCTCCACATTACAGGCTGAGCTGTATTTTATATTACGCTCCTGCAGGTAACACTGACACCTGGTGGTCATCTCTCTACATTACAGGCTGAGCTGTATTTTATATTAGGCTCCTGCAGGTAACACTGACGCCTGGTGGTCATCTCTCCACATTACAGGCTGAGCTGTATTTTATATTAGGCTTCTGCAGGTAACACTGACACCTGGTGGTCATCTCTCCACATTACAGCCTGAGCTGCATTTTATATTAGACTCCTGCAGGTAACACTGACACCTGGTGGTCATCTCTCCACATTACAGGCTGAGCTGTATTTTATATTATACTCCTGCAGGTAACACTGACACCTGGTGGTCATCTCTGCACATTACAGGCTGAGCTGTATTTTATATTAGGCTTCTGCAGGTAACACTGACACCTGGTGGTCATCTCTCCACATTACAGGCTGAGCTGTATTTTATATTAGACTCCTGCAGGTAACACTGACGCCTGGTGGTCATCTCTCCACATTACAGGCTGAGCTGTATTTTATATTAGGCTCCTCCAGGTAACACTGACGCCTGGTGGTCATCTCTCCACATTACAGCCTGAGCTGTATTTAATATTAGTCTCCTGCAGATAACACTGACACCTGGTGGTCATCTCTCCACATTACAGCCTGAGCTGTATTTTATATTAGGGTCCTGCACGTAACACTGACACCTGGTGGTCATCTCTCCACATTACAGGCTGAGCTGTATTTTATATTACGCTCCTGCAGGTAACACAGACACCTGGTGGTCATCTCTCCACATTACAGGCTGAGCTGTATTTTATATTAGGCTCCTGCAGGTAACACTGACACCTGGTGGTCATCTCTCCACATTACAGGCTGAGCTGTATTTTATATTTACGCTCCTGCAGGTAACACTGACACCTGGTGGTCATCTCTCCACATTACAGGCTGAACTGTATTTTATATTAGGCTCCTGCAGGTAACACTGACACCTGGTGGTCATCTCTCCACATTACAGGCTGAGCTGTATTTTATATTTACGCTCCTGCAGGTAACACTGACACCTGGTGGTCATCTCTCCACATTACAGGCTGAGCTGTATTATATATTAGACTCCTACAGGTAACGCTGACACCTGGTGGTCATCTCTCCACATTACAGGCTGACCTGTATTTTATATTAGGCTCCTGCAGGTAACGCTGACACCTGGTGGTCATCTCTCCACATTACAGGCTGAACTGTATTTTATATTAGGCTCCTGCAGGTAACACTGACACCTGGTGGTCATCTCTCCACATTACAGGCTGAGCTGTATTTTATATTTACGCTCCTGCAGGTAACACTGACACCTGGTGGTCATCTCTCCACATTACAGGATGAGCTGTATTATATATTAGACTCCTACAGGTAACGCTGACACCTGGTGGTCATCTCTCCACATTACAGGCTGACCTGTATTTTATATTAGGCTCCTGCAGGTAACGCTGACACCTGGTGGTCATCTCTCCACATTACAGGCTGAGCTGTATTTTATATAAGGCTCCTGCAGGTATCACTGACGCCTGGTGGTCATCTCTCCACATTACAGGCTGAGCTGTATTTTATATTAGGCTCCTGCAGGTAACACTGACGCCTGGTGGTCATCTCTCCACATTACAGGCTGAGCTGTATTATATATTAGACTCCTACAGGTAACACTGACACCTGGTGGTCATCGCTCCACATTACAGGCTGAGCTGTATTATATATTAGACTCCTACAGGTAACGCTTACACCTGGTGGTCATCTCTCCACATTACAGGCTGAGCTGTATTTTATATTAGGCTCCTGCAGGTAACACTGACGCCTGGTGGTCATCTCTCCACATTACAGGCTGAGCTGTATTATATATTAGACTCCTACAGGTAACACTGACACCTGGTGGTCATCTCTCCACATTACAGCCTGAGCTGTATTTTATATTACGCTCCTGCAGGTAACACTGACACCTGGTGGTCATCTCTCCACATTACAGGCTGAGCTGTATTTTATATTACGCTCCTGCAGGTAACACTGACACCTGGTGGTCATCTCTCCACATTACAGGCTGAGCTGTATTTTATATTAGGCTCCTGCAGGTAACACTGACGCCTGGTGGTCATCTCTCCACATTACAGGCTGAGCTGTATTTTATATTAGGCTCCTGCAGGTAACACTGACACCTGGTGGTCATCTCTCCACATTACAGGCTGAGCTGTATTTTATATTACGCTCCTGCAGGTAACACTGACACCTGGTTGTCATCTCTCTACATTACAGGCTGAGCTGTATTTTATATTAGGCTCCTGCAGGTAACACTGACGCCTGGTGGTCATCTCTCCACATTACAGGCTGAGCTGTATTTTATATTAGGCTTCTGCAGGTAACACTGACACCTGGTGGTCATCTCTCCACATTACAGCCTGAGCTGTATTTTATATTAGACTCCTGCAGGTAACACTGACACCTGGTGGTCATCTCTCCACATTACAGGCTGAGCTGTATTTTATATTATACTCCTGCAGGTAACACTGACACCTGGTGGTCATCTCTCCATATTACAGGCTGAGCTGTATTTTATATTAGGCTTCTGCAGGTAACACTGACGCCTGGTGGTCATCTCTCCACATTACAGCCTGAGCTGTATTTTGTATTAGGCTCCTGCAGGTAACACTGACACCTGGTGGTCATCTCTCTACATTACAGCCTGAGCTCTATTTTATATTACGCTCCTGCAGGTAACACTGACACCTGGTGATCATCTCTCCACATTACAGCCTGAGCTGTATTTTATATTAGGCTCCTGCAGGTAACACTGACACCTGGTGGTCATCTCTCCACATTACAGCCTGAGCTGTATTTTATATTAGGCCCCTGCAGGTAACACTGACACCTGGTGGTCATCTCTCCACATTACAGCCTGAGCTGTATTTTATATTAGGCTCCTGCAGGTAACGCTGACACCTGGTGGTCATCTCTCCACATTACAGGCTGAGCTGTATTTTATATTAGACTCCTGCAGGTAACACTGACACCTGGTGGTCATCTCTCCACATTACAGGCTGAGCTGTATTTTATATTAGACTCCTACAGGTAACACTGACACCTGGTGGTCATCTCTCCACATTACAGGCTGAGCTGTGTTTTATATTAGGCTCCTAGAGGTAACACTGTCACCTGGTGGTCATCTCTCCACATTACAGGCTGAGCTGTATTTTATATTAGGCTCCTGCAGCTAACACTGACACCTGGTGGTCATCTCTCCACATTACAGCCTGAGCTGCATTTTATATTAGGCTCCTGCAGGTAACACTGACACCTGGTGGTCATCTCTCCACATGACAGGCTGAGCTGTATTTTATATTAGACTCCTGCAGGTAACACTGACACCTGGTGGTCATCTCTCCACATTACAGGCTGAGCTATGTTTTATATTAGGCTCCTGCAGGTAACACTGACACCTAGTGGTCATCTCTCCACATGACAGGCTGAGCTGTATTTTATATTAGACTCCTGCAGGTAACACTGACACCTGGTGGTCATCTCTCCACATTACAGGCTGAGCTATGTTTTATATTAGGCTCCTAGAGGTAACACTGACACCTGGTGGTCATATCTCCACATTACAGGCTGAGCTGTATTTTATATTAGGCCCCTGCAGGTAACGCTTACACCTGGTGGTCATCTCTCCACATTACAGGCTGAGCTGTATTTTATATTAGGCTTCTGCAGGTAACACTGACACCTGGTGGTCATCTCTCCACATTACAGCCTGAGCTGCATTTTATATTAGACTCCTGCAGGTAACACTGACACCTGGTGGTCATCTCTCCACATTACAGGCTGAGCTGTATTTTATATTAGGCTCCTGCAGGTAACGCTTACACCTGGTGGTCATCTCTCCACATTACAGGGTGAGCTGTATTTTATATTAGGCTCCTGCATGTAACGCTGACACCGGGTGGTCATCTTTCCACATTGCAGGCTGAGCTGTATTTTATATTAGTCTCCTGCAGGTAACACTGACACCTGGTGGTCATCTCTCCACATTACAGGCTAAGCTGTATTTTATATTAGGCTTCTGCAGGTAACACTGACACCTGGTGGTCATCTCTCCACATTACAGGCTGAGCTGTATTTTATATTAGGCCCCTGCAGGTAACGCTTACACCTGGTGGTCATCTCTCCACATTGCAGGCTGAGCTGTATTTTATATTAGTCTCCTGCAGGTAACACTGACACCTGGTGGTCATCTCTCCACATTACAGGCTGAGCTGTATTTTATATTAGGCTTCTGCAGGTAACACTGACACCTGGTGGTCATCTCTCCACATTACAGCCTGAGCTGCATTTTATATTAGACTCATGCAGGTAACACTGACGCCTGGTGGTCATCTCTCCACATTACAGGCTGAGCTGTATTTTATATTTACGCTCCTGCAGGTAACACTGACACCTGGTGGTCATCTCTCCACATTACAGGCTGAGCTGTATTTTATATTAGACTCCTGCAGGTAACACTGACACCTGGTGGTCATCTCTCTACATTACAGGCTGAGCCCTATTTTGTATCAGGCTCCTGCAGGTAACACTGACACCTGGTGGTCATCTCTCTACATTACAGCCTGAGCTCTATTTTATATTAGGCCCCTGCAGGTAACACTGACACCTGCTGGTCATCTCTCCACATTACAGCCTGAGCTGTATTATATATTAGACTCCTACAGGTAACGCTGACACCTGGTGGTCATCTCTCCACATTACAGGCTGAGCTGTATTTTATATTAGGCTCCTGCAGGTATCACTGACGCCTGGTGGTCATCTCTCCACATTACAGGCTGAGCTGTATTTTATATTAGGCTTCTGCAGGTAACACTGACACCTGGTGGTCATCTCTCCACATTACAGGCTGAGCTGTATTATATATTAGACTCCTACAGGTAACACTGACACCTGGTGGTCATCGCTCCACATTACAGGCTGAGCTGTATTATATATTAGACTCCTACAGGTAACGCTGACACCTGGTGGTCATCTCTCCACATTACAGGCTGAGCTGTATTATATATTAGACTCCTACAGGTAACGCTGACACCTGGTGGTCATCTCTCCACATTACAGGCTGACCTGTATTATATATTAGACTCCTACAGGTAACACTGACACCTGGTGGTCATCTCTCCACATTACAGCCTGAGCTGTATTTTATATTACGCTCCTGCAGGTAACACTGACACCTGGTGGTCATCTCTCCACATTACAGGCTGAGCTGTATTTTATATTACGCTCCTGCAGGTAACACTGACACCTGGTGGTCATCTCTCCACATTACAGGCTGAGCTGTATTTTATATTAGGCTCCTGCAGGTAACACTGACGCCTGGTGGTCATCTCTCCACATTACAGGCTGAGCTGTATTTTATATTAGGCTCCTGCAGGTAACACTGACACCTGGTGGTCATCTCTCCACATTACAGGCTGAGCTGTATTTTATATTACGCTCCTGCAGGTAACACTGACACCTGGTGGTCATCTCTCTACATTACAGGCTGAGCTGTATTTTATATTAGGCTCCTGCAGGTAACACTGACGCCTGGTGGTCATCTCTCCACATTACAGGCTGAGCTGTATTTTATATTAGGCTTCTGCAGGTAACACTGACACCTGGTGGTCATCTCTCCACATTACAGCCTGAGCTGCATTTTATATTAGACTCCTGCAGGTAACACTGACACCTGGTGGTCATCTCTCCACATTACAGGCTGAGCTGTATTTTATATTATACTCCTGCAGGTAACACTGACACCTGGTGGTCATCTCTGCACATTACAGGCTGAGCTGTATTTTATATTAGGCTTCTGCAGGTAACACTGACACCTGGTGGTCATCTCTCCACATTACAGGCTGAGCTGTATTTTATATTAGACTCCTGCAGGTAACACTGACGCCTGGTGGTCATCTCTCCACATTACAGCCTGAGCTGTATTTTGTATTAGGCTCCTGCAGGTAACACTGACACCTGGTGGTCATCTCTCTACATTACAGCCTGAGCTCTATTTTATATTACGCTCCTGCAGGTAACACTGACACCTGGTGATCATCTCTCCACATTACAGCCTGAGCTGTATTTTATATTAGGCTCCTGCAGGTAACACTGACACCTGGTGGTCATCTCTCCACATTACAGGCTGAGCTGTGTTTTATATTAGACTCCTGCAGGTAATACTGACACCTGGTGGTCATCTCTCCACATTACAGCCTGAGCTGTATTTTATATTAGGCTCCTGCAGGTAACACTGACACCTGGTGGTCATCTCTCCACATTACAGGCTGAGCTGTATTTTATATTAGACTCCTGCAGGTAACACTGACACCTGGTGGTCATCTCTCCACATTACAGGCTGAGCTGTATTTTATATTAGACTCCTACAGGTAACACTGACACCTGGTGGTCATCTCTCCACATTACAGGCTGAGCTGTGTTTTATATTAGGCTCCTAGAGGTAACACTGTCACCTGGTGGTCATCTCTCTACATTACAGGCTGAGCTGTATTTTATATTAGGCTCCTGCAGGTAACACTGACACCTGGTGGTCATCTCTCCACATGACAGGCTGAGCTGTATTTTATATTAGACTCCTGCAGGTAACACTGACACCTGGTGGTCATCTCTCCACATTACAGGCTGAGCTATGTTTTATATTAGGCTCCTGCAGGTAACACTGACACCTGGTGGTCATCTCTCCACATGACAGGCTGAGCTGTATTTTATATTAGACTCCTGCAGGTAACACTGACACCTGGTGGTCATCTCTCCACATTACAGGCTGAGCTATGTTTTATATTAGGCTCCTAGAGGTAACACTGTCACTTGGTGGTCATCTCTCCACATTACAGGCTGAGCTGTATTTTATATTAGGCCCCTGCAGGTAACGTTTACACCTGGTGGTCATCTCTCCACATTACAGGCTGAGCTGAATTTTATATTAGGCTTCTGCAGGTAACACTGACACCTGGTGGTCATCTCTCCACATTACAGCCTGAGCTGCATTTTATATTAGACTCCTGCAGGTAACACTGACACCTGGTGGTCATCTCTCCACATTACAGGCTGAGCTGTATTTTATATTACGCTCCTGCAGGTAACACTGACACCTGGTGGTCATCTCTCCACATTACAGGCTGAGCTGTATTTTATATTAGGCTCCTGCAGGTAACACTGACGCCTGGTGGTCATCTCTCCACATTACAGGCTGAGCTGTATTTTATATTAGGCTCCTGCAGGTAACACTGACACCTGGTGGTCATCTCTCCACATTACAGGCTGAGCTGTATTTTATATTACGCTCCTGCAGGTAACACTGACACCTGGTGGTCATCTCTCTACATTACAGGCTGAGCTGTATTTTATATTAGGCTCCTGCAGGTAACACTGACGCCTGGTGGTCATCTCTCCACATTACAGGCTGAGCTGTATTTTATATTAGGCTTCTGCAGGTAACACTGACACCTGGTGGTCATCTCTCCACATTACAGCCTGAGCTGCATTTTATATTAGACTCCTGCAGGTAACACTGACACCTGGTGGTCATCTCTCCACATTACAGGCTGAGCTGTATTTTATATTATACTCCTGCAGGTAACACTGACACCTGGTGGTCATCTCTGCACATTACAGGCTGAGCTGTATTTTATATTAGGCTTCTGCAGGTAACACTGACACCTGGTGGTCATCTCTCCACATTACAGGCTGAGCTGTATTTTATATTAGACTCCTGCAGGTAACACTGACGCCTGGTGGTCATCTCTCCACATTACAGGCTGAGCTGTATTTTATATTAGGCTCCTCCAGGTAACACTGACGCCTGGTGGTCATCTCTCCACATTACAGCCTGAGCTGTATTTAATATTAGTCTCCTGCAGATAACACTGACACCTGGTGGTCATCTCTCCACATTACAGCCTGAGCTGTATTTTATATTAGGGTCCTGCACGTAACACTGACACCTGGTGGTCATCTCTCCACATTACAGGCTGAGCTGTATTTTATATTACGCTCCTGCAGGTAACACAGACACCTGGTGGTCATCTCTCCACATTACAGGCTGAGCTGTATTTTATATTAGGCTCCTGCAGGTAACACTGACACCTGGTGGTCATCTCTCCACATTACAGGCTGAGCTGTATTTTATATTTACGCTCCTGCAGGTAACACTGACACCTGGTGGTCATCTCTCCACATTACAGGCTGAACTGTATTTTATATTAGGCTCCTGCAGGTAACACTGACACCTGGTGGTCATCTCTCCACATTACAGGCTGAGCTGTATTTTATATTTACGCTCCTGCAGGTAACACTGACACCTGGTGGTCATCTCTCCACATTACAGGCTGAGCTGTATTATATATTAGACTCCTACAGGTAACGCTGACACCTGGTGGTCATCTCTCCACATTACAGGCTGACCTGTATTTTATATTAGGCTCCTGCAGGTAACGCTGACACCTGGTGGTCATCTCTCCACATTACAGGCTGAACTGTATTTTATATTAGGCTCCTGCAGGTAACACTGACACCTGGTGGTCATCTCTCCACATTACAGGCTGAGCTGTATTTTATATTTACGCTCCTGCAGGTAACACTGACACCTGGTGGTCATCTCTCCACATTACAGGATGAGCTGTATTATATATTAGACTCCTACAGGTAACGCTGACACCTGGTGGTCATCTCTCCACATTACAGGCTGACCTGTATTTTATATTAGGCTCCTGCAGGTAACGCTGACACCTGGTGGTCATCTCTCCACATTACAGGCTGAGCTGTATTTTATATAAGGCTCCTGCAGGTATCACTGACGCCTGGTGGTCATCTCTCCACATTACAGGCTGAGCTGTATTTTATATTAGGCTCCTGCAGGTAACACTGACGCCTGGTGGTCATCTCTCCACATTACAGGCTGAGCTGTATTATATATTAGACTCCTACAGGTAACACTGACACCTGGTGGTCATCGCTCCACATTACAGGCTGAGCTGTATTATATATTAGACTCCTACAGGTAACGCTTACACCTGGTGGTCATCTCTCCACATTACAGGCTGAGCTGTATTTTATATTAGGCTCCTGCAGGTAACACTGACGCCTGGTGGTCATCTCTCCACATTACAGGCTGAGCTGTATTATATATTAGACTCCTACAGGTAACACTGACACCTGGTGGTCATCTCTCCACATTACAGCCTGAGCTGTATTTTATATTACGCTCCTGCAGGTAACACTGACACCTGGTGGTCATCTCTCCACATTACAGGCTGAGCTGTATTTTATATTACGCTCCTGCAGGTAACACTGACACCTGGTGGTCATCTCTCCACATTACAGGCTGAGCTGTATTTTATATTAGGCTCCTGCAGGTAACACTGACGCCTGGTGGTCATCTCTCCACATTACAGGCTGAGCTGTATTTTATATTAGGCTCCTGCAGGTAACACTGACACCTGGTGGTCATCTCTCCACATTACAGGCTGAGCTGTATTTTATATTACGCTCCTGCAGGTAACACTGACACCTGGTTGTCATCTCTCTACATTACAGGCTGAGCTGTATTTTATATTAGGCTCCTGCAGGTAACACTGACGCCTGGTGGTCATCTCTCCACATTACAGGCTGAGCTGTATTTTATATTAGGCTTCTGCAGGTAACACTGACACCTGGTGGTCATCTCTCCACATTACAGCCTGAGCTGTATTTTATATTAGACTCCTGCAGGTAACACTGACACCTGGTGGTCATCTCTCCACATTACAGGCTGAGCTGTATTTTATATTATACTCCTGCAGGTAACACTGACACCTGGTGGTCATCTCTCCATATTACAGGCTGAGCTGTATTTTATATTAGGCTTCTGCAGGTAACACTGACGCCTGGTGGTCATCTCTCCACATTACAGCCTGAGCTGTATTTTGTATTAGGCTCCTGCAGGTAACACTGACACCTGGTGGTCATCTCTCTACATTACAGCCTGAGCTCTATTTTATATTACGCTCCTGCAGGTAACACTGACACCTGGTGATCATCTCTCCACATTACAGCCTGAGCTGTATTTTATATTAGGCTCCTGCAGGTAACACTGACACCTGGTGGTCATCTCTCCACATTACAGCCTGAGCTGTATTTTATATTAGGCCCCTGCAGGTAACACTGACACCTGGTGGTCATCTCTCCACATTACAGCCTGAGCTGTATTTTATATTAGGCTCCTGCAGGTAACGCTGACACCTGGTGGTCATCTCTCCACATTACAGGCTGAGCTGTATTTTATATTAGACTCCTGCAGGTAACACTGACACCTGGTGGTCATCTCTCCACATTACAGGCTGAGCTGTATTTTATATTAGACTCCTACAGGTAACACTGACACCTGGTGGTCATCTCTCCACATTACAGGCTGAGCTGTGTTTTATATTAGGCTCCTAGAGGTAACACTGTCACCTGGTGGTCATCTCTCCACATTACAGGCTGAGCTGTATTTTATATTAGGCTCCTGCAGCTAACACTGACACCTGGTGGTCATCTCTCCACATTACAGCCTGAGCTGCATTTTATATTAGGCTCCTGCAGGTAACACTGACACCTGGTGGTCATCTCTCCACATGACAGGCTGAGCTGTATTTTATATTAGACTCCTGCAGGTAACACTGACACCTGGTGGTCATCTCTCCACATTACAGGCTGAGCTATGTTTTATATTAGGCTCCTGCAGGTAACACTGACACCTAGTGGTCATCTCTCCACATGACAGGCTGAGCTGTATTTTATATTAGACTCCTGCAGGTAACACTGACACCTGGTGGTCATCTCTCCACATTACAGGCTGAGCTATGTTTTATATTAGGCTCCTAGAGGTAACACTGACACCTGGTGGTCATATCTCCACATTACAGGCTGAGCTGTATTTTATATTAGGCCCCTGCAGGTAACGCTTACACCTGGTGGTCATCTCTCCACATTACAGGCTGAGCTGTATTTTATATTAGGCTTCTGCAGGTAACACTGACACCTGGTGGTCATCTCTCCACATTACAGCCTGAGCTGCATTTTATATTAGACTCCTGCAGGTAACACTGACACCTGGTGGTCATCTCTCCACATTACAGGCTGAGCTGTATTTTATATTAGGCTCCTGCAGGTAACGCTTACACCTGGTGGTCATCTCTCCACATTACAGGGTGAGCTGTATTTTATATTAGGCTCCTGCATGTAACGCTGACACCGGGTGGTCATCTTTCCACATTGCAGGCTGAGCTGTATTTTATATTAGTCTCCTGCAGGTAACACTGACACCTGGTGGTCATCTCTCCACATTACAGGCTAAGCTGTATTTTATATTAGGCTTCTGCAGGTAACACTGACACCTGGTGGTCATCTCTCCACATTACAGGCTGAGCTGTATTTTATATTAGGCCCCTGCAGGTAACGCTTACACCTGGTGGTCATCTCTCCACATTGCAGGCTGAGCTGTATTTTATATTAGTCTCCTGCAGGTAACACTGACACCTGGTGGTCATCTCTCCACATTACAGGCTGAGCTGTATTTTATATTAGGCTTCTGCAGGTAACACTGACACCTGGTGGTCATCTCTCCACATTACAGCCTGAGCTGCATTTTATATTAGACTCATGCAGGTAACACTGACGCCTGGTGGTCATCTCTCCACATTACAGGCTGAGCTGTATTTTATATTTACGCTCCTGCAGGTAACACTGACACCTGGTGGTCATCTCTCCACATTACAGGCTGAGCTGTATTTTATATTAGACTCCTGCAGGTAACACTGACACCTGGTGGTCATCTCTCTACATTACAGGCTGAGCCCTATTTTGTATCAGGCTCCTGCAGGTAACACTGACACCTGGTGGTCATCTCTCTACATTACAGCCTGAGCTCTATTTTATATTAGGCCCCTGCAGGTAACACTGACACCTGCTGGTCATCTCTCCACATTACAGCCTGAGCTGTATTATATATTAGACTCCTACAGGTAACGCTGACACCTGGTGGTCATCTCTCCACATTACAGGCTGAGCTGTATTTTATATTAGGCTCCTGCAGGTATCACTGACGCCTGGTGGTCATCTCTCCACATTACAGGCTGAGCTGTATTTTATATTAGGCTTCTGCAGGTAACACTGACACCTGGTGGTCATCTCTCCACATTACAGGCTGAGCTGTATTATATATTAGACTCCTACAGGTAACACTGACACCTGGTGGTCATCGCTCCACATTACAGGCTGAGCTGTATTATATATTAGACTCCTACAGGTAACGCTGACACCTGGTGGTCATCTCTCCACATTACAGGCTGAGCTGTATTATATATTAGACTCCTACAGGTAACGCTGACACCTGGTGGTCATCTCTCCACATTACAGGCTGACCTGTATTATATATTAGACTCCTACAGGTAACACTGACACCTGGTGGTCATCTCTCCACATTACAGCCTGAGCTGTATTTTATATTACGCTCCTGCAGGTAACACTGACACCTGGTGGTCATCTCTCCACATTACAGGCTGAGCTGTATTTTATATTACGCTCCTGCAGGTAACACTGACACCTGGTGGTCATCTCTCCACATTACAGGCTGAGCTGTATTTTATATTAGGCTCCTGCAGGTAACACTGACGCCTGGTGGTCATCTCTCCACATTACAGGCTGAGCTGTATTTTATATTAGGCTCCTGCAGGTAACACTGACACCTGGTGGTCATCTCTCCACATTACAGGCTGAGCTGTATTTTATATTACGCTCCTGCAGGTAACACTGACACCTGGTGGTCATCTCTCTACATTACAGGCTGAGCTGTATTTTATATTAGGCTCCTGCAGGTAACACTGACGCCTGGTGGTCATCTCTCCACATTACAGGCTGAGCTGTATTTTATATTAGGCTTCTGCAGGTAACACTGACACCTGGTGGTCATCTCTCCACATTACAGCCTGAGCTGCATTTTATATTAGACTCCTGCAGGTAACACTGACACCTGGTGGTCATCTCTCCACATTACAGGCTGAGCTGTATTTTATATTATACTCCTGCAGGTAACACTGACACCTGGTGGTCATCTCTGCACATTACAGGCTGAGCTGTATTTTATATTAGGCTTCTGCAGGTAACACTGACACCTGGTGGTCATCTCTCCACATTACAGGCTGAGCTGTATTTTATATTAGACTCCTGCAGGTAACACTGACGCCTGGTGGTCATCTCTCCACATTACAGCCTGAGCTGTATTTTGTATTAGGCTCCTGCAGGTAACACTGACACCTGGTGGTCATCTCTCTACATTACAGCCTGAGCTCTATTTTATATTACGCTCCTGCAGGTAACACTGACACCTGGTGATCATCTCTCCACATTACAGCCTGAGCTGTATTTTATATTAGGCTCCTGCAGGTAACACTGACACCTGGTGGTCATCTCTCCACATTACAGGCTGAGCTGTGTTTTATATTAGACTCCTGCAGGTAATACTGACACCTGGTGGTCATCTCTCCACATTACAGCCTGAGCTGTATTTTATATTAGGCTCCTGCAGGTAACACTGACACCTGGTGGTCATCTCTCCACATTACAGGCTGAGCTGTATTTTATATTAGTCTCCTGCAGGTAACACTGACACCTGGTGGTCATCTCTCCACATTACAGGCTGAGCTGTATTTTATAGAAGGCTCCTGTAGGTAACACTGACACCTGGTGGTCATCTCTCCACATTACAGCCTGAGCTGTATTTTATATTAGGCTCCTGCAGGTAACACTGACACCTGGTGGTCATCTCTCCACATTACAGCCTGAGCTGTATTTTATATTAGGCTCCTGCAGGTAACACTGACACCTGGTGGTCATCTCTCCACATTACAGGCTGAGCTGTATTTTATATTAGACTCCTGCAGGTAACACTGACACCTGGTGGTCATCTCTCCACATTACAGCCTGAGCTGTATTTTATATTAGACTCCTGCAGGTAACACTGACACCTGGTGGTCATCTCTCCACATTACAGGCTGAGCTGTATTTTATAGAAGGCTCCTGCAGGTAACACTGACACCTGGTGGTCATCTCTCCACATTACAGGCTGAGCTGTGTTTTATATTAGACTCCTGCAGGTAACACTGACACCTGGTGGTCATCTCTCCACATTACAGCCTGAGCTGTATTTTATATTAGGCTCCTGCAGGTAACACTGACACCTGGTGGTCATCTCTCCACATTACAGGCTGAGCTGTATTTTATATTAGACTCCTGCAGGTAACACTGACACCTGGTGGTCATCTCTCCACATTACAGGCTGAGCTGTATTTTATATTAGTCTCCTGCAGGTAACACTGACACCTGGTGGTCATCTCTCCACATTACAGGCTGAGCTGTATTTTATATTAGTCTCCTGCAGGTAACACTGACACCTGGTGGTCATCTCTCCACATTACAGGCTGAGCTGTATTTTATATTAGTCTCCTGCAGGTAACACTGACACCTGGTGGTCATCTCTCCACATTACAGGCTGAGCTGTATTTTATATTAGACTCATGCAGGTAACACTGACACCTGGTGGTCATCTCTCCACATTACAGCCTGAGCTGTATTTTATATTAGGCCCCTGCAGGTAACACTGACACCTGGTGGTCATCTCTCCACATTACAGCCTGAGCTGTATTTTATATTAGGCTCCTGCAGGTAACGCTGACACCTGGTGGTCATCTCTCCACATTACAGGCTGAGCTGTATTTTATATTAGGCTCCTGCAGGTAACACTGACACCTGGTGGTCATCTCTCCACATTACAGGCTGAGCTGTATTTTATATTAGACTCCTACAGGTAACACTGACACCTGGTGGTCATCTCTCCACATTACAGGCTGAGCTGTGTTTTATATTAGGCTCCTAGAGGTAACACTGTCACCTGGTGATCATCTCTCCACATTACAGGCTGAGCTGTATTTTATATTAGACTCCTGCAGGTAACACTGACGCCTGGTGGTCATCTCTCCACATTACAGCCTGAGCTGTATTTTGTATTAGGCTCCTGCAGGTAACACTGACACCTGGTGGTCATCTCTCTACATTACAGCCTGAGCTCTATTTTATATTACGCTCCTGCAGGTAACACTGACACCTGGTGATCATCTCTCCACATTACAGCCTGAGCTGTATTTTATATTAGGCTCCTGCAGGTAACACTGACACCTGGTGGTCATCTCTCCACATTACAGGCTGAGCTGTGTTTTATATTAGACTCCTGCAGGTAATACTGACACCTGGTGGTCATCTCTCCACATTACAGCCTGAGCTGTATTTTATATTAGGCTCCTGCAGGTAACACTGACACCTGGTGGTCATCTCTCCACATTACAGGCTGAGCTGTATTTTATATTAGTCTCCTGCAGGTAACACTGACACCTGGTGGTCATCTCTCCACATTACAGGCTGAGCTGTATTTTATAGAAGGCTCCTGCAGGTAACACTGACACCTGGTGGTCATCTCTCCACATTACAGGCTGAGCTGTGTTTTATATTAGACTCCTGCAGGTAACACTGACACCTGGTGGTCATCTCTCCACATTACAGCCTGAGCTGTATTTTATATTAGGCTCCTGCAGGTAACACTGACACCTGGTGGTCATCTCTCCACATTACAGCCTGAGCTGTATTTTATATTAGGCTCCTGCAGGTAACACTGACACCTGGTGGTCATCTCTCCACATTACAGGCTGAGCTGTATTTTATATTAGACTCCTGCAGGTAACACTGACACCTGGTGGTCATCTCTCCACATTACAGCCTGAGCTGTATTTTATATTAGACTCCTGCAGGTAACACTGACACCTGGTGGTCATCTCTCCACATTACAGGCTGAGCTGTATTTTATAGAAGGCTCCTGCAGGTAACACTGACACCTGGTGGTCATCTCTCCACATTACAGGCTGAGCTGTGTTTTATATTAGACTCCTGCAGGTAACACTGACACCTGGTGGTCATCTCTCCACATTACAGCCTGAGCTGTATTTTATATTAGGCTCCTGCAGGTAACACTGACACCTGGTGGTCATCTCTCCACATTACAGGCTGAGCTGTATTTTATATTAGACTCCTGCAGGTAACACTGACACCTGGTGGTCATCTCTCCACATTACAGGCTGAGCTGTATTTTATATTAGTCTCCTGCAGGTAACACTGACACCTGGTGGTCATCTCTCCACATTACAGGCTGAGCTGTATTTTATATTAGTCTCCTGCAGGTAACACTGACACCTGGTGGTCATCTCTCCACATTACAGGCTGAGCTGTATTTTATATTAGTCTCCTGCAGGTAACACTGACACCTGGTGGTCATCTCTCCACATTACAGGCTGAGCTGTATTTTATATTAGACTCATGCAGGTAACACTGACACCTGGTGGTCATCTCTCCACATTACAGCCTGAGCTGTATTTTATATTAGGTCCCTGCAGGTAACACTGACACCTGGTGGTCATCTCTCCACATTACAGCCTGAGCTGTATTTTATATTAGGCTCCTGCAGGTAACGCTGACACCTGGTGGTCATCTCTCCACATTACAGGCTGAGCTGTATTTTATATTAGGCTCCTGCAGGTAACACTGACACCTGGTGGTCATCTCTCCACATTACAGGCTGAGCTGTATTTTATATTAGACTCCTACAGGTAACACTGACACCTGGTGGTCATCTCTCCACATTACAGGCTGAGCTGTGTTTTATATTAGGCTCCTAGAGGTAACACTGTCACCTGGTGATCATCTCTCCACATTACAGGCTGAGCTGTATTTTATATTAGGCTCCTGCAGGTAACACTGACACCTGGTGGTCATCTCTCCACATTACAGCCTGAGCTGCATTTTATATTAGGCTCCTGCAGGTAACACTGACACCTGGTGGTCATCTCTCCACATTACAGGCTGAGCTGTATTTTATATTAGACTCATGCATGTAACACTGACACCTGGTGGTCATCTCTCCACATTACAGCCTGAGCTGTATTTTATATTAGGCCCCTGCAGGTAACACTGACACCTGGTGGTCATCTCTCCACATTACAGCCTGAGCTGCATTTTATATTAGGCTCCTGCAGGTAACACTGACACCTGGTGGTCATCTCTCCACATTACAGGCTGAGCTGTATTTTATATTAGACTCATGCAGGTAACACTGACACCTGGTGGTCATCTCTCCACATTACAGCCTGAGCTGTATTTTATATTAGGCCCCTGCAGGTAACACTGACACCTGGTGGTCATCTCTCCACATTACAGCCTGAGCTGTATTTTATATTAGGCTCCTGCAGGTAACGCTGACACCTGGTGGTCATCTCTCCACATTACAGGCTGAGCTGTATTTTATATTAGACTCCTGCAGGTAACACTGACACCTGGTGGTCATCTCTCCACATTACAGGCTGAGCTGTATTTTATATTAGACTCCTACAGGTAACACTGACACCTGGTGGTCATCTCTCCACATTACAGGCTGAGCTGTGTTTTATATTAGGCTCCTAGAGGTAACACTGTCACCTGGTGGTCATCTCTCTACATTACAGGTTGAGCTGTATTTTATATTAGGCTCCTGCAGGTAACACTGACACCTGGTGGTCATCTCTCCACATTACAGCCTGAGCTGCATTTTATATTAGGCTCCTGCAGGTAACACTGACACCTGGTGGTCATCTCTCCACATGACAGGCTGAGCTGTATTTTATATTAGACTCCTGCAGGTAACACTGACACCTGGTGGTCATCTCTCCACATTACAGGCTGAGCTATGTTTTATATTAGGCTCCTGCAGGTAACACTGACACCTGGTGGTCATCTCTCCACATGACAGGCTGAGCTGTATTTTATATTAGACTCCTGCAGGTAACACTGACACCTGGTGGTCATCTCTCCATATGACAGGCTGAGCTGTATTTTATATTAGACTCCTGCAGGTAACACTGACACCTGGTGGTCATCTCTCCACATTACAGGCTGAGCTATGTTTTATATTAGGCTCCTGCAGGTAACACTGACACCTGGTGGTCATCTCTCCACATGACAGGCTGAGCTGTATTTTATATTAGGCTCCTGCAGGTAACACTGACACCTGGTGGTCATCTCTCCACATTACAGGCTGAGCTATGTTTTATATTAGGCTCCTAGAGGTAACACTGTCACCTGGTGGTCATCTCTCCACATTACAGGCTGAGCTGTATTTTATATTAGGCCCCTGCAGGTAACGCTTACACCTGGTGGTCATCTCTCCACATTACAGGCTGAGCTGAATTTTATATTAGGCTTCTGCAGGTAACACTGACACCTGGTGGTCATCTCTCCACATTACAGCCTGAGCTGCATTTTATATTAGACTCCTGCAGGTAACACTGACACCTGGTGGTCATCTCTCCACATTACAGGCTGAGCTGTATTTTATATTAGGCTCCTGCAGGTAACGCTTACACCTGGTGGTCATCTCTCCACATTACAGGGTGAGCTGTATTTTATATTAGGCTCCTGCAGGTAACACTGACACCTGGTGGTCATATCTCCACATGACAGGCTGATCTGTATTTTATATTAGACTCCTGCAGGTAACACTGACACCTGGTGGTCATCTCTCCACATTACAGGCTGAGCTATGTTTTATATTAGGCTCCTAGAGGTAACACTGTCACCTGGTGGTCATCTCTTCACATTACAGGCTGAGCTGTATTTTATATTAGACTCCTACAGGTAACACTGACACCTGGTGGTCATCTCTCCACATTACAGGCTGAGCTGTATTTTATATTAGGCCCCTGCAGGTAACGCTTACACCTGGTGGTCATCTCTCCACATTGCAGGCTGAGCTGTATTTTATATTAGTCTCCTGCAGGTAACACTGACACCTGGTGGTCATCTCTCCACATTACAGCCTGAGCTGTATTTTATATTAGACTCCTGCAGGTAACACTGACACCTGGTGGTCATCTCTCCACATTACAGGCTGAGCTGTATTTTATATTACGCTCCTGCAGGTAACACTGACACCTGGTGATCATCTCTCCACATTACAGCCTGAGCTGTATTTTATATTAGGCTCCTGCAGGTAACACTGACACCTGGTGGTCATCTCTCCACATTACAGGCTGAGCTGTGTTTTATATTAGACTCCTGCAGGTAACACTGACACCTGGTGGTCATCTCTCCACATTACAGGCTGAGCTATGTTTTATATTAGGCTCCTGCAGGTAACACTGACACCTGGTGGTCATCTCTCCATATGACAGGCTGAGCTGTATTTTATATTAGACTCCTGCAGGTAACACTGACACCTGGTGGTCATCTCTCCACATTACAGGCTGAGCTATGTTTTATATTAGGCTCCTAGAGGTAACACTGTCACCTGATGGTCATCTCTCCACATTACAGGCTGAGCTGTATTTTATATTAGGCTCCTGCAGGTAACACTGACACCTGGTGGTCATCTCTCCACATTACAGGCTGAGCTGTATTTTATATTAGGCTTCTGCAGGTAACACTGACACCTGGTGGTCATCTCTCCACATTACAGCCTGAGCTGCATTTTATATTAGACTCCTGCAGGTAACACTGACACCTGGTGGTCATCTCTCCACATTACAGGCTGAGCTGTATTTTATATTAGGCTTCTGCAGGTAACACTGACACCTGGTGGTCATCTCTCCACATTACAGGCTGAGCTGTATTTTATATTAGGCTCCTGCAGGTAACGCTTACACCTGGTGGTCATCTCTCCACATTACAGGCTGAGCTGTGTTTTATATTAGACTCCTGCAGGTAACACTGACACCTGGTGGTCATCTCTCCACATTACAGGCTGAGCTATGTTTTATATTAGGCTCCTGCAGGTAACACTGACACCTGGTGGTCATCTCTCCACATGACAGGCTGAGCTGTATTTTATATTAGACTCCTGCAGGTAACACTGACACCTGGTGGTCATCTCTCCACATTACAGGCTGAGCTATGTTTTATATTAGGCCCCTGCAGGTAACGCTTACACCTGGTGGTCATCTCTCCACATTGCAGGCTGAGCTGTATTTTATATTAGTCTCCTGCAGGTAACACTGACACCTGGTGGTCATCTCTCCACATTACAGCCTGAGCTGTATTTTATATTAGACTCCTGCAGGTAACACTGACACCTGGTGGTCATCTCTCCACATTACAGGCTGAGCTGTATTTTATATTACGCTCCTGCAGGTAACACTGACACCTGGTGATCATCTCTCCACATTACAGCCTGAGCTGTATTTTATATTAGGCTCCTGCAGGTAACACTGACACCTGGTGGTCATCTCTCCACATTACAGGCTGAGCTGTGTTTTATATTAGACTCCTGCAGGTAACACTGACACCTGGTGGTCATCTCTCCACATTACAGGCTGAGCTATGTTTTATATTAGGCTCCTGCAGGTAACACTGACACCTGGTGGTCATCTCTCCACATGACAGGCTGAGCTGTATTTTATATTAGACTCCTGCAGGTAACACTGACACCTGGTGGTCATCTCTCCACATTACAGGCTGAGCTATGTTTTATATTAGGCTCCTAGAGGTAACACTGTCACCTGGTGGTCATCTCTCCACATTACAGGCTGAGCTGTATTTTATATTAGGCCCCTGCAGGTAACGCTTACACCTGGTGGTCATCTCTCCACATTACAGGCTGAGCTGTATTTTATATTAGGCTTCTGCAGGTAACACTGACACCTGGTGGTCATCTCTCCACATTACAGCCTGAGTTGCATTTTATATTAGACTCCTGCAGGTAACACTGACACCTGGTGGTCATCTCTCCACATTACAGGCTGAGCTGTATTTTATATTAGGCTCCTGCATGTAACGCTGACACCTGGTGGTCATCTTTCCACATTGCAGGCTGAGCTGTATTTTATATTAGTCTCCTGCAGGTAACACTGACACCTGGTGGTCATCTCTCCACATTACAGCCTGAGCTGTATTTTATATTAGACTCCTGCAGGTAACACTGACACCTGGTGGTCATCTCTCCACATTACAGGCTGAGCTGTATTTTATATTAGGCTCCTGCATGTAACGCTGACACCTGGTGGTCATCTCTCCACATTACAGGCTGAGCTGTATTTTATATTAGGCCCCTGCAGGTAACGCTTACACCTGGTGGTCATCTCTCCACATTGCAGGCTGAGCTGTATTTTATATTAGTCTCCTGCAGGTAACACTGACACCTGGTGGTCATCTCTCCACATTACAGCCTGAGCTGTATTTTATATTAGGCTCCTGCAGGTAACACTGACACCTGGTGGTCATCTCTCCACATTACAGCCTGAGCTGCATTTTATATTAGGCTCCTGCAGGTAACACTGACACCTGGTGGTCATCTCTCCACATTACAGGCTGAGCTGTATTTTATATTAGACTCCTGCAGGTAACACTGACACCTGGTGGTCATCTCTCCACATTACAGCCTGAGCTGTATTTTATATTAGACTCCTGCAGGTAACACTGACACCTGGTGGTCATCTCTCCACATTACAGGCTGAGCTGTATTTTATAGAAGGCTCCTGCAGGTAACACTGACACCTGGTGGTCATCTCTCCACATTACAGGCTGAGCTGTGTTTTATATTAGACTCCTGCAGGTAACACTGACACCTGGTGGTCATCTCTCCACATTACAGCCTGAGCTGTATTTTATATTAGGCTCCTGCAGGTAACACTGACACCTGGTGGTCATCTCTCCACATTACAGGCTGAGCTGTATTTTATATTAGACTCCTGCAGGTAACACTGACACCTGGTGGTCATCTCTCCACATTACAGGCTGAGCTGTATTTTATATTAGTCTCCTGCAGGTAACACTGACACCTGGTGGTCATCTCTCCACATTACAGGCTGAGCTGTATTTTATATTAGTCTCCTGCAGGTAACACTGACACCTGGTGGTCATCTCTCCACATTACAGGCTGAGCTGTATTTTATATTAGTCTCCTGCAGGTAACACTGACACCTGGTGGTCATCTCTCCACATTACAGGCTGAGCTGTATTTTATATTAGACTCATGCAGGTAACACTGACACCTGGTGGTCATCTCTCCACATTACAGCCTGAGCTGTATTTTATATTAGGTCCCTGCAGGTAACACTGACACCTGGTGGTCATCTCTCCACATTACAGCCTGAGCTGTATTTTATATTAGGCTCCTGCAGGTAACGCTGACACCTGGTGGTCATCTCTCCACATTACAGGCTGAGCTGTATTTTATATTAGGCTCCTGCAGGTAACACTGACACCTGGTGGTCATCTCTCCACATTACAGGCTGAGCTGTATTTTATATTAGACTCCTACAGGTAACACTGACACCTGGTGGTCATCTCTCCACATTACAGGCTGAGCTGTGTTTTATATTAGGCTCCTAGAGGTAACACTGTCACCTGGTGATCATCTCTCCACATTACAGGCTGAGCTGTATTTTATATTAGGCTCCTGCAGGTAACACTGACACCTGGTGGTCATCTCTCCACATTACAGCCTGAGCTGCATTTTATATTAGGCTCCTGCAGGTAACACTGACACCTGGTGGTCATCTCTCCACATTACAGGCTGAGCTGTATTTTATATTAGACTCATGCATGTAACACTGACACCTGGTGGTCATCTCTCCACATTACAGCCTGAGCTGTATTTTATATTAGGCCCCTGCAGGTAACACTGACACCTGGTGGTCATCTCTCCACATTACAGCCTGAGCTGCATTTTATATTAGGCTCCTGCAGGTAACACTGACACCTGGTGGTCATCTCTCCACATTACAGGCTGAGCTGTATTTTATATTAGACTCATGCAGGTAACACTGACACCTGGTGGTCATCTCTCCACATTACAGCCTGAGCTGTATTTTATATTAGGCCCCTGCAGGTAACACTGACACCTGGTGGTCATCTCTCCACATTACAGCCTGAGCTGTATTTTATATTAGGCTCCTGCAGGTAACGCTGACACCTGGTGGTCATCTCTCCACATTACAGGCTGAGCTGTATTTTATATTAGACTCCTGCAGGTAACACTGACACCTGGTGGTCATCTCTCCACATTACAGGCTGAGCTGTATTTTATATTAGACTCCTACAGGTAACACTGACACCTGGTGGTCATCTCTCCACATTACAGGCTGAGCTGTGTTTTATATTAGGCTCCTAGAGGTAACACTGTCACCTGGTGGTCATCTCTCTACATTACAGGTTGAGCTGTATTTTATATTAGGCTCCTGCAGGTAACACTGACACCTGGTGGTCATCTCTCCACATTACAGCCTGAGCTGCATTTTATATTAGGCTCCTGCAGGTAACACTGACACCTGGTGGTCATCTCTCCACATGACAGGCTGAGCTGTATTTTATATTAGACTCCTGCAGGTAACACTGACACCTGGTGGTCATCTCTCCACATTACAGGCTGAGCTATGTTTTATATTAGGCTCCTGCAGGTAACACTGACACCTGGTGGTCATCTCTCCACATGACAGGCTGAGCTGTATTTTATATTAGACTCCTGCAGGTAACACTGACACCTGGTGGTCATCTCTCCATATGACAGGCTGAGCTGTATTTTATATTAGACTCCTGCAGGTAACACTGACACCTGGTGGTCATCTCTCCACATTACAGGCTGAGCTATGTTTTATATTAGGCTCCTGCAGGTAACACTGACACCTGGTGGTCATCTCTCCACATGACAGGCTGAGCTGTATTTTATATTAGGCTCCTGCAGGTAACACTGACACCTGGTGGTCATCTCTCCACATTACAGGCTGAGCTATGTTTTATATTAGGCTCCTAGAGGTAACACTGTCACCTGGTGGTCATCTCTCCACATTACAGGCTGAGCTGTATTTTATATTAGGCCCCTGCAGGTAACGCTTACACCTGGTGGTCATCTCTCCACATTACAGGCTGAGCTGAATTTTATATTAGGCTTCTGCAGGTAACACTGACACCTGGTGGTCATCTCTCCACATTACAGCCTGAGCTGCATTTTATATTAGACTCCTGCAGGTAACACTGACACCTGGTGGTCATCTCTCCACATTACAGGCTGAGCTGTATTTTATATTAGGCTCCTGCAGGTAACGCTTACACCTGGTGGTCATCTCTCCACATTACAGGGTGAGCTGTATTTTATATTAGGCTCCTGCAGGTAACACTGACACCTGGTGGTCATATCTCCACATGACAGGCTGATCTGTATTTTATATTAGACTCCTGCAGGTAACACTGACACCTGGTGGTCATCTCTCCACATTACAGGCTGAGCTATGTTTTATATTAGGCTCCTAGAGGTAACACTGTCACCTGGTGGTCATCTCTTCACATTACAGGCTGAGCTGTATTTTATATTAGACTCCTACAGGTAACACTGACACCTGGTGGTCATCTCTCCACATTACAGGCTGAGCTGTATTTTATATTAGGCCCCTGCAGGTAACGCTTACACCTGGTGGTCATCTCTCCACATTGCAGGCTGAGCTGTATTTTATATTAGTCTCCTGCAGGTAACACTGACACCTGGTGGTCATCTCTCCACATTACAGCCTGAGCTGTATTTTATATTAGACTCCTGCAGGTAACACTGACACCTGGTGGTCATCTCTCCACATTACAGGCTGAGCTGTATTTTATATTACGCTCCTGCAGGTAACACTGACACCTGGTGATCATCTCTCCACATTACAGCCTGAGCTGTATTTTATATTAGGCTCCTGCAGGTAACACTGACACCTGGTGGTCATCTCTCCACATTACAGGCTGAGCTGTGTTTTATATTAGACTCCTGCAGGTAACACTGACACCTGGTGGTCATCTCTCCACATTACAGGCTGAGCTATGTTTTATATTAGGCTCCTGCAGGTAACACTGACACCTGGTGGTCATCTCTCCATATGACAGGCTGAGCTGTATTTTATATTAGACTCCTGCAGGTAACACTGACACCTGGTGGTCATCTCTCCACATTACAGGCTGAGCTATGTTTTATATTAGGCTCCTAGAGGTAACACTGTCACCTGATGGTCATCTCTCCACATTACAGGCTGAGCTGTATTTTATATTAGGCTCCTGCAGGTAACACTGACACCTGGTGGTCATCTCTCCACATTACAGGCTGAGCTGTATTTTATATTAGGCTTCTGCAGGTAACACTGACACCTGGTGGTCATCTCTCCACATTACAGCCTGAGCTGCATTTTATATTAGACTCCTGCAGGTAACACTGACACCTGGTGGTCATCTCTCCACATTACAGGCTGAGCTGTATTTTATATTAGGCTTCTGCAGGTAACACTGACACCTGGTGGTCATCTCTCCACATTACAGGCTGAGCTGTATTTTATATTAGGCTCCTGCAGGTAACGCTTACACCTGGTGGTCATCTCTCCACATTACAGGCTGAGCTGTGTTTTATATTAGACTCCTGCAGGTAACACTGACACCTGGTGGTCATCTCTCCACATTACAGGCTGAGCTATGTTTTATATTAGGCTCCTGCAGGTAACACTGACACCTGGTGGTCATCTCTCCACATGACAGGCTGAGCTGTATTTTATATTAGACTCCTGCAGGTAACACTGACACCTGGTGGTCATCTCTCCACATTACAGGCTGAGCTATGTTTTATATTAGGCCCCTGCAGGTAACGCTTACACCTGGTGGTCATCTCTCCACATTGCAGGCTGAGCTGTATTTTATATTAGTCTCCTGCAGGTAACACTGACACCTGGTGGTCATCTCTCCACATTACAGCCTGAGCTGTATTTTATATTAGACTCCTGCAGGTAACACTGACACCTGGTGGTCATCTCTCCACATTACAGGCTGAGCTGTATTTTATATTACGCTCCTGCAGGTAACACTGACACCTGGTGATCATCTCTCCACATTACAGCCTGAGCTGTATTTTATATTAGGCTCCTGCAGGTAACACTGACACCTGGTGGTCATCTCTCCACATTACAGGCTGAGCTGTGTTTTATATTAGACTCCTGCAGGTAACACTGACACCTGGTGGTCATCTCTCCACATTACAGGCTGAGCTATGTTTTATATTAGGCTCCTGCAGGTAACACTGACACCTGGTGGTCATCTCTCCACATGACAGGCTGAGCTGTATTTTATATTAGACTCCTGCAGGTAACACTGACACCTGGTGGTCATCTCTCCACATTACAGGCTGAGCTATGTTTTATATTAGGCTCCTAGAGGTAACACTGTCACCTGGTGGTCATCTCTCCACATTACAGGCTGAGCTGTATTTTATATTAGGCCCCTGCAGGTAACGCTTACACCTGGTGGTCATCTCTCCACATTACAGGCTGAGCTGTATTTTATATTAGGCTTCTGCAGGTAACACTGACACCTGGTGGTCATCTCTCCACATTACAGCCTGAGTTGCATTTTATATTAGACTCCTGCAGGTAACACTGACACCTGGTGGTCATCTCTCCACATTACAGGCTGAGCTGTATTTTATATTAGGCTCCTGCATGTAACGCTGACACCTGGTGGTCATCTTTCCACATTGCAGGCTGAGCTGTATTTTATATTAGTCTCCTGCAGGTAACACTGACACCTGGTGGTCATCTCTCCACATTACAGCCTGAGCTGTATTTTATATTAGACTCCTGCAGGTAACACTGACACCTGGTGGTCATCTCTCCACATTACAGGCTGAGCTGTATTTTATATTAGGCTTCTGCAGGTAACACTGACACCTGGTGGTCATCTCTCCACATTACAGGCTGAGCTGTATTTTATATTAGGCTCCTGCATGTAACGCTGACACCTGGTGGTCATCTCTCCACATTACAGGCTGAGCTGTATTTTATATTAGGCCCCTGCAGGTAACGCTTACACCTGGTGGTCATCTCTCCACATTGCAGGCTGAGCTGTATTTTATATTAGTCTCCTGCAGGTAACACTGACACCTGGTGGTCATCTCTCCACATTACAGCCTGAGCTGTATTTTATATTAGACTCCTGCAGGTAACACTGACACCTGGTGGTCATCTCTCCACATTACAGGCTGAGCTGTATTTTATATTACGCTCCTGCAGGTAACACTGACACCTGGTGATCATCTCTCCACATTACAGCCTGAGCTGTATTTTATATTAGGCTCCTGCAGGTAACACTGACACCTGGTGGTCATCTCTCCACATTACAGGCTGAGCTGTGTTTTATATTAGACTCCTGCAGGTAATACTGACACCTGGTGGTCATCTCTCCACATTACAGCCTGAGCTGTATTTTATATTAGGCTCCTGTAGGTAACACTGACACCTGGTGGTCATCTCTCCACATTACAGGCTGAGCTGTATTTTATATTAGTCTCCTGCAGGTAACACTGACACCTGGTGGTCATCTCTCCACATTACAGGCTGAGCTGTATTTTATAGAAGGCTCCTGCAGGTAACACTGACACCTGGTGGTCATCTCTCCACATTACAGGCTGAGCTGTGTTTTATATTAGACTCCTGCAGGTAACACTGACACCTGGTGGTCATCTCTCCACATTACAGCCTGAGCTGTATTTTATATTAGGCTCCTGCAGGTAACACTGACACCTGGTGGTCATCTCTCCACATTACAGCCTGAGCTGTATTTTATATTAGGCTCCTGCAGGTAACACTGACACCTGGTGGTCATCTCTCCACATTACAGGCTGAGCTGTATTTTATATTAGACTCCTGCAGGTAACACTGACACCTGGTGGTCATCTCTCCACATTACAGGCTGAGCTGTATTTTATAGAAGGCTCCTGCAGGTAACACTGACACCTGGTGGTCATCTCTCCACATTACAGGCTGAGCTGTGTTTTATATTAGACTCCTGCAGGTAACACTGACACCTGGTGGTCATCTCTCCACATTACAGCCTGAGCTGTATTTTATATTAGGCTCCTGCAGGTAACACTGACACCTGGTGGTCATCTCTCCACATTACAGGCTGAGCTGTATTTTATATTAGACTCCTGCAGGTAACACTGACACCTGGTGGTCATCTCTCCACATTACAGGCTGAGCTGTATTTTATATTAGTCTCCTGCAGGTAACACTGACACCTGGTGGTCATCTCTCCACATTACAGCCTGAGCTGTATTTTATATTAGGCTCCTGCAGGTAACACTGACACCTGGTGGTCATCTCTCCACATTACAGCCTGAGCTGTATTTTATATTAGGCTCCTGCAGGTAACGCTGACACCTGGTGGTCATCTCTCCACATTACAGGCTGAGCTGTATTTTATATTACGCTCCTGCAGGTAACACTGACACCTGGTGGTCATCTCTCCACATTACAGCCTGAGCTGTATTTTATATTAGGCTCCTGCAGGTAACACTGACACCTGGTGGTCATCTCTCCACATTACAGCCTGAGCTGTATTTTATATTAGGCTCCTGCAGGTAACGCTGACACCTGGTGGTCATCTCTCCACATTACAGGCTGAGCTGTATTTTATATTAGGCTCCTGCAGGTAACACTGACACCTGGTGGTCATCTCTCCACATTACAGGCTGAGCTGTATTTTATATTAGGCCCCTGCAGGTAACACTGACACCTGGTGGTCATCTCTCCACATTACAGCCTGAGCTGTATTTTATATTAGGCCCCTGCAGGTAACACTGACACCTGGTGGTCATCTCTCCACATTACAGCCTGAGCTGTATTTTATATTAGGCTCCTGCAGGTAACGCTGACACCTGGTGGTCATCTCTCCACATTACAGGCTGAGCTGTGTTTTATATTAGGCTCCTGCAGGTAACACTGACACCTGGTGGTCATCTCTCCACATTACAGGCTGAGCTGTATTTTATATTAGACTCCTACAGGTAACACTGACACCTGGTGGTCATCTCTCCACATTACAGGCTGAGCTGTGTTTTATATTAGGCTCCTAGAGGTAACACTGTCACCTGGTGGTCATCTCTCCACATTACAGGCTGAGCTGTATTTTATATTAGGCTCCTGCAGGTAACACTGACACCTGGTGGTCATCTCTCCACATTACAGCCTGAGCTGCATTTTATATTAGGCTCCTGCAGGTAACACTGACACCTGGTGGTCATCTCTCCACATTACAGGCTGAGCTGTATTTTATATTAGACTCATGCAGGTAACACTGACACCTGGTGGTCATCTCTCCACATTACAGCCTGAGCTGTATTTTATATTAGGCCCCTGCAGGTAACACTGACACCTGGTGGTCATCTCTCCACATTACAGCCTGAGCTGCATTTTATATTAGGCTCCTGCAGGTAACACTGACACCTGGTGGTCATCTCTCCACATTACAGGCTGAGCTGTATTTTATATTAGACTCATGCAGGTAACACTGACACCTGGTGGTCATCTCTCCACATTACAGCCTGAGCTGTATTTTATATTAGGCCCCTGCAGGTAACACTGACACCTGGTGGTCATCTCTCCACATTACAGCCTGAGCTGTATTTTATATTAGGCTCCTGCAGGTAACGCTGACACCTGGTGGTCATCTCTCCACATTACAGGCTGAGCTGTATTTTATATTAGACTCCTGCAGGTAACACTGACACCTGGTGGTCATCTCTCCACATTACAGGCTGAGCTGTATTTTATATTAGACTCCTACAGGTAACACTGACACCTGGTGGTCATCTCTCCACATTACAGGCTGAGCTGTGTTTTATATTAGGCTCCTAGAGGTAACACTGTCACCTGGTGGTCATCTCTCTACATTACAGGCTGAGCTGTATTTTATATTAGGCTCCTGCAGGTAACACTGACACCTGGTGGTCATCTCTCCACATTACAGCCTGAGCTGCATTTTATATTAGGCTCCTGCAGGTAACACTGACACCTGGTGGTCATCTCTCCACATGACAGGCTGAGCTGTATTTTATATTAGACTCCTGCAGGTAACACTGACACCTGGTGGTCATCTCTCCACATTACAGGCTGAGCTATGTTTTATATTAGGCTCCTGCAGGTAACACTGACACCTGGTGGTCATCTTTCCACATGACAGGCTGAGCTGTATTTTATATTAGACTCCTGCAGGTAACACTGACACCTGGTGGTCATCTCTCCACATTACAGGCTGAGCTATGTTTTATATTAGGCTCCTAGAGGTAACACTGTCACCTGGTGGTCATCTCTCCACATTACAGGCTGAGCTGTATTTTATATTAGGCCCCTGCAGGTAACGCTTACACCTGGTGGTCATCTCTCCACATTACAGGCTGAGCTGTATTTTATATTAGGCTTCTGCAGGTAACACTGACACCTGGTGGTCATCTCTCCACATTACAGCCTGAGCTGCATTTTATATTAGACTCCTGCAGGTAACACTGACACCTGGTGGTCATCTCTCCACATTACAGGCTGAGCTGTATTTTATATTAGGCTCCTGCAGGTAACGCTTACACCTGGTGGTCATCTCTCCACATTACAGGCTGAGCTGTATTTTATATTAGGCTTCTGCAGGTAACACTGACACCTGGTGGTCATCTCTCCACATTACAGCCTGAGCTGCATTTTATATTAGACTCCTGCAGGTAACACTGACACCTGGTGGTCATCTCTCCACATTACAGGCTGAGCTGTATTTTATATTAGGCTCCTGCATGTAACGCTGACACCTGGTGGTCATCTTTCCACATTGCAGGCTGAGCTGTATTTTATATTAGTCTCCTGCAGGTAACACTGACACCTGGTGGTCATCTCTCCACATTACAGCCTGAGCTGTATTTTATATTAGACTCCTGCAGGTAACACTGACACCTGGTGGTCATCTCTCCACATTACAGGCTGAGCTGTATTTTATATTAGGCTTCTGCAGGTAACACTGACACCTGGTGGTCATCTCTCCACATTACAGGCTGAGCTGTATTTTATATTAGGCTCCTGCATGTAACGCTGACACCTGGTGGTCATCTCTCCACATTACAGGCTGAGCTGTATTTTATATTAGGCCCCTGCAGGTAACGCTTACACCTGGTGGTCATCTCTCCACATTGCAGGCTGAGCTGTATTTTATATTAGTCTCCTGCAGGTAACACTGACACCTGGTGGTCATCTCTCCACATTACAGGCTGAGCTGTATTTTATATTAGACTCCTGCAGGTAACACTGACACCTGGTGGTCATCTCTCCACATTACAGGCTGAGCTGTGTTTTATATTAGACTCCTGCAGGTAACACTGACACCTGGTGGTCATCTCTCCACATTACTGGCTGAGCTGTATTTTATATTAGACTCCTGCAGGTTACACTGACACCTGGTGGTCATCTCTCCACATTACAGGCTGCGCTGTTTTTTGTATTAGGCTCCTGCAGGTAACACTGACATAACTTTATCATTGGTCGTGTGACGTCATTGACATTACTGTTTCCTGTTGCTGTCGGGTGATGATGATCCATTACACTCAGTATGTGGCCGGATTGTGCATTCCAGAGTACAGGTGCAGCACAGGAGAAGTCTTGGGAGGATGAGGCTTGGTCATGGTGTCAGGTGGAGGATTAGTCCTCAGCTGTGGACTCGGTGGTGCAGATGGTGTCGCCGGCCTTTGCTGGTGTCGCCGGCCTTTGCTGGTGTCTCCGGCCTTTGCTGGTGTCTCCGGCCTTTGCTGGTGACGCCGGCCTTTGCTGGTGTCTCCGGCCTTTGCTGGTGTCGCCGGCCTTTGCTGGTGTCGCCGGCCTTTGCTGGTGTCTCCGGCCTTTGCTGGTGTCTCCGGCCTTTGCTGGTGTCTCCGGCCTTTGCTGGTGTCGCCGGCCTTTGCTGGTGACGCCGGCCTTTGCTGGTGTCTCCGGCCTTTGCTGGTGTCGCCGGCCTTTGCTGGTGTCGCCGGCCTTTGCTGGTGTCTCCGGCCTTTGCTGGTGTCGCCGGCCTTTGCTGGTGTCTCCGGCCTTTGCTGGTGTCTCCGGCCTTTGCTGGTGACGCCGGCCTTTGCTGGTGTCGCCGGCCTTTGCTGGTGTCGCCGGCCTTTGCTGGTGTCTCCGGCCTTTGCTGGTGTCTCCGGCCTTTGCTGGTGTCGCCGGCCTTTGCTGGTGTCTCCGGCCTTTGCTGGTGTCGCCGGCCTTTGCTGGTGACGCCGGCCTTTGCTGGTGTCTCCGGCCTTTGCTGGTGTCGCCGGCCTTTGCTGGTGTCTCCGGCCTTTGCTGGTGTCGCCGGCCTTTGCTGGTGTCGCCGGCCTTTGCTGGTGTTGTTGGGTCGGCGTCACTGATAATGTTACCAGTGTTTCGTTGTTTTCTCTTACAATTGAGGCACTGTGTCCCTTTAAGTGACCGATCTCGGAGCTGAGACGTGTGGAGGAGATGGAGGGAGCCGGCAGTGACAGGGGTGGTGGTCTATACTGGGCGAGCAGGGGTTACGTGTGAGGCAGGTGCAGTGGATATATATATCCCGTGTTAAGGTCAGGACTCAGTCTCCCCCTTCTCGGGCTCATTCCTGAGAAAGACTAAAGGACAGGGGTAACAGGAGCCTGAGCTGACCCCTGACAAGGTCACGTAGGGGACACCTGATCTGCTGCCCCGACACCCTGCTCCTGCCCTACAGTCCGGGTGTCACTGTCTGATTACAGGGGTCACCGACATCAATGTATGAGCTGAAGTTAAAGACACAGACATACGGCATCAGAGAATGAGACCCCCGACTCGTATATTTCTCCTCTCCCCCACTGCTTCTAAACGCCCCCCATTATACCTTACCCTGATAATGAGCATACAGACTCCATGACAATATATCCTGGGAGGGATCGCTGACAATATGCACAGTGCTGACGGCGGCCAAGACCCAAGCAGATCCATTGATCCTAGGTTCAGGATGTACAAGGTGTCTTGTATTGTGTCTTGTAGGTTCTGGGCCCCCCGACCCACCAAAGGGACAAACTCAGAACTGAATGAGGTCAGAGGTAACAGGTCTGTCTGTCTCCTCCAGAGACCTCTATATCCTCTAGACTCCTCTGTCGCCTTCACACTTCTCTGTCTCTTTCCAGACTCTTCTGTCTCCTTCCTGACTCCTGCAGATCCCTCTGTCTTCTTCCAGACCCATCTCTCCCCTTCCAGTCTCCTCTTTCTTCCTTCAAACTCATATGTCTCCTATGTGTGTTTGTTTAGTAGGTCAAGAAGGACAGACCAGTATTTGTATAAGTCTGAATGTTGACTTCTCTTGGACGGAGAACAATAGTGTTTGATTATATGCTAATTACATATTGTACTAGGCCAGCTAGTTTGGTGATTTACAAGAGCAGGGGGATACCAACTATGCAAATTGATTAAATGGTCAAAAAATTAGACCTGAACCCTGCACCTTTCCATCTGACCTGTGAATGATGACTTGAAAGGACAAATGTGAAATATAAAAAGGAATTTCTGTCCTGCTGCAAGAGAAACTCTTCAGGACAGTAGCTTGGTAGCATGTCTCGATCAAGAGGGACACAGATTTGGATTCTACAGGACTCCAGCCTAAGGGTGCATGGCCCTGACTGGAAGGATACAGATCTGCTCCATTGACCATCAAAGAACCCATGGATAAATTTGGGGAAACCAAGTTGGGACAATGAGGTCACCTGGCCCCATGGATATGTTGTTTGGGGTTGCAATGTGGGACCCTCCGGTCACCTGGAACCCATGGAGACATTTCTGGGAAGCCAGATTGGGACCAGCCGGTCATCTGGCCCCATGGACACTCTCGGAGAGGCCAGGGTGGGACTCTCGGGTCTCATGGCCTTGTTCCTCAATGGACTGTCAGCTTCCTAAGCTTGCCACTACCTCCTCTCTGTGGGGGGCTCGCCAAAAGCAGGGGGCCACTGGTTGAGGTAGTTGGCCCTGGAAGTCCCAAAGTCGCAGCTGATCTATTCCTGGCAGGCGGAGCGGAAGAGTGAGACTGTGTAATGTTCTACCATCTTGTGCATTTTCTGGGACTGTTCTATGTGTTTATTGTTTGGTGGTTCAATAAAATATTGTTGCGCTGTTTTACACTCATCCTGCATTGTCTGAGTATTATTACGCCCATGGAAGACCCCAGGTCTTCACACCTTGTCTCCTTCCGGACTCCTCGGTCTCTGTCTATAGTCCTCTTTCTCCTCCAGACTCCTCTGTCCTCCAGGTCTCTCTGTCTCCTTCCAGACTCCTCCAGATCCCTCTGTCTCTTTCCAGACCCATCTGTCCCATTACAGACTCCTCTGTCCCCTCCATACTTTTATGTCTCCTTTCAGACTCCTCTGTCTCCTTTCAGACTCCTCTGTCTCCTTCCAGACTCCTCCAGATCCCTCTGTCTCCTTCCAGATCCCTCTGTCGCTTTCCAGATCCCTGTCGCTTTCCAGATCCCTCTGTGGCTTTCCAGATCCCTCTGTCGCTTTCCAGATCCCTCTGTCGCTTTCCAGATCCCTCTGTGGCTTTCCAGATCCCTCTGTGGCTTTCCAGATCCCTCTGTCACTTTCCAGATCCCTCTGTGGCTTTCCATATCCCTCTGTCTTTTTCCAGACCCATCTGTCTTCTTCCGGACCCATCTGTTTCCTTCCGGACTCCTCTGTCTCCTTCCAGACCATACTGTCCCTTCCAGAATTCCCTTTTTCTACCAGACACTTTTGTCTCTATTCAGACTCCTCACTTTTTTGTTTCCACTTGCCCCTTCACTTTCCTGGAGATGCAGGCTCGGACTGACCCACGGGGTAACAGGTAAATCAACTGGTGGGCCCGCACCCCTTATATGAGCAGTGTCGGGCTCAGTACCCTTAATACATGTACAGACAAGGGCAGCATCTCATTTTTTAACAAACTGCCCTGTGTATTATTATATAGAAGCAGAGGCAAATTTGTGAACAGGGGTTAGGTAATATTGCATGTTGCTGAACAGTGGGCCCCGGCCCCCAGAACCAATGTCACTGGTGGGCATTTGGCACCCCAGTCCAACACTGTCCAGACTCCACTGTCACATACAGATTTCTTGGTCAGCAACAGGCTTCTTTGTCTATTCCAGACTCTTTTGTCCCCCTCCAGAATTATGTTTCTTCCGGGGTACTCTGTTCCCTTCCATACCCATGATTCCTCATTCCTCTCCCTTCTGATTCCTCCAGACCCCTCTGTTTCAATGCATATTTCCCTGTATCTTCCAGACCCTCCTTTCTCCCTCTAGACCCTTTTGTTTTCTCCAGGCTCCACTGTCTCCTCCAGACTCCTCTTTCGGCAGCGACACCCTACTGGGCTCATCTTTTCCTTCTGAACATCTCTGTCCTCCTCCAGACTTCTCTTTCCTCTTCAAGCTCATCTGTCACCTTCAAACCCATTTATCTCTCCAAATCCCTTGGTTCCCTCATTGTTGTACTTCATACTCCTCTGTCCCTTCTAAAGTTCTGTCTCTGCTCCAGACTCCCATGTCACCATCTAGACTTCCATTTCCGCTTCAAACTCATTTGTCTCCATTCAGACCCCTTTTCGACCTTTCTGTTCCCCTTGAGGCGACTCTATCCATTCTAGACTCTGTTCTAGTCTGTTGTGTCCACTGCAGGAATCTCTGTCCCTCTAAACTTTGTCCTGTTTCCACTCTCCTCACCCCCAGACTTGTCTCTCTCCTCTAAACTACTTTGTCTTGCATATGTAGTAATATGGACTGTCTTAACCTATTACTAACCCTGAAGACAACAGACGAGCTATGTGAATACCAGCGTGCGGTCTTATATGTAAAAGTAACGTGTAATGTAGAGTGTGACGACACAGCTTCTAGTCTTAATTATCCAGACATCTAGATTTGTTAAGCCAGGAGAAATACACTATAGTGTTGAGCGAGTATGTCTCATTAACCCTTCTGGCGAGCACGCTCGGGTGATCGCCGAGTATTTTGGCGTGCTCGGCATTTCTTTTACTGTCACCGCAGCTGCAAGTGTCACCGGCTGTTAGACAGCTGTGACACATGCAGTAATTGCCTGTTTGAAAGGGTTAATGAGACATAATCGCTCAACACTAATACACTATTATCTTTGTGTTGACTTTTGAATTTATGGTTGAGGTAGTCGGCCCTGGAAGTCCCAAAGTCACAGTTGCTCTATTCCCATCGGGCCAGCGAAAGGGTGAGACTGTGTAATTTTGCACCATCTTGGGACTGTTCTATATGTTATTGTATTGTTTGGTGGTTCAATAAAGTATTAGCACAGTGTTTAACCCTCACCCTGTGTTGTCTGAGTAGTATTATGCCCACGGGACACCCCGAGTCTTCACATACAGTATATAAGGTGTTAATGCATAATGTGAGAATAGCATAGGATAAGCTTAGGACAACATAAGACATAGAGTATGGATAATAGGTTTAGTTTGTAAGATAGGAAATAGTTAATGATAGAACCAGCCCAGTGGTTGGGCAGTAGTGCTGATAATAGGGGGGCATTTCCTGGTTAGGGGGAGGTCAGTGTCATCGTGCCTAATGAAGGCCAAGTCCAGGTGTGGTGGATTGCTAGAGGCAGCATGGGCCAACCGTTTGAGGCAGTGGGAGGCCAAATGGAGTTCTCTGATGGACATTTCAACAGCGTCTGGAGCCTAGGGCTCGGGCCAGGTACCAAGGAGCGGGCCTGGTCTTGTGACATCACGAGGTCGGTGGACATGGAATTACATGGGGGGCAGGTGTCCGGTCCCGGTGCACTGCTGGAGTGGACAATGAGAAATCCCTAAGACTAGCGGGAATCAGTGGGCTTGGGGATAGTCCAGAACGAATGGGTGGCAGAACAGGAGTTGTATTAAGGAGGAAGGAAGTGAGAATTGCTGTGTCCTATCCCAGCTGTGCCCACCTGATGAACTTGGATTGTTTAGTAAAAGTTTGACTGTTACAAAGAACGTAAGTCTGGAGGCAGCGGAGTCCTGCGGCCTACAAGTGACTGTAATGCACCCCACACCCTACAGCACACTGGTACTGGGATACCCCTTGTCTGTAAAGTGCCAGAGCGCAACTGGAAAGCAGCTTGGTCACGACTACCGCTCTCGGACACTTTACATTTGGCGTAGTTGGCAAGATCGATCCATGTATCAAGAAAACTTGACAGATGCGGGGAAGGATCAAGCGAAAACAAAGATGGCGATGAACACTGTCAGGGTTCCAAAGAGATGACATCAGGGAGATCACACAATATCTCACCGTTGCCGAGCACACAAACCAGACTACTGACTATGTAGGTATCGGCAAGCGACCAGTGAGTGTATGGCATCACACCTCCGGATTCCAATGCACGGAATATGTGTATACGCTCCGTACGGTTATTGTCAGCTTCACGATAGTCCAATTATTATTATTCGCTGCCACCACCGTCCAGCTTTGAAATATAATACAGGCCTGGTCAAACACCTGGGATGACTTCGGGGGAGGGAACGATTACAGAACAAAAGAAACAGGACTCTTACATTTTCTATTTAATCCAAAAGGGAGGCAGTATTATGAAAAATATAAAAGATTTTATAAAAGGGGACAATACAATACATGGGCAGTTACACAAAATAATAAGGATTAAAGAAGAAACTTACTCTATACAGTTCGCAGGGATGACTCAGCATAGGTGGAGGGGAGACGCTCCAGATTTGACAGTTATCGAACAGGATTCGTTGCTATAATGAATATATACTCCCGGCAAAGAATGCTCATCTATCCTCCGTGGATCCTTTTATGCTTAAGGGGAGACTGTCCCACACACCCCCTGTGCTGACATCATGGGGGCTGGTCTCCAGCCTGCACATTTTATTTAAGATCTCTGGTTTTTGGGATAACAACTTATCGCTGGTTGATTCCAGAAGCCCAAAAGTGATACCATTTTTCTATTATGATTTTACCTTAATTTAGAGACCACACATGGCGTGGTTGCGATCTGCTATTTTGTTACTCCTGCGCCACAGCTCCCCGGAGGGACTTTTGGCTACAAAAAAATAAGCATCTTGTTCCTTGGCTGACACTGCCACTAAAAATATGGGTCCCATTATTACCAGAGTTATGGAAGTTTATGTTAAACCCCTTTTGAGCCTAAATGAGCTATTTCCTCTTTCCTTCCATCTCCGCCCCTATGCTAGGGGTGTCTATTTCACAGGTCTGTGTTTAATTCTCGCCTGCCTGTGCCAGGGAGAAAGACCCTCGCATTTTAACGCAATCCCTCAGGGAGGTACACAATGTGCGTAAAACAAACTGGGAGGGGGAAGATGACACAAAACTCTTCGGCCATCCTGGTCAACATCCGGGTTCTCCTGGAACACTTTAGGGCCTCCTGCCCTCTGGAACAAGGAACAGTTTCTTTTGATGGCTCTTCTCAGGCACCACGGGCACAACTAAGCTATAAAAGAGGGTCTCTGCGTCTGTTCTGTGAGACTCTACAGAATGTCAGCCTAAGGGACCACAGCCCAGGCTGGAAAAATTCAGAACTGCTCCATTGGCCATTGCTGAATCTCAGAGACAATTTGAAGAATCCAGGTTGAGACAATCAGGTCACCTGGCCACATATGTCACTGCCCAAATCCCGGCGAGCCAGGGGAAGGGTGAGACTCTGTAATTTTCCCCATCTTGTGTAGTTGCTGGGACTGTTCTATATGTTATTGATTGCTGGTGGTTCAATAAATTATGGCTGCTGTTTACCTCTTATATCAGCTCCTACAATTTATTCTATTGCTATTCTTGGATGACACGGATGCAAGGTTATTGAACAATTGATGTTTGCTAATATGTTGATTTCCCATTTCATAAGTCCATGTAGCTTGTTGACTTGCAAACAGTGAAGGACAAAATGCAGATTGATTAAATACTTAAACAATGAGAATTGACCTTATCCCACCTTCACTCTTACCTGTGGATGATGGCCTGAACTACAGATGTGGGTATAAAATGGGATCTATATCCTACTGCGAGACTCTACAGAACAGTAGCCAGGACACCAAGGCTCCATTAAGAGGGACACAGATTTGACATTCTACAGGATGCCAGCCTAAGGGACCATGGCCCTAGCTGGAAGAATACAGATCTGCTCCATTGACCAACACTGGCCCCATGGAGACGTTTGGAGAAGCCAGGTTGGGACCCTCTGGTCACCTGGCCCCATAAAGACGATAGGGGAAGTCAGGTTGGGACCCTCCGTTCACCTGGCCCCATGGAGATGTTCTGACTGAGAAGCCAGGTTGGGACCATCTGGTCACCTGGTCCCATGGAGATGTTTGGAAAGCCAGGTTGGGACACCCCGGTCACCTCACCACATACCTCAATGGATTGTCAGCTTCCTAAGCTTGTCGTTATCTTCTCTCTGTAGGTGCCCGCCAGAAGTGAGATGCCACTGGTGGGGGTAGTCGGCCCTGGAAGCCCCAAAGTCGCAGCTGCTCTATTCCTGGCGAGTCAGTGGAAGGATGAGACTGTGTAATTTGCACCATCTTGGGTATTTGCTGGGACTGTTCCATATGTTTATTGTCTGTTGATGGTTCAATAAAGCATTGCCACACTGTTTTACCTTCACCCTGTGTTGTCTGAGTAGTATTACGCCCACAGGGAGGAGTTCGGGCATTCAGTGGGATGAGCCCTGGTCCATGCGGTCTTTCTAAAGACAGCCGGGCCAGTGAATGAGAGCACCCACTGACCCCCATGTTTCTATAACATGGAATTACATGGGGGCTGGTGGCCAGTCCTGGGAGAAATGCTGGAGCGGACAATGAGAATCTCTGAGGCTGATGGAGTCAGCGGACTTGGGGGTAGTGCAGAATGAACGTGTGGCAGAACTGGAGAGGAGTTGTAATAAGGAGGAAGGAAGTGCGAATTGCTGTTCCCTATCCCACCTGTAACCACCTGATGAACCTGGACTGTTTAGTAAAAGTTTGACCGTTACAAAGAACTTGGAGTTCCATGCATTGTGGCTCCTGAGGACAGAAGCCTGGAGGCAGCAGAGGCCTGCAGCCTACAAGAGAGTCTGATGCACCCCACACCCTACAGCACACTGGGTCACCCCTTGTCTGTAAAGTGCCAGAGCGCAACCGGACAGCAGCTTGGTCGCAACTACTGCTCTCAGACACTTTACACATACACCTGTCCTCCACCAGGCTCCTCTGTCCTCCACCCGACTGCTCTGTTCTCCAGACTTCCAACAGATCGTTGTCCTTTTCTAGAGCCTCTTCCACACTTTTCCTTTTCAGACTCTTCTTCTCCTCCAAGACACATTTTCCTTGACATATGCTGTTGTGTCCTCCAAGGTTCTCAGCATCCTTCAAACTCCTCTGCTCCTATACTATATATATACTATCTATACTCTTTTTTCATCCTCAGAATTCTATGTCCCTTCCAGACCCCTCTGTCCTCCTCCAGACCCCTCTGTGATCTCAAGGCCCCTCTGTCCTTCTCCTGACTCCTCTGTCCTTCTCCAGACCCCTCTGTCCTCCTCCAGTCCCCTCTGTCCTCCTTCACACTCCTCTTTCCCCTCCAAGCCCCTCTGTCCTCCTCCAGGCCCCTCTGACCTCCTCCAGACTCCTCTGTCCTCCTCCAAACTCCTCTGTCCTCATCCAGACCCCTCTGTCCTCCTCCAGATTCCTCTGTCCTCCTCCATGCCTCTCTGTCCTCCTTCAGACTCCTCTTTCCCCTCCAGGCCCCTCTGTCCTCCCCCAGGCCCCGCTGTCTTCCTTCAGACTTCTGTTTCCCCTCCAGGCCCCTCTGTCCTCCTGCAGACTCCTCTGTCCCCTCCAGGCCCCTCTGTCCTCCTCCAGGCCCATCTGTCTTCCTTCAGACTTCTGTTTCCCCTCCAGGCCCCTCTGTCCTCCTGCAGACTCCTCTGTCCTCCTCCAGACCCCTCTGTCCTCCTCCAGTCCCCTCTGTCCTCCTTCACACTCCTCTTTCCCCTCCAGACTCCTCTGTCCTCCTCCAAACTCCTCTGTCCTCCTCCAGACTCCTCTGTCCTCATCCAGACCCCTCTGTCCTCCTCCAGATTCCTCTGTCCTCCTCCATGCCTCTCTGTCCTCCTTCAGACTCCTCTTTCACCTCCAGGTCCCTCTGTCCTCCTCCAGGCCCCTCTGTCCTCCTTCAGACCCCTCTGTCCTCCTCCAGGCCCATCTGTCTTCCTTCAGACTTCTGTTTCCCCTCCAGGCCCCTCTGTCCTCCTGCAGACTCCTCTGTCCTCCTCCAGACCCCTCTGTCCTCCTCCAGTCCCCTCTGTCCTCCTTCACACTCCTCTTTCCCCTCCAGACTCCTCTGTCCTCCTCCAAACTCCTCTGTCCTCCTCCAGACTCCTCTGTCCTCATCCAGACCCCTCTGTCCTCCTCCAGATTCCTCTGTCCTCCTCCATGCCTCTCTGTCCTCCTTCAGACTCCTCTTTCACCTCCAGGTCCCTCTGTCCTCCTCCAGGCCCCTCTGTCCTCCTTCAGACCCCTCTGTCCTCCTCCAGGCCCATCTGTCTTCCTTCAGACTTCTGTTTCCCCTCCAGGCCCCTCTGTCCTCCTGCAGACTCCTCTGTCCTCCTCCAGACCCCTCTGTCCTCCTCCAGTCCCCTCTGTCCTCCTTCACACTCCTCTTTCCCCTCCAGACTCCTCTGTCCTCCTCCAAACTCCTCTGTCCTCCTCCAGACTCCTCTGTCCTCATCCAGACCCCTCTGTCCTCCTCCAGATTCCTCTGTCCTCCTCCATGCCTCTCTGTCCTCCTTCAGACTCCTCTTTCACCTCCAGGTCCCTCTGTCCCCTCCAGGCCCCTCTGTCATCCTCCAGACTTATCTGTTCCTTCTCAGACTCTTCTTTTGACCCCAAATACATCTTCTCCTCCAGACTCTTCTCTCCCCTCTAGACTCTTCTGCTCTCAATCCTAACCCTATCCCTTATTTTATGCCTAATAATATCCCTAATCCTAACCCCAACCCTTGTACTAACCCTAATCCTATAGAAGTATCCCTAATCATAGCGGTTATCCTATCCCTATGCCTAAACCTAACTTTAACCCTAATACTGTACTCCTAATCATAGCCCTAACCCTAGCCATTAGGTTAAGGCCCCCAAGCTACAGCAGGGGGTTCGGCAAACCTTTGTAAGGTGCAACACCTCAAGGTAGGACTGATTTGTTTCCAGTAATTCACTAGCTAAAGGTGGGGTCTTCCTGAGCTCACGGGCCACCACCTCTCTGCACCCAGGGAAGACTTTCCGCCATCCATGGTCCTGCCCCATGGTAAACCTCAGTCTGCTGCAGAGCCGCCTCCCGGTGTGCGCTGCTTCCTCTCTGGATGGTGGACGGTGAACGGCCCCAGCGGAGCCAATAATCCGCCTAGATATGTTCTGTTCCGTGTAGATGGAGAAGCGTCACGGGATGCGGATTATTGTCGCATCTGGCGCGTATCTCAGCACGGATCCTGATACAGAACCTGTGTGCAATCCGACATGTGCAGACGTAACGTTATACTGCAGCAATAGAGGGGGGTAGGGTGGTATAACGCTGCAGGACGGGGCCGGGGTCCCTAAGGTGGGAACTGTTCATTCTCATAATACACAATAATCAGGACATCTGAGGGGGGCAGATACTTTCCACAGCACTGTGATCGTGTGTCTGTGTTTGCCCCCTCCCTGTGGGCGCTCGTTGTGTGCCCCCCGGCCGTCCCTCCCTCTATATAAGAGAAGCGCTGTACTGAGCTGTCACATCACCCACCGGCCAGTGGCACCGCACACCGGGTAAGAGCTGCTGTATACAAGCTAGAGGCTCACTGCCGCCTGTACACTATATACCGGGTGCTATATACACTCCCCGCCCTGTATATCATTATATAGCGTATATTATACTGTCACCCCTGCACTGTACATTATATACTGTATATTACCCCGTCACCTCTGCACTGTACATTATATACTGTATATTACCCCGTCACCTCTGCACTGTACATTATATACTGTATATTACCCCGTCACCGCTGCACTGTACATTATATACTGTATATTACCCCGTCACCTCTGCACTGTACATTATATACTGTATATTACCCGTCACCCCTGCACTGTACATTATATAGTGTATATTACCCGTCACCCCTGCACTGTACATTATATACTGTATATTACCCCGTCACCGCTGCACTGTACATTATATACTGTATATTACCCGTCACCCCTGCACTGTACATTATATACTGTATATTACACCGTCACCCCTGCACTGTACATTATATACTGTATAATAACCAGTCACCCCTGCACTGTACATTATATACTGTATAATAACCAGTCACCCCTGCACTGTACATTATATACTGTATATTACCCCGTCACCGCTGCACTGTACATTATATACTGTATATTACCCGTCACCCCTGCACTGTACATTATATACTGTATATTACCCCGTCACCTCTGCACTGTACATTATATACTGTATATTACCCCGTCACCCCTGCACTGTACATTATATACTGTATATTACCCCGTCACCCCTGCACTGTACATTATATACTGTATATTACCCCGTCACCCCTGCACTGTACATTATATACTGTATATTACCCCGTCACCTCTGCACTGTACATTATATACTGTATATTACCCCGTCACCCCTGCACTGTACATTATATACTGTATATTACCCCATCACCCCTGCACTGTACATTATATACTGTATATTACCCCGTCACCTCTGCACTGTACATTATATACTGTATATTACCCCGTCACCGCTGCACTGTACATTATATACTGTATATTACCCCGTCACCCCTGCACTGTACATTATATACTGTATATTACCCCGTCACCGCTGCACTGTACATTATATACTGTATATTACCCCGTCACCCCTGCACTGTACATTATATACTGTATATTACCCGTCACCCCTGCACTGTACATTATATACTGTATATTACCCCGTCACCCCTGCACTGTACATTATATACTGTATATTACCCCGTCACCGCTGCACTGTACATTATATACTGTATATTACCCCGTCACCCCTGCACTGTACATTATATACTGTATATTACCCCGTCAACCCTGCACTGTACATTATATACTGTATATTACCCCGTCACCCCTGCACTGTACATTATATACTGTATATTACCCCGTCATCCCTGCACTGTACATTATATAGTGTATATTACCCCATCACCCCTGCACTGTACATTATATAGTGTAAATTACCCCGTCACCCCTGCACTGTACATTATATACTGTATATTACCCCGTCACCCCTGCACTGTACATTATATACTGTATAATAACCAGTCACCCCTGCACTGTACATTATATAGTGTATATTACCCCGTCACCCCTGCACTGTACATTATATAGTGTATATTACCCCGTCACCCCTGCACTGTACATTATATACTGTATATTACCCCATCACCCCTGCACTGTACATTATATAGTGTAAATTACCCCGTCACCCCTGCACTGTACATTATATAGTGCATATTACCCCGTCACCCCTGCACTGTACATTATATAGTGTATATTACCCCGTCACCTCTGCACTGTACATTATATACTGTATATTACCCCGTCACCCCTGCACTGTACATTATATACTGTATATTACCCCGTCACCGCTGCACTGTCCATTATATACTGTATATTACCCCGTCACCCCTGCACTGTACATTATATACTGTATATTACCCCGTCACCCCTGCACTGTACATTATATACTGTATATTACCCCGTCACCCCTGCACTGTACATTATATACTGTATATTACCCCGTCACCCCTGCACTGTCCATTATATACTGTATATTACCCCGTCACCCCTGCACTGTACATTATATACTGTATAATAACCAGTCACCCCTGCACTGTACATTATATACTGTATATTACCCCGTCACCCCTGCACTGTACATTATATACTGTATATTACCCTGTCACCTCTGCACTGTACATTATATAGTGTATATTACCCCGTCACCGCTGCACTGTCCATTATATACTGTATATTACCCCGTCACCCCTGCACTGTACATTATATACTGTATAATAACCAGTCACCCCTGCACTGTACATTATATACTGTATATTACCCCGTCACCCCTGCACTGTACATTATATACTGTATATTACCCTGTCACCTCTGCACTGTACATTATATACTGTATATTACCCCGTCAGCTCTGCACTGTACATTATATACTGTATATTATACTGTCACCCCTGCACTGTACATTATATACTGTATATTACCCCGTCACCTCTGCACTGTACATTATATACTGTATATTACCCTGTCACCTCTGCACTGTACATTATATACTGTATATTACCCCGTCACCCCTGCACTGTACATTATATACTGTATATTACCCCGTCACCCCTGCACTGTACATTATATACTGTATATTACCCCGTCACCCCTGCACTGTACATTATATACTGTATAATAACCAGTCACCCCTGCACTGTACATTATATACTGTATATTACCCCGTCACCCCTGCACTGTACATTATATACTGTATATTATACTGTCACCGCTGCACTGTACATTATATAGTGTATATTACCCCGTCACCTCTGCACTGTACATTATATACTGTATATTATACTGTCACCTCTGCACTGTACATTATATAGTGTATATTACCCCGTCACCTCTGCACTGTACATTATATACTGTATAGTAACCAGTCACCCCTGCACTGTACATTATATACTGTATATTACCCCGTCACCCCTGCACTGTACATTATATACTGTATAATAACCAGTCACCCCTGCACTGTACATTATATACTGTATATTACCCCGTCACCTCTGCACTGTACATTATATGCTGTATATTACCCTGTCACCCCTGCACTGTACATTATATACTGTATATTACCCCGTCACCCCTGCACTGTACATTATATACTGTATATTACCCCGTCACCCCTGCACTGTACATTATATACTGTATAATAACCAGTCACCCCTGCACTGTACATTATATACTGTATATTACCCCGTCACCCCTGCACTGTACATTATATACTGTATATTACCCCGTCACCTCTGCACTGTACATTATATACTGTATATTACCCCGTCACCCCTGCACTGTACATTATATACTGTATATTACCCCGTCACCCCTGCACTGTACATTATATACTGTATATTACCCCGTCACCCCTGCACTGTACATTATATACTGTATATTACCCGTCACCCCTGCACTGTACATTATATACTGTATATTATACTGTCACCCCTGCACTGTACATTATATACTGTATATTATACTGTCACCCCTGCACTGTACATTATATACTGTATAATAACCAGTCACCCCTGCACTGTACATTATATACTGTATATTACCCCGTCACCCCTGCACTGTACATTATATACTGTATATTATACTGTCACCCCTGCACTGTACATTATATACTGTATATTACCCCGTCACCCCTGCACTGTACATTATATACTGTATATTACCCCGTCACCTCTGCACTGTACATTATATAGTGTATATTACCCCGTCACCCCTGCACTGTACATTATATACTGTATATTACCCGTCACCCCTGCACTGTACATTATATACTGTATATTACCCGTCACCCCTGCACTGTACATTATATACTGTATATTACCCGTCACCCCTGCACTGTACATTATATACTGTATATTATACTGTCACCCCTGCACTGTACATTATATAGTGTATATTACCCCGTCACCTCTGCACTGTACATTATATACTGTATATTACCCCGTCACCCCTGCACTGTACATTATATACTGTATATTACCCCGTCACCCCTGCACTGTACATTATATACTGTATATTACCCCGTCACCTCTGCACTGTACATTATATACTGTATATTACCCCGTCACCCCTGCACTGTACATTATATACCGTATATTATACTGTCACCCCTGCACTGTACATTATATACTGTATAATAACCAGTCACCCCTGCACTGTACATTATATACTGTATATTACCCCGTCACCCCTGCACTGTACATTATATACTGTATATTACCCCGTCACCTCTGCACTGTACATTATATACTGTATATTACCCGTCACCCCTGCACTGTACATTATATACTGTATATTACCCCGTCACCCCTGCACTGTACATTATATACTGTATATTACCCCGTCACCCCTGCACTGTACATTATATACTGTATATTACCCCGTCACCCCTGCACTGTACATTATATACTGTATATTACCCGTCACCCCTGCACTGTACATTATATACTGTATATTATACTGTCACCCCTGCACTGTACATTATATAGTGTATATTACCCCGTCACCTCTGCACTGTACATTATATAGTGTATATTACCCCGTCACCGCTGCACTGTACATTATATACTGTATATTATACTGTCACCCCTGCACTGTACATTATATACTGTATATTACCCCGTCACCGCTGCACTGTACATTATATACTGTATATTACCCCGTCACCCCTGCACTGTACATTATATACTGTATATTACCCCGTCACCTCTGCACTGTGCATTATATACTGTATATTACCCCGTCACCTCTGCACTGTACATTATATACTGTATATTACCCCGTCACCCCGGCACTGTACATTATATACTGTATATTACCCCGTCACCTCTGCACTGTACATTATATACTGTATATTACCCCGTCACCCCTGCACTGTACATTATATACTGTATATTACCCCGTCACCCCTGCACTGTACATTATATACTGTATATTACCCCGTCACCCCTGCACTGTACATTATATACTGTATATTACCCGTCACCCCTGCACTGTACATTATATACTGTATATTATACTGTCACCCCTGCACTGTACATTATATAGTGTATATTACCCCATCACCGCTGCACTGTACATTATATACTGTATATTACCCGTCACCCCTGCACTGTACATTATATACTGTATATTATACTGTCACCCCTGCACTGTACATTATATACTGTATATTACCCCATCACCGCTGCACTGTACATTATATACTGTATATTACCCCGTCACCCCTGTACTGTACATTATATAGTGTATATTACCCCGTCACCTCTGCACTGTACATTATATACTGTATATTATACTGTAACCCCTGCACTGTACATTATATACTGTATATTACCCCGTCACCTCTGCACTGTACATTATATAGTGTATATTACCCCGTCACCTCTGCACTGTACATTATATACTGTATATTATACTGTCACCCCTGCACTGTACATTATATACTGTATATTACCCCGTCACCCCGGCACTGTACATTATATACTGTATATTACCCCGTCACCCCTGTACTGTACATTATATAGTGTATATTACCCCGTCACCTCTGCACTGTACATTATATACTGTATATTATACTGTCACCCCTGCACTGTACATTATATACTGTATATTACCCCGTCACCTCTGCACTGTACATTATATAGTGTATATTACCCCGTCACCCCGGCACTGTACATTATATACTGTATATTACCCCGTCACCCCTGTACTGTACATTATATAGTGTATATTACCCCGTCACCTCTGCACTGTACATTATATACTGTATATTATACTGTCACCCCTGCACTGTACATTATATACTGTATATTACCCCGTCACCCCGGCACTGTACATTATATACTGTATATTACCCCGTCACCCCGGCACTGTACATTATATACTGTATATTACCCCGTCACCCCTGCACTGTACATTATATAGTGTATATTACCCGTCACCGCTGCACTGTACATTATATACTGTATATTACCCCGTCACCTCTGCACTGTACATTATATACTGTATATTACCCCGTCACCCCTGCACTGTACATTATATACTGTATATTACCCCATCACCGCTGCACTGTACATTATATACTGTATATTACCCCGTCACCCCTGCACTGTACATTATATACTGTATATTACCCCGTCACCTCTGCACTGTACATTATATACTGTATATTACCCCGTCACCTCTGCACTGTACATTATATACTGTATATTACCCCGTCACCTCTGCACTGTACATTATATACTGTATATTACCCCGTCACCGCTGCACTGTACATTATATAGTGTATATTACCCCGTCACCTCTGCACTGTACATTATATACTGTATATTACCCCGTCACCTCTGCACTGTACATTATATACTGTATATTACCCCGTCACCTCTGCACTGTACATTATATACTGTATATTACCCCGTCACCGCTGCACTGTACATTATATAGTGTATATTACCCCGTCACCTCTGCACTGTACCTTATATACTGTATATTATACTGTCACCCCTGCACTGTACATTATATACTGTATATTACCCCGTCACCCCTGCACTGTACATTATATACTGTATATTACCCCGTCACCTCTGCACTGTACCTTATATACTGTATATTATACTGTCACCCCTGCACTGTACATTATATGCTGTATATTACCCCGTCACCCCTGCACTGTACATTATATACTGTATATTACCCCGTCACCTCTGCACTGTACCTTATATACTGTATATTATACTGTCACCCCTGCACTGTACATTATATACTGTATATTACCCCGTCACCCCTGCACTGTACATTATATGCTGTATATTACCCCGTCACCCCTGCACTGTACATTATATACTGTATTTTACCCCGTCACCCCTGCACTGTACATTATATGCTGTATATTACCCCGTCACCCCTGCACTGTACATTATATACTGTATATTACCCCGTCACCCCTGCACTGTACATTATATACTGTATATTACCCCATCACCGCTGCACTGTACATTATATGCTGTATATTACCCCGTCACCCCTGCACTGTACATTATATACTGTATATTACCCCGTCACCGCTGCACTGTACATTATATAGTGTATATTACCCCGTCACCCCTGCACTGTACATTATATACTGTATATTACCCCGTCACCGCTGCACTGTACATTATATAGTGTATATTACCCCGTCACCCCTGCACTGTACATTATATAGTGTATATTACCCCGTCACCTCTGCACTGTACATTATATACTGTATATTACCCCGTCACCCCTGCACTGTACATTATATACTGTATATTACCCCGTCACCCCTGCACTGTACATTATATGCTGTATATTACCCCGTCACCCCTGCACTGTACATTATATACTGTATATTACCCCGTCACCTCTGCACTGTACATTATATACTGTATATTACCCCGTCACCCCTGCACTGTACATTATATACTGTATATTACCCCGTCACCCCTGCACTGTACATTATATACTGTATATTACCCCGTCACCCCTGCACTGTACCTTATATACTGTATATTATACTGTCACCTCTGCACTGTACATTATATACTGTATATTACCCGTCACCTCTGCACTGTACATTATATACTGTATATTACCCCGTCACCCCTGCACTGTACATTATATACTGTATATTACCCCGTCACCCCTGCACTGTACATTATATACTGTATATTACCCCGTCACCCCTGCACTGTACATTATATACTGTATATTACCCCGTCACCCCTGCACTGTACATTATATACTGTATATTACCCCGTCACCCCTGCACTGTACATTATATGCTGTATATTACCCCGTCACCCCTGCACTGTACATTATATGCTGTATATTACCCCGTCACCCCTGCACTGTACATTATATACTGTATATTACCCCGTCACCTCTGCACTGTACATTATATACTGTATATTACCCGTCACCTCTGCACTGTACATTATATACTGTATATTATACTGTCACCTCTGCACTGTACATTATATACTGTATATTACCCGTCACCTCTGCACTGTACATTATATACTGTATATTACCCGTCACCCCTGCACTGTACATTATATACTGTATATTACCCCGTCACCCCTGCACTGTACATTATATACTGTATATTACCCCGTCACCTCTGCACTGTACATTATATACTGTATATTACCCCGTCACCCCTGCACTGTACATTATATACCGTATATTATACTGTCACCCCTGCACTGTACATTATATACTGTATATTACCCGTCACCTCTGCACTGTACATTATATACTGTATATTATACTGTCACCGCTGCACTGTACATTATATACTGTATATTACCCCGTCACCTCTGCACTGTACATTATATACTGTATATTACCCCGTCACCCCTGCACTGTACATTATATACTGTATATTACCCCGTCACCTCTGCACTGTACATTATATACTGTATATTACCCCGTCACCCCTGCACTGTCCATTATATACTGTATATTACCCGTCACCCCTGCACTGTACATTATATACTGTATATTACCCCGTCACCGCTGCACTGTACATTATATACTGTATATTACCCCGTCACCCCTGCACTGTACATTATATACTGTATATTACCCCGTCACCCCTGCACTGTACATTATATACTGTATATTACCCCGTCACCTCTGCACTGTACATTATATACTGTATATTACCCCGTCACCCCTGCACTGTGCATTATATACTGTATATTACCCCGTCACCTCTGCACTGTACATTATATACTGTATATTACCCCATCACCCCTGCACTGTACATTATATACTGTATATTACCCCGTCACCCCTGCACTGTACATTATATAGTGTATATTACCCCGTCACCCCTGCACTGTACATTATATACTGTATATTACCCCATCACCCCTGCACTGTACATTATATACTGTATATTACCCCGTCACCCCTGCACTGTACATTATATACTGTATATTACCCCGTCACCGCTGCACTGTACATTATATACTGTATATTACCCCGTCACCCCTGCACTGTACATTATATACTGTATATTACCCCGTCACCCCTGCACTGTACATTATATACTGTATATTACCCCGTCACCTCTGCACTGTACATTATATACTGTATATTACCCCGTCACCGCTGCACTGTACATTATATACTGTATATTACCCCGTCATCCCTGCACTGTACATTATATACTGTATATTACCCCGTCACCTCTGCACTGTACATTATATACTGTATATTACCCGTCACCAATGCACTGTACATTATATACTGTATATTACCCCGTCACCTCTGCACTGTACATTATATACTGTATATTACCCCGTCACCCCTGCACTGTACATTATATACTGTATATTACCCGTCACCAATGCACTGTACATTATATACTGTATATTACCCCGTCACCTCTGCACTGTACATTATATACTGTATATTACCCCGTCACCCCTGCACTGTACATTGTATACTGTATATTACCCCGTCACCCCTGCACTGTCCATTATATACTGTATATTACCCGTCACCCCTGCACTGTACATTATATACTGTATATTACCCCGTCACCTCTGCACTGTACATTATATACTGTATATTACCCCGTCACCCCTGCACTGTACATTATATGCTGTATATTACCCCGTCACCCCTGCACTGTACATTATATACTGTATATTACCCCGTCACCCCTGCACTGTACATTATATACTGTATATTACCCCGTCACCCCTGCACTGTACATTATATACTGTATATTACCCCGTCACCCCTGCACTGTACATTATATGCTGTATATTACCCCGTCACCCCTGCACTGTACATTATATACTGTATATTACCCCGTCACCCCTGCACTGTACATTATATACTGTATATTACCCCGTCACCTCTGCACTGTACATTATATACTGTATATTACCCCGTCACCCCTGCACTGTACATTATATGCTGTATATTACCCCGTCACCGCTGCACTGTACATTATATACTGTATATTACCCCGTCACCCCTGCACTGTACATTATATACTGTATATTACCCCGTCACCCCTGAACTGTACATTATATACTGTATATTACCCCGTCACCCCTGCACTGTACATTATATACTGTATATTACCCCGTCACCCCTGCACTGTCCATTATATACTGTATATTACCCGTCACCCCTGCACTGTACATTATATACTGTATATTACCCCGTCACCTCTGCACTGTACATTATATACTGTATATTACCCCGTCACCCCTGCACTGTACATTATATACTGTATATTACCCCGTCACCCCTGCACTGTACATTATATACTGTATATTACCCCGTCACCCCTGCACTGTACATTATATGCTGTATATTACCCCGTCACCCCTGCACTGTACATTATATACTGTATATTACCCCGTCACCCCTGCACTGTACATTATATACTGTATATTACCCCATCACCTCTGCACTGTACATTATATACTGTATATTACCCCGTCACCTCTGCACTGTACATTATATACTGTATATTACCCCGTCACCCCTGCACTGTACATTATATACTGTATATTACCCCATCACCCCTGCACTGTACATTATATACTGTATATTACCCCGTCACCCCTGCACTGTACATTATATACTGTATATTACCCCGTCACCCCTGCACTGTACATTATATGCTGTATATTACCCCGTCACCCCTGCACTGTACATTATATACTGTATATTACCCCGTCACCCCTGCACTGTACATTATATACTGTATATTATACTGTCACCCCTGCACTGTACATTATATACTGTATATTACCCGTCACCGCTGCACTGTACATTATATACTGTATATTATACTGTCACCCCTGCACTGTACATTATATACTGTATATTACCCCGTCACCGCTGCACTGTACATTATATACTGTATATTACCCCGTCACCGCTGCACTGTACATTATATACTGTATATTATACTGTCACCCCTGCACTGTACATTATATACTGTATATTACCCCGTCACCCCTGCACTGTACATTATATACTGTATATTACCCCGTCACCCCTGCACTGTACATTATATACTGTATATTACCCCGTCACCGCTGCACTGTACATTATATAGTGTATATTACCCCGTCACCTCTGCACTGTACATTATATACTGTATAATAACCAGTCACCCCTGCACTGTACATTATACACTGTATATTACCCCGTCACCGCTGCACTGTACATTATATACTGTATATTACCCGTCACCGCTGCACTGTACATTATATACTGTATATTATACTGTCACCCCTGCACTGTACATTATATACTGTATATTACCCCGTCACCCCTGCACTGTACATTATACACTGTATATTACCCCGTCACCGCTGCACTGTACATTATATACTGTATATTACCCGTCACCGCTGCACTGTACATTATATACTGTATATTATACTGTCACCCCTGCACTGTACATTATATACTGTATATTACCCCGTCACCTCTGCACTGTACATTATATACTGTATATTACCCCGTCACCCCTGCACTGTACATTATATGCTGTATATTACCCCGTCACCGCTGCACTGTACATTATATACTGTATATTACCCCGTCACCTCTGCACTGTACATTATATACTGTATATTACCCCGTCACCCCTGCACTGTACATTATATAGTGTATATTACCCCGTCACCCCTGCACTGTACATTATATACTGTACATTACCCGTCACCCCTGCACTGTACATTATATAGTGTATATTACCCTGTCACCTCTGCACTGTACATTATATACTGTATATTATACTGTCACCCCTGCACTGTACATTATATACTGTATATTACCCCGTCACCCCTGCACTGTACATTATATAGTGCATATTACCCCGTCACCCCTGCACTGTACATTATATAGTGTATATTACCCCGTCACCCCTGCACTGTACATTATATACTGTATATTACCCTGTCACCTCTGCACTGTACATTATATACTGTATATTACCCCGTCACCCCTGCACTGTACATTATATAGTGCATATTACCCCGTTACCCCTGCACTGTACATTATATAGTGTATATTACCCCGTCACCTCTGCACTGTACATTATATACTGTATATTATACTGTCACCCCTGCACTGTACATTATATAGTGCATATTACCCCGTCACCCCTGCACTGTACATTATATACTGTATATTACCCCGTCACCTCTGCACTGTACATTATATACTGTATATTATACTGTCACCCCTGCACTGTACATTATATACTGTATATTACCCCGTCACCCCTGCACTGTACATTATATAGTGTATATTACCCCGTCACCCCTGCACTGTACATTATATACTGTATATTACCCCGTCACCTCTGCACTGTACATTATATACTGTATATTATACTGTCACCCCTGCACTGTACATTATATAGTGCATATTACCCCGTCACCCCTGCACTGTACATTATATAGTGTATATTACCCCGTCACCCCTGCACTGTACATTATATACTGTATATTACCCTGTCACCTCTGCACTGTCCATTATATACTGTATATTATACTGTCACCCCTGCACTGTACATTATATAGTGCATATTACCCCGTCACCCCTGCACTGTACATTATATAGTGTATATTACCCCGTCACCTCTGCACTGTACATTATATACTGTATATTATACTGTCACCCCTGCACTGTACATTATATACTGTATATTACCCCGTCACCCCTGCACTGTACATTATATAGTGTATATTACCCCGTCACCCCTGCACTGTACATTATATAGTGTATATTACCCCGTCACCGCTGCACTGTACATTATATACTGTATATTATACTGTCACCTCTGCACTGTACATTATATACTGTATATTACCCCGTCACCCCTGCACTGTACATTATATACTGTATATTACCCCGTCACCTCTGCACTGTACATTATATACTGTATATTACCCCGTCACCCCTGCACTGTACATTATATACTGTATATTACCCCGTCACCCCTGCACTGTACATTATATACTGTATATTACCCCGTCACCCCTGCACTGTACATTATATACTGTATATTACCCCGTCACCTCTGCACTGTACATTATATACTGTATATTACCCGTCACCGCTGCACTGTACATTATATACTGTATATTACCCCGTCACCTCTGCACTGTACATTATATACTGTATATTACCCCGTCACCCCTGCACTGTACATTATATACTGTATATTACCCGTCACCCCTGCACTGTACATTATATACTGTATATTACCCCGTCACCTCTGCACTGTACATTATATACTGTATATTACCCCGTCACCGCTGCACTGTACATTATATACTGTATATTACCCGTCACCCCTGCACTGTACATTGTATAGTACTGTACATTATATACTGTGTATTATACTGTCACCCCTGCACTGTACATTATATACTGTATATTACCCCGTCACCCCTGCATTGTACATTATATACTGTATATTATACTGTCACCCCTGCACTGTACATTATTTACTGTATATTACCCCGTCACCCCTGCACTGTACATTATATACTGTATATTACCCCGTCACCCCTGCACTGTACATTATATAGTACTGTACATTATATACTGTATATTATACTGTCACCCCTGCACTGTACATTATATACTGTATATTACCCCGTCACCCCTGCACTGTACATTATATGCTGTATATTACCCCGTCACCCCTGCATTGTACATTATATACTGTATATTATACTGTCACCCCTGCACTGTACATTATATAGTGTATATTACCCCGTCACCCCTGCACTGTACATTATATACTGTATATTACCCCGTCACCTATGCACTGTACATTATATACTGTATATTATACTGTCACCCCTGCACTGTACATTATATAGTGTATATTACCCCGTCACCTATGCACTGTACATTATATACTGTATATTACCCCGTCACCCCTGCACTGTACATTATATACTGTATATTATACTGTCACCCCTGCACTGTACATTATATACTGTATATTACCCGTCACCCCTGCACTGTACATTATATAGTACTGTACATTATATACTGTATATTATACTGTCACCCCTGCACTGTACATTATATACTGTATATTATACTGTCACCCCTGCACTGTACATTATATACTGTATATTACCCCGTCACCCCTGCATTGTACATTATATACTGTATATTACCCCGTCACCCCTGCATTGTACATTATATACTGTATATTATACTGTCACCCCTGCACTGTACATTATATACTGTATATTACCCCGTCACCTATGCACTGTACATTATATACTGTATATTACCCCGTCGCCCCTGCATTGTACATTATATACTGTATATTATACTGTCACCCCTGCACTGTACATTATATACTGTATATTACCCCGTCACCTATGCACTGTACATTATATACTGTATATTACCCCGTCACCCCTGCACTGTACATTATATACTGTATATTATACTGTCACCCCTGCACTGTACATTATATACTGTATATTACCCCGTCACCCCTGCACTGTACATTATATACTGTATATTATACTGTCACCCCTGCACTGTACATTATATAGTGTATATTACCCCGTCACCTCTGCACTGTACATTATATACTGTATATTACCCCGTCACCCCTGCACTGTACATTATATACTGTATATTACCCCGTCACCCCGGCACTGTACATTATATACTGTATATTACCCCGTCACCTCTGCACTGTACATTATATACTGTATATTACCCCGTCACCCCTGCACTGTACATTATATACTGTATATAACCCCGTCACCCCTGCACTGTACATTATATACTGTATATTATACTGTCACCCCTGCACTGTACATTATATACTGTATATTACCCGTCACCCCTGCACTGTACATTATATACTGTATATTACCCCGTCACCCCTGCACTGTCCATTATATACTGTATATTACCCGTCACCGCTGCACTGTCCATTATATAGTGTATATTATACTGTCACCCCTGCACTGTACATTATATACTGTATATTACCCCGTCACCGCTGCACTGTCCATTATATACTGTATATTACCCCGTCACCCCTGCACTGTACATTATATACTGTATATTACCCGTCACCCCTGCACTGTACATTATATACTGTATATTACCCCGTCACCCCTGCACTGTACATTATATACTGTATATTACCCCGTCACCCCTGCACTGTACATTATATACTGTATATTACCCCGTCACCGCTGCACTGTCCATTATATAGTGTATATTATACTGTCACCCCTGCACTGTACATTATATACTGTATATTACCCGTCACCCCTGCACTGTACATTATATACTGTATATTACCCCGTCACCGCTGCACTGTCCATTATATAGTGTATATTATACTGTCACCCCTGCACTGTACATTATATACTGTATATTACCCCGTCACCGCTGCACTGTCCATTATATACTGTATATTACCCCGTCACCGCTGCACTGTACATTATATACTGTATATTACCCCGTCACCTCTGCACTGTACATTATATAGTGTATATTACCCCGTCACCGCTGCACTGTACATTATATACTGTATATTATACTGTCACCCCTGCACTGTCCATTATATAGTGTATATTATACTGTCACCCCAGCACTGTACATTATATAGTGTATATTACCCCGTCACCGCTGCACTGTCCATTATATAGTGTATATTATACTGTCACCCCTGCACTGTACATTATATACTGTATATTACCCCGTCACCGCTGCACTGTCCATTATATACTGTATATTACCCCGTCACCGCTGCACTGTACATTATATACTGTATATTACCCCGTCACCTCTGCACTGTACATTATATAGTGTATATTACCCCGTCACCGCTGCACTGTCCATTATATACTGTATATTATACTGTCACCCCTACACTGTCCATTATATAGTGTATATTATACTGTCACCCCAGCACTGTACATTATATAGTGTATATTATACTGTCACCCCTGCACTGTCCATTATATAGTGTATATTATACTGTCACCCCTGCACTGTACATTATATAGTGTATATTACCCCGTCACCCCTGCACTGTACATTATATACTGTATATTACACTGTCACCCCTGCACTGTACATTATATACTGTATATTACCCCGTCACCCCTGCACTGTACATTATATACTGTATATTACCCTGTCACCTCTGCACTGTACATTATATACTGTATATTACCCCGTCACCCCTGCACTGCGCATTATATACTGTATATTACCCCGTCACCCCTGCACTGTACATTATATACTGTATATTACCCCGTCACCCCTGCACTGTACATTATATACTGTATATTACCCCGTCACCCCTGCACTGTACATTATATACTGTATATTACCCCGTCACCCCTGCACTGTACATTATATACTGTATATTACCCCGTCACCGCTGCACTGTACATTATATACTGTATATTACCCCGTCACCCCTGCACTGTACATTATATACTGTATATTACCCCGTCACCCCTGCACTGTACATTATATACTGTATATTACCCCGTCACCCCTGCACTGTACATTATATACTGTATATTACCCCGTCACCCCTGCACTGTACATTATATACTGTATATTACCCCGTCACCTCTGCACTGTACATTATATACTGTATATTACCCCGTCACCCCTGCACTGTACATTATATACTGTATATTACCCCGTCACCCCTGCACTGTACATTATATACTGTATATTACCCCGTCACCCCTGCACTGTACATTATATACTGTATATTACCCCGTCACCCCTGCACTGTACATTATATACTGTATATTACCCCGTCACCTCTGCACTGTACATTATATACTGTATATTACCCCGTCACCCCTGCACTGTACATTATATACTGTATATTACCCCGTCACCCCTGCACTGTACATTATATACTGTATATTACCCCGTCACCCCTGCACTGCGCATTATATGCAGTCACAGCCAGGTCCCAGTAGTGTATGGGTTGTGGAGTGGCCCTATGTAATGCGGCCACTGAGGGCATGGGCACAGTCCTGGTGACCTTTACCTATGGCTATAATTGTCCTGACCTTTATCTGTCTCCAGTGACTTTTACGTTGGTTATTTATAAACCTCTCGAGATAATTCTAGATACAAATTAAAATACCTCATGTAGAACCCGAGAGCCAGACGTACTCCGTTGTGATACAGAATCAGAGTATAGCGGTATTATTACAGTCATGTGATCAGTGTATGTGACGGAGCAGCTTCTTATCTTAATCAGCCAGACGTCTAGATTTGTTAAACCAAGAGAAATACACTATTGTGTTTGGGTTGACTTGTGAATGTATGTGTGTTTCTTTGGCTGTTTAAGAAGGACAGTGATTCAGTGTTTGGGAACAATAATGTTTGTTAATATGCTAATTACATATTATACTAAAGCCAGCTAGACCCCCCTGTTACACCAACTATGGAAATTGATTAAATGCTCAAACAATGAGACCTGAACCCTGTGGAATAATACCCTCCCTAATCCTTGATCTGTGTCGTCCAGGTAAGCCACAGCAAACCCCTCTAGTCCCTCAAGCATCTGGTTGACTAATCGCTGGAAAGTGGCAGGTGCATTCCTCATGCCAAAGGGCATGACGAGGGATTCATACAGCCCGAACAGTGTAATAAAGGTGGACCTCTCCTGGGCCTCCTTGGACATAGGAATCTGGAAGTTTCCTCGAATCGATCCATAATTGTCAAGTACCGGGCCCCGGCCAAGCGATCCAGCACCTCATCGATGCCGTGGCATTGGGTACGCATCGGGAGCTGTGATGGCATTTAGCCTCCTGTAGTCCACACAGAACCGAGTGGTCCGGTCTTTTTTCGGGACCAGGACTACAGGCGCTTTTTGACCTTTGGATCACCCCCAGGCACAACATTTCATCTATTTCCACCTTCATGTCTTTCTGCACCTCTAGAGAGACACGGTATGCGGATTGACAGACTGGGGGGTGACTCCCTGTGTCCACCTGGTGAACAGCTAGCGGCGTCCTCCCTGGTACACCCGTGAAGAGGGTCAGGTAAGGCCAGGACACCTCCCACAGCTGGGACTTCTGGTCCGTGGATAGCTGCGGGTTGAATTCCGCATCCTCAACAGACCCTCCGTCCCGGGCTGCAGTCAGTAAATCCACCAGGACTTCTGTCTCGCCTTCTTCGGGGACACTACACACACGAAGGGCACAGGCTTCCCTGTCATAATGAGTTTTCTGGCTCTTCCTGGCATGGTCAATTGGGACCACGTAGTTCACATCATTGAGGCACTGGCATATGGGGTATGGGCCTCCCCAGGCCCCCTGAAGTTGGTTCTGGGTCATTGGAACTAGGACCCACACTTTGTGACCCACTTCGTATATCCGCTCCCAGGCATTCCGGTTGTACCACAGTTTCTGTCTGGCCTGGGTCTGCACCATATTCTCATGCACCAGCTGCGTCATTGCCTGCATTTTGTCACGGAGCCGCATGAGATACTCTATGACTGACACTTCGGGTGAGTCCAGTTCCCCTTCCGAGAATTCTCTTACCAGACCAAGGTGTCCCCGGACTCGTCTATCATACAGGAGCTCGAAGGGGGAGAACCCCGTTGAGGCCTGTGATACCTCTCTGTAAGCAAAGAGCAGGAGTGGGAGGTACCGCTCCCAGTCGTGCCCATGGGACTCAACCAGCATCTCAAGCATCTGCTTAAGGGTACCATTGAATCGTTCACAAAAACCATTGGTCTGTGGGTGATGCACCTGCATTTTCTTACAGAGGGCTTCCTTTAACCGAGACATGAACTGAGTCCCCTGGTCCGTAAGCATCTCCCTGGGAAGTCCTACTCTCGAAAAAATGGCCAGGAGGGAAGCTGCCACCTTATCAACCCTAATGGAGGACAGAGCTACTGCCTGTTTTTCAGAGCTGCTGGGTATTGCCAGTGGGACAATGATGTCCACAGCAATCCTCTGGAATGGCTCCCCTCTATCACTGACAAAGGGATCAGGGGAACCTTGGGTGCACGCACCAACTTCCCCACTCTTTAACAAGTGACACAAGAGTGGCAGTAGTTGGTAACATCAGTCCCCATTTGGGGCCAATAGAAGTGGAGCGACAGCTGGGCCTTGGTTTTGCGGACCCCCAAGTGTCCAGCTAATGGAATCTCATGGGCAACCTGCAACAACTCCTCCCTCCCCAAACTGATAGGGCACGACTAGGTGTCTTTCCCTCATCCACTCCTTTTGGGGGATACATGTGACCGTTTCCCGGTATAATCTCCCCTGATCCCAGAATACCCTCTCCTTATCGGATTCGGAGATGGGCTTCTCTGCGAGGTCCCTTAATGCCTCTAGACTGCCATCTGAGCGCAGATCCACCTGGAACTCATGGCGGGAGGTAGCCAGGAGCAACGGTAAGGCCCCAACCTTGCTGGCACCGTCTGGGACCGGCTCTGGGTGCACAGACAGTTTTGTTGTCACACCAGGTGATGAGGGCCCAGAAGGCAGCGCACCCACATGCGTTCTGGGCACTAATACTACGAGTGACAGCGGCTATGTAGGCCGTCTCCCCGGAGGACAACAACCCTTCCCCATCAGCCTGACCGGCTGTGGGTACCACCTCCCCGTCATCCCCCAATACCTCAGGAGCCATGTCAATCATGGGGCATCGTGACACTGGTCGGCGGCACGGGACCACTGGCTTCAAGGTCTCCGTGCCTGCTCCCCTCGCCCTTAGCACTTACGCTGGCTCCTTTTTGGGGGTCCTCAGCAACATCACCCCGCAGTGTGACATGACTGAGCACTCCTGTACCACAAGACATATTGTCATCATGCATCATATTATCGTTCACATAATCAGCATTTTCAACACAGGAATTATCAGATCTGGGAGGGTCGTCAGGAACATAATGGCCAACCAACCGTCCCAGATCAGTCCCCAATAGAACATTTGTCGGGAGGTTCTCGGACACCCCCACTTCCCGAAACCCCCTCCTCACAAGCCCAGTCTAGGAAAACCCGGGCCATTGGCAAAGGACGGTGAACACCCCCAATCCCGGTGACAGTCAGAGTTTTTCTGGGGATAAGATCTGTGCTTGAGCCCCATAGAGCCCCACGGTGACTGATTGTAAGTTGTCACAGACCCTCCCAACCGCCCCACCCTCTAAAAGAACTGCTGCAATAGACCCCTGGGCCTTAGGTGTGGGGTTCTTCATCTGCCACGGTGGGCAGGTGAGGCTGATGTGACCAGTCCTGTCACAGGTATAGCACCAGCGTGAGTAAGATGCAGACCAGGCACTGGAAGATGGGGCAGGACCCCCTGAGGGCCGGCTGGCTGGAACACTGGGGGTGGTTGTCAGCTTACACCCTTTCCAGCTGGCGACGGCTGACTTCCACACCTCCGGTGTGTGGTTGGCCTCATAGGCATCTGCGATCTGGGCTGCTTTGGTGGCTTCCTTCAGCTCCCGGTCCAGCACAAACTGTCTCACTTCCACAGAGCAAAGATGAAGAAACTGGTCCTTCACCATCAGATCATTCAGGTCCTCGAAGGTGGTGACTGACAGTCCCTGGACCCACTGCTCGAAGTTGGTCCTGAGCCCATCTACCACATCTCCATAGCTGTCATGTGGTCCACGCTGGAGGGCTCTGAACTTTTTCCGGTAAACCTCCGGAGTCAGCTAGTAGTTTTTTATCAGGGCCTGCTTGATGGCTTTGTAGTCTCCATCTTGGGCTCGAGGGAGAGAAGCAAACACTTCCAGAGCTTTTCCTCTGAGCCCTGGAGTTAAATATCTGCCACACAGGTCCTCAGGCAGCTGATACTGTCTGCAAGCTTTTTCAAATCCCCGCAGAAATATGTCCAAGTCCCCGTCCTTTTCCATTATAGGAAAATGCTCAGGACGAGATTTAAAGCTGTTGGCACTGTTGGACTCACGGGACTGTGTGTGGGATGGCTCCTTCTGAATCCGGGCTAGCTCCAGCTCGTCTTGGGCCTGTCACTCGGTCGGCTCTCTCAGCCTGGGCCTGTCGCTCCTCTCGGTCAACTTTGACCTGTTGCTCTGCTCGCTCCTGGAATTTCAAGATCAGCTGCAGTCGTCCGTCACGATCGTCTGCAGCGAGCTGCTCCAAGTCCATCTGCAGGTGGGGGTCCACACTACCCTGGCTGCGTTTATGGCTGGCACTCACAGGTGGGACCCCTGCAGCAGCGCCATCCAGGCCTTGGCTGGCCGCTCCATCATCAGGGCTCTGCTGTCGGACTGGTTCTGTGGCACCTTGCAACAGTTCAGCAATCATTTGGGCCTTGGTTTTGCCCATGGGGTCAATCCGTCCCAGCTCACAGAGGGCAGTGATAGTGTCCTTTGACTGCTAGTGATACCAGGGCTCTCCACGCGTAGCCATTATTGCCAAACAATTGATAGGACAGAAAAACAAGACAAGGGGAGGGGGGGTGCAACTGCTACACGTACAGTAATGTCCCAGATAAGAAAATATTAAAACACTGAGTCTGGTTCCTTAAAACTTCGCACAGAATTCTTGCAGGAACCGTGCAACTTTTCAGTGACAGGAATGATTGCTCAATCCAACCACTGATGTTCTGTAATATCCCACCGCTTGCCACCAATTTGCCAGGGATTCGCGCACACGCACGATCCCAATCACTCACTACGTAGCTATCGGCAAGCGAGCAGTGAGCGTATGGCGTACACACCTCCAAATTCCATGGAATATGTGTATATGCCCCTGTACGATCAATGGCAACTTCACGATAACCCAATTAAGATTATTCGCTGCCACCACCAATCAGTACTGGCCGATTGGACGCCTTATAGGTAGCATATGGCTTCGGGGGAGGAAAGATTTCAGGACAGAAGAAGCAGAACTATTAAAATTAAATCTCTAATTTCTGTGATAACTTCTCGCTGGTTGATCGCAGAAGTTAGCAAGTGATGCCATATTTTTTAGTGTGAATTTACCTTTATTTAGAGACCAGATATGACCTGGCTGATGTCCATTATTTTTGTACTTTTGCGTTATAGCTCACTGGGAGGGCTCACAGACACTATGCGTATTGTTCCTTAGCTAACCCTGTCGCTAAAAATATGTGTCCCATCGGAATTATAGGACTTCCAATATTCCATATTTAATGTCAATGCCTAGGAGACTGCAGATTCAACACATGTGCAAATGAGAAGGTCTTGGCTATTGTGCGGGGTGAGGTAGATTTCCTTTGAGCCTTAATGAGCGGTTTCCTATTTAGCCAGGTGTCTATTCATCACCCATGTCTTTCCATTTGGTATGCTAATTAGCCTGGATAATTGAGCTTGCCACTTCTTTTGTGTACTGCTATTTGCATAGAGCCAGCTATCTAGATTAGGAGCTCTTGCTCATTTGACAAATGGTAGATAGAGGAGGGGGGAAGAGTGAGAGGGATTTCAGAGGAGGAGAGAGATTCTTAATATTTTCTATGACAAGCAGCAATAGTCCTTAAGAAAGTTCATCAATCCAGACTACCGATCCCACAATTTTAGCACATATATCCTGCTCAGTCGGCCACCAAACGCCATAGGCTATTCATACATGGGGTCCAGAACCTCAGCCTAGATCCTCTCCCTTCAACATCTAATTATCTAAGAACAAGGCCAGCTCCTCACGCTCCTCCCCCATTTTTCCGGCACGGACACGCATGTAAGAGGTTTCACCTTCATGAGAATGAAACTTTGTATCATCCAGTTTCCTCAAAGCATATTCCATGTCGTCCTTGCAAATAAACTCCACAATCCACATTCCACCCTGGTATACATCAGCTTAGTAGACCTCTGCAGCTTCTCTCATGTGATCTTTCAGATCCTGCCAAGCCCTGGGACGAGGATTCTGTATTTAGTTTGCTGGGACAGTGGTCTGATACTCCTGCGGGGTCCTCCATATCCTCCCCCTGATCCATCGGTTTGTCCTGGGAAACTCCACACGTACCCAGCAAGAACCGAACTTGTATCCATTGCATCCAATCCCAGAGTGCTGACCCCAGCTATGGGGATGGTCACTTGGTGGCCTGGTAAATAGTGTTCAGGGAAGATAATATCTGGGCTGACTAGGAAGATGGTAGACCCAGTTTCACGAAGTCCCTGGGCCTCTTCCCTGATGTCATTTACCTCCCCCAGGTCACATTCCATTATGGTAACAGTCATTGCATTTTGTGTATTACTCACCACAGGCTGGGGTTACTCTGCATGTTCAGATTGTGTCTTTCCCTCTCGGCTGACGCAGTGTGAACCGGTCCTTGGCTTTGGGTTACAACATTGGCCCAGTGGCATACCAACCCGTCTCCTAGGTTGTTTCCCAGCAGCACATCTGCTGGGAGATGCCACACTACTCCTACAACCACCTTTCCATGACTGTGACCCCAGTCTAAATGTATTCAGGCCCTCCGAATGTTCAAAGAAACCTTCTGCTGCTAGTTGATCTTTAAATACACTCAGTATCTCCAGAGAGTTGCTGGTGATCTGGATCTTTAAATACACTCAGTTTCTCCAGAGAGTTGCTGGTGATCTGGATCTTTAAATACACTCAGTATCTCCAGAGAGTTGCTGGTGATCTGGATCTTTAAATACACTCAGTTTCTCCAGAGAGTTGCTGGTGATAGAGTTAATTCCTCTGTTCAGGTCTGGAATTCTAGCAGTCTGCTAGATTCTCCTTGGAGTTCGTTAGTGGATTGTAGTCGTTATCTCTCTGGTGTCTTTTCAAAGTTAAGTGCATCCCCTTTTATGTTTATTTTGTTTGTCTTTAGTTGCGGTGGGGCAGACTAGTGCTCACCCCTCCTCCTCCATACCTAGGGGCTAGCTCTAGGGTCAGCCAGGGCTAAGGTATCCTGCTCGGCAATAGGTGCGGAACCTATTTAGGGACGATAGGGGAGTCAGGGTGTTGTTAGATCTGCTTAGGGGTCTCCACTCTCCCTTTCCCTAGTTGCTGGGCATCCCCCTTTTTCCCATCGTCATACGCTGGGTTCTTCCCATATCTAGCATGACATTATCACCAGCCATTTAGAAAAAAAAAACAAAACTGACTTTTGTTTTCGTTTTGTGTTTTTTTTTTTCTTTTCCCGGGTTTATGGATCTCGTTTCAGTGCTGGTGTGACGCTCACAGCCCTCACCCTGGGAAGTGGGGTTACTCGGAGCCGGGTCAGATGTTGGGGGGTTGCAGTCGTGGCCCGGACCCGGTCCGTGCCCAGGGCGGTCACAATAAAAGATTTAATGGGCTTTCAAGGTTTGGTGTTAATCGAGTGGATGTAATGACTACGCCACCTGTGGTGTCTGGTGATCCGCCACCAGCGTTGCGTTCAGTCCTCTGAGGCCGGATGTAGTGGCAGCAGAAGATGGTACTACTCCCCACAGGCGGAGCAGGGCCTCAGGGCAGAGAAGACGGATCAGGGGGGTTGTAGTGGGTGATGCGGTGCCGCATTGCAATAAGGAACCGGAGGCAATGGATGCAGTCTTCCAAGCTTTACTCACATTGTTAGGTGTCAGCTGCAAGGCTTCTCATTGCTCCTCACGGCGCGCTGCGGCCACCAGGAAGGGGTTCAGCACACTCCGGGTAGTTCGGGTGCGTCAATCAGGATCCCCGTACTAGAGTGTTCCTAGACTTTCCCACTAGGTCCTCTCCTGTCCGTATGTGATGCGTGTACTAAGGCCGGGCCTTCCTCTGGTCTATGCACAGAACAAGGGTACGGGTGGCGACTTCACTCCATCCGTTACCCGGTGGGATCCACTGAGCCTCCGGGCTTCTCCGACAAAGACTTAAAGTGATATCGTGGGCCGGTACCCCTCTTGCAGTAGGATTCCCTCTGACTAGGCCAGAATAGTGAGGATAGTGTCCGGTTCTCAAGTCCTTAGCACAGACTAACACACTGGAGATCCACACCTCTCCAGACACAGATACTGAATAAGACACTTGGTCCCATTTTATTTACCAAACCAAGCCCCCAGGGAGGGGATATGTGAGCAGCCATTCCCACCCATTTCTTATGACTTCTCTTAAAATCAGCCCTGATACGCCCTATTAACCCTCTCAGCACTATACGTGCTGGAGCATGCTTTCCTGGGTTTACATCACCCAATCTACCAACCTTGACGATACATATTTTCCCTCAAGGACCTGCCATCTTACAAGACTTATAGTTCCGAATTCCGTAGATGGGCAACTGATACCAGATACCAGATAGATTGACCCGGCTCTTAGAAGCCAATTTTGTCAGAGCCTTTCAGAATGGGTGAAGGATGCCTTGGCAGTTTATGAACCCCCGGGGTCCTTGGAGGCTGCCATGTCATTGGCCATATGTTTGGATAGACGCCTTAGGGATAGGTGGGTGAGACCACATCCTCCTGAGCCCCCTTTTTGGGGCAACGCCCTTTTGCCGGGGAAATGGTCTGGGGGTGAACCTGTACTTATGGAATTGGAGGAACCCATGCAGAAGAGAAAGGGGTGTGCTTTTTTTTGTGGTAAAAAGGGCATTTTATTGAGGTCTGTCCCTCGGTTTCCAAGCAGAAAGAAACTCAATTAACCCTTGGTAGTGTGGAGTTGGATAATCAGGGGGGGGGTGTTTTTTTTAACATGCAGTTCTCGGTTTGTCCTGAGGGCAGATGTGGTGCTAGAGAGCAGGACTGAGAAAATGTCTGTATTTGTGGACAGTGGAGCTGGAGTCAGCATGGTTGATGCTGGGTTTGTGAGAACTCATGGGTTTACTTGCTGTCTGTTAACTAAGCCCATCCTTATTTATGCCATCGACTCAGCGACACTTACTCAGTGATCTCTGACTCAGATTGTACATAATATAAGACTGAGGGTGGGGTCTTTTCATTATGAAATAATTCCTTGTTATGTCCTGGAGGGTCTTCCCACCTTGACTGTACTGGATCTGGTTGGTGAAACATAATCCGATAGTGGATTGGCAATCCAGGGAAATTGTTGAATGGGCAGATTACTGCCATGAGAACTGCTTATACATTTCCCTTTCTACGGTCTCTACGGAGACATTACCTGCTTTTCTGTCTGGTTTCGAGGATGTATTTTCTGAGAAGGGGTGTCAGGATTTGCCTCCTCATCTTGCATATGACTGTCCTATTAACTGGAGCTAAAGTACCCAAGTCCACACTGTGTAATCTTTCTGGCCATATCAGACCCTCATCTTCGCCTGTGGTGGCAGGGTTCTTCTTCGTTAAGAAGAAAAGATGGGGGTCTCTGTCCCTGTTTAGAATACCCGGAATTGAATTAAATTACCATCCGAGATCCTTATCCTTCTTCCTCTGATTCCAGATTTATTCAATTAGGTTGTGGGAGCTAAATTGTTCTCCAAGTTGGATTTAAGGGGAGCCTACAATCTGGTGAGAATCAGTGAAGGGGATGAATGGAAAATAGCGTTCAATACCCCGGAAGGTCATTTCGAGAGTCTGGTTATGCCTTTTGGTTTGACCAATGCACCTGCAGTATTCCAGCATTTCATAAATTATATTTTCCATCATTTGGTGGGCAGGATTGTGGTGGTCTATCTGAATGATATTTTGGTTTACTCACCTGATTTTGAGATACATCAGGGTCAGGTTAAACAGGTACTACAGATATTAAGAGACAACAAACTATATGCCAAACTAGAGAAATGTATTTTCGCCATCCTGGGGGTGCAATTTTTGGGGTACCTGTTGTCACAAACGGGTTTTCGGATGGATCCAGAGAAGATCCATGCTGTACTTGATTGGGACCGTCCCTAAAAAACCTTAAGGCATTACAACGCTTTCTGGGCTTTACTCATTTTTACTGGAAATGTATTCAAAATTATTCGTTAATTGTGAAACCCCTCACTGACATGACAAGAAAGGGGTCTGATCCAAATGGTCGAATGCTGCGCAGCATTGTTTTTCCTCCTTAAAGAGATATTTTGCCACAGCACCTATAACTCAGTCAACCCGATGTTTCTCAATTTTTCATTGTAGAAGTTGATGCGTTGGAGGTGGGGTTTGGGGCTGTGTTGTCTCAGGGTCCGTCCCCTGGTAAATGGCATCCATGCGCTTTCTTTTCAAAAAAAATGTCTTCGGCCTAGAGAAATTATGACGTGGGTAATAGGGAGCTTTTGGCGATTAAATTGGTTTTCGAAGATTGGCGACATTGGTTGGATGGGGCAGTCCATCCTATTGCTGTTATCACGGACCATAAGAACCTGTCATATCTTCAGTTTGCTAAACGTCTCATCCCTAGCCAGGCTAGATGGTCTCTTTTTTGCTAGGTTCAATTTTGTTGTCACTTTCTGTCCAGGGATTAAAAATATCAAGGATGAAGCTTTATCCCGGAGCTTCCCTGGTGGTGGTGACCATGAGAACCCTGCCCCTATTTTGCAGAAGGGGGTAGACATTTCGGCTTTGTACTCTGACCTGGAGGGAGAGGTGTTGGAGGCTCAGGGGGACGGCCCTGCCTCCTGCCGGGGATGTTGTTTGTGCCATCTAATCTGCGTCGTAAAGTAATTAGGGAACATCACAACTCTGTGCTTGCTGGTCATTCAGGCGGTAAGGCAACTGCGGACCTCCTTTCTGTCATTTTTGGTGGCCGGGATTGCATCGGAATGTGGTTGACCATGTGTCGGCTTGCAGTATTTGCGCGCATTCTAAAGTATCGCATGCCCGTCCGTCTGGTCCTCTTCTGCCGCTGCCTACTCCTAGCAGACCATGGACATGTAGCACCCTGAGGATTCGGCTGCTACAGGGGTATTGCACCTCAACCCAGAGGTGTGATATTCCACTCCCGGGTAAGGATGGAGTGTGGAACTGAGCTCAGTCAGCTGCATGCACTACACACATCCCATTTCCGAGGAGCAGACCAACGGTACTCCCACTTAGAAATGTGCAGGTACGACCGAGTCTGTTCCTGGCTGGAGTGGGAGGGGGGTGGTACATCCCAGTAGTGTAGGGGCAGATAGGGGGAGCAGCCTGGGTAAAGATAGGAGCTCATTGGGTGCTGGTCACCTGAGCTCACACATAGAGGGAGTATTTAAGGTGGGCACCATCTAAGATCAGGGTCAGTCTGTCAGAGTGTAACCTGAAGAAAGCAGAAGAGCAGAGCAACCCCAGCCCAAGAGTGAGAGAGGAGAGAAAGAAAGACCCAGAGGGGGAGAAAGAAGGAACTCTGAGACCCCAAATACAATCACAGGGTGAAGAGTTGGCAACAGGGTACCGGATCCCAAACTGGTGGGGGCTAAAGCATACCTCAGCCAGAGACCGGAGGCCGTGGGCAGGATCTGCCACGGCCACCCACCACATCCACCCTGAAGGCAAACCACGTGTAGGGTCAGGGAACCCAAGGCCAAGGGTCTCCCAACAGAAGGCCCGAGGGAGCTGGACCTAGGTGGATCCCTGGTGGGGACGGCCAGAAGAAAGGACAAGAAGGAGGGCTCAGGGACACGCTCCGGACTTGCTTGGGGGTTGGCTGAATCCAGGACCTGGTGGACGCAGCACGGCTCGGGTGGTCACTCAAGGCCGGAGTGACCGGAATATCCGCAGTAAGTAAACACCCTGAACTGCACAACCCGACTCTGTCTTTACTTATCATCTACGCTGCACCACCACAACCCCCATCCTCTGCACCTGACCCCCTGAGGCCATACCCCTCCCGTTGGGGGTTATACTATCTAAAGCTGCACCAACACCATCAGCCTCAGCGGACCCTGCTGCAGCGGCGGCCGTAGTGACCGCAATCCAACGGGTGGCGTAGTCGACATAACGAACTTTGTAACATCTGTAGGACTGCCACATACTCTGAGCTTGACACCCTGGGCACGGACCGGGTCACAGCCACTCGGAGACTACAACCCCCATCTGATCCGGCTCCGGGTATTCCCCTAAAGAATATGGCCCAGGGGGCGCGTCAACTTTGGCGTAGTCGGCAGGATCTCGTGCCCGCAACAACCGGGTACTGCGTGCCTGAAGAAAAGAACAAGTTTACCTCAAAAAGAAGTCTCCTGCCGGTTCCGGAGGGTCCCCGCCATCGGACTCCATCACAGATCGATTCCCGCCGGTTGTCCGCCATTAACAGCTTTTTCCCGCCATCTGCAGAGTTTCCCGCCACTGGGAGACGATTCCCGCCATTTCCAAAGGTTTCCCGCCTTGTCAGAGCGGACGCCATTATGGGCGTGCCAGAGAATGGCAAGAGGCCGCCTCCCATCGTGGGCCAGGACCGAAAATGGCGCCAAAAGTGGAAACCGCCCCCACCAACGGAGACTGTGATGCTAGAGGTGTCTGTCAGCGTGAAAGAACTGCCCCTGGAGCTGACAATCACCAAGTGGCCCCGGGACCGCCCTCGAAGTGGGAGGACTGAGAAGAAGAGAACAAAGATGGGTGTCGCCTGGAGCAGTCTAGAGAGAGCGCACCCGGAGACAAGAAGCCTAGAGCTGAGTCCAGAAAGAGCCTACCCGGAGATGGAAGAAGAGCAGAGCAGCACCGGCCCGCTGGCCAGGAGCCTGCTGGAGACAACGGAAGGAGAGCAGAGCAGCACCGACCCGTTGGTCAGGAGCCTGCTAGAAGCAACGACCCCACTAGGCTTAGTGGAGGTCCTGGCACAGCTCCCCCGAGATCGGGAGTGTGCACAGACCGCGCTGGAGGGCCTCGCACGGAGGATGGCCCGGGTGCAGCGAGAGACGTTAGCAGAATGGAGCCGTGAGATGGCCCAGCAGACAAGAACTCGTCAGCGGAGCACGCCACCCGAGACGAGGAGACAGACCGCCTCTGAGGATGGCGCAGGAGGACTGAAGGCCGGAGACGGCGCCGGAAAGGGAGCCGAACGAAAGGAGGCAGGTAAAGGGGACGTCTCTACCCCAAACCGGGAAACCGCGTACCTGCCCCAGCTCCCCGTCGCAGAGCCCGAAGTACCCCCTGCCGTGCCCGTAACCGCAACGTCACCGCCACAGACTAGGCCTCAACCGGAAGCCGTAGCCGCGACCCCTGTGACGTCACACGCCTCGACCCCGAGCGTGACCAAGCAGGAAGTACCACCAGCCTGGTCGCAAGGCCTAGTACCCCCGGGCGCCGCAATACCAACAGCGCCCCCTACCTCCGCGGAGCCACCGGCCTGGTCGCAGGGCCAAGTAGCCCAGGGCGCCGCCGTCCTTACGGTGCCCTTCACTTTCCAGGTGCCCCAGGCCTGGCCGCAAGGCCTGGGCAACCCGGGCGCCACCACCACCGCGCCCATAAAACCAAGAGTGCCGCATCTGGGAGAAGATCTGTTCGCCCAACATACGTGCCCGGATGGGCAGCCCTTTATATGGCCACCGGAGTTTCACCATCCCCGACTCCGGAAAGAGAGACCCCTAGACGAACCCCTGATTCCAGTTCCAAAGCCCGTAAAAAGGACCTCGCCCCCGCTAGAGGAGGCACAGTTTGAGTGGGACCCCACCGGAGAAGATCTCATGGGGTTCACTCAGGAGACTCGGGCAGCCGCAGCGGAGCGTGCAGAGTGCTGCCGCCAGCAGCTCGAGGTCTTTGAGAGGGAGCGGAGAGAGAGGCGGGTCCGGGAACAACAAGCCCAAATAAAGAGCGCGGAGCAGAAGAGCCGGGCCAGGAGGAGTCCCCGTGCAGCTCATGGTCCCCCTTCCACCGGGACTGTGATCAAGTTTAATATGCAGCACGGGTGGGGCTTCATCCGAGATCACCGCACCCCAGGCGACGTCTTCGTGACAAGAAGAGACGTTGAGTCCCACCTACCGGAGGGACACAGAGGACGTGACCTGTATATAGGGGACGAGGTCACCTTCACCCGGCACAAGTGTGCCAAAGGACCCTACGCCCTCCATGTGCATCGCCTGACGGAGGAGGAGCTGCGGTGTGAGGAGGAGCAAGAGGACCCGGACGGGTCTGAAGTTAAAGGTAACCACAAAGAAAGAGCAGGAGGACGTCGTCGTTGAGTACAGCAGAGTACAAGCTGTATATAGTTGCCCGTCGGGGCACAGTGAACTGTTGCTGCTATTATAGTCCCCGTTGGGACCAGCGAATTGAACTGTTAACCAGTGTGTCCCTATTCCCACTGACCGAGGACTGAGAGCGGTCATCCCTTTCCTAAATACCTGGCCGAGGACTGAGAGCGGCCATATCCCTTTGTAAATAGTTGCGCTTCCTAAAGCGCCCCCTACCGGTTTTATAGGAAGACCAATTTTCTAGAGAAACTGTTGCACTTTTCCCGGGCACACGTTGCACAGTGTCCGGAGGAGGAGTTAGAAGCAAGAAACGACTACGAGAATGTTTTATATGAAAAGTTTTATGATGCTGCTAATATATGTTGTTTTATATGTTTTATTATGTTGTTTATGCAAAAGTTGTATGTTTTGGTGTTGTTTTATATCTTACAGCCCGAGGACGTGCTGTGATTTACCAGGGGGGAATGTAGCACCCTGAGGATTCGGCTGCTACAGGGGTATTGCACCTCAACCCAGAGGTGTGATATTCCACTCCCGGGTAAGGATGGAGTGTGGAACTGAGCTCAGTCAGCTGCATGCACTACACACATCCCATTTCCGAGGAGCAGACCAACGGTACTCCCACTTAGAAATGTGCAGGTACGACCGAGTCTGTTCCTGGCTGGAGTGGGAGGGGGGTGGTACATCCCAGTAGTGTAGGGGCAGATAGGGGGAGCAGCCTGGGTAAAGATAGGAGCTCATTGGGTGCTGGTCACCTGAGCTCACACATAGAGGGAGTATTTAAGGTGGGCACCATCTAAGATCAGGGTCAGTCTGTCAGAGTGTAACCTGAAGAAAGCAGAAGAGCAGAGCAACCCCAGCCCAAGAGTGAGAGAGGAGAGAAAGAAAGACCCAGAGGGGGAGAAAGAAGGAACTCTGAGACCCCAAATACAATCACAGGGTGAAGAGTTGGCAACAGGGTACCGGATCCCAAACTGGTGGGGGCTAAAGCATACCTCAGCCAGAGACCGGAGGCCGTGGGCAGGATCTGCCACGGCCACCCACCACATCCACCCTGAAGGCAAACCACGTGTAGGGTCAGGGAACCCAAGGCCAAGGGTCTCCCAACAGAAGGCCCGAGGGAGCTGGACCTAGGTGGATCCCTGGTGGGGACGGCCAGAAGAAAGGACAAGAAGGAGGGCTCAGGGACACGCTCCGGACTTGCTTGGGGGTTGGCTGAATCCAGGACCTGGTGGACGCAGCACGGCTCGGGTGGTCACTCAAGGCCGGAGTGACCGGAATATCCGCAGTAAGTAAACACCCTGAACTGCACAACCCGACTCTGTCTTTACTTATCATCTACGCTGCACCACCACAACCCCCATCCTCTGCACCTGACCCCCTGAGGCCATACCCCTCCCGTTGGGGGTTATACTATCTAAAGCTGCACCAACACCATCAGCCTCAGCGGACCCTGCTGCAGCGGCGGCCGTAGTGACCGCAATCCAACGGGTGGCGTAGTCGACATAACGAACTTTGTAACATCTGTAGGACTGCCACATACTCTGAGCTTGACACCCTGGGCACGGACCGGGTCACAGCCACTCGGAGACTACAACCCCCATCTGATCCGGCTCCGGGTATTCCCCTAAAGAATATGGCCCAGGGGGCGCGTCAGACACGCTTGTCCATGGATTTTATTACTGACCTACCGGTATCTGCAGGCAAGACTGTGGTTCTGGTGGTTGTAGTTTCATCGCATTACCAGCACTTCCGAATGCCAAGACTCTTGCTCAGGTATTCATTAATGTCTCCCCAAATGTATCCATGGGTTCTCTGATGGTCAATGGAGTAGATATGTATCCTTCAAGTCAGGACCGTGTACACTTAGGCCGGAATCATGTAGAATCCAAATCTGTGTCTCTCTGGATCGAGCCATGCTACCGAGCTGATGTCCTGAAGAGTCTGTCTGATTGTTGATTCTCTTTGCAAAGTCTCTCTTTCAATTCTGTCTGCTACAGAGGCATATGTCCCTTAAATAGTTACAATTGTTTTTTCAAGCACACATCCACTGGTCAAGAATTAGGGAGGGTATTATTCCACAGGGAACATGCCTCATTGTTTGAGCATTTAATCAATTTACATAGTTGGTATAGCAGGGGGCTCTTGTAAATAAACATTCAGGTTTATACAAATAATAGTATGTCCTTCTTGACCAGACAATACATTTACAAGTCAACACAAACACAATAGTGTACGTCTCTTGGCTTAACAAATGTAAACGTCTGGCTGATTAAGCTAAGAAGCTGTTTCGTCACAGGTATTATTACGGTCATGTGATCAGTGTACATCGGTATTGTTAGTGTCATGTGATCAGTGTATATCGGTATTATTATAGTCATGTGATCAGTGTATATTGGTGTTATTATAGTCATGTGATCAGTGTATATCGGTATTATTACAGTCATGTGATCAGTGTATATTGGTGTTATTACTGTCATGTGATCAGTGTATATCAGTATTATTACAGTCATGTGATCAGTGTATATCGGTATTACAGTCATGTGATCAGTGTATATTGGTATTATTACAGTCATGTGATCAGTGTATATTGGTATTACAGCCATGTAATCAGTGTATATTGGTATTATTACAGTCATGTGATCAGTGTATATCAGTGTTATTACAGTCATGTGATCAGTGTATATCGGTATTATTACAATCATGTGATCAGTGTATATTGGTATTATTATAGTCATGTGATCAGTGTATATCGGTATTATTACAGTCATGTGATCAGTGAATATTGGTATTATTACAATCATGTGATCAGTGTATATCGGTGTTATTACAGTCATGTGATCAGTGTATATCGGTGTTATTACAGTCATGTGATCAGTGTATATTAGTATTACAGTCATGTGATCAGTGTATATTGGTATTATTACAGTCATGTGATCAGTGTATATTGGTATTATTTGTGTCATGTGATCAGTGTATATCGGTATTATTACAGTCATGTGATCAGTGTATATTAGTATTACAGTCATGTGATCAGTGTATATTGGTATTATTACAGTCATGTGATCTCTGTCCCCTCATTTCTCCTTCCTGCTCCTCAGGGCATCATGTCTATACAGAAGATTCATGCTCGGGAGATCCTGGACTCCAGGGGTAACCCTACCGTAGAGGTGGACCTGTACACCGGGAAAGGTGCGTGTGTTCATTATACAACACTCAGGTACAGAGGTCACGGGTCTCTAGGTGTGAGGCTGATTCCAGAGCAGCACAGAGTATTTCAGGAGATAGATTGCTAGCAGCTGTGCGCTTTCTTATCCTGTGTCCTCACTATGACAGGGATGTTTCGGGCCGCGGTCCCGAGTGGAGCCTCCACAGGAATCTATGAGGCTCTGGAGCTGAGAGATGGCGACAAATCACGATATTTGGGGAAAGGTAAGACCATTATAAATCATCCAAGAGGATCTACCCATCTTCCCCACATGTCCTGTAACCACTACTACCCCCAACAGGTGTCCAGAAGGCTGTGGAGCACATCAACAAGACTATTGTCCCCGCCGTACTGGAGAAGGTAAGTGACAGCATCACCAACGCACTGTGGTCAGGGGTCTGATGGTCCAGAGTATGGTGGTCGGGGGTCTGATGGTCCAGAGTATGGTGGTCAGGGATCTGATGGTCCAGAGTTTGGTGGTCAGGGGTCTGATGGTCCAGAGTATGGTGGTGAGGGGTCTGATGGTCCAGAGTATGGTGGACGGGGGTCTGATGGTCCAGAATATGGTGATCAGGGGTCTGATGGTCCAGAGTATGGTGGACAGGGGTCTGATGGTCCAGAGTATGGTGGACGGGGGTCTGATGGTCCAGAGTATGGTGGACGGGGGTCTGATGGTCCAGAGTATGGTGGACGGGGGTCTGATGGTCCTGTATATGTCTCGCCCTGGACCAGTAGATGGGGGTCTGTAGATTGAGGCGAGATTTCTCATCTCCACGTTCTGTCTCTGTAGAAACTCAGCGTTGTGGAGCAGGAGAAGATCGATAAACTGATGCTGGAGCTGGATGGGACCGAGAACAAATGTAAGTATGAAGAGATGTGAGAGACGAGACGTCCGTGGGGAGAAAATCTGATTTCCCTCTTTACTTTAAGCTAAGTTTGGTGCTAACGCAATCCTGGGGGTGTCCCTGGCCGTGTGCAAGGCCGGAGCAGCGGAGAAGGGGGTCCCCCTCTACAGGCACATCGCTGACCTCGCGGGAAACCCCGATATTATTCTTCCCGTCCCTGTGAGTATTCAGTATTGCATTCCCCCAAAAATAATACCGTCCCTCGTCTCTTCATTCTCTCTCTCCGTTCCCCCGTCTCCTCATTCTCTCTCTCCGTCCCTCCGTCTCCTCATTCTCTCTCTCTCCGTCCCCTTGTTTCCTCATTCTCTCTCTCTCCGTCCCCTTGTCTCCTCATTCTCTCTTTGTTCCCCCATCTCCTCATTCTCTTTCCCTGTCCCCGTCTCCTCATTCTCTCTCCATCCCCCGTCTTCTTGTTCTCTCTCTCCGTCCCCCTGCCTCCTCATTCTCTCTCTCCGTACCCGTCTCCTCATTCTCTCTCTCCGTTCCCGTCTCCTCATTCTCTCTCTCCGTTCCCATCTCCTCATTCTCTCTCTCTCCGTCCCCCCATCTCCTCATTCTCTCTCCCCATCCCCCGTGTCCTCATTCTCTCTCTCTCTGTCCCCCTCTCTCCTCATTCTCTCTCTTAGTCCCCCGTCTCCTCATTCTCTCTCTCCGTCCCCGTCTGCTCGTTCACGCTCTGTCCCCCCGTCTCCTAATTCTCTCTGTCCGTCCTCCGTCCCCTCATTCTCTCTGTCCGTCCTCCGTCCCCTCATTCTCTCTGTCCGTCCGTCTCCTCATTCTCTCTGTCCGTCCTCCGTCTCCTCATTCTCTCTGTCCGTCCTCCATCTCCTCATTCTCTCTGTCCGTCCTCCGTCTCCTCATTCTCTCTGTCCGTCCCCCCGTCTCCTCATTCTCTCTCTCGTCCCTGCATCTCCTCATTCTCTCTGTCCGTCCTCCGTCTTCTAATTCTCTCTGTCCGTCCCCCCGTATCCTCATTCTCTCTGTCCGTCCCCCCGTCTCCTCATTCTCTCTCTCATCCCTCCATCTCCTCATTCTCTCTGTCCGTCCTCCATCTCCTCATTCTCTCTGTCCATCCTCCATCTCCTCATTCTCTCTGTCCATCCCCCCGTCTCCTCATTTTCTCTCGTCCCCCGTCTCCTCATTCTCTCTGTCCGTCCTCCGTCTCCTCATTCTCTCTGTCCATCCTCCGTCTCCTCATTCTCTCTGTCCGTCCCCCCGTCTCCTCATTCTCTCTCTCGTCCCTGCATCTCCTCATCCTCTCTGTCCTCCTCTGTCTCCTCATTCTCTCTCTCAGTCCCCCCGTCTCCTCATTCTCTATCTCAGTCCCCCCGTCTCCTCATTCTCTCTCTCGTCCCTCCATCTCCTTATTCTCTCTGTCTGTCCTCTGTCTCCTCATTCTCTCTGTCTGCCCTCCGTCTCCTCATTCTCTCTCTGCTCTCCTTCTCCTCATTCTCTCTGTCCGTCCTCCATCTCCTCATTCTCTCTCCGCTCCCCTTCTCCTCATTCTCTCTGTCCGTCCTCCGTCTCCTCATTCTCTCTGTCCGTCCCCCCGTCTCCTCATTCTCTCTGTCCGTCCCCCCATCTCCTCATTCTCTCTGTCCCTCCTCCATCTCCTCATTCTCTCTGTCCGTCCCCCGTCTCCTCATTCTCTCTCTCGTCCCTCTATCTCCTCATTCTCTCTGTCCGTCCCCCCGTCTCCTCATTCTCTCTGTCCGTCCCACCGTCTCCTCATTCTCTCTCTCGTCCCTCCATCTCCTCATTCTCTCTGTCCGTCCTCCGTCTCCTCATTCTCTCTGTCCGTCCCCCCGTCTCCTCATTCTCTCTCTCACGGTCCTCCCGTCTCCTCATTCTCTCTCTCACGGTCCTCCCGTCTCCTCATTCTCTCTCTCACGGTCCTCCCGTCTCCTCATTCTCTCTCTCACAGTCCTCCCGTCTCCTCATTCTCTCTCTCACGGTCCTCCCGTCTCCTCATTCTCTCTCTCACAGTCCTCCCGTCTCCTCATTCTCTCTGTCCGTCCCCCCGTCTCCTCATTCTCTCTCTCACGGTCCTCCCGTCTCCTCATTCTCTCTCTCACAGTCCTCCCGTCTCCTCATTCTCTCTGTCCGTCCCCCCGTCTCCTCATTCTCTCTGTCCGTCCCCCCATCTCCTCATTCTCTCTCTCACGGTCCTCCCGTCTCCTCATTCTCTCTCTCACGGTCCTCCCGTCTCCTCATTCTCTCTCTCACAGTCCTCCCGTCTCCTCATTCTCTCTCTCACGGTCCTCCCGTCTCCTCATTCTCTCTCTCACAGTCCTCCCGTCTCCTCATTCTCTCTGTCCGTCCCCCCGTCTCCTCATTCTCTCTCTCACAGTCCTCCCGTCTCCTCATTCTCTCTGTCCGTCCCCCCGTCTCCTCATTCTCTCTGTCCGTCCTCCGTCTCCTCATTCTCTCTGTCCGTCCTCCGTCTCCTCATTCTCTCTGTCTGTCCCTCCGTCTCCTCATTCTCTCTGTCCGTCCCCCCGTCTCCTCATTCTCTCTGTCCGTCCCCCCGTCTCCTCATTCTCTCTCCGCTCTCCTTCTCCTCATTCTCTCTCGTCTCTCCGTCTCCTCATTATTTCTGTCTCTCTTCAGGCCTTCAATGTCATTAATGGTGGCTCCCATGCCGGTAATAAGTTGGCCATGCAGGAGTTCATGATCCTTCCTGTGGGGGCATCAACCTTCCGTGAGGCCATGCGCATCGGGGCGGAGGTCTACCATAACCTGAAGGCTGTCATTAAGGCCAAGTACGGCAAAGATGCCACCAACGTGGGGGATGAGGGCGGATTTGCTCCCAACATCCTGGAGAACAATGAGGGTGAGCAGACGAGGCACCTTGAGGCGCTGCAGGGTGTGACGGTGACCCGCGTGCCCCTCATCATATAATCGTACAGTATAATGTCTGCACCCGGAGATCAGCGGGGAATGAACGAGGGCATTGTGTCTCCTGCAGCTCTGGAGCTCCTGAAAGCCGCTATCGAGAAGGCCGGATACCCAGACAAGATCGTCATCGGGATGGACGTCGCTGCATCCGAATTCTTCCGCAAAGGAAAATACGATCTGGACTTCAAATCACCAGACGACCCGAACCGCTACATCAGCGGAGAAGAGCTGGGCAACCTGTACAAGTCCTTCATCAAGAATTACCCGGGTGAGGGTGTAGACGACATATACCCTGACAAAAGGGAGCTGTGAGCCGCCCTCCCTGCAGGGTGATACAGATAGAGGGAGCTGTGAGCCAGCCCCGCCCCCTGCAGGGTGATACATATAGAGGGAGCTGTGAGCCGGCCCCGCCTCCTGCAGGGTGATACATATAGAGGGAGCTGTGAGACGGCCCCGCCTCCTGCAGGGTGATACAGATAGAGGGAGCTGTGAGCCGGCCCCGCCCCCTGCAGGGTGATACATATAGAGGGAGCTGTGAGCCGGCCCCGCCCCCTGCAGGGTGATACAGATAGAGGGAGCTGTGAGCCGGCGCCGCCTCCTGCAGGGTGATACAGATAGAGGGAGCTGTGAGACGGCCCCGCCTCCTGCAGGGTGATACAGATAGAGGGAGCTGTGAGCCGGCCCCGCCCCCTGCAGGGTGATACATATAGAGGGAGCTGTGAGCCGGCCCCGCCCCCTGCAGGGTGATATATATAGAGAAGCTGTGAGCCGGCCCCGCCTCCTGCAGGGTGATACATATAGAGGGAGCTGTGAGACGGCCCCGCCTCCTGCAGGGTGATACAGATAGAGGGAGCTGTGAGCCGGCCCCGCCCCCTGCAGGGTGATACATATAGAGGGAGCTGTGAGCCGGCCCCGCCCCCTGCAGGGTGATACATATAGAGGGAGCTGTGAGCCGGCCCCGCCTCCTGCAGGGTGATACATATAGAGGGAGATGTGAGCCGGCCCCGTCTCCTGCAGGGTGATACAGATAGAGGGAGCTGTGAGCCGGCCTCGCCTCCTGCAGGGTGATACAGATAGAGGGAGCTGTGAGCCGGCCCCGCCTCCTGCAGGGTGATACAGATAGAGGGAGCTGTGAGCCGGCCCCGCCCCCTGCAGGGTGATACATATAGAGGGAGCTGTGAGCCGGCCCCGCCCCCTGCAGGGTGATATATATAGAGGGAGCTGTGAGCCGGCCCCGCCTCCTGCAGGGTGATACAGATAGAGGGAGCTGTGAGCCGGCCCCACCTCCTGCAGGGTGATACAGATAGAGGGAGCTGTGAGCCGGCCCCGCCCCCTGCAGGGTGATATATATAGAGGGAGCTGTGAGCCGGCCCCGCCCCCTGCAGGGTGATATATATAGAGGGAGCTGTGAGCCGGCCCCGCCTCCTGCAGGGTGATACATATAGAGGGAGCTGTGAGACGGCCCCGCCTCCTGCAGGGTGATACAGATAGAGGGAGCTGTGAGCCGGCCCCGCCCCCTGCAGGGTGATACATATAGAGGGAGCTGTGAGCCGGCCCCGCCCCCTGCAGGGTGATATATATAGAGGGAGCTGTGAGCCGGCCCCGCCTCCTGCAGGGTGATACATATAGAGGGAGCTGTGAGACGGCCCCGCCTCCTGCAGGGTGATACAGATAGAGGGAGCTGTGAGCCGGCCCCGCCCCCTGCAGGGTGATACATATAGAGGGAGCTGTGAGCCGACCCCGACCCCTGCAGGGTGATACATATAGAGGGAGCTGTGAGCCAGCCCGGCCTCCTGCAGGGTGATACAGATAAAAGGGATCTGTGAGCCGGCCCAGCCTCCTGCAGGGTGATATATATAGAGGGAGCTGTGAGCCGGCCCTGCCTCCTGCAGGGTGATACAGATAAAAGGGATCTGTGAGCCGGCCCCGCCCCCTGCAGGGTGATATATATAGAGGGAGCTGTGAGCCGGCCCCGCCCTCTGCAGGGTGATACATATGGAGGGAGCTGTGAGCCGGCCCCGCCTCCTGCAGGGTGATGTATATAGAGGGATCTGTGAGCCGGCCCCGCCCCCTGCAGGGTGATATATATAGAGGGAGCTGTGAGCTGGCCCCGCCTCCTGCAGGGTGATATATATAGAGGGAGCTGTGAGCCGGCCCCGCCTCCTGCAGGGTGATACAGATAAAAGGGATCTGGGAGCCGGCACCACCTACTGCAGAGTAATCTTCTCCTCTTTTCCCCGCAGTGGTCTCCATTGAGGACCCCTTTGACCAGGATGACTGGGATAACTGGAAGAACTTCCTCTCCACTGTTGATATCCAGATCGTCGGTGATGATTTAACCGTCACAAATCCAAAGCGGATCCAGAAAGCCGTGGAGGTGAAAGCCTGCAACTGCCTCCTGCTGAAGGTCAACCAGATTGGCTCCGTCACCGAGTCCATCCAGGCGTAAGTGACCGGAGCGGCCGCTGTGGAGACACCGACACTCCGGAGAGAGGATGCACAAATTCTGATCTTTCCTTCAGTCCAATCCCAATGTATAACATCTGGCCCCTCAATCACCCCCAGTGTGTAACATCTGGCCCCTCAATCCCCCTCAGTGTATAACATCCGGCCCCTCAATCACCCCCAGTGTATAACATCCAGCACCTCCATCTCCCCTCAGTGTATAACATCCGGCCCCTCAATCCCCCCCAGTGTATAACATCCGGCCCCTCAATCACCCCCAGTGTATAACATCCAGCACCTCCATCACCCCTCAGTGTATAACATCTGGCCCCTCAATCACCCCCAGTGTGTAACATCCAGCCCTTCCATCTCCCCCCAGTGTGTAACATCTGGCCCCTCAATCCCCCTCAGTGTGTAACATCCGGCCCCTCCATCACCCCCAGTGTATAACATCTGGCCACTCAATCACCCTCCGTGTGTAACATCCGGCCCCTCCATCACCCCCAGTGTATAACATCTGGCCCCTCAATCACCCCTCAGTGTATAACATCCGGCCCCTCAATCACCCCTAGTGTATAACATCTGGCCCCTCAATCCCCCCCAGTGTGTAACATCTGGCCCCTCAATCCCCCTCAGTGTGTAACATCCGGCCCCTCAATCACCCCCAGTGTGTAACATCCGGCCACTCCATCACCCCCAGTGTATAACATCTGGCCCCTCAATCACCCCTCAGTGTATAACATCCGGCCCCTCAATCACCCCTAGTGTATAACATCTGGCCCCTCAATCCACCCCAGTGTGTAACATCCAGCCCCTCCATCTCCCCTCAGTGTATAACATCTGGCCCCTCAATCCCCCCCAGTGTGTAACATCTGGCCCCTCAATCCCCCTCAGTGTATAACATCTGGCCCCTCAATCACACCCAGTGTGTAACATCCGGCCCCTCCATCACCCCCAGTGTATAACATCTGGCCCCTCAATCACCCCCAGTGTGTAACATCCGGCCCCTCCATCACCCCTAGTGTATAACATCTGGCCCCTCAATCACCCCCGGTGTGTAATATCCGGCCCCTCCATCACCCCTCAGTGTATAACATCCGGCCCCTCCATCACCCCTCAGTGTGTAACATCGAGCCCCTCAATCACCCCCAGTGTGTAACATCCGGCCCCTCCATCTCCCCTCAGTGTGTAACATCCAGCCCCTCCATCACCCCTCAGTGTGTAACATCCAGCCCCTCCATCACCCCTCAGTGTAAAACATCCAGCCCCTCCATCACCCCTCAGTGTATAACATCCAGAACCTCCATCACCCCTCAGTGTCTAACATCCGGCCCCTCCATCACCCCTCAGTGTGTAACATCTGGCCCCTCAATCCCCCTCAGTGTATAACATCTGGCCCCTCAATCACCCCCAGTGTGTAACATCTAGCCCCTCAATCCCCCTCAGTGTATAACATCTGGCCCCTCAATCACCCCCAGTGTAAAACATCTGGCCCCTCAATCACCCCCAGTGTATAACATCTGGCCCCTCAATCACCCCCAGTGTGTAACATCCGGCCCCTCCATCTCCCCTCAGTGTATAACATCCGGCCCCTCCATCTCCCCACAGTGTATAACATCCAGCCCCTCAATCCCCCTCAGTGTATAACATCCAGCCCCTCAATCCCCCCCAATGTGTAACATCCAGCCCCTCAATCCCCCTCAGTGTATAACATCTGGCCCCTCAATCAACCCCGGTGTGTGACATCCGGCCCCTCCATCACCCCTCAGTGTATAACATCCGGCCCCTCCATCACCCCTCAGTGTATAACATCCGGCCCCTCCATCACCCCTCAGTGTGTAACATCGAGCCCCTCAATCACCCCCGGTGTGTAACATCCGGCCCCTCCATCTCCACTCAGTGTATAACATCCGGCCCCTCCATCACCCCCAGTGTATAACATCCGGAACCTCCATCTCCCCCCAGTGTATAACATCCAGCCCCTCCATCTCCCCTCAGTGTGTAACATCCGGCCCCTCCATCTCCCCCCAGTGTATAACATCCGGCCCCTCCATCACCCCTCAGTGTATAACATCTGGCCCCTCCATCACCCCTCAGTGTGTAACATCCGGCCCCTCCATCTCCCCTCAGTGTGTAACATCCGGCCCCTCCATCTCCCCTCAGTGTGTAACATCCGGGCCCTCCATCACCCCTCAGTGTGTAGCATCCGGCCCCTCCATCTCCCCTCAGTGTATAACATCCAGCACCTCCATCTCCCCTCAGTGTGTAACATCCAGCACCTCCATCTCCCCTCAGTGTATAAAATCCAGCCCCTCCATCTCCCCAGTGTATAACATCCGGCCCCTCCATCACCCCCAGTGTGTAACATCTGGCCCCTCAATCCCCCTCAGTGTGTAACATCCGGCCCCTCCATCACCCCTAGTGTATAACATCTGGCCCCTCAATCCCCCTCAGTGTGTAACATCCGGCCCCTCAATCACCCCCAGTGTGTAACATCCGGCCCCTCCATCACCCCCAGTGTATAACATCTGGCCCCTCAATCACCCCTCAGTGTATAACATCCGGCCACTCAATCACCCCTAGTGTATAACATCTGGCCCCTCAATCCCCCCCAGTGTGTAACATCCAGCCCCTCCATCTCCCCTCAGTGTATAACATCCAGCACCTCCATCTCCCCTCAGTGTGTAACATCCAGCACCTCCATCTCCCCTCAGTGTATAAAATCCAGCCCCTCCATCTCCCCAGTGTATAACATCCGGCCCCTCCATCACCCCCGGTGTATAACATCTGGCCCCTCAATCACCCCTCAGTGTATAACATCCGGCCCCTCAATCACCCCTAGTGTATAACATCTGGCCCCTCAATCCCCCCCAGTGTGTAACATCCAGCCCCTCCATCTCCCCTCAATGTATAACATCCGGCCCCTCAATCCCCCCCAGTGTGTAACATCTGGCCCCTCAATCCCCCTCAGTGTATAACATCTGGCCCCTCAATCACCGCCAGTGTGTAACATCCGGCCCGTCCATCACCCCCAGTGTATAACATCTGGCCCCTCAATGACCCCCAGTGTGTAACATCCGGCCCCTCCATCACCCCTAGTGTATAACATCTGGCCACTCAATCACCCCCGGTGTGTAACATCCGGCCCCTCCATCACCCCTCAGTGTATAACATCCGGCCCCTCCATCACCCCTCAGTGTGTAACATCGAGCCCCTCAATCACCCCCAGTGTGTAACATCCGGCCCCTCCATCACCCCTCAGTGTGTAACATCCAGCCCCTCCATCACCCCTCAGTGTATAACATCCAGCCCCTCCATCACCCCTCAGTGTATAACATCCAGCCCCTCCATCACCCCTCAGTGTCTAACATCCGGCCCCTCCATCACCCCTCAGTGTGTAACATCTGGCCCCTCAATCCCCCTCAGTGTATAACATCCGGCCCCTCCATCACCCCTCAGTGTCTAACATCTGGCCCCTCCATCACCCCTCAGTGTCTAACATCCGGCACCTCCATCACCCCTCAGTGTGTAACATCCAGCCCCTCAATCCCCCTCAGTGTATAACATCTGGCCCCTCAATCACCCCCAGTGTGTAACATCCAGCCCCTCAATCCCCCTCAGTGTATAACATCTGGCCCCTCAATCACCCCCAGTGTATAACATCTGGCCCCTCAATCACCCCCAGTGTGTAACATCCGGCCCCTCCATCTCCCCTCAGTGTATAACATCCGGCCCCTCCATCTCCCCACAGTGTATAACATCCAGCCCCTCAATCCCCCTCAGTGTATAACATCCAGCCCCTCAATCCCCCCCAGTGTGTAACATCCAGCCCCTCAATCCCCCTCAGTGTATAACATCTGGCCCCTCAATCACCCCCGGTGTGTAACATCCGGCCCCTCCATCACCCCTCAGTGTATAACATCCGGCCCCTCCATCACCCCTCAGTGTATAACATCCGGCCCCTCCGTCACCCCTCAGTGTGTAACATCGAGCCACTCAATCACCCCCAGTGTGTAACATCCGGCCCCTCCATCTCCCCTCAGTGTATAACATCCGGCCCCTCCATCACCCCCAGTGTATAACATCCGGAACCTCCATCTCCCCCCAGTGTATAACATCCAGCCCCTCCATCTCCCCTCAGTGTGTAACATCCGGCCCCTCCATCTCCCCCCAGTGTATAACATCCGGCCCCTCCATCACCCCTCAGTGTATAACATCTGGCCCCTCCATCACCCCTCAGTATGTAACATCCGGCCCCTCCATCTCCCCTCAGTGTGTAACATCCGGCCCCTCCATCTCCCTTCAGTGTGTAACATCCGGCCCCTCCATCACCCCTCAGTGTGTAGCATCCGGCCCCTCCATCTCCCCTCAGTGTATAACATCCGGCCCCTCCATCTCCCCTCAGTGTATAACATCCGGCCCCTCCATCACCCCCAGTCTATAACATCCAGCCCCTCCATCTCCCCTCAGTGTGTAACATCCGGCCCCTCCATCACCCCCAGTGTATAATATCCGGCCCCTCAATCACCCCTAGTGTATAACATCTGGCCCCTTAATCACCCCTCAGTGTATAATATCGAGCCCCTACATCTCCCCTCAGTGTGTAACATCCAGCCCCTCCATCACCACTTAGTGTATAATATCGAGCCCCTCCATCTCCCCGCAGTGTGTAACATCCAGCCCTTCCATCACTCCCAGTGTATAATATCCGGCCCCTCAATCACCCCTAGTGTATAACATCCGGCCCCTCAATCCCCCTCAGTGTGTAACATCCGGCCCCTCCATCACCCCCAGTGTATAACATCTGGCCCCTCAATCACCCCCAGTGTGTAACATCCGGCCCCTCCATCACCCCCAGTGTATAACATCTGGCCCCTCAATCACCCCTCAGTGTATAACATCCGACCCCTCAATCACCCCTAGTGTATAACATCTGGCCCCTCAATCCCCCCCAGTGTGTAACATCTGGCCCCTCAATCCCCCTCAGTGTATAACATCTGGCCCCTCAATCCCCCTCAGTGTATAACATCTGGCCCCTCAATCACCCCCAGTGTATAACATCTGGCCCCTCAATCACCCCCGGTGTGTAACATCCGGTCCCTTCATCACCCCCAGTGTATAACATCCGGCACCTCCATCTCCCCGCAGTGTATAACATCCGGCCCCTCCATCACCCCCAGTGTATAACATCCGGCACCTCCATCTCCCCGCAGTGTATAACATCCGGCCCCTCCATCACCCCCAGTGTATAACATCCGGCACCTCCATCTCCCCGCAGTGTATAACATCCGGCCCCTCCATCACCCCCAGTGTATAACATCCGGAACCTCCATCTCCCCTCAGTGTATAACATCCGGCCCCTCCATCTCCCCTCAGTGTATAACATCCGGCCCCTCCATCACCCCCAGTGTATAACATCCGGAACCTCCATCTCCCCTCAGTGTATAACATGCGACACCTCCATCTCCCCTCAGTGTATAACATCCGGCACCTCCATCTCCCCTCAGTGTATAACATCCAGCCCCTCCATCTCCCCGCAGTGTGTAACATCCGGCCCCTCCATCTCCCCTCAGTGTGTAACATCCGGCCCCCCCATCACCCCCAGTGTATAACATCCAGCCCCTCCATCACCCCCAGTGTATAACATCGAGCCCCTCCAACTCCCCCAGTGTATAACATCCGGCCCCTCCATCTCCCCTCAGTGTATAACATCCGGCCCCTCCATCTCCCCTCAGTGTATAACATCCAGCCCCTCCATCTCCCCTCAGTGTATAACATCCGGAACCTCCATCTCCCCTCAGTGTATAACATCCGGCCCCTCCATCTCCCCTCAGTGTATAACATCCGGCCCCTCCATCACCCCCAGTGTATAACATCCGGCACCTCCATCTCCCCTCAGTGTATAACATCCGGCACCTCCATCTCCCCTCAGTGTATAACATCGAGCCCCTCCATCTCCCCACAGTGTATAACATCCAGCACCTCCATCTCCCCACAGTGTATAATATCCAGCCCCTCCATCACCCCCAGTGTATAACATCCAGCCCCTCCATCTCCCCTCAGTGTATAACATCCGGCCCCTCCATCTCCCTTCAGTGTATAACATCCAGCCCCTCCATCACCCCTCAGTGTGTAACATCCGGCCCCTCCATCTCCCCCCAGTGTCTAACATCCAGCACCTCCATCTCTCCCCAGTGTATAACATCCAGCACCTCCATCTCTCCCCAGTGTATAACATCCAGCACCTCCATCTCTCCCCAGTGTATAACATCCAGCACCTCCATCACCCCTCAGTGTATAACATCCAGCCCCTCCATCTCCCCCAGTGTATAACATCCGGCCCCTCCATCTCACCCAGTGTGTAACATCCGGCCCCTCCATCTCCCCTCAGTGTGTAACATCCGGCCCCTCCATCTCCCCACAGTGTATAACATCCAGCACCTCCATCTCCCCTCAGTGTATAAAATCCAGCACCTCCATCTCCCCTCAGTGTGTAACATCCGGCCCCTCCATCTCCCCCAGTGTATAACATCCAGCACCTCCATCTCCCCTCAGTGTATAAAATCCAGCCCCTCCATCTCCCCTCAGTGTATAACATCCAGCCCCTCCATCTCCCCCAGTGTATAACATCCGGCCCCTCCATCTCCCCTCAGTGTGTAACATCCAGCATCTCCATCTCCCCTCAGTGTATAACATCCGGCCCCTCCATCTCCCCCAGTGTATAACATCCAGCACCTCTATCACCCCCAGTGTATAACATCCGACCCCTCCATCTCCCCCAGTGTATAACATCCGGCCCCTCCATCTCCCCCAGTGTATAACATCCAGCCCCTCTATCTCCCCCAGTGTATAACATCCGGCCCCTCCATCTCCCCCAGTGTATAACATCCAGCCCCTCCATCTCCCCTCAGTGTATAACATCCAGCCCCTCCACAACCCCTCAGTGTATAACATCCAGCCTCTCCATCTCCCCCAGTGTATAACATCCGGCCCCTCCATCTCCCCTCAGTGTATAACATCCGGCCCCTCCATCTCCCTTCAGTGTATAACATCCAGCCCCTCCATCACCCCTCAGTGTGTAACATCCGGCCCCTCCATCTCCCCCCAGTGTCTAACATCCAGCACCTCCATCTCTCCCCAGTGTATAACATCCAGCACCTCCATCTCTCCCCAGTGTATAACATCCAGCCCCTCCATCTCTCCCCAGTGTATAACATCGAGCCCCTCCATCTCCCCCAGTGTATAACATCCGGCCCCTCCATCTCTCCCCAGTGTATAACATCCAGCACCTCCATCACCCCTCAGTGTATAACATCCAGCCCCTCCATCTCCCCCAGTGTATAACATCCGGCCCCTCCATCTCACCCAGTGTGTAACATCCGGCCCCTCCATCTCCCCTCAGTGTGTAACATCCGGCCCCTCCATCTCCCCTCAGTGTATAACATCCAGCCCCTCCATCTCCCCACAGTGTATAACATCCAGCACCTCCATCTCCCCTCAGTGTATAAAATTCAGCACCTCCATCTCCCCTCAGTGTGTAACATCCGGCCCCTCCATCTCCCCCAGTGTATAACATCCAGCCCCTCCATCTCCCCTCAGTGTACAACATCCAGCCCCTCCATCTCCCCCAGTGTATAACATCCGGCCCCTCCATCTCACCTCAGTGTGTAACATCCAGCATCTCCATCTCCCCTCAGTGTATAACATCCGGCCCCTCCATCTCCCCCAGTGTATAACATCCAGCACCTCCATCACCCCCAGTGTATAACATCCGGCCCCTCCATCTCCCCCAGTGTATAACATCCGGCCCCTCCATCTCCCCCAGTGTATAACATCCAGCCCCTCCATCTCCCCCAGTGTATAACATCCGGCCCCTCCATCTCCCCCAGTGTATAACATCCAGCCCCTCCATCTCCCCCAGTGTATAACATCCGGCCCCTCCATCACCCCCAGTGTATAACATCCAGCCCCTCCATCTCCCCTCAGTGTATAACATCCAGCCCCTCCATCTCCCCCAGTGTATAACATCCGGCCCCTCCATCTCCCCTCAGTGTATAACATCCGGCCCCTCCATCTCCCCCAGTGTATAAAATCCAGCCCCTCCATCTCCCCCAGTGTATAACATCCGGCCCCTCCATCTCCCCTCACTGTGTAACATCCGGCCCCTCCATCACCCCTCACTGTGTAACATCCGGCCCCTCCATCACCCCTCACTGTGTAATATCCGGCCCCTCCATCTCCCCTCAGTGTATAACATCCAGCACCTCCATCTCCCCTCAGTGTATAACATCCAGCACCTCCATCTCCCCTCAGTGTGTAACATCCGGCCCCTCCATCTCCCCCAGTGTATAACATCCGGTCCCTCCATCTCCCCTCAGTGTGTAACATCCGGCCCCTCCATCTCCCCTCAGTGTATAACATCCAGCCCCTCCATCACCCCTCAGTGTATAACATCCAGCCCCTCCATCTCCCCCAGTGTATAACATCCAGCCCCTCTATCTCCCCCAGTGTATAACATCCGGCCCCTCCATCTCCCCCAGTGTATAACATCCAGCCCCTCCATCTCCCCTCAGTGTATAACATCCAGCCCCTCCACAACCCCTCAGTGTATAACATCCAGCCCCTCCATCTCCCCCAGTGTATAACATCCGGCCCCTCCATCTCCCCTCAGTGTATAACATCCGGCCCCTCCATCTCCCTTCAGTGTATAACATCCAGCCCCTCCATCACCCCTCAGTGTGTAACATCCGGCCCCTCCATCTCCCCCCAGTGTCTAACATCCAGCACCTCCATCTCTCCCCAGTGTATAACATTCAGCACCTCCATCTCTCCCCAGTGTATAACATCCAGCCCCTCCATCTCTCCCCAGTGTATAACATCGAGCCCCTCCATCTCCCCCAGTGTATAACATCCGGCCCCTCCATCTCTCCCCAGTGTATAACATCCAGCACCTCCATCACCCCTCAGTGTATAACATCCAGCCCCTCCATCTCCCCCAGTGTATAACATCCGGCCCCTCCATCTCACCCAGTGTGTAACATCCGGCCCCTCCATCTCCCCTCAGTGTGTAACATCCGGCCCCTCCATCTCCCCTCAGTGTATAACATCCAGCCCCTCCATCTCCCCACAGTGTATAACATCCAGCACCTCCATCTCCCCTCAGTGTATAAAATCCAGCACCTCCATCTCCCCTCAGTGTGTAACATCCGGCCCCTCCATCTCCCCCAGTGTATAACATCCAGCCCCTCCATCTCCCCTCAGTGTATAACATCCAGCCCCTCCATCTCCCCCAGTGTATAACATCCGGCCCCTCCATCTCACCTCAGTGTGTAACATCCAGCATCTCCATCTCCCCTCAGTGTATAACATCCGGCCCCTCCATCTCCCCCAGTGTATAACATCCAGCACCTCCATCACCCCCAGTGTATAACATCCGGCCCCTCCATCTCCCCCAGTGTATAACATCCGGCCCCTCCATCTCCCCCAGTGTATAACATCCAGCCCCTCCATCTCCCCCAGTGTATAACATCCGGCCCCTCCATCTCCCCCAGTGTATAACATCCAGCCCCTCCATCTCCCCCAGTGTATAACATCCGGCCCCTCCATCACCCCCAGTGTATAACATCCAGCCCCTCCATCTCCCCTCAGTGTATAACATCCAGCCCCTCCATCTCCCCCAGTGTATAACATCCGGCCCCTCCATCTCCCCTCAGTGTATAACATCCGGCCCCTCCATCTCCCCCAGTGTATAAAATCCAGCCCCTCCATCTCCCCCAGTGTATAACATCCGGCCCCTCCATCTCCCCTCACTGTGTAACATCCGGCCCCTCCATCACCCCTCACTGTGTAACATCCGGCCCCTCCATCTCCCCTCAGTGTATAACATCCAGCACCTCCATCTCCCCTCAGTGTATAACATCCAGCACCTCCATCTCCCCTCAGTGTGTAACATCCGGCCCCTCCATCTCCCCCAGTGTATAACATCCGGTCCCTCCATCTCCCCTCAGTGTGTAACATCCGGCCCCTCCATCTCACCTCAGTGTATAACATCCAGCCCCTCCATCACCCCTCAGTGTATAACATCCAGCCCCTCCATCTCCCTCAGTGTATAACATCCGGCCCCTCCATCTCCCCCCAGTGTGTAACATCCGGCCCCTCCATCTCCCCTCAGTGTGTAACATCCAGCATCTCCATCTCCCCTCAGTGTATAACATCCGGCCCCTCCATCTCCCCCAGTGTATAACATCCAGGTAATCCATCTCCCCCAGTGTATAACATGCAGCCCCTCCATCACCCCCAGTGTATAATATGCAGCCCCTCCATCTCCCCTCAGTGTGTAACATCCGGCCCCTCCATCTCCCCTCAGTGTATAATATCCGGCCCCTCCATCTCCCCCCAGTGTATAACATCCGGCCCCTCCATCTCCCCCCAGTGTATAACATCCGGCCCCTCCATCTCTCCCAGTGTATAACATCCAGCACCTCAATCTCCCCTCAGTGTATAACATCCAGCCCATCCATCTCTCCCCAGTGTATAACATCCAGCCCCTCCATCTCCCCTCAGTGTATAACATCCAGCCCCTCCATCTCCAACAGTGTATAACATCCGGCCCCTCTATCTCCCCTCAGTGTATAACATCCAGCACCTCCATCTCCCCCCAGTGTGTAACATCCGGCCCCTCCATCTCCCCCCAGTGTATAACATCCGGCCCCTCCATCTCTCCCAGTGTATAACATCCAGCACCTCAATCTCCCCTCAGTGTGTAACATCCAGCCCCTCCATCTCTCCCCAGTGTATAACATCCAGCCCCTCCATCTCCCCTCAGTGTATAACATCCAGCACCTCCATCTCCCCTCAGTGTATAACATCCGGCACCTCCATCTCCCCTGAGTGTATAACATCCAGCACCTCCATCTCTCCCCAGTGTATAACATCCGGCCCCTCCATCTCTCCCCAGTGTATAACATCCAACCCCTCCATCTCCCCTCAGTCTATAACATCCAGCACCTCCATCTCTCCCCAGTGTATAACATCCAACCCCTCCATCTCCCCTCAGTGTATAACATCCAGCACCTCCATCTCCCCTCAGTGTATAACATCCGGCACCTCCATCACCCCTCAGTGTATAACATCTGGCCCCTCCATCTCCCTTCAGTGTACAACATCCAGCCCCTCCATCACCCCTCAGTGTGTAACATCCAGCCCCTCCATCTCCCCTCAGTGTATAACATCCGGCCCCTCCATCTCCCTTCAGTGTACAACATCCAGCCCCTCCATCACCCCTCAGTGTGTAACATCCAGCCCCTCCATCTCCCCTCAGTGTATAACATCCAGCCCCTCCATCTCCCCTCAGTGTATAACATCCAGCCCCTCCATCTCCCCTCAGTGTATAACATCCAGCCCCTCCATCATCCCTCAGTGTGTAACATCCGGCCCCTCCATCTCCCCTTAGTGTATAACATCCGGCACCTCCATCTCCCCTCAGTGTATAACATCCGGCCCCTCCATCTCTCCCCAGTGTATAACATCCGGCCCCTCCATCTCCCCTCAGTGTATAACATCCAGCACCTCCATCTCCCCCCAGTGTATAACATCCGGCCCCTCCATCTCCCCTCAGTGTATAACATCCGGCCCCTCCATCTCCCCCAGTGTATAACATCCAGCCCCTCCATCTCCCCTCAGTGTATAACATCCAGCCCCTCCATCTCCCCCAGTGTATAACATCCGGCCCCTCCATCTCCCCTCAGTGTATAACATCCGGCCCCTCCATCTCCCCCAGTGTATAAAATCCAGCCCCTCCATCTCCCCCAGTGTATAACATCCGGCCCCTCCATCTCCCCTCACTGTGTAACATCCGGCCCCTCCATCACCCCTCACTGTGTAACATCCGGCCCCTCCATCACCCCTCACTGTGTAACATCCGGCCCCTCCATCTCCCCTCAGTGTATAACATCCAGCACCTCCATCTCCCCTCAGTGTATAACATCCAGCACCTCCATCTCCCCTCAGTGTGTAACATCCGGCCCCTCCATCTCCCCCAGTGTATAACATCCAGCCCCTCCATCTCCCCTCAGTGTATAACATCCAGCCCCTCCATCACCCCTCAGTGTATAACATCCAGCCCCTCCATCTCCCCCAGTGTATAACATCCGGCCCCTCCATCTCCCCCCAGTGTGTAACATCCGGCCCCTCCATCTCCCCTCAGTGTGTAACATCCAGCATCTCCATCTCCCCTCAGTGTATAACATCCGGCCCCTCCATCTCCCCCAGTGTATAACATCCAGCCCCTCCATCTCCCCTCAGTGTATAACATCCAGCCCCTCCATCTCCCCTCAGTGTATAACATCCGGCCCCTCCATCACCCCCAGTGTATAACATCCGGCCCCTCCATCTCCCCCAGTGTATAACATGCAGCACCTCCATCACCCCCAGTGTATAACATCCAGCCAATCCATCTCCCCCAGTGTATAACATGCAGCCCCTCCATCACCCCCAGTGTATAATATGCAGCCCCTCCATCTCCCCTCAGTGTGTAACATCGAGCCCCTCCATCTCCCTTCAGTGTATAACATCCGGCCCCTCCATCTCCCCACAGTGTATAACATCCAGCACCTCCATCTCCCCTCAGTGTATAACATCCAGCACCTCCATCTCCCCTCAGTGTATAACATCCAGCACCTCCATCTCTCCCCAGTGTATAACATCCGGCCCCTCCATCTCCCCATAGTGTATAACATCGAGCCCCTCCATCTCCCCTCAGTGTATAACATCCAGCCCCTCCATCACCCCTCAGTGTATAACCTCCAGCCCCTCCATCACCCCTCAGTGTATAACATCCAGCCCCTCCATCTCCCCTCAGTGTATAACATCCAGCCCCTCCATCTCCCCCCAGTGTATAACATCCAGTACCTCCATCTCCCCTTAGTGTATAACATCCAGCACCTCCATCTCTCCCCAGTGTATAACATCCGGCCCCTCCATCTCCCCACAGTGTATAACATCGAGCCCCTCCATCTCCCCTCAGTGTATAACATCCAGCCCCTCCATCTCCCCTCAGTGTATAACATCCGGCCCCTCCATCTCCCCCCAGTGTATAACATCCAGCCCCTCCATCACCCCCAGCGTATAACATCCGGCCCCTCCATCTCCCCTCAGTGTATAACATCCGGCCCCTCCATCTCCCCTCACTGTGTAACATCCGGCCCCTCCATCTCCCCTCAGTGTATAACATCCAGCCCCTCCATCTCCCCTCAGTGTATAACATCCGGCCCCTCCATCTCCCCTCACTGTGTAACATCCAGCACCTCCATCACTCCCAGTGTATAACATCCAGCCCCTCCATCTCCCCTCAGTGTATAACATCCGGCCCCTCCATCTCCCCCCAGTGTGTAACATCCAGCGCCTCCATCTCCCCTCAGTGTATAACATCCAGCCCCTCCATCTCCCCTCGGTGTGTAACATCCGGCCCCTCCCCTCAGTGTATAACATCCAGCCCCTCCATCACCCCTCACTGTGTAACATCCAGCACCTCCATCTCCCCTCAGTGTATAACATCCAGCCCCTCCATCTCCCCTCAGTGTATAACATCCGGCCCCTCCATCTCCCCCCAGTGTATAACATCCAGCCCCTCCATCTCCCCTCAGTGTATAACATCCGGCCCCTCCATCTCCCCCCAGTGTGTAACATCCAGCGCCTCCATCACCCCTCAGTGTGTAACATTCGGCCCCTCCATCACCCCAGTGTATAACATCCGGCCCCTCCATCACCCCTCAGTGTATAACATCCGGCCCCTCCATCTCCCCCCAGTGTGTAACATCCAGCACCTCCATCACCCCCAGTGTATAACATCTGGCCCCTCCATCTCCCCTCAGTGTATAACATCCGGCCCCTCCATCACCCTCACTGTGTAACATCCGGCCCCTCCATCTCCCCCAGTGTATAACATGCAGCCCCTCCATCTCCCCTCAGTGTATAACATCCGGCCCCTCCATCACCCCTCACTGTGTAACATCCGGCCCCTCCATCTCCCCTCAGTGTATAACATCCGGCCCCTCCATCTCCCCCCAGTGTGTAACATCCAGCCCCTCCATCACCCCTCAGTGTGTAACATCCGGCCCCTCCATCACCCCCAGTGTATAACATCCAGCACCTCCATCACCCCCAGTGTGTAACATCCGGCCCCTCCATCTCCCCTCAGTGTATAACATCCGGCCCCTCCATCTCCCCCAGTGTGTAACATCCGGCACCTCCATCTCCCCTCAGTGTATAACATCCGGCACCTCCATCACCCCTCAGTGTATAACATCCGGCCCCTCCATCTCCCCTCAGTGTATAATATCCAGCCCCTCCATCTCCCCCCAGTGTATAACATCCGGCCCCTCCATCTCCCCTCAGTGTATAACATCCAGCCCCTCCATCTCCCCTCAGTGTGTAACATCCAGCACCTCTATCTCCCCTCAGTGTGTAACATCCGGCCCCTCCATGTCCCCTCCAGTGTATAACATCCAGCACCTCAGTCTCCCCTCAGTGTATAACATCCAGCACCTCAGTTTCCCCTCAGTGTGTAACATCCGGCCCCTCCATCTCCCCTCAGTGTATAACATCCAGCACCTCAATCTCCCCTCAGTGCGTAACATCCAGCACCTCCATCTCCCCTCAGTGTATAACATCCGGCCCCTCCATCTCCCCTCAGTGTATAACATCCAGCCCCTCCATCACCCCTCACTGTGTAACATCCAGCCCCTCTATCTCCCCTCAGTGTGTAACATCCGGCCCCTCCATCTCCCCTCAGTGTGTAACATCCAGCACCTCCATCTCCCCTCAGTGTGTAACATCCGGCCCCTCCATCTCCCCTCAGTGTATAACATCCGGCCCCTCCATCTCCCCTCAGTGTATAACATCCGGCCCCTCCATCACCCCTCAGTGTGTAACATCCGGCCCCTCCATCTCCCCTCAGTGTGTAACATCCAGCCCCTCCATCACCCCTCAGTGTGTAACATCCGGCCCCTCCATCTCCCCTCAGTGTGTAACTTCCGGCCCCTCCATCTCCCCTCAGTGTATAACATCCGGCCCCTCCATCTCCCCTCAGTGTATAACATCCGTCCCCTCCATCACCCCTCAGTGTGTAACATCCGGCCACTCCATGTCCCCTCAGTGTGTAACATCCAGCCCCTCCATCACCCCTCAGTGTATAACATCTGGCCCCTCCATCTCTCCTCAGTGTGTAACATCCGGCCCCTCCATCACCCCTCACTGTGTAACATCCGGCCCCTCCATTTCCCCCCAGTGTGTAACATCCAGCCCCTCCATCACCCCTCAGTGTGTAACATCCAGCCCCTCCATCACCCCTCAATGTGTAACATCCGGCCCCTCCGTTTCCCCCGAGTGTGTAACATCTAGCCCCTCCATCACCCCTCAGTGTGTAACATCCAGCCCCTCCATCACCCCTCAGTGTGTAACATCCAGCCCCTCCATCTCCCCTCACTGTGTAACATCCGGCCCCTCCATCTCCCCCCAGTGTGTAACATCCAGCCCCTCCATCACCCCTCAGTGTATAACATCCAGCACCTCCATCTCCCCCCAGTGTATAACATCCAGCCCCTCCATCTCCCCTCAGTGTATAACATCCGGCCCCTCCATCTCCCCCCAGTGTGTAACATCCGGCACCTCCATCTCCCCTCAGTGTATAACATCCGGCACCTCCATCACCCCTCAGTGTATAACATCCGGCCCCTCCATCTCCCCTCAGTGTATAACATCCGGCCCCTCCATCTCCCCCCAGTGTGTAACATCCGGCACCTCCATCTCCCCCCAGTGTATAACATCCAGCACCTCAATCTCCCCTCAGTGTATAACATCCAGCACCTCAATCTCCCCCAGTGTATAACATCGAGCCCCTCCATCTCCCCTCAGTGTGTAACATCCAGCACCTCAATCTCCCCTCAGTGTGTAACATCCAGCACCTCTATCTCCCCTCAGTGTGTAACATCCGGCCCCTCCATCTCCCCTCCAGTGTATAACATCCAGCACCTCAGTCTCCCCTCAGTGTATAACATCCAGCACCTCAGTCTCCCCTCAGTGTATAACATCCAGCACCTCAGTCTCCCCTCAGTGTATAACATCCAGCACCTCTATCTCCCCTCAGTGTGTAACATCCAGCACCTCAATCTCCCCTCAGTGTATAACATCCAGCACCTCCATCTCCCTCAGTGTATAACATCCAGCACCTCCATCTCCCCTCCAGTGTATAACATCCAGCACCTCAGTCTCCCCTCAGTGTATAACATCCAGCACCAGAGTCTCCCCTCAGTGTATAACATCCAGCACCTCAGTCTCCCCTCATTGTATAACATCCGGCCCCTCCATCACCCCTCAGTGTATAACATCCAGCACCTCTATCTCCCCTCAGTGTGTAACATCCGGCCCCTCCATCTCCCCTCCAGTGTATAACATCCAGCACCTCAGTCTCCCCTCAGTGTATAACATCCAGCACCTCAGTCTCCCCTCAGTGTATAACATCCAGCACCTCTATCTCCCCTCAGTGTGTAACATCCGGCCCTTCCATCTCCCCTCAGTGTATAACATCCAGCACCTCAATCTCCCCTCAGTGTGTAACATCCGGCCCCTCCATCTCCCCTCAGTGTATAACATCCAGCCCCTCCATCACCCCTCACTGTATAACATCCAGCCCCTCCATCTCCCCTCAGTGTGTAACATCCGGCCCCTCCATCTCCCCTCAGTGTGTAACATCCAGCACCTCCATCTCCCCTCAGTGTGTAACATCCGGCCCCTCCATCTCCCCTCAGTGTATAACATCCGGCCCCTCCATCTCCCCTCAGTGTATAACATCCGGCCCCTCCATCACCCCTCAGTGTGTAACATCCGGCCCCTCCATCTCCCCTCAGTGTGTAACATCCAGCCCCTCCATCACCCCTCAGTGTGTAACATCCGGCCCCTCCATCTCCCCTCAGTGTGTAACATCCGGCCCCTCCATCTCCCCTCAGTGTGTAACATCCGGCCCCTCCATCTCCCCTCAGTGTATAACATCCGGCCCCTCCATCACCCCTCAGTGTGTAACATCCGGCCCCTCCATCTCCCCTCAGTGTGTAACATCCAGCCCCTCCATCACCCCTCAGTGTATAACATCTGGCCCCTCCATCTCTCCTCAGTGTGTAACATCCAGCCCCTTCATCACCCCTCACTGTGTAACATCTGGCCCCTCCATCTCCCCCCAGTGTGTAACATCCAGCCCCTCCATCACCCCTCAGTGTGTAACATCCAGCCCCTCCATCACCCCTCAGAGTGTAACATCCGGCCCCTCCATTTCCCCCGAGTGTGTAACATCTAGCCCCTTCATCACCCCTCAGTGTGTAACATCCAGCCCCTCCATCACTCCTCAGTGTGTAACATCCAGCCCCTCCATCACCCCCAGTGTATAATATCCAGACCCTCCATCTCCCCTCACTGTGTAACATCCGGCCCCTCCATCTCCCCCCAGTGTGTAACATCCAGCCCCTCCATCACCCCTCAGTGTATAACATCCAGCACCTCCATCTCCCCTCAGTGTGTAACATCCGGCCCCTCCATCTCCCCCCAGTGTGTAACATCCAGCCCCTCCATCTCCCCTCAGTGTATAACCTCCAGCCCCTCCATCACCCCCAGTGTATAACATCCGGCCCCTCCATCTCCCCTCAGTGTATAACATCCGGCCCCTCCATCTCCCCTCAGTGTATAATCTCCAGCCCCTCCATCACCCCCAGTGTATAACATCCGGCCCCTCCATCTCCCCTCAGTGTGTAACATCCGGCCCCTCCATCTCCCCCCAGTGTGTAACATCCAGCACCTCCATCTCCCCCCAGTGTATAACATCCAGCACCTCCATCTCCCCACAGTGTATAACATCCGGCCCCTCCATCTCCCCTCAGTGTGTAACATCCGGCCCCTCCATCTCCCCTCAGTGTATAACATCCAGCCCCTCCATCACCCCTCACTGTGTAACATCCAGCCCCTCTATCTCCCCTCAGTGTGTAACATCCGGCCCCTCCATCTCCCCTCAGTGTGTAACATCCAGCACCTCCATCTCCCCTCAGTGTGTAACATCCGGCCCCTCCATCTCCCCTCAGTGTATAACATCCGGCCCCTCCATCTCCCCTCAGTGTATAACATCCGGCCCCTCCATCACCCCTCAGTGTGTAACATCCGGCCCCTCCATCTCCCCTCAGTGTGTAACATCCAGCCCCTCCATCACCCCTCAGTGTGTAACATCCGGCCCCTCCATCTCCCCTCAGTGTGTAACTTCCGGCCCCTCCATCTCCCCTCAGTGTATAACATCCGGCCCCTCCATCTCCCCTCAGTGTATAACATCCGTCCCCTCCATCACCCCTCAGTGTGTAACATCCGGCCACTCCATGTCCCCTCAGTGTGTAACATCCAGCCCCTCCATCACCCCTCAGTGTATAACATCTGGCCCCTCCATCTCTCCTCAGTGTGTAACATCCGGCCCCTCCATCACCCCTCACTGTGTAACATCCGGCCCCTCCATTTCCCCCCAGTGTGTAACATCCAGCCCCTCCATCACCCCTCAGTGTGTAACATCCAGCCCCTCCATCACCCCTCAATGTGTAACATCCGGCCCCTCCGTTTCCCCCGAGTGTGTAACATCTAGCCCCTCCATCACCCCTCAGTGTGTAACATCCAGCCCCTCCATCACCCCTCAGTGTGTAACATCCAGCCCCTCCATCTCCCCTCACTGTGTAACATCCGGCCCCTCCATCTCCCCCCAGTGTGTAACATCCAGCCCCTCCATCACCCCTCAGTGTATAACATCCAGCACCTCCATCTCCCCCCAGTGTATAACATCCAGCCCCTCCATCTCCCCTCAGTGTATAACATCCGGCCCCTCCATCTCCCCCCAGTGTGTAACATCCGGCACCTCCATCTCCCCTCAGTGTATAACATCCGGCACCTCCATCACCCCTCAGTGTATAACATCCGGCCCCTCCATCTCCCCTCAGTGTATAACATCCGGCCCCTCCATCTCCCCCCAGTGTGTAACATCCGGCACCTCCATCTCCCCCCAGTGTATAACATCCAGCACCTCAATCTCCCCTCAGTGTATAACATCCAGCACCTCAATCTCCCCCAGTGTATAACATCGAGCCCCTCCATCTCCCCTCAGTGTGTAACATCCAGCACCTCAATCTCCCCTCAGTGTGTAACATCCAGCACCTCTATCTCCCCTCAGTGTGTAACATCCGGCCCCTCCATCTCCCCTCCAGTGTATAACATCCAGCACCTCAGTCTCCCCTCAGTGTATAACATCCAGCACCTCAGTCTCCCCTCAGTGTATAACATCCAGCACCTCAGTCTCCCCTCAGTGTATAACATCCAGCACCTCTATCTCCCCTCAGTGTGTAACATCCAGCACCTCAATCTCCCCTCAGTGTATAACATCCAGCACCTCCATCTCCCTCAGTGTATAACATCCAGCACCTCCATCTCCCCTCCAGTGTATAACATCCAGCACCTCAGTCTCCCCTCAGTGTATAACATCCAGCACCAGAGTCTCCCCTCAGTGTATAACATCCAGCACCTCAGTCTCCCCTCATTGTATAACATCCGGCCCCTCCATCACCCCTCAGTGTATAACATCCAGCACCTCTATCTCCCCTCAGTGTGTAACATCCGGCCCCTCCATCTCCCCTCCAGTGTATAACATCCAGCACCTCAGTCTCCCCTCAGTGTATAACATCCAGCACCTCAGTCTCCCCTCAGTGTATAACATCCAGCACCTCTATCTCCCCTCAGTGTGTAACATCCGGCCCTTCCATCTCCCCTCAGTGTATAACATCCAGCACCTCAATCTCCCCTCAGTGTGTAACATCCGGCCCCTCCATCTCCCCTCAGTGTATAACATCCAGCCCCTCCATCACCCCTCACTGTATAACATCCAGCCCCTCCATCTCCCCTCAGTGTTTAACATCCGGCCCCTCCATCTCCCCTCAGTGTGTAACATCCAGCACCTCCATCTCCCCTCAGTGTGTAACATCCGGCCCCTCCATCTCCCCTCAGTGTATAACATCCGGCCCCTCCATCTCCCCTCAGTGTATAACATCCGGCCCCTCCATCACCCCTCAGTGTGTAACATCCGGCCCCTCCATCTCCCCTCAGTGTGTAACATCCAGCCCCTCCATCACCCCTCAGTGTGTAACATCCGGCCCCTCCATCTCCCCTCAGTGTGTAACATCCGGCCCCTCCATCTCCCCTCAGTGTGTAACATCCGGCCCCTCCATCTCCCCTCAGTGTATAACATCCGGCCCCTCCATCACCCCTCAGTGTGTAACATCCGGCCCCTCCATCTCCCCTCAGTGTGTAACATCCAGCCCCTCCATCACCCCTCAGTGTATAACATCTGGCCCCTCCATCTCTCCTCAGTGTGTAACATCCAGCCCCTTCATCACCCCTCACTGTGTAACATCTGGCCCCTCCATCTCCCCTCAGTGTATAACATCCAGCCCCTCCATCTCCCCCCAGTGTATAACATCCGGCCCCTCCATCTCCCCTCAGTGTATAACATCCGGCCCCTCCATCTCCCCTCAGTGTATAACATCCAGCCCCTCCATCTCCCCCCAGTGTATAACATCCAGCCCCTCCATCTCCCCTCAGTGTATAACATCCGGCCCCTCCATCTCCCCTCAGTGTATAACATCCAGCCCCTCCATCTCCCCCCAGTGTATAACATCCAGCCCCTCCATCTCCCCCCAGTGTATAACATCCGGCCCCTCCATCTCCCCTCAGTGTATAACATCCGGCCCCTCCATCTCCCCTCAGTGTATAACATCCAGCCCCTCCATCTCCCCTCAGTGTGTAACATCCGGCCCCTCCATCTCCCCTCAGTGTATAACATCCGGCACCTCTGTAAAGATCTGAGGTTGTGGGTTGTAAGTAATCTCCTAGGCAGGTTAACGATGCAACAATATTTTATTGATCACAGCCATGGTAATAAAGCAATTCCAGGTAAATGGCCAAAATACTGTTCTCTCAGTCCTTAAGTTCCCAACCTGGGATCAGTAGTTCCACTGGCTTTGTATCAGGCCGTATTCACTGTCTCACAACTATTGGTTGGCCCACAGATTTCGCATCTCCAGCCAGTATAGTCTGTAGCCACAGTCCATGATCCTCTAGATGACAGATAACACGATGGAAGCACAGGTATCCAGGAGCAGCCGTCCTTCAGGAAAGTTTAGATCCAAACGACATATCCACAACTGCAGCACGCTTATCCAGCTTAGTTGATAACTGATCTCCAACACTCCGTAAGCCATCCATCCATCAGCTCCATGTCCACAGCCATAGATTCTATCCCTTCGGCGTCCTTCCACCCACGTTTCACTAAAACATGTTGCTTTTCCCTCTCTGGGCTCAGGCCCCTCAAAAGTCAGAAGTGATGACACCCTCCCCCTTAAGCATTTACTGTTAGCTGAAACAATAAAGAATATTCCAGGAGCCTTCACCTGAGACTGCATATAAGACCCTCTGTGGTGACGGCACCGCTGTGTCTACAATTAACACTCACACTATGGGTCTAGCCGCTGTTTGGACAATGATTTAAGGCTTCTGAGAAACTGATGAGATTACTGGAATGCTGAACAATTTGCAAGTAAAGTTAGTGTACATAAACTAACGAGCAAGCAGAGCATTAATAAAACACAGCAAATCCCTAATAAAACACAATAATAATATTGACGGAATCGGTGCTCCATGCTGGAAAAGTCTCTTAGTCTTTAGTAAGTGGGCAGCTCCTCACAACCTCAATCGCCCCCAGTGTATAACATACAGCCCCTCCATCTCCCCTCAGTGTGTAACATCCAGCCCCTCCATCTCCCCTCAGTGTATAACATCCGGCCCCTCCATCTCCCCTCAGTGTATAACATCCAGCCCCTCCATCTCCCCTCAGTGTATAACATCCAGCACCTCAATCTCCCCTCAGTGTATAACATCCGGCCCCTCCATCTCCCCTTAGTGTGTAAGATCCGGCCCCTCCATCTCCCCTCAGTGTGTAACATCTGGCCCCTCCAGCTCCCCTCAGTGTATAACATCGAGCCCCTCCATCACCCCTCAGTGTGTAACATCCGGCCCCTCCATCTCCCCTCAGTGTGTAACATCCGGCCCCTCCATCACCCCTCAGTGTATAACATCCGGCTCCTCCATCTTCCCCTAGTGTATAACATCCGACACCTCCATCTCCCCTCAGTGTCTAACATCCAGCCCCTCCATCACCCTCAGTGTAAAACATCCAGCCCCTCCATCTCCCCTCAGTGTATAACATCCAGCACCTCCATCTCCCCTCAGTGTATAACATCCAGCACCTCCATCTCCCCTCAGTGTATAACATCGAGCACCTCCATCTCCTCTCAGTGTATAACATCCGGCCCCTCCATCTCCCCTCAGTGTATAACATCCAGCACCTCAATCTACCCTCAGTGTATAACATCCAGCACCTCCATCTCCTCTCAGTGTATAACATCCGGCCCCTCCATCTCCCCACAGTGTATAACATCCAGCACCTCAATCTACCCTCAGTGTATAACATCCAGCACCTCCATCTCCCCTCAGTGTATAACATCCAGCACCTCCATCTCCCCTCAGTGTATAACATCCGGCCACTCCATCACCCCTCAGTGTATAACATCCGGCCCCTCCATCACCCCCAGTGTATAACATCCAGCACCTCCATCTCCCCTCAGTGTATAACATCCAGCCCCTCCATCTCCCCTCAGTGTATAACATCCAGCACCTCCATCTCCCCTCAGTGTATAACATCCAGCCCCTCCATTTCCCCCCAGTGTGTAACATCCAGCCCCTCCATCTCCCCTCAGTGTATAACATCCGGCCACTCCATCACCCCCAGTGTATAACATCCAGCACCTCCATCTCCCCTCAGTGTATAACATCCAGCCCCTCCATCTCCCCTCAGTGTGTAACATCGAGCCCCTCCATCACCCCTCAGTGTATAACATCCGGCCCCTCCATCACCCCTCAGTGTATAACATCCGGCCCCTCCATCACCCCTCAGTGTATAACATCCAGCCCCTCCATCTCCCCTCAGTGTGTAACATCGAGCCCCTCCATCACCCCTCAGTGTATAACATCCAGCCCCTCCATCACCCCTCAGTGTATAACATCCGGCCCCTCCATCACCCCTCAGTGTATAACATCAGGCCCCTCCATCTCCCCCCAGTGTGTAACATCCGGCCCCTCCATCACCCTCACTGTATAACATCCGGCCCCTCCATCTCCCCTCAGTGTATAACATCCAGCACCTCCATTTCCCCTCAGTGTGTAACATCCAGCCCCTCCATCTCCCCTCAGTGTGTAACATCCAGCACCTCCATCTCCCCTCAGTGTATAACATCCAGCCCCTCCATCTCCCCTCAGTGTGTAACATCCGGCCCCTCCATCACCCTCACTGTATAACATCCGGCCCCTCCATCTCCCCTCAGTGTGTAACATCCAGCCCCTCCATCTCCCCTCAGTGTGTAACATCCGGCCCCTCCATCTCCCCTCAGTGTATAACATCCAGCCCCTCCATCTCCCCTCAGTGTATAACATCCAGCCCCTCCATTTCCCCCCAGTGTGTAACATCCAACCCTCCATCTCCCCACAGTGTATAACATCCAGCCCCTCCATCTCCCCCCAGTGTATAACATCCAGCCCCTCCATCTCCCCCCAGTGTATAACATCCAGCCCCTCCATCTCCCCACAGTGTGTAACATCCAGCCCCTCCATCTCCCCACAGTGTGTAACATCCAGCCCCTCCATCTCCCCACAGTGTGTAACATCCAGCCCCTCCATCTCATCACAGTGTATAACATCCAGCCCCTCCATCTCCCCCCAGTGTATAACATCCGGCCCCTCCATCTCCCCCCAGTGTATAACATCCGGCCCCTCCATCTCCCCTCAGTGTGTAACATCCAGCACCTCCATCTCCCCTCAGTGTATAACATCCAGCCCCTCCATCTCCCCTCAGTGTATAACATCCAGCACCTCAATCTCCCCCCAGTGTATAACATCCAGCCCCTCCATCTCCCGACAGTGTATAACATCCGGCCCCTCCATCTCCCCTCAGTGTATAACATCCAGCACCTCCATCTCCCCTCAGTGTATAACATCCAGCCCCTCCATCTCCCCTCAGTGTATAACATCGAGCCCCTCCATTTCCCCCCAGTGTGTAACATCCAGCCCCTCCATCTCCCCTCAGTGTATAACATCCGGCCCCTCCATCACTCCCAGTGTATAACATCCAGCACCTCCATCTCCCCTCAGTGTATAACATCCGGCACCTCCATCTCCCCTCAGTGTATAACATCCGGCCCCTCCATCACTCCCAGTGTATAACATCCGGCACCTCCATCTCCCCTCAGTGTATAACATCCGGCCCCTCCATCACTCCCAGTGTATAACATCCAGCACCTCCATCTCCCCTCATTGTATAACATCCGGCCCCTCCATCACTCCCAGTGTATAACATCCGGCACCTCCATCTCCCCTCAGTGTATAACATCCGGCCCCTCCATCACTCCCAGTGTATAACATCCAGCACCTCCATCTCCCCTCAGTGTGTAACATCCGGCCCCTCCATCACCCCTCAGTGTGTAGCATCCGGCCCCTCCATCTCCCCTCAGTGTATAACATCCGGCACCTCCATCTCCCCTCAGTGTATAACATCCGGCCCCTCCATCACTCCCAGTGTATAACATCCGGCACCTCCATCTCCCCTCAGTGTATAACATCCGGCCCCTCCATCACTCCCAGTGTATAACATCGAGCCCCTCCATCTCCCCTCAGTGTATAACATCCGGCCCCTCCATCACCCCCAGTGTATAACATCCAGCCCCTCCATCTCCCCTCAGTGTATAACATCCAGCACCTCCATCTCCCCTCAGTGTGTAACATCCGGCCCCTCCATCTCCCCTCAGTGTGTAACATCCGGCCCCTCCATCTCCCCTCAGTGTATAACATCCGGCCCCTCCATCTCCCCACAGTGTATAACATCCGGCCCCTCCATCTCCCCTCAGTGTATAACATCCAGCCCCTCCATCTCCCCTCAGTGTATAACATCCAGCCCCTCCATCTCACCTCAGTGTATAACATCCAGCCACTCCATCTCCCCTCAGTGTATAACATCCGGCCCCTCCATCTCACCCAGTGTGTAACATCCGGCCCCTCCATCTCCCCTCAGTGTATAACATCCAGCCCCTCCATCTCCCCCAGTGTATAACATCCGGCCCCTCCATCTCCCCTCAGTGTATAACATCCGGCCCCTCCATCTCCCCCAGTGTATAACATCCGGCCCCTCCATCTCCCCCAGTGTATAACATCCAGCACCTCAATCTCCCCTCAGTGTATAACATCCAGCCCCTCCATCTCCCCTCAGTGTATAACATCCGGCCCCTCCATCTCCCCCCAGTGTATAACATCCAGCACCTCAATCTCCCCTCAGTGTATAACATCCAGCCCCTCCATCTCCCCCCAGTGTATAACATCCAGCCCCTCTATCTCCCCTCAGTGTATAACATCCGGCCCCTCCATCTCCCCTCAGTGTATAACATCCAGCCCCTCTATCTCCCCTCAGTGTATAACATCCGGCCCCTCCATCTCCCCCCGGTGTATAACATCCAGCACCTCAATCTCCCCTCAGTGTATAACATCCAGCCCCTCCATCTCCCCCCAGTGTATAACATCCAGCCCCTCTATCTCCCCTCAGTGTATAACATCCGGCCCCTCCATCTCCCCCCAGTGTATAACATCCGGCCCCTCTATCTCCCCTCAGTGTATAACATCCGGCCCCTCCATCTCCCCCCGGTGTATAACATCCAGCACCTCCATCTCCCCTCAGTGTATAACATCCGGCCCCTCCATCTCCCCCCAGTATGTAACATCCAGCCCCTCCATCACCCCTCAGTGTATAACATCCAGCACCTCAATCTCCCCTCAGTGTATAACATCCGGCCCCTCCATCTCCCCCCGGTGTATAACATCCAGCACCTCCATCTCCCCTCAGTGTATAACATCCGGCCCCTCCATCTCCCCTCAGTGTATAACATCCGGCCCCTCCATCTCCCCCCGGTGTATAACATCCAGCCCCTCCATCTCCCCTCAGTGTATAACATCCGGCCCCTCCATCTCCCCCCGGTGTATAACATCCAGCACCTCCATCTCCCCTCAGTGTATAACATCCGGCCCCTCCATCTCCCCCCGGTGTATAACATCCAGCCCCTCCATCTCCCCTCAGTGTATAACATCCGGCCCCTCCATCTCCCCTCAGTGTATAACATCCAGCACCTCCATCTCCCCTCAGTGTATAACATCCAGCACCTCCATCTCCCCTCAGTGTGTAACATCCGGCCCCTCCATCTCCCCCCAGTATGTAACATCCAGCCCCTCCATCACCCCTCACTGTGTAACATCCGGCCCCTCCATCTCCCCTCAGTGTATAACATCCAGCACCTCAATCTCCCCTCAGTGTATAACATCCGGCCCCTCCATCACCCCTCACTGTGTAACATTCGGCCCCTCCATCTCCCCCCAGTGTGTAACATCCGGCCCCTACAACACCCCCCCAGTGTGTAACATCCAGCCCCTCCATCTCCCCTCAGTGTATAGCATCCAGCCCCTCCATCTCCCTTCAGTGTATAATATCCAGCCCCTCCATCACCCCTCAGTGTATAACATCCGGCCCCTCCATCACCCCTCAGTGTATAACATCCGGCCCCTCCATCACCCCTCAGTGTGTAACATCGAGCCCCTCCATCACCCCTCAGTGTATAACATCCAGCCCCTCCATCACCCCTCAGTGTATAACATCCGGCCCCTCCATCACCCCTCAGTGTATAACATCCGGCCCCTCCATCTCTCCTCAGTGTGTAACATCCGGCCCCTCCATCTCCCCTCAGTGTGTAACATCCGGCCCCTCCATCTCCCCTCAGTGTATAACATCCGGTCCCTCCATCTCCCCCCAGTGTGTAACATCCGGCCCCTCCATCTCCCCTCAGTGTGTAACATCCGGCCCCTCCATCTCCCCTCAGTGTATAACATCCGGTCCCTCCATCTCCCCCCAGTGTGTAACATCCGGCCCCTCCATCTCCCCTCAGTGTATAACATCCGGCCCCTCCATCTCCCCTCAGTGTGTAACATCCGGCCCCTACAACACCCCCCCAGTGTGTAACATCCGGCCCACCATCTACACCCTGGTGTCTGACATCCGGCTCCCCCATCTGCACCCTGGTGTCTGACATCCGGCCCCTCCATCTTCCCCGGTGTATAACATCCGGCCTCCCCCCACCCCTGGTGTATGTCCTTCGGCAGTTTACCTTTGCTAACAAAACGACTGGTGGTAAACAGAGGACTGAGGGGGTAATATAATTGTACCCCCGGTGTCTGGGGGGGCCACCTCTGTGATTCCGCAGGACAGAGATTTCTGATTGGTCAGATCTGACGTAACTTATGTAACTGTTTATATTTTATCTCTATAGCTGTAAGCTGGCTCAGTCTAATGGATGGGGTGTCATGGTCAGCCATCGCTCCGGAGAGACAGAAGACACCTTCATTGCTGACCTGGTGGTGGGACTGTGCACAGGACAGGTGAGAAGAAAGGGGAGACAGGAACTGCTTGCACAGGACAGGCGAGGAGGAAGGAGAGACTGGCTGCACCCAGGCGAGGGAACACAGGACAGGAAAGAAGGAGGGCAGGGACTGCTCACAGGATAGGGGAGGAGGAAGGAAAAACAGGGACTGCACACAGGAGAGGCGAGGAGGAAGGGGAGACAGGAACTGCGCGCACAGGACAGGCGAGGAGGAAGGGGAGACAGGAACTGCGCACACAGGACAGGCGAGGAGGAAGGGGAGACAGGAACTGCGCACAGGACAGGCGAGGAGGAAGGGGAGACAGGAACTGCGCACAGGACAGGCGAGGAGGAAGGGGAGACAGGAACTGCGCACAGGACAGGCGAGGAGGAAGGGGAGACAGGAACTGCGCACACAGGACAGGCGAGGAGGAAGGGGAGACAGGAACTGCGCGCACAGGACAAGCAAGGAGGAAGGGGAGACTGGCTGCACCCAGGCGAGGGAACACAGGACAGGCGAGGGAACACAGGACAGGAAAGAAGGAGGGCAGGGACTGCTCACAGGATAGGGGAGGAGGAAGGAAAAACAGGGACTGCACACAGGAGAGGCGAGGAGGAGGACACGGACTGCACCCACGACAAGGACTGTGCAGGACTGGAGGAGGAGGACAGGGATTGTTTACAGGACATGTAAAGAGGACTGGGACTGTATGCAGGACTGGTGATGACGCAGACAGGGACTGTGTACATGGCAGGTGAGGAGGTGGACTGGAACTGTGTGCAGGACAGGGGAGGAATAAGGAAATATAGGGACTGCACACAAGACAGGTGAAGAGGAGCAGAGGTACCACGTACAGGAAAGGTGAGGAGGACAGGGTCTGTGTACACGACTGGTAAGGAGGAAGACCGGGACTGTGTACAGGACTGGTGAGGAGGAAACACTGCACAGGACAAGGGAGGACAGGGACAGAGTACAGGACTGATGATGAGGAGGACAGGGACAGTGTACAGGGCAGGTGAGGAGGTGGAAGACAGGGACAGTGTACAGGGGGCAGGTGAGGAGGTGGAAGACAGGGACAGTGTACAGGGCAGGTGAGGAGGTGGAAGACAGGGACCGTGTACAGGACTGGTGAGGAGGAGGAGGAGTACAGGGACCGTGTACAGGACTGGTAAGGAGGAGGAGTACAGGGACCGTGTACAGGACTGGTAAGGAGGAGGAGGAGTACAGGGACCGTGTACAGGACTGGTAAGGAGGAGGAGGAGTACAGGGACCGTGTACAGGACTGGTAAGGAGGAGGAGGAGTACAGGGACCGTGTACAGGACTGGTAAGGAGGAGGAGGAGTACAGGGACCGTGTACAGGACTGGTAAGGAGGAGGAGGAGTACAGGGACCGTGTACAGGACTGGTGAGGAGGAAGACAGGGACCGTGTACAGGACTGGTAAGGAAGACAGGGACTGTGTACAGGACTGGTGAGGAGGAGGAAGACAGGGACCGTGTACAGGACTGGTGAGGAGGAGGAAGACAGGGACCGTGCACAGGACAAGGGAGGACAGGGACTGTGCACAGCACTGGTGAAGAGAAGGTACACACATGGGCTTTCCACATCACACAAATAAAACCACCAGCACAATAAATAATATTGTGCTCATTGTTTTCCCAGATTAAGACCGGCGCCCCCTGCAGGTCAGAGAGATTGGCGAAATACAACCAGCTGATGAGGTAAGGCCTGTGCCGCGGCCGTGCACCCACGTGTTATTATTTATAGCTGGAGGGTTAGATGTGGGCATAAACATGATCTAGAGAAGGGCAGCGCCCACGGCAGCACTGGGATATGGCCCCCGTGTCGCTGACCACAACCGGTTTATTTCTTCTGCAGAATTGAGGAGGAGCTGGGCGACAAAGCAAAGTTTGCTGGACGTAACTTCAGAAACCCCCGGGCCAAGTGAAGATAGAAGTTCCTGAATCTCCTGCCTGATCGGCCCCCTCCACCAACCACCTACGAATCCTCTAGACAAACTGCAGATCCAACATGGCTTCCGTGAGCCCAACTCGTCACCTGGCGGAAGGGTGTAGATACGCCATGCCTCATCCGCCAGGCCCATTCCTTACACATACAGGACATTTGGTGCCATAAGGGGCTCGATCGTCACAGCCTCCTGCTGCGCCGCCACGTATCGGTGCCAAACAACCACCCGAAATGTTAGTGCCCCATATGACATCACCAGCAGCTACTGATGACATCATACGGTGCGTTGTACACACAAGGGTCGTCATAATGGCACCTCCATGGATCCCAAAGAATAAACCAAAGATATAAAAACAGAAGGAAATGAGTGTTCGGCTTATTTTTTGGAAGACGCGCGCCTCTCTCCCGGCGCGTCTCCCTCCACGCGCCTCTCTCCTCCCCGCTCCTCTCCCTCCCAGCGCGCCTCTGCCTCCCCACTCCTCTCCCTCACCCCCCCCTCGCTCCTCTGCCTCCCCACTCCTCTCCCTCCCCTCGCTCCTCTGCCTCCCCACTCCTCTCCCTCACCCCCCCCTCGCTCCTCTGCCTCCCCTCGCTCCTCTGCCTTCCCGCTCCTCTGCCTCCCCACTCCTCTCCCTCCCCCCACTCCTCTCCCTCCCCCCGCTCCTCTGCCTCCCCACTCCTCACCCTCCCCGTGCGCCTCTGCCTCCCCACGCGCCTCTGCCTCCCCGCTCCTCTCCCTCCTAGCATGCCTATGCCTCCCCGCTCCTCTCCCTCCCCTCACTCTTCTCCCAGCCCCTGCCTCCCCGCTCCTCTCCCTCCCCTCGCGCCTCTGCCTCCCCGCTCCTCTCCATCCCCTCGCGCCTCTGCCTCCCCGCTCCTCTCCATCCCCTCGCGCCTCTGCCTCCCCGCTCCTCTCCGTCCCCTCACTCTTCTCCCAGCCCCTGCCTCCCCGCTCCTCTGCCTCCCCTCGCGCCTCTGCCTCCCCACTCCTCTCCCAGCCCCTGCCTCCCCGCTCCTCTCCCTCCCAGCGCGCCTCTGCCTCCCCACTCCTCCCCCTCCCAGCGCGCCTCTGCCTCCCCACTCCTCTCCCTCCCAGCGCGCCTCTGCCTCCCCGCTCCTCCCCCTCCCAGCGCGCCTCTGCCTCCCCACTCCTCTCCCTCCCAGCGCGCCTCTGCCTCCCCGCTCCTCTCCCTCCCCTCGCGCCTCTGCCTCCCCGCTCCTCTCCCTCCCAGCGCGCCTCTGCCTCCCCACTCCTCTCCCTCCCAGCGCGCCTCTGCCTCCCCACTCCTCTCCCTCCCAGCGCGCCTCTGCCTCCCCACTCCTCTCCCTCACCCCCCCTCGCTCCTCTGCCTCCCCACTCCTCTCCCTCCCCACTCCTCTCCCTCCCCTCGCTCCTCTGCCTCCCCACTCCTCTGCCTCCCCACTCCTCTCCCTCCCCTCGCTCCTCTGCCTCCCCACTCCTCTCCCTCCTCTCGCTCCTCTGCCTCCCCACTCCTCTCCCTCCCCTCGCTCCTCTGCCTCCCCACTCCTCTCCCTCCCCACTCCTCTCCCTCCCCTCGCTCCTCTGCCTCCCCACTCCTCTCCCTCCTCTCCCTCCCCTCGCTCCTCTGCCTCCCCACTCCTCTCCCTCCTCTACCTCCCCACTCCTCTCCCTCCCCTCGCTCCTCTGCCTCCCCACTCCTCTCCCTCCCCTCGCTCCCCTGCCTCCCCACTCCTCTCCCTCCCCCCGCTCCCCTGCCTCCCCACTCCTCTCCCTCCCCCCGCTCCTCTGCCTCCCCACTCCTCTCCCTCCCCCCGCTCCTCTGCCTCCCCACTCCTCTCCCTCCCCCCTCCTCTGCCTCCCCACTCCTCACCCTCCCTGTGCGCCTCTGCCTCCCCACTCCTCTCCCTCCCCGCGCGCCTCTGCCTCCCCGCTCCTCCCCCTCCTCCCCCTCCCAGCGCGCCTCTGCCTCCCCGCTCCTCTCCCTCCCCTCACTCTTCTCCCAGCCCCTGCCTCCCCGCTCCTCTCCCTCCCCTCGCGCCTCTGCCTCCCCGCTCCTCTCCCTCCCCTCACTCTTCTCCCAGCCCCTGCCTCCCCGCTCCTCTCCCTCCCCTCGCGCCTCTGCCTCCCCGCTCCTCTCCCAGCCCCTGCCTCCCCGCTCCTCTCCCTCCCAGCGCACCTCTGCCTCCCCACTCCTCTCCCTCCCAGCGCGCCTCTGCCTCCCCACTCCTCTTCCTCCCAGCGCGCCTCTGCCTCCCCACTCCTCTCCCTCACCCCCCCCTCGCTCCTCTGCCTCCCCACTCCTCTCCCTCCCCTCGCTCCTCTGACTCCCCACTCCTCTCCCTCCCCTCGCTCCTCTGACTCCCCACTCCTCTCCCTCCTCTCCCTCCTCTGCCTCCCCACTCCTCTCCCTCCCCTCGCTCCTCTGCCTCCCCAGTCCTCTCCCTCCCCTCGCTCCTCTGCCTCCCCACTCCTCTCCCTCCCCCCGCTCCTCTGCCTCCCCACTCCTCTCCCTCCCCACTCCTCTCCCTCCCCCCGCTCCTCTGCCTCCCCACGCGCCTCTGCCTCCCCACTCCTCTCCCTCCCCGCGCGCCTCTCCCTCCCAGCGCGCCTCTGCCTCCCCACTCCTCTCCCTCCCAGCGCCTCTGCCTCCCCACTCCTCTCCCACCCCTCGCTCCTCTGCCTCCCCACTCCTCTCCCTCCCCTCGCTCCTCTGCCTCCCCACTCCTCTGCCTCCCCACTCCTCACCCTCCCCGCGCGCCTCTGCCTCCCCACTCCTCTCCCTCCCCTCGCGCCTCTGCCTCCCCGCTCCTCTCCCTCCCCTCGCGCCTCTGCCTCCCCGCTCCTCTCCCTCCCCTCGCGCCTCTGCCTCCCCGCTCCTCTCCCTCCCCTCACTCTTCTCCCAGCCCCTGCCTCCCGCTCCTCTCCCTCCCCTCGCGCCTCTGCCTCCCCGCTCCTCTCCCTCCCCTCGCGCCTCTGCCTCCCCGCTCCTCTCCCTCCCCTCGCGCCTCTGCCTCCCCGCTCCTCTCCCTCCCCTCACTCTTCTCCCAGCCCCTGCCTCCCGCTCCTCTCCCTCCCCTCGCGCCTCTGCCTCCCTGCTCCTCTCCCAGCCCCTGCCTCCCCGCTCCTCTCCCTCCCATCGCGCCTCTGCCTCCCCACTCCTCTCCCAGCCCCTGCCTCCCCGCTCCTCTCCCTCCCATCGCGCCTCTGCCTCCCCACTCCTCTCCCTCCCAGCGCGCCTCTGCCTCCCCACTCCTCTCCCTCACTCCTCTGCCTCCCCACTCCTCTCCTCTCCCTCCCATCGCCTCTGCCTCCCCACTCCTCTCCCTCCCAGCGCGCCTCTGCCTCCCCACTCCTCTCCCTCACCCCCCCCTCGCTCCTCTGCCTCCCCACTCCTCTCCTCTCCCTCCCCTCGCTCCTCTCCCTCCCCTCGCTCCTCTCCCTCCCCACTCCTCTCCCTCCCCACTCCTCTCCCTCCCCTCGCTCCTCTCCCTCCCCACTCCTCTCCCTCCCCACTCCTCTCCCTCCCCTCGCTCCTCTCCCTCCCCTCGCTCCTCTCCCCTCGCTCCTCTCCCCTCGCTCCTCTCCCTCCCCACTCTCCTCTCCCTCCCCACTCTCCTCTCCCTCCCCACTCTCCTCTGCCTCCCCACTCCTCTCCCTCCCCTCCCCTCGCTCCTCTGCCTCCCCGCTCCTCTCCCTCCCCTCGCTCCTCTCCCTCCCCTCGCTCCTCTCCCTCCCCTCCCTCCCCTCGCTCCTCTCCCTCCCCTCGCTCCTCTGCCTCCCCACTCCTCTCCCTCCCAGCGCCTCTGCCTCCCCACTCCTCTCCCACCCCTCGCTCCTCTGCCTCCCCACGCGCCTCTGCCTCCCCACTCCTCTCCTTCCCCGCGCGCCTCTCCCTCCCAGCGCGCCTCTGCCTCTCCACTCCTCTCCCTCCCAGCGCCTCTGCCTCCCCACTCCTCTCCCACCCCTCGCTCCTCTGCCTCCCCACTCCTCTGCCTCCCCACGCGCCTCTGCCTCCCCGCGCGCCTCTCCCTCCCAGCGCGCCTCTGCCTCCCCACTCCTCTCCCTCCCAGCGCCTCTGCCTCCCCGCTCCTCTCCCTCCCAGCGCCTCTGCCTCCCCACTCCTCTCCCTCCCAGCGCCTCTGCCTCCCCACTCCTCTCCCACCCCTCGCTCCTCTGCCTCCCCACTCCTCTGCCTCCCCTCACGCCTCTGCCTCCCCACTCCTCTCCCTCCCAGCGCGCCTCAGCCTCCCCACTCCTCTCCCACCCCTCGCTCCTCTGCCTCCCCACTCCTCTCCCTCCCCGCGCAAAGTCATCTCAGATGAGCGCACTACAGGACAGATGTTTCCAGGGTCCTAGTGATGGAGGGCGGCTTGCAGCGCCCGGTTATTATTACTCTCCTCAACCTCCAGCACCAAGAAGTGAAGTGGTGAACGACGTACTCATGGGACGAATACATCACTGACCAAAAATAATGGAAACACAGTTTTCACATCTTCCTATCTTCACCTGAAGTGTGAGCGTCACGGCACTGACCACGGGTCCACCATTGATGTCCCAGTATAAGCACGGGGCGTCAGACATCTACACAGACCATCAGAAGGCGCCCATTGAGCTGACGTCACCATGCTCAGGTGCCACCATGGTGCAAAGCTCACCCCATACCTGGCCAATATAGGCGGATCCTGCCCGCGTGTCACTGCCATTAACAGCCGCAGGTGGCGCCGAGCTCTGTCCACGACTGTTACATCAAACTGACAGCGCCATTAACAGGGCCCTGGCATTTAATGCACCCATCGGCACCCCCACGAAGCAATCGAGAGGCACCCGTGGGTTGCTATGACAGCCGGAGGTCTGTTGAAGACCTCCATGCTCGTCATTACGGAGTTCCCTTGAAACGTGGCCAGTCGCCAAAGGTGACCGTGATTTTTACTATATGACGCAATACCGTGGTCTAATCCCAAGTTCTAGTCCCCTAAGGGGACTAATAAAGAGTTTTTAAAAGTGTGGGCTTTTTTTAAAACATGAACAGAATAAAAACAAAAAGTTCCACTCACCTCCTTAACCTCCATTAAAAATAAATGCAATAAAAAAAATAAAATAATAAAAAAGTCTGATCAAAATATAAAAACAAATACGCATTATGTTTGTGAAAAATGCGACTTGTTCCGTAAAAGGACAAAACCCCAAGTGTCAGGAAAACAAAGACGTTACGGCTCTTGGAAAAAGGTGAGGAGAAAAAACAGAAGTTGGCCACGTGGGAAGGGGTTAACATCAGTGATGGCGGCCAGAGCTGGGGGTGCCGGGATTTTTGCACGTGACTCCAGACGATGTGATCATGTCGTTTCCATCATGTGTAGATCAGTGATCTCTATCGTCCACCATTGGTGCTTGTAATGTCAACGTGGATGAGAGAAGAGCCGGCGAGCGGGATTCTCTGCAGTAAGAGCAGAGGGCAGCCCGGTCCTGACTAAGCCGCCCACTATAGCAATGAGGGAGGGGGGGGGGGGGGGGGGCACTTTTTTGTATACATTATGATGTGACAGAATTCTTTCCTTCTACGAGGAGGGTGCTGCGGAGATACAGTCATGGCAGAAAGTGTTGGCACCCTGGCAATTGTGTCAGAAAATGAATCATTTCTCCCGGAAAATTATTGCATTTAAACGTGTGTATAACAAAGCGTGTGCAACCACAGAAAAAACAGGCAAATTGGACAAAACTTCACACAAAACCCCAAAGTTGTTGTCCCCTCCTTAATATTTGGCTGTGCCCTGAGGAATAATTACCTGCAGTCAGTCACTTCCTATAACAGTCAGCTTCTTACTCCTCAGCCGGGGTCTTGGACTCTTCTTGCTCCTCAGCCGGGGTCTTGGACTCTTCTTACTCCTCAGCCGGGGTCTTGGACTCTTCTTGCTCCTCAGCCGGGGTCTTGGACTCTTCTTGCTCCTCAGCCTTGGTCTTGGACTCTTCTTGCTCCTCAGCCGGGATCTTGGACTCTTCTTGCTCCTCAGCCGGGATCTTGGACTCCTCTTGCTCCTCAGCCGGGATCTTGGACTCTTCTTGCTCCTCAGCCGGGGTCTTGGACTCTTCTTGCTCCTCAGCCGGGGTCTTGGACTCTTCTTGCTCCTCAGCCGGGGTCTTGGACTCTTCTTGCTCCTCAGCCGGGATCTTGGACTCTTCTTGCTCCTCAGCCGGGATCTTGGACTCTTCTTGCTCCTCAGCCGGGATCTTGGACTCTTCTTGCTCCTCAGCCGGGATCTTGGACTCTTCTTGCTCCTCAGCTGGGATCTTGGACTCTTCTTGCTCCTCAGCTGGGATCTTGGACTCTTCTTGCTCCTCAGCTGGGATCTTGGACTCTTCTTACAATTTGCTCCAGGTCTCATATGTGACGGCGTATTCTCCCAACGGCAATTGTAAGATCTCTCCACCGGTGATCAATGGGATTTAGAGCTGGTCTCATTGCTGCCACTTCAGATCTCTCCAGCGCTTTGTTTCCATCCATTTCTGGGGCTTCTTTATGTATGTTTGGAGTCAGTGTCCTGAGGGAAGACCCATGACTTAGGACGCAAACCCAGCTTTCTGACACTGGGCTCTACATGGACACCCAAAATCCTTTGGTAATCTTCAGATTTCATAATACCTCACACACAGTTTCAGCGGCAACAAAACAACCCCAAAACATCTGTGACCCTCCACCATATTTGACTGTAGGTATTGTGTTCTTTTCTTTGTAGGCCTCATTCCGTTTTCGGTAAACAGAAGATTGATGTGCTTTACCAAATTGCTCTATCTTGGTCTCATCTGTCCACAAGACTTTTGGCTCACTCGTGTACATTTTGGCTTACTGCAGTCTAGGTTTTTATGTCTCTGTGTCAGCAGTGGGGTCCTCCCGGGTCTCTGCCATAGCGCTTAATTTCATTCACATGTGGCTGGATAGTTCCTGCTGACACTGATACAAGGTGCCCTGCAGGCACAGGGTGCATTTCTTTGGAACTTGATTGGGGCTTATCCATCATCCGGACTATCCTGCGTTACAACCCTCCATCATTTTTTCTCTGCCGTCCACGTCCAGGGAGATTAGCTACAGTGCCATGGGTTGTAAACTTGATTATGTTGCGCACTGTGGACAGAGGAACATCGAGATCTCTGGACATGGACTTGTAACCTTGAGATTGTTGATATTGTTCAGCAATTTTGGTTCTCCAGTCCTCAGACAATTCTCTTCTCCTCTCTCTCTGTTCTCCATGCTTAGTGTGGCACAAAGACACATAATGCAAAGATTGCAACTTCTCCCCTCTATCTGATTTCAGGTGGGATTTTCATATTGCCCACACCTGTTACTTGCCACAGGTGAGTGTGAACGAGCATCACATGCTGGAAACAAAGATGTTTACTCACAATTCTGTCTGAAATTATGAACAATTTGCCTTTTTTTTGTGTTGTTTCATTACACACAAAAGAAATAATCATGTGTATAACAAAACATGTTTAAGCGCAATAAGTTTCTGGGAGAAATACTTCATTTTCTGGAACAAACCAAATATTAAAGTGTTCGAGGGCGGCCATGTTACAGCAGTAAGAAGCGGTGACTCCGGGTCAGATACGGAGACAAAGTCGTCTGTACACGAAGGATAATTTATAGATAAATCGTGTGATGGGCGTCACAAATGGCGGCCGAGCCAGGAAGTCACCACGCGTCACTGCCGCCATCTTTTATACTCTTTTACTTTAAAAAACTCTGAAGAATAACAGCATGACAAGGGTTAAAATGAGTCCAGAACACAAATAAAACCAGATTAAATAAGACGCTCGGGCACCGGAGAAGTCGCGCGTCCAACAGTCTGCGGCAGAACCGCGGCGTAAAAAATGAAGAATTCCCAAACACAGGAGACGCGGCGCTCAGGATTTCCCGGGCGCGGAGTCGCCGTCCTCCTGCTTTGATCGTTTCTTGGCTCGGATCTCGTTCATGGCCTCCTCGATGGATCGCGTGTCCCGCTTATTAGCGACTGGAACTGAGGAGAAAGGGGGAGACGTCAAGACCAAAGTCCCCACCAACCCCCGGTCCCAGATGCCATGCTTCCCTTACCGCAGCCGTACGCCTTGTTGGCCTGCAGGGTGTGCGCGGCGTCCTTGGCGGCCATCTTCCCGATCAGGTGACTGTACTTGTCTTTGTAGTCGCTATTCGGGTTGACACTTGATGGAGTCTTCATGGCGTCTTTCTCGGCCTCTCGTTGCGCCAACTCCTGAGAACACAGAAATAAATAATAATAATAATAATAATAATATTATACACACACGGCAGAAGCAGACGGGTCACCATAGTAACCAATGAAATGAAAGCAGCATTCTGATTGGCCTCCATGAGTCACATGGCCACAAGGCTCAACTTGCTCACAGCCCACAGTGCCCTCTGCTGGTGGCTGCAGGAAGCTTACCTTCATCTTCCTCTTCTCCTCAGCCTTCACAGGGTCCCACTCCTCCCCGCGGCGGTACGACTCCAGCTCCTCATCACACGGGGCGAACTCCTAAATATGGGGCACAGTGAGGTACACAGCCAATGAGAGGGACCCCCGAAACCCAACTCACCCCCATCACCCCGCAACCCCCCCCTCCACTAAGGAGCCCTGCCCCCCACACCCACCTTCTTAAATATCATGACGTATCTGCTCTCCTCGTCCTCCCCGAAGGAGAAGGAGGTCAGGCCGGCCACCTCCACCACGTCGTGTCTGTGTGAGAGGAGACGGCGGTCACCACACCGGCAAGTACAGAGCCGAGAAACGGGCGACGTTACTCACAGAATGCTGCGCTCCATCTTACTCATCGGCTGGAACTTCTTCTTCGTCTGAGAACTGTCCTGAATGAAGTCCGACACCGCCATCTCCATCTACAGGACAAGAGACACCCATCATGGGGCGGGGCCAACATACCAAACTATCCGCATCACCCTGCAGGGGGGGGCGGAGCCACAGCTCCCCTCTCTCTGCATCACCCTGCAGGGGGGGAGGGGCGGAGCCACAGCTCCCCTCTATCTGCATCACCCTGCGGGGGGGGGGGGGGGGGGGGGGGGGGGGGGGGGGGCGGAGCCACAGCTCCCCTCTATCCGCATCACCCTGCAGGGGGGGGAGGGGGGCGGAGCCACAGCTCCCCTCTATCCGCATCACCCTGCAGGGGGGGGTGGGGCGGAGCCACAGCTCCCCTCTATCCGCATCACCCTGGGGGGGGAGCCACAGCTCCCCTCTCTCTGCATCACCCTGCAGGGGGGGGGGGGGAAGGGGCGGAGCCACAGCTCCCCTCTATCTGCATCACCCTGCAGGGGGGGGGGGGGGGGGGGGCGCGGAGCCACAGCTCCCCTCTATCCGCATCACCCTGCAGGGGGGGAGGGGGGCGGAGCCACAGCTCCCCTCTATCCGCATCACCCTGCAGGGGGGGAGGGGGGCGGAGCCACAGCTCCCCTCTATCCGCATCACCCTGCAGGGGGGGAGGGGGGCGGAGCCACAGCTCCCCTCTATCCGCATCACCCTGCAGGGGGGGAGGGGCGGAGCCACAGCTCCCCTCTATCCGCATCACCCTGCAGGGGGGGAGGGGCGGAGCCACAGCTCCCCTCTATCTGCATCACCCTGCAGGGGGGGAGGGGGGCGGAGCCACAGCTCCCCTCTATCCGCATCACCCTGCGGGGGGGAGGGGGGCGGAGCCACAGCTCCCCTCTATCCGCATCACCCTGCAGGGGGGGAGGGGCGGAGCCACAGCTCCCCTCTATCCGCATCACCCTGCAGGGGGGGAGGGGCGGAGCCACAGCTCCCCTCTATCCGCATCACCCTGCAGGGGGGGAGGGGCGGAGCCACAGCTCCCCTCTATCTGCATCACCCTGCGGGGGGGGGGGGGGGGGGCGGAGCCACAGCTCCCCTCTATCCGCATCACCCTGCAGGGGGGGAGGGGGGCGGAGCCACAGCTCCCCTCTATCCGCATCACCCTGCAGGGGGGTGGGGCGGAGCCACAGCTCCCCTCTATCCGCATCACCCTGGGGGGGGAGCCACAGCTCCCCTCTCTCTGCATCACCCTGCAGGGGGGGGGGGGGGAAGGGGCGGAGCCACAGCTCCCCTCTATCTGCATCACCCTGCAGGGGGGGGGGGGGCGCGGAGCCACAGCTCCCCTCTATCCGCATCACCCTGCAGGGGGGGAGGGGGGCGGAGCCACAGCTCCCCTCTATCCGCATCACCCTGCAGGGGGGGAGGGGGGCGGAGCCACAGCTCCCCTCTATCCGCATCACCCTGCAGGGGGGGAGGGGCGGAGCCACAGCTCCCCTCTATCCGCATCACCCTGCAGGGGGGGAGGGGCGGAGCCACAGCTCCCCTCTATCCGCATCACCCTGCAGGGGGGGGGGGGAGGGGGGCGGAGCCACAGCTCCCCTCTATCCGCATCACCCTGCAGGGGGGGGAGGGGCGGAGCCACAGCTCCCCTCTATCTGCATCACCCTGGGGGGGGGGGGGGGGGGAGCCACAGCTCCCCTCTCTCCGCATCACCCTGCAGGGGGGGGGGGAAGGGGCGGAGCCACAGCTCCCCTCTATCCGCATCACCCTGCAGGGGGGGAGGGGCGGAGCCACAGCTCCCCTCTCTCTGCATCACCCTGCAGGGGGGGAGGGGCGGAGCCACAGCTCCCCTCTCTCTGCATCACCCTGCAGGGGGCGGGGCCTCTTCTCGCACCTTTTTTCTGAATTCCACTTTCTGCCTCTTCTCGTGCTCCTGCATCTTCTTCAGTCGGGCCGCTTGCTCTATATAAAATAAAGAAATAAATATTCACTTCCATGTCTCACATCGGTAAAGTCGGCTCAGCCGGATATCATTACAAACGGCGCCAGAGAGTGTCGCCGGACCGGACACTCCGACCACTGCAGATGCCCAGCCGCGGCCCGCCAGGAGGGGGTCGCCAACTTTATTTTTTGCATTAATTATTATTATTTTTAATAATAAATGAAGAGTCCTGTGTAACATTTATTCTTTATTTCTGCAGCCTCAGGGGGGGCGACACTTACACACCACAAATACAGGAGACCCTGAACATGGGAGACTGTGGGGCAAACTGTGACTGGTGTCCGCCCACATACAGAGGGGGAGGAGCCAGCAGCCACATGTCAGCAGGCCCCACCCACATTTACTGCAGGTGTCCGGCAGGCTACAGGCATACCAGCTTTACATAGCGAGCTTCAGCCCATTACACTTTGGACGTATGAGGACATCTCTGCGGGCTCTAGTGCCGAGCCCGCATGTTACCAGCACATGACAGCCGACATCTCCCCTAACAGCTTTGATTTTCCCCTCCCCCCACTTTCCAGTATATGATATGGTAAATCCAATGGTGTCCTTCAAATGTACAACTCGTCCCGCAAAAAAAAACACAAGCCCTCACACGGCCAAACTGACCGAAAAATAAAAAATGTTATGGCTCTGGGAAAAGGAGCAAAAAAATGAAAGCACAAAATCCAAGGTTATAAAGGGGTTAAAAGTGGACAAACATTTAATATTTGATCCCAATAATTCAACTTTTTTTCTTATTATAATATTAATACTTTACATTTCTTAAATTGTTGAAAAAAAAAAAAATAGATGACACTTTCCCTTTAAATAACACTGAGCTAAAACTAGAAGATCCTTCCAAGAGGCGGGACAAGGAATAGAACAGACATTACTATTAGCAAATCAGAGAAAAGGCCACGACCTCAAATAACCAATCACAAAGCAGCTGCGCCACAGTCTACACACGGAGCAGCCAATCATCTGCTACAAGGAAGAAGCTCAGCCAGTGGCAAACCTCAGCGCCTGCGCACAACAGCTGCAGCAGACCCGCCCAGACACGGACGCAACCAACCAGGACACAGCTGGGACGTGATGTCTCCGCTGATTGGTCGCTCATTTTATAACTGACACACGGATTGACCAATCAGAGGCCAGACATACGCCGGTTTGATTTATCGGTGCTAAAATGAAGTACCGGGAGTCCAGGAGGCGCCTGATAGCCCGGACCGGGAGCAGCTCACTGTGCGAGCGGGAATAGAGGAGCGGCCTCACCTCTGGCCTTCCGCCGGCTCTCCTGGTCCCCGACCTGCGGCGGCCGCTCCATGGAGCTGAGAATAGAACCGAGCAGATCCGCCATCTTGGATCCTGTGGGCGGACACGCGCCTGGACATAAAAGTGCGCGCGTCTTTAAAGGGGCGACTGCACATTGCCCCCCCTCCCCCCCCCGAGCATTAAAGGGGCAACGCAGCCCTGTGAGGGAAAAACGGCTGTAATGAGCTCCGTGTAATGTAACAGAGGGATATAACGCTCCGTGTAATGTAACAGGAGGATATAACGCTCCGTGTAATGTAACAGAGGGATATAACGCTCCGTGTAATGTAACAGAGGGATATAACGCTCCGTGTAATGTAACAGAGGGATATAACGCTCCGTGTAATGTAACAGAGGGATATAACGCTCCGTGTAATGTAACAGAGGGATATAACGCTCCGTGTAATGTAACAGGAGGATATAACGCTCCGTGTAATGTAACAGAGGGATATAACGCTCCGTGTAATGTAACAGGAGGATATAACGCTCCGTGTAATGTAACAGGAGGATATAACGCTCCGTGTAATGTAACAGGAGGATATAACGCTCCGTGTAATGTAACAGAGGGATATAACGCTCCGTGTAATGTAACAGGAGGATATAACGCTCCTTGTAATGTAACAGGAGGATATAACGCTCCGTGTAATGTAACAGGAGGATATAACGCTCCGTGTAATGTAACAGAGGGATATAACGCTCCGTGTAATGTAACAGGAGGATATAACGCTCCGTGTAATGTAACAGGAGGATATAACGCTCCGTGTAATGTAACAGAGGGATATAACGCTCCGTGTAATGTAACAGAGGGATATAACGCTCCGTGTAATGTAACAGGAGGATATAACGCTCCGTGTAATGTAACGGGGATATAACGCTCCGTGTAATGTAACAGAGAGATATAACGCTCCGTGTAATGTAACAGGAGGATATAACGCTCCGTGTAATGTAACAGGAGGATATAACGCTCCGTGTAATGTAACAGAGGGATATAACGCTCCGTGTAATGTAACAGGAGGATATAACGCTCCGTGTAATGTAACAGGAGGATATAACGCTCCGTGTAATGTAACGGGGATACAACGCTCCGTGTAATGTAACAGGAGGATATAACGCTCCGTGTAATGTAACAGGAGGATATAACGCTCCGTGTAATGTAACAGGAGGATATAACGCTCCGTGTAATGTAACAGGAGGATATAACGCTCCGTGTAATGTAACAGGAGGATATAACGCTCCGTGTAATGTAACGGGGATATAACGCTCCGTGTAATGTAACAGGAGGATATAACGCTCCGTGTAATGTAACAGGAGGATATAACGCTCCGTGTAATGTAACAAAGGGATATAACGCTCCGTGTAATGTAACAGGAGGATATAACGCTCCTTGTAATGTAACAGAGGGATATAACGCTCCGTGTAATGTAACAGAGGGATATAACGCTCCGTGTAATGTAACAGAGGGATATAACGCTCCGTGTAATGTAACAGAGGGATATAACGCTCCGTGTAATGTAACAGGAGGATATAACGCTCCGTGTAATGTAACAGAGGGATATAACGCTCCGTGTAATGTAACAGGAGGATATAACGCTCCGTGTAATGTAACAGAGGGATATAACGCTCCGTGTAATGTAACAGGAGGATATAACGCTCCGTGTAATGTAACAGAGGGATATAACGCTCCGTGTAATGTAACAGAGGGATATAACGCTCCGTGTAATGTAACAGGAGGATATAACGCTCCGTGTAATGTAACAGAGGGATATAACGCTCCGTGTAATGTAACAGGAGGATATAACGCTCCGTGTAATGTAACAGAGGGATATAACGCTCCGTGTAATGTAACAGGAGGATATAACGCTCCGTGTAATGTAACAGAGGGATATAACGCTCCGTGAAATGTAACAGGGATATAACGCTCCGTGTAATGTAACAGGAGGATATAACGCTCCGTGTAATGTAACAGGAGGATATAACGCTCCGTGTAATGTAACAGGAGGATATAACGCTCCGTGTAATGTAACAGGAGGATATAACGCTCCGTGTAATGTAACAGGAGGATATAACGCTCCGTGTAATGTAACAGGGGGATATAACGCTCCGTGTAATGTAACAGGAGGATATAACGCTCCGTGTAATGTAACAGGAGGATATAACGCTCCGTGTAATGTAACAGAGGGATATAACGCTCCGTGTAATGTAACAGAGGGATATAACGCTCCGTGTAATGTAACAGGGGGATATAACGCTCCGTGTAATGTAACAGAGGGATATAACGCTCCGTGTAATGTAACAGGGGGATATAACGCTCCGTGTAATGTAACAGGAGGATATAACGCTCCGTGTAATGTAACAGGGGGATATAACGCTCCGTGTAATGTAACAGAGGGATATAACGCTCCGTGTAATGTAACAGGGGGATATAACGCTCCGTGTAATGTAACAGGAGGATATAACGCTCCGTGTAATGTAACAGGAGGATATAACGCTCCGTGTAATGTAACAGAGGGATATAACGCTCCGTGTAATGTAACAGGAGGATATAACGCTCCGTGTAATGTAACAGAGGGATATAACGCTCCGTGTAATGTAACAGGAGGATATAACGCTCCGTGTAATGTAACAGGGGGATATAACGCTCCGTGTAATGTAACAGGAGGATATAACGCTCCTTGTAATGTAACAGGAGGATATAACGCTCCGTGTAATGTAACAGAGGGATATAACGCTCCGTGTAATGTAACAGGGGGATATAACGCTCCGTGTAATGTAACAGGAGGATATAACGCTCCGTGTAATGTAACAGGAGGATATAACGCTCCGTGTAATGTAACAGGAGGATATAACGCTCCGTGTAATGTAACAGGAGGATATAACGCTCCGTGTAATGTAACAGGAGGATATAACGCTCCGTGTAATGTAACAGGGGGATATAACGCTCCGTGTAATGTAACAGGAGGATATAACGCTCCGTGTAATGTAACGGGGATATAACGCTCCGTGTAATGTAACAGGAGGATATAACGCTCCGTGTAATGTAACAGGAGGATATAACGCTCCGTGTAATGTAACAGGAGGATATAACGCTCCGTGTAATGTAACAGGAGGATATAACGCTCCGTGTAATGTAACAGGAGGATATAACGCTCCGTGTAATGTAACAGGAGGATATAACGCTCCGTGTAATGTAACAGGAGGATATAACGCTCCGTGTAATGTAACAGGGGGATATAACGCTCCGTGTAATGTAACAGGAGGATATAACGCTCCGTGTAATGTAACAGGAGGATATAACGCTCCGTGTAATGTAACAGGAGGATATAACGCTCCGTGTAATGTAACAGGAGGATATAACGCTCCGTGTAATGTAACAGGGGGATATAACGCTCCGTGTAATGTAACAGGAGGATATAACGCTCCGTGTAATGTAACAGGAGGATATAACGCTCCGTGTAATGTAACAGGAGGATATAACGCTCCGTGTAATATAATCTAAATTTTGTTGGAAAAATGAGAAATCGCCGGTCATCTTTTAACCCTTATAGCTCCCTAATAAAAAAAATGTTGGTTCCAAAATTGTGCTGATGTAAAGTAGACATGTGGGAAATGTTATTTATTAACTATTTGTGTGACAGATCGCTCTGATTTAAGGGCATAAAAATTCAAATTTTGAAAATTGCAAAATTTTCGCCAAATTTCCATTTTTTTCACAAATAAACGCAAGTGATATCGAAGAAATTTTACCACAATCATGAAGTACAATATGTCACGAAAAAACAGTCTCAGAATCAGGGGGATCCGATGAAGCTCCAGAGTAATTAACTCATAAAGTGACAGTGGTCAGAATTGTAAACATTGGCCCCGTCATTAACGTGCAGACCACCCTCGGGGGTAAAGGGGTGAAGGCTCAGGTGAAGGCTCATGGAATATTCTTCATTGTTTCAGCTAAAGTAACTGCTTAAGGGGGAGGGTGTCATGACTTGTGACCTGTGGGAGGGGGCTGACCCCAGGGAGGAAAGAGGACAAATGTTTTAGTGAGAATTGTGTGGAAGGACATCGAAGGAATAGGAGGGAGACTGTGGTTCTGGACCATGAACGGATCGACGGGATGTGGAGATCAGTACCGACGGCTGGATAAGCGTGCTGCAGTTGTGGATATGTCGTTTGGATTTACACTTTCCTGAAGGACGGCTGCTCCTGGATACCTGTGCTTCCATCGTTTTATCTGTCATCTGGAGGATCGTGGACTGTGGCTACAGACTATACTGGCTGGAGATGCGAAATCTGTGGGCCAACCAATAGTTGTGAGACAGTGAATACGGCCTGATACAAAGCCAGTGGAACTACTGATCCCAGGTTGGGAACTTAAGGACTGAGAGAACAGTATTTTCGCCATTTACCTGGAATTGCTTTATTACCATGGCTGTGATCAATAAAATATTGTTGCATCGTTAACCTGCCTAGGAGATTACTTACAACCCACAACCTCAGATCTTTACACTTTATATATTAGTGTTATCAGTCATTGTACAGGATGGGGAGGAGGTGAGCTGTGACATCACCTATTGTGAATGGTGGATCCTGTGTTATCTACTGTATATAAAGGAGTTATCATTGTACAGGAGGGGGAGGAGGTGAGCTGTGACATCACCTATTGCGAATGGTGGATTCTGTGTTATTTACTGTATATAGAGGAGTTATCAGTCATTGTACAGGAGGGGGAGGAAGTGAGCTGTGACATCACCTTTTGTGTATGGTGGATCCCATTTAACCCTCCATGTACTGAGGTATTTCCTTTTATTGTAATCCTGTTTGCGATGGGATTACCGACGCTCATTGTTGCTTTCTGCCATCACTGACTCGGTTGTTTTCTGCCAATTCATCATTTACGGTTTTTTAAAACGACGTCTGTAAATTTTCCCACTGTCTTTTATTTTTTTTTCTTTTTGTTCATCAGAAATTATTGCACATTTTAAAGGATCGTGCGACTTTTTACTTTAAAGTGGCACAAAAAAAAATGTCATCAATCGGCATTCGCCATTTTACAGAACTTGTCACTAAAATTGGCAAAACACACCGGGCCCTCAGACGGAGATCCACCGAATTCATCTCTTCAGTCTCGGGGGGGACACGGGGGCAGGTTTGAGTTTCATCAGATAAAGTGGTCCTCCTTATGGGGTTTCTTCTTGCCAAGTGTCCTTCCCAGGTTCCACAAGGTGAAAGGGGACGAGACGTCCTTTTTTAGGGTCACGAGGCCCCCATAGCGTAGGGTCACGGGGCCCCCATAGCGTAGGGTCACAGGGCCCCTACAGTTTCATCTCAGTCTGTCCTACCATTGTGAGCAGCAGACGGGGGGAGATGGAGGAGCAGCAGACGGGGGGAGATGGAGGAGCAGCAGACGGGGGGAGATGGAGGAGCAGCAGACGGGGGGAGATGGAGAAGCAGCAGACGGGGGGAGATGGAGAAGCAGCAGACGGGGGGAGATGGAGAAGCAGCAGACGGGGGGAGATGGAGAAGCAGCAGACGGGGGGAGATGGAGAAGCAGCAGACGGGGGGAGATGGAGGAGCAGCAGACGGGGGGAGATGGAGGAGCAGCAGACGGGGGGAGATGGAGGAGCAGCAGACGGGGGGAGATGGAGAAGCAGCAGACGGGGGGAGATGGAGAAGCAGCAGACGGGGGGAGATGGAGAAGCAGCAGACGGGGGGAGATGGAGAAGCAGCAGACGGGGGGAGATGGAGAAGCAGCAGACGGGGGGAGATGGAGAAGCAGCAGACGGGGGGAGATGGAGAAGCAGCAGACGGGGGGAGATGGAGGAGCAGCAGACGGGGGAGATGGAGAAGCAGCAGACGGGGGGAGATGGAGAAGCAGCAGACGGGGGGAGATGGAGAAGCAGCAGACGGGGGAGATGGAGAAGCAGCAGACGGGGGGAGATGGAGGAGCAGCAGACGGGGGGAGATGGAGGAGCAGCAGACGGGGGGAGATGGAGAAGCAGCAGACGGGGGAGATGGAGAAGCAGCAGACGGGGGGAGATGGAGAAGCAGCAGACGGGGGGAGATGGAGAAGCAGCAGACGGGGGGAGATGGAGAAGCAGCAGACGGGGGGAGATGGAGAAGCAGCAGACGGGGGGAGATGGAGAAGCAGCAGACGGGGGGAGATGGAGAAGCAGCAGACGGGGGGAGATGGAGAAGCAGCAGACGGGGGGAGATGGAGAAGCAGCAGACGGGGGGAGATGGAGAAGCAGCAGACGGGGGGAGATGGAGGAGCAGCAGACGGGGGGAGATGGAGAAGCAGCAGACGGGGGGAGATGGAGAAGCAGCAGACGGGGGGGAGATGGAGAAGCAGCAGACGGGGGGAGATGGAGAAGCAGCAGACGGGGGGAGATGGAGGAGCAGCAGACGGGGGGAGATGGAGAAGCAGCAGACGGGGGGAGATGGAGAAGCAGCAGACGGGGGGAGATGGAGAAGCAGCAGACGGGGGGAGATGGAGAAGCAGCAGACGGGGGGAGATGGAGAAGCAGCAGACGGGGGGAGATGGAGAAGCAGCAGACGGGGGGAGATGGAGAAGCAGCAGACGGGGGGAGATGGAGAAGCAGCAGACGGGGGGAGATGGAGAAGCAGCAGACGGGGGGAGATGGAGAAGCAGCAGACGGGGGGAGATGGAGAAGCAGCAGACGGGGGGAGATGGAGAAGCAGCAGACGGGGGGAGATGGAGAAGCAGCAGACGGGGGGAGATGGAGAAGCAGCAGACGGGGGGAGATGGAGAAGCAGCAGACGGGGGGAGATGGAGAAGCAGCAGACGGGGGGAGATGGAGGAGCAGCAGACGGGGGGAGATGGAGGAGCAGCAGACTGGGGGAGATGGAGGAGCAGCAGACTGGGGGAGATGGAGGAGCAGCAGACGGGGGAGATGGAGGAGCAGCAGCAGCAGACTGGGGGAGATGGAGGAGCAGCGCCCAGGAGAGGCAGCGACCTGCACGCCACAGGCCGTGTGCAGACTCCTCCCACTGCAGGGAGAGCAGAGATGATTGGATGATACTAGCATGACATCATCCACAGGACACAGTGCATTCTGGGATATCTCTTCTAGGCGACAGAATAACCACAGGAGCTTTCATTCCGGCCAATTCAGCATTTTAATGTAAATTGTTACAAAGTCATGCAAAAAAATAAATAAAAAGAAGCAAGAAAATAAAAAAAACAATAAAAAATACTCAGAACAAAGCCGGAAATTCTGGAGGAAAAAAACACTGATCAGTTCTTGCATTTTCAAAAGGTTTGCATGTGAAGCAGGCAATAAATTCTAGAATATCAGAAAATTTCTATATTACAATATTTACATTTAGTTTCCATGCAAAATCCCCCCCTCCCTCCCTGCGGTTCGCTCCGAAAAATAGCTTTTTTTTTTTTTACTTAATTTTCTTTTTTTAAATAGAATTTCTCCTGTTCACAATCTGTAGTGTTAAATATTTTAAGGTGTTTTTTTTTTCAGTTTCATTTATTTTATTTTTTTTTATATATATATATATTTTTTTGCCGTCCTCCGCTGTGGAGGATGGGAGTCACATGATTGGGAAAGTGGGGTCAATAACGGACACAAAAGAGGGTAACGGGGACCGATCTCCTGGAGGAAACTCCGCGCACCTAGAAACGAGGCGAGGAGGAAAGCCACATTTCTTCAGGTATTAAGACAGTGGATTTTCCATCAATCTTTCACATTTCATGTAACTGGCGGTGTGTCGGGAAGGATTCTCTATGTCACAGCATTGCCATCTAATGCTTCCCGGAGATTTTTGTGCATTTGCTGCGGAGGAATTCGAGGGTCTCTATGTAATCAGAATGTAAAGTTTGTGGAAATAAAAATACAAAAGGTTTTTTTTTTCCTGTTGTTCTTGAATACAGAAGATTCTGACTGATAAAGGAGACAAACGATGAAAACTAATGGGCAAAAGCCCGTAAGAGAGGGATCGGGAGACTGAGACCCCGCGGCCGCGCCATCGGAGGACACTGCCGCTTCTCATCGTCCTTTATCCGGTAAGAATCTTTATATATTTTAATAATTGTGATCTGGAAAAAAAAAAAAGCCCGAAATCTAAAGTTGGATGACGTGGGGTCTGACGTGGGGGTCTGACGTGGGGTCTGACGTGGGGGTCTGACGTGGGGGTCTGACGTGGGGGTCTGACGTGGGGGTCTGACGTGGGGGTCTGACGTGGGGGTCTGACGTGCGGTCTGACGTGCGGTCTGGCGTGGGGTCTGGCGTGGGGGTCTGACGTGGGGTCTGGCGTGGGGTCTGGCGTGGGGGTCTGACGTGCGGTCTGGCGTGGGGTCTGACGTGGGGTCTGATGTGGGGTCTGGCGTGCGGTCTGGCGTGCGGTCTGGCGTACGGTCTGGCGTGGGGGTCTGACGTGGGGGTCTGACGTGCGGTCTGGCGTGGGGCCGTTACTGCAGATGCTGCTGCACTCATTAGTCGGCTGACGACAGCGAGACCCCGACGCGGCCCCCACATTCAGCAGAGGCACCGTCTTAGTAAGTGAGCCGGACCCCCGGACATGTCTCGCCCCCCCCAATCTGTACAGCACTGATGCGCTAAATGCCCGTTCCGGCAGCGTCCGCCCCATCAGCAGCGAGAGGACAAAGTAAAATAGTGCAATAGACTCTCCAAGAGGAAAGTGCCGACATCGGGCAGCGGACGTCTGCGGAGACCCCGGATTTGTGCATCGTCTTGCAGAGCGCCCCCCGTAGGACATAGTGATGTCAGAGACGCCAAAACCCAAAAATACAAGGACTGAAAAAGCTTTACAAAAACATGACAAAAATACCATGAAAAATCGTCTGCAATAACCGTAAAAAAAAGAGAAAAACATAAGAATCATAGAATATCCGAGTATCAAAGTGCATGAAATGACGCCAGTGAAATAAATAATCCAGCTGCCTGAGGCCACAATGTACAGATATATATATGTATATACACACAGCCCTATATATATATGTATAGATTTATATGCGGATATATACACACCAATACGTACAGCCACATGCACCGGTGAGCGGCCCCCGAGCACTCACAAATACATGTATATACACACACGGGGCCGCAGGAACGTGCAGGTATACAGACACATATGTGCTACAGGCACCTGCACACATGGCGGCTGCACACAGGGGGCGCTGCACCCAGCAGCTCATAAGAGGTATGAGTGATACCACCCGTCGTCCCGGCTCGCAGGCGTAGGCAGCGCACAGTATGGCACAGGCCAGCCCGCTCCGGCGCTGCCTCCCAGGGTCCGTGATCTAGCAGGAGCGAGGGGTTAATTGGTCAGTCCCCTCTTCTGTAGACAGTCCAGGTCCTGCGCCTGCTTCATCTCCTTCATCCTGTGAGGGATCACAAAAGTGCGTCAGGTAGGAGGTCCCCCCAAATACTCACAGCAGCGGTGGCGGACCCCAAACCCTCCCTGTACCTGTGACGGCAGCGGCGGAGGAAGCGCATGATCTTACGGGCGGCCTGATCCTGCTTCTTGGTGAGAAATGAGCCCCTAGGAAAGGCAGGAGAAGGGTCAGGAACACCGCGTCACAGAGCCGAGGCCGGCTGCAATCACTCATCAGTGCGAGGCACGAGCAGGGGATATACTGTATATAAACTACTGAGCGGCCACAACTCATCAGTACGAGGCATGAGCAGGGGATATACTGTATATAATAAGAAGAGTGATTACTGAGCAGCCATCACTCATCAGTGCGAGGCATGACCAGAGGATATACTGTATATAAAAGAGTGATTACCAGGCGGCCATCACTCATCAGTGCGAGGCAAGAGCAGGGGATATACTGTATATATAATACAGAGAGTGATTACTGAGCGTCCATCACTCATCAGTGCGAGGCATGAGCAGAGGATATACTGTATATAATATGGAGAGTGATCACTGAGCAGCCATCACTCATCAGTGCGAGGCACGAGCAGGGGATATACTGCATATATAATAAAGAGAGTGATTACTGAGCGGCCATCACTCATCAGTGCGAGGCACAAGCAGGGGATATACTGTATATAATACGGAGTGTGATTACTGGGCATCCATCATTCATCAGTGCGAGGCACGAGCAGAGGATATACTCTATATAATACGGAGTGTGATTACTGGGCGTACATCACTCATCAGTGAGAGGCACGAGCAGAGGATATACTGTATATAATACGGAGTGTGATTACTGGGCATCCATCATTCATCAGTGCGAGGCACGAGCAGGGGATATACTGTATATAATACGGAGTGTGATTACTGGGCATCCATCACTCATCAGTGCCAGGCAAGAGCAGGGGATATACTGTATATAATACGGAGTGTGATTACTGGGCGGCCATCACTCATCAGTGCCAGGCAAGAGCAGGGGATATACTGTATATAATACGGAGTGTGATTACTGGGCGGCCATCACTCATCAGTGCGAGGCACGAGCAGAGGATATACTGTATATAATACGGAGTGTGATTACTGGGCGTCCATCACTCATCAGTGCGAGGCACGAGCAGGGGATATACTGTATATAATATGGAGTGTGATTACTGGGCATCCATCATTCATCAGTGCGAGGCACGAGCATGGGATATACTGTATACAATACGGAGTCTGATTACTGGGGATCCATCACTCATCAGTGCGAGGCACGAGCAGGGAATATACTGTATATAATATGGAGTGTGATTACTGGGCGTCCATCACTCATCAGTGTGAGGCACGAGCAGGGAATATACTGTATATAATACGGAATCTGATTACTGAGCGTCCATCACTCATCAGTGCGAGGCACGAGCAGGGGATATACTGTATATAATACGGAGTGTGATTACTGGGGGTCCATCACTCATCAGTGCGAGGCACGAGCAGGGGATATACTGTATATAATATGGAGTGTGATTACTGGGGGTCCATCACTCATCAGTGCGAGGCACGAGCAGGGAATATACTGTATATAATACGGAATCTGATTACTGAGCGTCCATCACTCATCAGTGCGAGGCACGAGCAGGGGACATACTGTATATAATACGGAGTGTGATTACTGGGCGTCCATCACTCATCAGTGCGAGGCACGAGCAGGGGATATACTGTATATAATATGGAGTGTGATTACTGGGCGTCCATCACTCATCAGTGCGAGGCACGAGCAGGGGATATACTGTATATAATATGGAGTGTGATTACTGGGCGTCCATCACTCATCAGTGCGAGGCACGAGCAGGGGATATACTGTATATAATACGGAGTGTGATTACTGGGCGTCCATCACTCATCAGTGCGAGGCACGAGCAGGGGATATACTGTATATAATATGGAGTGTGATTACTGGGAATCCATCACTCATCAGTGCGAGGCACGAGCAGGGGATATACTGTATATAATATGGAGTGTGATTACTGGGGGTCCATCACTCATCAGTGCGAGGCACGAGCAGGGGATATACTGTATATAATACGGAGTGTGATTACTAGGCGTCCATCACTCATCAGTGTGAGGCACGAGCAGGGGATATACTGTATATAATATGGAGTGTGATTACTGGGCGTCCATCACTCATCAGTGCGAGGCACGAGCAGGGGATATACTGTATATAATACGGAGTGTGATTACTGGGCGTCCATCACTCATCAGTGCGAGGCACGAGCAGGGGATATACTGTATATAATACGGAGTGTGATTACTGGGCATCCATCACTCATCAGTGCCAGGCACGAGCAGGGGTTATACTGTATATAATATGGAGTGTGATTACTGGGCATCCATCACTCATCAGTGCGAGGCACAAGCAGGGGATATACTGTATATAATATGGAGTGTGATTACTCGGCATCCATCACTCATCAGTGCGAGGCACGAGCAGGGGATATACTGTATATTATACGGAGTGTGATTACTGGGCATCCATCACTCATCAGTGCCAGGCACGAGCAGGGGTTATACTGTATATAATATGGAGTGTGATTACTGGGCATCCATCACTCATCAGTGCGAGGCACGAGCAGGGGATATACTGTATATAATATGGAGTGTGATTACTGGGCGTCCATCACTCATCAGTGCGAGGCACGAGCAGAGGATATACTGTATATAATATGGAGTGTGATTACTGGGCGTCCATCACTCATCAGTGCGAGGCACAAGCAGGGGATATACTGTATATAATATGGAGTGTGATTACTGGGCGTCCATCACTCATCAGTGCCAGGCACGAGCAGGGGATACACTACATATAATACGGAGTGTGATTACTGGGCGTCCATCACTCATCAGTGCCAGGCACGAGCAGGGGATATACTGTATATAATATGGAGTGTGATTACTGGGGGTCCATCACTCATCAGTGCAAGGCACGAGCAGGGGATATACTGTATATAATACGGAGTGTGATTACTGGGGGTCCATCACTCATCAGTGCCAGGCACGAGCAGGGGATATACTGTATATAATACGGAGTGTGATTACTCGGCATCCATCACTCATCAGTGCCAGGCACGAGCAGGGGATATACTGTATATAATACGGAGTGTGATTACTGGGCGTCCATCACTCATCAGTGCGAGGCACAAGCAGGGGATATACTGTATATAATATGGAGAGTGATTACTGGGGGTCCATCACTCATCAGTGCGAGGCACGAGCAGGGGATATACTGTATATAATATGGAGAGTGATTACTGGGGGTCCATCACTCATCAGTGCGAGGCACGAGCAGGGGATATACTGTATATAATACGGAGTGTGATTACTGGGCATCCATCACTCATCAGTGCGAGGCACGAGCAGGGGATATACTGTATATAATACGGAGTGTGATTACTGGGGATCCATCACTCATCAGTGCAAGGCACGAGCAGGGGATATACTGTATATAATACGGAGTGTGATTACTGGGCGTCCATCACTCATCAGTGCCAGGCACGAGCAGGGGATATACTGTATATAATACGGAGTGTGATTACTGGGCGTCCATCACTCATCAGTGCCAGGCACGAGCAGGGGATATACTGTATATAATATGGAGTGTGATTACTGGGGGTCCATCACTCATCAGTGCGAGGCACGAGCAGGGGATATACTGTATATAATACGGAGTGTGATTACTTGGCATCCATCACTCATCAGTGCGAGGCACGAGCAGGGGATATACTGTATATAATACGGAGTGTGATTACTGGGGATCCATCACTCATCAGTGCAAGGCACGAGCAGGGGATATACTGTATATAATATGGAGTGTGATTACTGGGGGTCCATCACTCATCAGTGCGAGGCACGAGCAGGGGATATACTGTATATAATATGGAGTCTGATTACTCGGCATCCATCACTCATCAGTGCGAGGCATGGGCAGGGGATATACTGCATATATAATACAGAGAGTGATTACTGGCGTCCATCACTCATCAGTGCGAGGCACGAGCAGGGGATATACTGTATATAATATGGAGTGTGATTACTGGGCGTCCATCACTCATCAGTGTGAGGCACGAGCAGAGGATATACTGTATATAATATGGAGTGTGATTACTGGGCGTCCATCACTCATCAGTGCGAGGCACAAGCAGGGGATATACTGTATATAATATGGAGTGTGATTACTGGGCATCCATCATTCATCAGTGCGAGGCACAAGCAGGGGATATACTGTATATAATATGGAGTGTGATTACTGGGCGTCCATCACTCATCAGTGCCAGGCACGAGCAGGGGATATACTGTATATAATACGGAGTGTGATTACTGGGGGTCCATCACTCATCAGTGCGAGGCACGAGCAGGGGATATACTGTATATAATACGGAGTGTGATTACTGGGGGTCCATCACTCATCAGTGCGAGGCACGAGCAGGGGATATACTGTATATAATACGGAGTGTGATTACTGGGGGTCCATCACTCATCAGTGCCAGGCACGAGCAGGGGATATACTGTATATAATACGGAGTGTGATTACTCGGCATCCATCACTCATCAGTGCCAGGCACGAGCAGGGGATATACTGTATATAATACGGAGTGTGATTACTGGGCGTCCATCACTCATCAGTGCGAGGCACAAGCAGGGGATAAACTGTATATAATATGGAGTGTGATTACTGGGGGTCCATCACTCATCAGTGCGAGGCACGAGCAGGGGATATACTGTATATAATACGGAGTGTGATTACTGGGCATCCATCACTCATCAGTGCGAGGCACGAGCAGGGGATATACTGTATATAATACGGAGTGTGATTACTGGGGGTCCATCACTCATCAGTGCCAGGCACGAGCAGGGAATATACTGTATATAATACGGAGTGTGATTACTGGGGGTCCATCACTCATCAGTGCGAGGCACGAGCAGGGGATATACTGTATATAATATGGAGAGTGATTACTGGGGGTCCATCACTCATCAGTGCCAGGCACGAGCAGGGGATATACTGTATATAATATGGAGAGTGATTACTGGGGGTCCATCACTCATCAGTGCGAGGCACGAGCAGGGGATATACTGTATATATAATATGGAGTGTGATTACTGGGCGTCCATCACTCATCAGTGCCAGGCACGAGCAGGGGATATACTGTATATAATACGGAGTGTGATTACTGGGGGTCCATCACTCATCAGTGCGAGGCACGAGCAGGGGATATACTGTATATAATACGGAGTGTGATTACTGGGCGTCCATCACTCATCAGTGCGAGGCACGAGCAGGGGATATACTGTATATAATACAGAGTGTGATTACTGGGCGTCCATCACTCATCAGTGCGAGGCACGAGCAGGGGATATACTGTATATAATATGGAGTGTGATTACTGGGGATCCATCACTCATCAGTGCAAGGCACGAGCAGGGGATATACTGTATATAATACGGAGTGTGATTACTGGGCGTCCATCACTCATCAGTGCCAGGCACGAGCAGGGGATATACTGTATATAATACGGAGTGTGATTACTGGGCATCCATCACTCATCAGTGCGAGGCATGAGCAGGGGATATACTGCATATATAATACAGAGAGTGATTACTGGCGTCCATCACTCATCAGTGCGAGGCACGAGCAGGGGATATACTGTATATAATATGGAGTGTGATTACTGGGGGTCCATCACTCATCAGTGCGAGGCACGAGCAGGGGATATACTGTATATGATATGGAGTGTGATTACTGGGCATCCATCACTCATCAGTGCGAGGCATGAGCAGGGGATATACTGCATATATAATACAGAGAGTGATTACTGGCGTCCATCACTCATCAGTGCGAGGCACGAGCAGGGGATATACTGTATATAATATGGAGTCTGATTACTGGGGGTCCATCACTCATCAGTGCGAGGCACGAGCAGGGGATATACTGTATATAATATGGAGTCTGATTACTCGGCATCCATCACTCATCAGTGCGAGGCATGAGCAGGGGATATACTGCATATATAATACAGAGAGTGATTACTGGCGTCCATCACTCATCAGTGCGAGGCACGAGCAGGGGATATACTGTATATAATATGGAGTGTGATTACTGGGCGTCCATCACTCATCAGTGCGAGGCACGAGCAGAGGATATACTGTATATAATATGGAGTGTGATTACTGGGCGTCCATCACTCATCAGTGCGAGGCACAAGCAGGGGATATACTGTATATAATATGGAGTGTGATTACTGGGCATCCATCATTCATCAGTGCGAGGCACAAGCAGGGGATATACTGTATATAATATGGAGTGTGATTACTGGGCGTCCATCACTCATCAGTGCCAGGCACGAGCAGGGGATACACTACATATAATACGGAGTGTGATTACTGGGCGTCCATCACTCATCAGTGCCAGGCACGAGCAGGGGATATACTGTATATAATACGGAGTGTGATTACTGGGGGTCTATCACTCATCAGTGCAAGGCACGAGCAGGGGATATACTGTATATAATACGGAGTGTGATTACTGGGGGTCCATCACTCATCAGTGCCAGGCACGAGCAGGGGATATACTGTATATAATACGGAGTGTGATTACTCGGCATCCATCACTCATCAGTGCCAGGCACGAGCAGGGGATATACTGTATATAATACGGAGTGTGATTACTGGGCGTCCATCACTCATCAGTGCGAGGCACAAGCAGGGGATAAACTGTATATAATATGGAGTGTGATTACTGGGGGTCCATCACTCATCAGTGCGAGGCACGAGCAGGGGATATACTGTATATAATATGGAGAGTGATTACTGGGGGTCCATCACTCATCAGTGCGAGGCACGAGCAGGGGATATACTGTATATAATACGGAGTGTGATTACTGGGCATCCATCACTCATCAGTGCGAGGCACGAGCAGGGGATATACTGTATATAATACGGAGTGTGATTACTGGGGATCCATCACTCATCAGTGCAAGGCACGAGCAGGGGATATACTGTATATAATACGGAGTGTGATTACTGGGCGTCCATCACTCATCAGTGCCAGGCACGAGCAGGGGATATACTGTATATAATACGGAGTGTGATTACTGGGCGTCCATCACTCATCAGTGCCAGGCACGAGCAGGGGATATACTGTATATAATATGGAGTGTGATTACTGGGGGTCCATCACTCATCAGTGCGAGGCACGAGCAGGGGATATACTGTATATAATACGGAGTGTGATTACTGGGCATCCATCACTCATCAGTGCGAGGCACGAGCAGGGGATATACTGTATATAATACGGAGTGTGATTACTGGGGATCCATCACTCATCAGTGCAAGGCACGAGCAGGGGATATACTGTATATAATATGGAGTGTGATTACTGGGGGTCCATCACTCATCAGTGCGAGGCACGAGCAGGGGATATACTGTATATAATATGGAGTCTGATTACTCGGCATCCATCACTCATCAGTGCGAGGCATGGGCAGGGGATATACTGCATATATAATACAGAGAGTGATTACTGGCGTCCATCACTCATCAGTGCGAGGCACGAGCAGGGGATATACTGTATATAATATGGAGTGTGATTACTGGGCGTCCATCACTCATCAGTGTGAGGCACGAGCAGAGGATATACTGTATATAATATGGAGTGTGATTACTGGGCGTCCATCACTCATCAGTGCGAGGCACAAGCAGGGGATATACTGTATATAATATGGAGTGTGATTACTGGGCATCCATCATTCATCAGTGCGAGGCACAAGCAGGGGATATACTGTATATAATATGGAGTGTGATTACTGGGCGTCCATCACTCATCAGTGCCAGGCACGAGCAGGGGATATACTGTATATAATACGGAGTGTGATTACTGGGGGTCCATCACTCATCAGTGCGAGGCACGAGCAGGGGATATACTGTATATAATACGGAGTGTGATTACTGGGGGTCCATCACTCATCAGTGCCAGGCACGAGCAGGGGATATACTGTATATAATACGGAGTGTGATTACTCGGCATCCATCACTCATCAGTGCCAGGCACGAGCAGGGGATATACTGTATATAATACGGAGTGTGATTACTGGGCGTCCATCACTCATCAGTGCGAGGCACAAGCAGGGGATAAACTGTATATAATATGGAGTGTGATTACTGGGGGTCCATCACTCATCAGTGCGAGGCACGAGCAGGGGATATACTGTATATAATACGGAGTGTGATTACTGGGCATCCATCACTCATCAGTGCGAGGCACGAGCAGGGGATATACTGTATATAATACGGAGTGTGATTACTGGGGGTCCATCACTCATCAGTGCCAGGCACGAGCAGGGAATATACTGTATATAATACGGAGTGTGATTACTGGGGGTCCATCACTCATCAGTGCGAGGCACGAGCAGGGGATATACTGTATATAATATGGAGAGTGATTACTGGGGGTCCATCACTCATCAGTGCCAGGCACGAGCAGGGGATATACTGTATATAATATGGAGAGTGATTACTGGGGGTCCATCACTCATCAGTGCGAGGCATGAGCAGGGGATATACTGTATATATAATATGTAGTGTGATTACTGGGCGTCCATCACTCATCAGTGCCAGGCACGAGCAGGGGATATACTGTATATAATACGGAGTGTGATTACTGGGGGTCCATCACTCATCAGTGCGAGGCACGAGCAGGGGATATACTGTATATAATACGGAGTGTGATTACTGGGCGTCCATCACTCATCAGTGCGAGGCACGAGCAGGGGATATACTGTATATAATACAGAGTGTGATTACTGGGCGTCCATCACTCATCAGTGCAAGGCACGAGCAGGGGATATACTGTATATAATACGGAGTGTGATTACTGGGCGTCCATCACTCATCAGTGCCAGGCACGAGCAGGGGATATACTGTATATAATACGGAGTGTGATTACTGGGCGTCCATCACTCATCAGTGCCAGGCACGAGCAGGGGATATACTGTATATAATACGGAGTGTGATTACTCGGCATCCATCACTCATCAGTGCCAGGCACGAGCAGGGGATATACTGTATATAATACGGAGTGTGATTACTGGGGGTCCATCACTCATCAGTGCGAGGCACGAGCAGGGGATATACTGTATATAATATGGAGTGTGATTACTGGGCATCCATTACTCATCAGTGCGAGGCACGAGCAGGGGATATACTGTATATAATACTGAGTGTGATTACTCGGCATCCATCACTCATCAGTGCCAGGCACGAGCAGGGGATATACTGTATATAATATGGAGTGTGATTACTGGGGGTCCATCACTCATCAGTGCGAGGCACGAGCAGGGGATATACTGTATATAATATGGAGTGTGATTACTGGGCATCCATCACTCATCAGTGCGAGGCACGAGCAGGGGATATACTGTATATAATACGGAGTGTGATTACTCGGCATCCATCACTCATCAGTGCGAGGCACGAGCAGGGGATATACTGTATATAATATGGAGTGTGATTACTGGGGGTCCATCACTCATCAGTGCGAGGCACGAGCAGGGGATAAACTGTATATAATATGGAGTGTGATTACTGGGCATCCATCACTCATCAGTGCGAGGCACGAGCAGGGGATATACTGTATATAATACGGAGTGTGATTACTGGGCATCCATCACTCATCAGTGCCAGGCACGAGCAGGGGATAAACTGTATATAATATGGAGTGTGATTACTGGGCATCCATCACTCATCAGTGCGAGGCACGAGCAGGGGATATACTGTATATAATATGGAGTGTGATTACTGGGGGTCCATCACTCATCAGTGCGAGGCACGAGCAGGGGATATACTGTATATAATATGGAGTGTGATTACTGGGAATCCATCACTCATCAGAGCGAGGCACGAGCAGGGGATAAACTGTATATAATATGGAGTGTGATTACTGGGCGTCCATCACTCATCAGTGCGAGGCACGAGCAGGGGATATACTGTATATAATATGGAGTGTGATTACTGGGCGTCCATCACTCATCAGTGCCAGGCACGAGCAGGGGATATACTGTATATAATACGGAGTGTGATTACTGGGCGTCCATCACTCACTTGATGCGATGCTGCAGAGCTGGGCCGCCGCGGGCCCCCTCCCGGTAGCTGCGGTAACACTGCTGGATCAGCACGGCGGCCCGGCGGCTTTGCTGGAAACGCTTCTGCTCATAGTAACTACGGAACTTGGACTGGATGAGGATGGCCGCCTGCGTCATCTTCTTGTACAGAGCGTACTGGGAAAGAGATACTGGGATTAATGGCCGCGCACTGCTCTAAGAACACAGCGTCACATAACGGTCCCGACCACTAGATGGCGCCACTACCTCATAACAATACAAACCACTAGATGGGGACCCTACCTCATAACAATCCCAACCACTAGATGATGACCCTACCTCATAACAATCCAGACCACTAGATGGCGACCCTACCTCATAACAATCCCGACCACTAGATGGTGACCCTACCTCATAACAATCCCAACCACTAGATGGCGACCCTACCTCATAACAATCCCAACCACTAGATGGTGACCCTACCTCATAACAATCCCAACCACTAGATGGTGACCCTACCTCATAACAATCCCAACCACTAGATGGTGACCTTACCTCATAACAATCCCAACCACTAGATGGTGACCCTACCTCATAACAATCCCAACCACTAGATGGTGACCTTACCTCATAACAATCCCAACCACTAGATGGCGACCCTACCTCATAACAATCCCAACCACTAGATGGTGACCCTACCTCATAACAATCCCAACCACTAGATGGTGACCCTACCTCATAACAATCCCAACCACTAGATGGCGACCCTACCTCATAACAATCCCAACCACTAGATGGCGACCCTACCTCATAACAATCCCAACCACTAGATGGTGACCTTACCTCATAACAATCCCAACCACTAGATGGTGACCCTACCTCATAACAATCCCAACCACTAGATGGTGACCCTACCTCATAACAATCCTCAACCACTAGATGGTGACACTACCTCATAACGATCCCAACCACTAGATGGCGACCCTACCTCATAACAATCCCAACCACTAGATGGTGACCCTACCTCATAACAATCCCGACCACTAGATGGTGACCCTACCTCATAACAATCCCAACCACTAGATGGTGACCCTACCTCATAACAATCTCGACCACTAGATGGTGACCCTACCTCATAACAATCCCGACCACTAGATGGTGACCCTACCTCATAACAATCCCAACCACTAGATGGTGACCCTACCTCATAACAATCCCAACCACTAGATGGTGACCTTACCTCATAACAATCCTCAACCACTAGATGGTGACCCTACCTCATAACAATCCCAACCACTAGATGGTGACCCTACCTCATAACAATCCCAACCACTAGATGGTGACCTTACCTCATAACAATCCTCAACCACTAGATGGTGACCCTACCTCATAACAATCCTCAACCACTAGATGGTGACACTACCTCATAACGATCCCAACCACTAGATGGTGACCCTACCTCATAACAATCCCAACCACTAGATGGTGACCCTACCTCATAACAATCTCGACCACTAGATGGTGACCCTACCTCATAACAATCCCAACCACTAGATGGTGACACTACCTCATAACAATCCCAACCACTAGATGGTGACTCTACCTCATAACAATCCCAACCACTAGATGGTGACACTACCTCATAACAATCCCGACCACTAGATGGTGACTCTACCTCATAACAATCCCAACCACTAGATGGTGACACTACCTCATAACGATCCCAACCACTAGATGGCGACCCTACCTCATAACAATCCCAACCACTAGATGGTGACCCTACCTCATAACGATCCCAACCACTAGATGGCGACCCTACCTCATAACAATCCCAACCACTAGATGGTGACCCTACCTCATAACAATCCCAACCACTAGATGGTGACCCTACCTCATAACAATCCTCAACCACTAGATGGTGACCCTACCTCATAACATTCCCAACCACTAGATGGTGACCCTACCTCATAACAATCCCAACCACTAGATGGTGACCCTACCTCATAACAATCCTCAACCACTAGATGGTGACCCTACCTCATAACAATCCCAACCACTAGATGGCGACCCTACCTCATAAAATTCCCAACCACTAGATGGTGACCCTACCTCATAACAATCCCGACCACTAGATGGTGCACCTACCTCATAACAATCCCGACCACTAGATGGTGACCCTACCTCATAACAATCCCAACCACTAGATGGTGACACTACCTCATAACAATCCCGACCACTAGTTGGTGACACTACCTCATAACAATCCCAACCACTAGATGGTGACACTACCTCATAACAATCCCGACCACTAGATGGTGACACTACCTCATAACAATCCCGACCACTAGATGGTGAGACTACCTCATAACAATCCCGACCACTAGATGGTGACCCTACCTCATAACAATCCCAACCACTAGATGGTGACCCTACCTCATAACAATCCCAACCACTAGATGGTGACACTACCTCATAACAATCCCAACCACTAGATGGTGACCCTACCTCATAACATTCCCAACCACTAGATGGCGACAATACCTCATAACATTCCCAACCACTAGATGGTGACCCTACCTCATAACATTCCCAACCACTAGATGGCGACACTACCTCATAACAATCCCAACCACTAGATGGTGACCCTACCTCATAACAATCCAGACCACTAGATGGTGACCTTACCTCATAACAATCCTCAACCACTAGATGGTGACACTACCTCATAACAATCCTCAACCACTAGATGGTGACCCTACCTCATAACATTCCAGACCACTAGATGGCGACCCTACCTCATAACAATCCAGACCACTAGATGGTGACCCTACCTCATAACAATCCTCAACCACTAGATGGTGACCCTACCTCATAACAATCCCAACCACTAGATGGTGACCCTACCTCATAACAATCCAGACCACTAGATGGTGACACTACCTCATAACAATCCAGACCACTAGATGGTGACCCTACCTCATAACAATCCCAACCACTAGATGATGACCCTACCTCATAACAATCCCAAACACTAGATAAGGACCCTACCTCATAACAATCCAGACCACTAGATGGTGACACTACCTCATAACAATCCAGACCACTAGATGGTGACACTACCTCATAACATTCCCAACCACTAGATGGTGACCCTACCTCATAACAATCCTCAACCACTAGATGGTGACCCTACCTCATAACAATCCCAACCACTAGATGGTGACCCTACCTCATAACAATCCCAACCACTAGATGGTGACCCTACCTCATAACAATCCCGACCACTAGATGGTGACCCTACCTCATAACAATCCCAACCACTAGATAAGGACCCTACCTCATAACAATCCAGACCACTAGATGGTGACACTACCTCATAACAATCCAGACCACTAGATGGTGCACCTACCTCATAACAATCCTCAACCACTAGATGGTGACCCTACCTCATAACAATCCCAACCACTAGATGGTGACCCTACCTCATAACAATCCCAACCACTAGATGGTGACCCTACCTCATAACAATCCTCAACCACTAGATGGTGACCCTACCTCATAACAATCCTCAACCACTAGATGGTGACCGTACCGCATAACAATCCCAACCACTAGATGGTGACCCTACCTCATAACAATCCCGACCACTAGATGGTGACCCTAAGTCATAACATTCCAAACCACTAGATGGTGACCCTACCTCATAACAATCCCGACCACTAGATGGTGACCCTACCTCATAACAATCCCAACCACTAGATGGTGATCCTACCTCATAACAATCCCGACCACTAGATGGTGACCCTATCTCATAACAATCCCAACCACTAGATGGTGATCCTACCTCATAACAATCCCGACCACTAGATGGTGACCCTACCGCATAACAATCCTCAACCACTAGATGGTGACCCTACCTCATAACAATCCTCAACCACTAGATGTTGACCCTACCTCATAACAATCCAGACCACTAGACGGTGACCCTACCTCATAACAATCCCAACCACTAGACGGTGACCCTACCTCATAACAATCCCAACCACTAGATGGTGATCCTACCTCATAACAATCCCGACCACTAGATGGTGACCCTACCTCATAACAATCCCAACCACTAGATGGTGATCCTACCTCATAACAATCCCGACCACTAGATGGTGACCCTACCTCATAACAATCCCGACCACTAGACGGTGACCCTACCTCATAACAATCCCAACCACTAGACGGTGATCCTACCTCATAACAATCCCGACCACTAGATGGTGACCCTACCTCATAACAATCCCAACCACTAGATGGCGACACTACCTCATAACAATCCCAACCACTAGATGGTGACCCTACTTCATAACAATCCCAACCACTAGATGGTGACCCTACCTCATAACAATCCCAACCACTAGATGGTGACCCTACCTCATAACAATCCCAACCACTAGATGGCGACACTACCTCATAACAATCCCGACCACTAGATGGTGACCCTACCTCATAACAATCCCAACCACTAGATGGTGACCCTACCTCATAACAATCTCGACCACTAGATGGTGACCCTACCTCATAACAATCCAGACCACTAGATGGTGACCCTACCTCATAACAATCCCAACCACTAGATGGTGACCCTACCTCATAACAATCCCAACCACTAGATGGTGACCCTACCTCATAACAATCCCAACCACTAGATGGTGACCTTACCTCATAACAATCCTCAACCACTAGATGGTGACCCTACCTCATAACAATCCCAACCACTAGATGGTGACCCTACCTCATAACAATCCTCAACCACTAGATGGTGACACTACCTCATAACGATCCCAACCACTAGATGGCGACCCTACCTCATAACAATCCCAACCACTAGATGGTGACACTACCTCATAACAATCCCGACCACTAGATGGTGACCCTACCTCATAACAATCCCAACCACTAGATGGTGACCCTACCTCATAACAATCCCAACCACTAGATGGTGACCCTACCTCATAACAATCTCGACCACTAGATGGTGACCCTACCTCATAACAATCCCAACCACTAGATGGTGACACTACCTCATAACAATCCCAACCACTAGATGGTGACTCTACCTCATAACAATCCCAACCACTAGATGGTGACACTACCTCATAACAATCCCGACCACTAGATGGTGACTCTACCTCATAACAATCCTCAACCACTAGATGGTGAGCCTACCTCATAACAATCCCAACCACTAGATGGTGACCCTACCTCATAACAATCCCAACCACTAGATGGTGACACTACCTCATAACAATCCCAACCACTAGATGGTGACCTTACCTCATAACAATCCTCAACCACTAGATGGTGACCCTACCTCATAACAATCCCAACCACTAGATGGTGACCCTACCTCATAACAATCCTCAACCACTAGATGGTGACACTACCTCATAACGATCCCAACCACTAGATGGCGACCCTACCTCATAACAATCCCAACCACTAGATGGTGACCCTACCTCATAACAATCCCAACCACTAGATGGTGACCCTACCTCATAACAATCCTCAACCACTAGATGGTGACCCTACCTCATAACATTCCCAACCACTAGATGGTGACCCTACCTCATAACAATCCCAACCACTAGATGGTGACCCTACCTCATAACAATCCTCAACCACTAGATGGTAACCCTACCTCATAACAATCCCAACCACTAGATGGCGACCCTACCTCATAAAATTCCCAACCACTAGATGGTGACCCTACCTCATAACAATCCCAACCACTAGATGGTGACCCTACCTCATAACAATCCTCAACCACTAGATGGTGACCCTACCTCATAACAATCCCAACCACTAGATGGTGACCCTACCTCATAACAATCCCAACCACTAGATGGTGACACTACCTCATAACAATCCCGACCACTAGATGGTGACCCTACCTCATAACAATCCCGACCACTAGTTGGTGACACTACCTCATAACAATCCCAACCACTAGATGGTGACACTACCTCATAACAATCCCGACCACTAGATGGTGCACCTACCTCATAACAATCCCGACCACTAGATGGTGACCCTACCTCATAACAATCCCAACCACTAGATGGTGACACTACCTCATAACAATCCCGACCACTAGTTGGTGACACTACCTCATAACAATCCCAACCACTAGATGGTGACACTACCTCATAACAATCCCGACCACTAGATGGTGACACTACCTCATAACAATCCCGACCACTAGATGGTGAGACTACCTCATAACAATCCCGACCACTAGATGGTGACCCTACCTCTTAACAATCCCAACCACTAGATGGTGACCCTACCTCATAACATTCCCAACCACTAGATGGCGACAATACCTCATAACATTCCCAACCACTAGATGGTGACCCTACCTCATAACATTCCCAACCACTAGATGGCGACACTACCTCATAACAATCCCAACCACTAGATGGTGACCCTACCTCATAACAATCCCAACCACTAGATGGTGACCCTACCTCATAACAATCCAGACCACTAGATGGTGACCTTACCTCATAACAATCCTCAACCACTAGATGGTGACACTACCTCATAACAATCCTCAACCACTAGATGGTGACCCTACCTCATAACATTCCAGACCACTAGATGGCGACCCTACCTCATAACAATCCAGACCACTAGATGGTGACCCTACCTCATAACAATCCTCAACCACTAGATGGTGACCCTACCTCATAACAATCCCAACCACTAGATGGTGACCCTACCTCATAACAATCCAGACCACTAGATGGTGACACTACCTCATAACAATCCAGACCACTAGATGGTGACCCTACCTCATAACAATCCCAACCACTAGATGATGACCCTACCTCATAACAATCCCAACCACTAGATAAGGACCCTACCTCATAACAATCCAGACCACTAGATGGTGACACTACCTCATAACAATCCAGACCACTAGATGGTGCACCTACCTCATAACAATCCTCAACCACTAGATGGTGACCCTACCTCATAACAATCCCAACCACTAGATGGTGACCCTACCTCATAACAATCCCAACCACTAGATGGTGACCCTACCTCATAACAATCCCGACCACTAGATGGTGACCCTACCTCATAACAATCCCAACCACTAGATAAGGACCCTACCTCATAACAATCCAGACCACTAGATGGTGACACTACCTCATAACAATCCAGACCACTAGATGGTGCACCTACCTCATAACAATCCTCAACCACTAGATGGTGACCCTACCTCATAACAATCCCAACCACTAGATGGTGACCCTACCTCATAACAATCCCAACCACTAGATGGTGACCCTACCTCATAACAATCCTCAACCACTAGATGGTGACCCTACCTCATAACAATCCTCAACCACTAGATGGTGACCGTACCGCATAACAATCCCAACCACTAGATGGTGACCCTACCTCATAACAATCCCGACCACTAGATGGTGACCCTAAGTCATAACATTCCAAACCACTAGATGGTGACCCTACCTCATAACAATCCCGACCACTAGATGGTGACCCTACCTCATAACAATCCCAACCACTAGATGGTGATCCTACCTCATAACAATCCCGACCACTAGATGGTGACCCTATCTCATAACAATCCCAACCACTAGATGGTGATCCTACCTCATAACAATCCCGACCACTAGATGGTGACCCTACCGCATAACAATCCTCAACCACTAGATGGTGACCCTACCTCATAACAATCCTCAACCACTAGATGTTGACCCTACCTCATAACAATCCAGACCACTAGACGGTGACCCTACCTCATAACAATCCCAACCACTAGACGGTGACCCTACCTCATAACAATCCCAACCACTAGATGGTGATCCTACCTCATAACAATCCCGACCACTAGATGGTGACCCTACCTCATAACAATCCCAACCACTAGATGGTGATCCTACCTCATAACAATCCCGACCACTAGATGGTGACCCTACCTCATAACAATCCCGACCACTAGACGGTGACCCTACCTCATAACAATCCCAACCACTAGATGGTGATCCTACCTCATAACAATCCCGACCACTAGATGGTGACCCTACCTCATAACAATCCCAACCATTAGATGGCGACACTACCTCATAACAATCCCAACCACTAGATGGTGACCCTACTTCATAACAATCCCAACCACTAGATGGTGACCCTACCTCATAACAATCCCAACCACTAGATGGTGACCCTACCTCATAACAATCCCAACCACTAGATGGCGACACTACCTCATAAAAATCCCAACCACTAGATGGTGACCCTACCTCATAAAAATCCCAACCACTAGATGGTGACCCTACCTCATAACAATCCCAACCACTAGATGGCGACACTACCTCATAACAATCCTCAACCACTAGATGGTGACCCTACCTCATAACAATCCAGACCACTAGATGGTGACCCTACCTCATAACAATCCCGACCACTAGTTGGTGACCCTACCTCATAACATTCCCGACCACTAGATAGCGACCCTACCTCATAACAATCCCAACCACTAGATGGCGACCCTACCTCATAACAATCCCAGCCACTAGATGGTGACCCTACCTCATAACATTCCTAACCACTAGATGGCGACACTACCTCATAACAATCCCAACCACTAGATGGCGACACTACCTCATAACAATCCTCAACCACTAGATGGTGACCCTACCTCATAACAATCCAGACCACTAGATGGTGACCCTACCTCATAACAATCCCAACCACTAGATGGTGACCCTACCTCATAACAATCCCAACCACTAGATGGCGACACTACCTCATAACAATCCAGACCACTAGATGGTGACCCTACCTCATAACAATCCAGACCACTAGATGGTGACCCTACCTCATAACAATCCAGACCACTAGATGGTGACACTACCTCATAACAATCCAGACCACAAGATGGTGCACCTACCTCATAACAATCCTCAACCACTAGATGGTGACCCTACCTCATAACAATCCTCAACCACTAGATGGTGACCCTACCTCATAACAATCCTCAACCACTAGATGGTGACCCTACCTCATAACAATCCCGACCACTAGATGGTGACCCTACCTCATAACAATCCCGACCACTAGATGGTGACCCTACCTCATAACAATCCCAACCACTAGATGGCGACACTACCTCATAACAATCCTCAACCACTAGATGGTGACCCTACCTCATAACATTCCCAACCACTAGATGGTGACACTACCTCATAACAATCCAGACCACTAGATGGTGACACTACCTCATAACAATCCAGACCACTAGATGGTGCAACTACCTCATAACAATCCTCAACCACTAGATGGTGACCCTACCTCATAACAATCCCGACCACTAGATGGTGACACTACCTCATAACAATCCTCAACCACTAGATGGTGACCCTACCTCATAACAATCCCGACCACTAGATGGTGACCCTACCTCATAACAATCCCAACCACTAGATGGTGACCTAACCTCATAACAATCCCAACCACTAGATGGTGACCCTACCTCATAACAATCCCAACCACTAGATGGTGACCCTACCTCATAACAATCCCGACCACTAGATGGTGACCCTACCTCATAACAATCCCGACCACTAGATGGTGACCCTACCTCATAACAATCCCGACCACTAGATGGTGACCCTACTTCATAACAATCCCAACCACTAGATGATGACCTAACCTCATAACAATCCCAACCACTAGATGGTGACCCTACCTCATAACAATCCCAACCACTAGATGGCGACCCTACCTCATAACAATCCCGACCACTAGATGGCGACCCTACCTCATAACAATCCAACCACTAGATGGCGACACTACCTCATAACAATCCCGACCACTAGATGGTGACACTACCTCATAACAATCCCGACCACTAGATGGCGACACTACCTCATAACAATCCCGACCACTAGATGGTGACACTACCTCATAACATTCCCGACCACTAGATGGCGACCCTACCTCATAACAATCCCAACCACTAGATGGCGACCCTACCTCATAACAATCCCGACCACTAGATGGCGACCCTACCTCATAACAATCCCAACCACTAGATGGCGACCCTACCTCATAACAATCCCAACCACTAGATGGCGACCCTACCTCATAACAATCCCGAGCACTAGATGGTGACACTACCTCATAACAATCCCGACCACTAGATGGCGACCCTACCTCATAACAATCCCAACCACTAGATGGCGACCCTACCTCATAACAATCCCAACCACTAGATGGCGACCCTACCTCATAACAATCCCGACCACTAGATGGTGACACTACCTCATAACAATCCCAACCACTAGATGGTGACCCTACCTCATAACAATCCCGACCACTAGATGGTGACCCTACGTCATAACAATCCCGACCACTAGATGGTGACCCTACCTCATAACATTCCCAACCACTAGATGGCGACCCTACCTCATAACATTCCCAACCACTAGATGGCGACCCTACCTCATAACAATCCCGACCACTAGATGGCGACCCTACCTCATAACAATCCCGACCACTAGATGGCGACCCTACCTCATAACAATCCCGACCACTAGATGGCGACCCTACCTCATAACAATCCCGACCACTAGATGGTGACACTACCTCATAACAATCCCAACCACTAGATGGTGACCCTACCTCATAACAATCCCAACCACTAGATGGCGACCCTACCTCATAACAATCTCGACCACTAGATGGTGACACTACCTCATAACATTCCCAACCACTAGATGCTGACCCTACCTCATAACAATCCCAACCACTACATGGTGACCCTACCTCATAACAATCCAGACCACTAGATGGTGACCCTACCTCATAACAATCCCGACCACTAGATGGTGACCCTACCTCATAACAATCCCAACCACTAGATGGTGACCCTACCTCATAACAATCCTCAACCACTAGATGGTGACCCTACCTCATAACAATCCAGACCACTAGATGGTGACCCTACCTCATAACAATCCTCAACCACTAAATGGTGACACTACCTCATAACAATCCCAACCACTAGATGGTGACCCTACCTCATAACATTCCCAACCACTAGATGGTGACCCTACCTCATAACATTCCCGACCACTAGATGATGACCCTACCTCATAACAATCCCGACCACTAGATGGTGACCCTACCTCATAACAATCCCAACCACTAGATGGTGACCCTACCTCATAACAATCCCGACCACTAGATGGTGACCCTACGTCATAACAATCCCAACCACTAGATGGTGACCCTACCTCATAACAATCCCAACCACTAGATGGTGACCCAACCTCATAACAATCCAACCACTAGATGGTGAAACTACCTCATAACAATCCAGACCACTAGATGGCGACCCTACCTCATAACATTCCCAACCACTAGATGGTGACCCTACCTCATAACATTCCCGACCACTAGATGATGACCCTACCTCATAACAATCCCGACCACTAGATGGTGACCCTACCTCATAACAATCCCGACGACTAGATGGTGACCCTACGTCATAACAATCTCGACCACTAGATGGTGACCCTACGTCATAACAATCCCAACCACTAGATGGTGACCCTACCTCATAACAATCCCGACCACTAGATGGTGACCCTACGTCATAACAATCTCGACCACTAGATGGTGACCCTACCTCATAACAATCCCAACCACTAGATGGTGACCCTACCTCATAGCAATCCAACCACTAGATGGTGAAACTACCTCATAACAATCCAGACCACTAGATGGCGACCCTACCTCATAACATTCTCAACCACTAGATGGTGACAATACCTCATAACAATCTCAACCACTAGATGATGACCCTACCTCATAACAATCCCGACCACTAGATGGTGACCCTACCTCATAACAATCCCGACCACTAGATGGTGACCCTACCTCATAACAATCCCGACCACTAGATGGTGACCCTACGTCATAACAATCCCAACCACTAGATGGTGACCCTACCTCATAACAATCCCAACCACTAGATGGTGACCCTACCTCATAACAATCCAACCACTAGATGGTGAAACTACCTCATAACAATCCAGACCACTAGATGGCGACCCTACCTCATAACAATCCCGACCACTAGATGGTGACCCTACGTCATAACAATCCCAACCACTAGATGGTGACCCTACCTCATAACAATCCCATCCACTAGATAGTGACCCTACCTCATAACATTCCCAACCACTAGATGGTGACACTACCTCATAACATTCCCGACCACTAGATGGCGACACTACCTCATAACATTCCCGACCACTAGATGGTGACCTTACCTCATAACAATCCCAACCACTAGATGGCGACCCTACCTCATAACAATCCCAACCACTAGATGGTGACCCTACCTCATAACAATCCCAACCACTAGATGGCGACCCTACCTCATAACAATCCCGACCACTAGATGGTGACACTACCTCATAACAATCCCGACCACTAGATGCTGATCCTACCTCATAACAATCCCAACCACTAGATGGCGACCCTACCTCATAACAATCCCAACCACTAGATGGCGACCCTACCTCATAACAATCCTGACCACTAGATGGTGACACTACCTCATAACAATCCCAACCACTAGATGGTGACCCTACCTCATAACAATCCCGACCACTAGATGGTGACCCTACCTCATAACAATCCCGACCACTAGATGGTGACCCTACCTCATAACATTCCCAACCACTAGATGGCGACCCTACCTCATAACAATCCCGACCACTAGATGGTGACCCTACCTCATAACATTCCCAACCACTAGATGGCGACCCTACCTCATAACAATCCCGACCACTAGATGGTGACACTACCTCATAACATTCCCAACCACTAGATGCTGACCCTACCTCATAACAATCCAGACCACTAGATGGTGACCCTACCTCATAACAATCCCAACCACTAGATGGTGACCCTACCTCATAACAATCCAGACCACTAGATGGTGACCCTACCTCAACAATCCCAACCACTAGATGGCGACCCTACCTCATAACAATCCCAACCACTAGATGGCGACCCTACCTCATAACAATCCTTAATCACTAGATGGTGACCCTACCTCATAACAATCCAGACCACTAGATGGTGACCCTACCTCATAACAATCCCAACCACTAGATGGCGACCCTACCTCATAACAATCCCAACCACTAGATGGCGACCCTACCTCATAACAATCCTTAATCACTAGATGGCGACCCTACCTCATAACAATCCCAACCACTATATGGCGACCCTACCTCATAACAATCCCAACCACTAGATGGTGACCCTACCTCATAACAATCCCAACCACTAGATGGCGACCCTACCTCATAACAATCCTTAATCACTAGATGGTGACCCTACCTCATAACAATCCTCAACCACTAGATGGTGACCCTACCTCATAACAATCCCGACCACTAGATGCTGATCCTACCTCATAACAATCCCAACCACTAGATGGCGACCCTACCTCATAACAATCCCAACCACTAGATGGCGACCCTACCTCATAACAATCCAGACCACTAGATGGTGACCCTACCTCATAACAATCCCAACCAATAGATGGTGACCCTACCTCATAACAATCCCAACCACTAGATGGTGACCCTACCTCATAACAATCCCGACCACTAGATGGTGACCCTACCTCATAACAATCCCGACCACTAGATGGTGACCCTACCTCATAACAATCCCGACCACTAGATGGTGACCCTACGTCATAACAATCCCAACCACTAGATGGTGACCCTACCTCATAACAATCCAGACCACTAGATGGCGACCCTACCTCATAACAATCCCAACCACTAGATAGTGACCCTACCTCATAACATTCCCAACCACTAGATGGTGACACTACCTCATAACATTCCCGACCACTAGATGGCGACACTACCTCATAACATTCCCGACCACTAGATGGCGACCCTACCTCATAACATTCCCAACCACTAGATGGCGAACCTACCTCATAACATTCCCGACCACTAGATGGTGACCTTACCTCATAACAATCCCAACCACTAGATGGCGACGCTACCTCATAACAATCCCAACCACTAGATGGCGACGCTACCTCATAACAATCCAGACCACTAGATGGTGACCTTACCTCATAACAATCCCAACCACTAGATGATGACCCTACCTCATAACATTCCAGACCACTAGATATTGAGACTACCTCATAACATTCCAGACCACTAGATAGTGACCCTACCTCATAACATTCCCGACCACTAGATGGCGACGCTACCTCATAACAATCCTCAATCACTAGATGGTGACCCTACCTCATAACATTCCAGACCACTAGATGGTGACCCTACCTCATAACAATCCTCAACCACTAGATGGTGACCCTACCTCATAACAATCCAGACCACTAGATGGTGACCCTACCTCATAACAATCCTCAACCACTAGATGGTGACCCTACCTCATAACAATCCCGACCACTAGATGGTGACACTACCTCATAACAATCCCAACCACTAGATGGTGACCCTACCTCATAACATTCCCAACCACTAGATGGTGACCCTACCTCATAACATTCCCGACCACTAGATGATGACCCTACCTCATAACAATCCCAACCACTAGATGGCGACCCTACCTCATAACAATCCAACCACTAGATGGTGACCCTACCTCATAACAATCCCAACCACTAGATAGTGACCCTACCTCATAACAATCCAGACCACTAGATAGTGACCCTACCTCATAACAATCCCGACCACTAGATGGTGACCCTACCTCATAACAATCCCGACGACTAGATGGTGACCCTACCTCATAACAATCCCAACCACTATATGGTGACCCTACCTCATAACAATCCCGACCACTAGATGGTGACCCTACCTCATAACAATTCCGACCACTAGATGGTGACCCTACCTCATAACAATCCCGACCACTAGATGGTGACCCTACCTCATAACAATCCCGACCACTAGATGGTGACCCTACCTCATAACAATCCCAACCACTAGATGGTGACCCTACCTCATAACAATCCAACCACTAGATGGTGACACTACCTCATAACAATCCAGACCACTAGATGGCGACCCTACCTCATAACAATCCCAACCACTAGATGGTGACCCTACCTCATAACAATCCCAACCACTAGATAGTGACCCTACCTCATAACATTCCCAACCACTAGATGGTGACCCTACCTCATAACAATCCCGACCACTAGATGGTGACCCTACCTCATAACAATCCCGACCACTAGATGGTGACCCTACCTCATAACAATTCCGACCACTAGATGGTGACCCTACCTCATAACAATCCCGACCACTAGATGGTGACCCTACCTCATAACAATCCCAACCACTAGATGGTGACCCTACCTCATAACAATCCCAACCACTAGATGGTGACCCTACCTCATAACAATCCAACCACTAGATGGTGACACTACCTCATAACAATCCAGACCACTAGATGGCGACCCTACCTCATAACAATCCCAACCACTAGATGGTGACCCTACCTCATAACAATCCCAACCACTAGATAGTGACCCTACCTCATAACAATCCCAACCACTAGATGGTGACCCTACCTCATAACAATCCCGACCACTAGATGGTGACCCTACCTCATAACAATCCCGACCACTAGATGGTGACCCTACCTCATAACAATTCCGACCACTAGATGGTGACCCTACCTCATAACAATCCCGACCACTAGATGGTGACCCTACCTCATAACAATCCCAACCACTAGATGGTGACCCTACCTCATAACAATCCCAACCACTAGATGGTGACCCTACCTCATAACAATCCAACCACTAGATGGTGACACTACCTCATAACAATCCAGACCACTAGATGGCGACCCTACCTCATAACAATCCCAACCACTAGATGGTGACCCTACCTCATAACAATCCCAACCACTAGATAGTGACCCTACCTCATAACAATCCCAACCACTAGATGGTGACCCTACCTCATAACATTCCCAACCACTAGATAGTGACCCTACCTCATAACATTCCCGACCACTAGATGGTGACCCTACCTCATAACAATCCCGACCACTAGATGGTGACCCTACCTCATAACAATCCCGACCACTAGATGGTGACCCTACCTCATAACAATCCCAACCACTAGATGGTGACCCTACCTCATAACAATCCCGACCACTAGATGGTGACCTTACCTCATAACAATCCCGACCACTAGATGGTGACCCTACCTCATAACAATCCCGACCACTAGATGGTGACCCTACCTCATAACAATCCCAACCACTAGATGGTGACCTTACCTCATAACAATTCCGACCACTAGATGGTGACCCTACCTCATAACAATCCCGACCACTAGATGGTGACCCTACCTCATAACAATCCCAACCACTAGATGGTGACCCTACCTCATAACAATCCCAACCACTAGATGGTGACCCTACCTCATAACAATCCAACCACTAGATGGTGACACGACCTCATAACAATCCAGACCACTAGATGGCGACCCTACCTCATAACAATCCCAACCACTAGATGGTGACCCTACCTCATAACAATCCCAACCACTAGATAGTGACCCTACCTCATGACATTCCCAACCACTAGATGGTGACACTACCTCATAACATTCCCGACCACTAGATGGCGACACTACCTCATAACATTCCCGACCACTAGATGGTGACCCTACCTCATAACAACCCCAACCACTAGATGGCGACCCTACCTCATAACATTCCCAACCACTAGATGGTGACCTTACCTCATAACAATCCCAACCACTAGATGGTGACCTTACCTCATAACAATCCCGACCACTAGATGGCGAACCTACCTCATAACAATCCCGACCACTAGATGGTGACCCTACCTCATAACAATCCCAACCACTAGATGGTAACCCTACCTCATAACAATCCCAACCACTAGATGGTGACCCTACCTCATAACATTCCAGACCACTAGATGGCGACGCTACCTCATAACAATCCCAACCACTAGATGGCGACGCTACCTCATAACATTCCCGACCACTAGATGGTGACCTTACCTCATAACAATCCCAACCACTAGATGGTGACCCTACCTCATAACAATCCAAACCACTAGATGGTGACACTACCTCATAACATTCCAGACAACTAGATGGTGACCTTACCTCATAACAATCCCAACCACTAGATGGCGACCCTACCTCACAACAATCCCAACCACTAGATGGTGACCCTACCTCATAACAATCCCAACCACTAGATGGCGACCCTACCTCATAACAATCCCGACCACTAGATGGTGACACTACCTCATAACAATCCCGACCACTAGATGGTGACCCTACCTCATAACAATCCCAACCACTAGAAGCGACCCTACCTCATAACAATCCCAACCACTAGATGGCGACCCTACCTTATAACAATCCCGACCACTAGATGGTGACACTACCTCATAACAATCCCAACCACTAGATGGTGACACTACCTCATAACAATCCCAACCACTAGATGGTGACCCTACCTCATAACATTCCCGACCACTAGATGGTGACCCTACCTCATAACAATCCCAACCACTAGATGGCGACCCTACCTCATAACAATCCCGACCACTAGATGGTGACCCTACCTCATAACATTCCCAACCACTAGATGGCGACCCTACCTCATAACAATCCCGACCACTAGATGGTGACACTACCTCATAACAATCCCAACCACTAGATGGTGACACTACCTCATAACATTCCCAACCATTAGATGCTGACCCTACCTCATAACATTCCCAACCACTAGATGGCGACCCTACCTCATAACAATCCCGACCACTAGATGGTGACACTACCTCATAACATTCCCAACCACTAGATACTGACCCTACCTCATAACAATCCCAACCACTAGATGGTGACCCTACCTCATAACAATCCAGACCACTAGATGGTGACCCTACCTCATAACAATCCCGACCACTAGATGGTGACCCTACCTCATAACAATCCCAACCACTAGATGGTGACCCTACCTCATAACAATCCCGACCACTAGATGGTGACCCTACCTCATAACAATCCCAACCACTAGATGGTGACCCTACCTCATAACAATCCAGACCACTAGATGGTGACCCTACCTCATAACAATCCCGACCACTAGATGGTGACCCTACCTCATAACAATCCCAACCACTAGATGGTGACCCTACCTCATAACAATCCAGACCACTAGATGGTGACCCTACCTCATAACAATCCCGACCACTAGATGGTGACCCTACCTCATAACAATCCTTAATCACTAGATGGTGACCCTACCTCATAACAATCCTCAACCACTAGATGGTGACCCTACCTCATAACAATCCTCAACCACTAAATGGTGACACTACCTCATAACAGTCCCAACCACTAGATGGTGACACTACCTCATAACAATCCCAACCACTAGATGGCGACCCTACCTCATAACAATCCCAACCACTAGATGGTGACCCTACCTCATAACAATCCCAACCACTAGATAGTGACCCTACCTCATAACATTCCCAACCACTAGATGGTGACACTACCTCATAACATTCCCGACCACTAGATGGTGACCCTACCTCATAACAATCCCGACCACTAGATGGTGACCCTACGTCATAACAATCCCGACCACTAGATGGTGACCCTACCTCATAACAATCCCAACCACTAGATGGTGACCCTACCTCATAACAATCCAACCACTAGATGGTGACCCTACCTCATAACAATCCCGACCACTAGATGGTGACCCTACCTCATAACAATCCCGACCACTAGATGGTGACCCTACCACATAACAATTCCGACCACTAGATGGTGACCCTACCTCATAACAATCCCGACCACTAGATGGTGACCCTACCTCATAACAATCCCAACCACTAGATGGTGACCCTACCTCATAACAATCCCAACCACTAGATGGTGACCCTACCTCATAACAATCCCAACCACTAGATGGTGACCCTACCTCATAACAATCCAACCACTAGATGGTGACACTACCTCATAACAATCCAGACCACTAGATGGCGACCCTACCTCATAACAATCCCAACCACTAGATGGTGACCCTACCTCATAACAATCCCAACCACTAGATAGTGACCCTACCTCATAACATTCCCAACCACTAGATGGTGACACTACCTCATAACATTCCCGACCACTAGATGGCGACACTACCTCATAACATTCCCGACCACTAGATGGTGAGCCTACCTCATAACAACCCCAACCACTAGATGGCGACCCTACCTCATAACATTCCCAACCACTAGATGGTGACCCTACCTCATAACAATCCCGACCACTAGATGGTGACACTACCTCATAACAATCCCAACCACTAGATGGTGACCCTACCTCATAACAATCCCAACCACTAGATGGTGACACTACCTCATAACAATCCAGACCACTAGATGGTGACACTACCTCATAACAATCCCAACCACTAGATGGTGACCCTACCTCATAACAATCCCAACCACTAGATGGTGACACTACCTCATAACAATCCAGACCACTAGATGGTGACCCTACCTCATAACAATCCAGACCACTAGATGGTGACCCTACCTCATAACAATCCCAACCACTAGATGGTGACCCTACCTCATAACAATCTCAACCACTAGATGGTGACCCTACCTCATAACAATCCCAACCACTAGATGGCGACCCTACCTCATAACAATCCCGACCACTAGAAGCGACCCTACCTCATAACAATCCCAACCACTAGATGGCGACCCTACCTTATAACAATCCCGACCACTAGATGGTGACACTACCTCATAACAATCCAGACCACTAGATGGTGACACTACCTCATAACAATCCCAACCACTAGAAGCGACCCTACCTCATAACAATCCCAACCACTAGATGGCGACCCTACCTTATAACAATCCCGACCACTAGATGGTGACACTACCTCATAACAATCCAGACCACTAGATGGTGACACTACCTCATAACAATCCAGACCACTAGATGGTGACCCTACCTCATAACAATCCCAACCACTAGATGGTGACCCTACCTCATAACAATCCCAACCACTAGAAGCGACCCTACCTCATAACAATCCCAACCACTAGATGGCGACCCTACCTTATAACAATCCCGACCACTAGATGGTGACACTACCTCATAACAATCCCAACCACTAGATGGTGACACTACCTCATAACAATCCCAACCACTAGATGGTGACCCTACCTCATAACATTCCCGACCACTAGATGGTGACCCTACCTCAAAACAATCCCAACCACTAGATGGCGACCCTACCTCATAACAATCCCGACCACTAGATGGTGACACTACCTCATAACAATCCCAACCACTAGATGGTGACACTACCTCATAACATTCCCAACCATTAGATGCTGACCCTACCTCCTAACATTCCCAACCACTAGATGGCGACCCTACCTCATAACAATCCCAACCACTAGATGGTGACCCTACCTCATAACAATCCAGACCACTAGATGGTGACCCTACCTCATAACAATCCTCAACCACTAGATGGTGACCCTGCCTCATAACAATCCAGACCACTAGATGGTGACCCTACCTCATAACAATCCTCAACCACTAAATGGTGACACTACCTCATAACAATCCCAACCACTAGATGGTGACCCTACCTCATAACATTCCCAACCACTAGATGGTGACCCTACCTCATAACATTCCCGACCACTAGATGATGACCCTACCTCATAACAATCCCGACCACTAGATGGTGACCCTACCTCATAACAATCCCGACCACTAGATGGTGACCCTACCTCATAACAATCCCGACCACTAGATGGTGACCCTACCTCATAACAATGCCGACCACTAGATGGTGACCCTACGTCATAACAATCCCAACCACTAGATGGTGACCCTACCTCATAACAATCCAGACCACTAGATGGTGACCCTACCTCATAACAATCCTTAATCACTAGATGGTGACCCTACCTCATAACAATCCTCAACCACTAGATGGTGACCCTACCTCATAACAATCCAGACCACTAGATGGTGACCCTACCTCATAACAATCCTCAATCACTAAATGGTGACACTACCTCATAACAATCCCAACCACTAGATGGTGACCCTACCTCATAACATTCCCAACCACTAGATGGTGACCCTACCTCATAACATTCCCGACCACTAGATGATGACCCTACCTCATAACAATCCCGACCACTAGATGGTGACCCTACCTCATAACAATCCCGACCACTAGATGGTGACCCTACCTCATAACAATCCCGACCACTAGATGGTGACCCTACCTCATAACAATCCCGACCACTAGATGGTGACCCTACGTCATAACAATCCCAACCACTAGATGGTGACCCTACCTCATAACAATCCCAACCACTAGATGGTGACCCTACCTCATAACATTCCAACCACTAGATGGTGAAACTACCTCATAACAATCCAGACCACTAGATGGCGACCCTACCTCATAACAATCCCAACCACTAGATGGTGACCCTACCTCATAACAATCCCAACCACTAGATAGTGACCCTACCTCATAACATTCCCAACCACTAGATGGTGACACTACCTCATAACATTCCCGACCACTAGATGGCGACACTACCTCATAACATTCCCGACCACTAGATGGCGACCCTACCTCATAACATTCCCAACCACTAGATGGCGAACCTACCTCATAACATTCCCGACCACTAGATGGTGACCTTACCTCATAACAATCCCAACCACTAGATGGCGACGCTACCTCATAACAATCCCAACCACTAGATGGCGACGCTACCTCATAACATTCCAGACCACTAGATGGTGACCTTACCTCATAACAATCCCAACCACTAGATGGTGACACTACCTCATAACAATCCAAACCACTAGATGGTGACCCTACCTCATAACAATCCAGACCACTAGATGGTGACCTTACCTCATAACAATCCCAACCACTAGATGGTGACCCTACCTCATAACATTCCAGACCACTAGATATTGACACTACCTCATAACATTCCAGACCACTAGATAGTGACCCTACCTCATAACATTCCCGACCACTAGATGGCGACGCTACCTCATAACAATCCCAGCTACTAGATGGTGCACCTACCTCATAACAATCCTCAATCACTAGATGGTGACCCTACCTCATAACATTCCAGACCACTAGATGGTGACCCTACCTCATAACAATCCTCAACCACTAGATGGTGACCCTACCTCATAACAATCCCAACCACTAGATGGCGACGCTACCTCATAACAATCCCAGCTACTAGATGGTGCACCTACCTCATAACAATCCTCAATCACTAGATGGTGACCCTACCTCATAACATTCCAGACCACTAGATGGTGACCCTACCTCATAACAATCCTCAACCACTAGATAGTGACCCTACCTCATAACAATCCAGACCACTAGATGGTGACCCTACCTCATAACATTCCCAACCACTAGATGGTGACCCTACCTCATAACATTCCCGACCACTAGATGATGACCCTACCTCATAACAATCCCAACCACTAGATGGCGACCCTACCTCATAACAATCCAGACCACTAGATGGTGACCCTACCTCATAACAATCCCAACCACTAGATGGCGACCCTACCTCATAACAATCCAACCACTAGATGGTGACCCTACCTCATAACAATCCCGACCACTAGATGGTGACCCTACCTCATAACAATCCCGACCACTAGATGGTGACCCTACCTCATAACAATCCCGACGACTAGATGGTGACCCTACCTCATAACAATCCCAACCACTAGATGGTGACCCTACCTCATAACAATCCCAACCACTAGATGGTGACCCTACCTCATAACAATCCCGACCACTAGATGGTGACCCTACCTCATAACAATCCCGACCACTAGATGGTGACCCTACCTCATAACAATTCCGACCACTAGATGGTGACCCTACCTCATAACAATCCCGACCACTAGATGGTGACCCTACCTCATAACAATCCCAACCACTAGATGGTGACCCTACCTCATAACAATCCCAACCACTAGATGGTGACCCTACCTCATAACAATCCAACCACTAGATGGTGACACTACCTCATAACAATCCAGACCACTAGATGGCGACCCTACCTCATAACAATCCCAACCACTAGATGGTGACCCTACCTCATAACAATCCCAACCACTAGATAGTGACCCTACCTCATAACATTCCCAACCACTAGATGGTGACACTACCTCATAACATTCCCGACCACTAGATGGTGACCCTACCTCATAACAATCCCGACCACTAGATGGTGACCCTACCTCATAACAATCCCGACCACTAGATGGTGACCCTACCTCATAACAATCCCGACCACTAGATGGTGACCGTACCTCATAACAATCCCAACCACTAGATGGTGACCCTACCTCATAACAATCCCAACCACTAGATGGTGACCCTACCTCATAACAATCCCGACCACTAGATGGTGACCCTACCTCATAACAATCCCGACCACTAGATGGTGACCCTACCACATAACAATTCCGACCACTAGATGGTGACCCTACCTCATAACAATCCCGACCACTAGATGGTGACCCTACCTCATAACAATCCCAACCACTAGATGGTGACCCTACCTCATAACAATCCCAACCACTAGATGGTGACCCTACCTCATAACAATCCAACCACTAGATGGTGACACTACCTCATAACAATCCAGACCACTAGATGGCGACCCTACCTCATAACAATCCCAACCACTAGATGGTGACCCTACCTCATAACAATCCCAACCACTAGATAGTGACCCTACCTCATAACATTCCCAACCACTAGATGGTGACACTACCTCATAACATTCCCGACCACTAGATGGCGACACTACCTCATAACATTCCCGACCACTAGATGGTGACCCTACCTCATAACAACCCCAACCACTAGATGGCGACCCTACCTCATAACATTCCCAACCACTAGATGGTGACCTTACCTCATAACAATCCCAACCACTAGATGGTGACCTTACCTCATAACAATCCCGACCACTAGATGGCGAACCTACCTCATAACAATCCCGACCACTAGATGGTGACCCTACCTCATAACAATCCCAACCACTAGATGGTAACCCTACCTCATATCAATCCCAGCCACTAGATGGTGACCCTACCTCATAACATTCCAGACCACTAGATGGCGACGCTACCTCATAACAATCCCAACCACTAGATGGCGACGCTACCTCATAACATTCCCGATCACTAGATGGTGACCTTACCTCATAACAATCCCAACCACTAGATGGTGACCCTACCTCATAACAATCCAAACCACTAGATGGTGACACTACCTCATAACATTCCAGACCACTAGATGGTGACCTTACCTCATAACAATCCCAACCACTAGATGGCGACCCTACCTCATAACAATCCCAACCACTAGATGGTGACCCTACCTCATAACAATCCCAACCACTAGATGGCGACCCTACCTCATAAAAATCCCGACCACTAGATGGTGACACTACCTCATAACAATCCCGACCACTAGATGGTGACCCTACCTCATAACAATCCCAACCACTAGAAGCGACCCTACCTCATAACAATCCCAACCACTAGATGGCGACCCTACCTTATAACAATCCCGACCACTAGATGGTGACACTACCTCATAACAATCCCAACCACTAGATGGTGACACTACCTCATAACAATCCCAACCACTAGATGGTGACCCTACCTCATAACATTCCCGACCACTAGATGGTGACCCTACCTCATAACAATCCCAACCACTAGATGGCGACCCTACCTCATAACAATCCCGACCACTAGATGGTGACCCTACCTCATAACATTCCCAACCACTAGATGGCGACCCTACCTCATAACATTCCCAACCATTAGATGCTGACCCTACCTCATAACATTCCCAACCACTAGATGGCGACCCTACCTCATAACAATCCCGACCACTAGATGGTGACCCTACCTCATAACATTCCCAACCATTAGATGCTGACCCTACCTCATAACATTCCCAACCACTAGATGCTGACCCTACCTCATAACAATCCCAACCACTAGATGGTGACCCTACCTCTTAACATTCCCAACCACTAGATGGCGACCCTACCTCATAACAATCCCGACCACTAGATGGTGACACTACCTCATAACATTCCCAACCATTAGATGCTGACCCTACCTCATAACATTCCAGACCACTAGATAGTGACACTACCTCATAACAATCCTCAACCACTAGATGGTGACCCTACCTCATAACATTCCCGACCACTAGATGGTGACACTACCTCATAACAATCCCAACCACTAGATGGTGACCCTACCTCATAACATTCCAGACCACTAGATAGTGACACTACCTCATAACAATCCTCAACCACTAGATGGTGACCCTACCTCATAACATTCCCGACCACTAGATGGTGACCCTACCTCATAACATTCCCGACCACTAGATGGTGACCCTACCTCATAACATTCCCGACCACTAGATGGTGACCCTACCTCATAACAATCCCAACCACTAGATGGCGACACTACCTCATAACATTCCCGACCACTAGATAGAGACCCTACCTCATAACAATCCCAACCACTAGATGGTGACACTACCTCATAACATTCCCGACCACTAGATGGTGACCCTACCTCATAACAATCCCAACCACTAGATGGCGACCCTACCTCATAACAATCCCGACCACTAGATAGTGACACTAACTCATAACAATCCCAACCACTAGATAGTGACACTAACTCATAACAATCCCAACCACTAGATGGCGACACTACCTCATAACATTCCAGACCACTAGATGGTGACACTACCTCATAACAATCCCAACCACTAGATGGTGACCCTACCTCATAACATTCCCGACCACTAGATAGAGACCCTACCTCATAACAATCTCGACCACTAGATGGTGACACTACCTCATAACAATCCCAACCACTAGATGGTGACCCTACCTCATAACAATCCCAACCACTAGATGGTGACCCTATCTCATAACAATCCCAACCACTAGATGGCGACACTACCTCATAACAATCCCAACCACTAGATGGTGACACTACCTCATAACAATCCCAACCACTAGATAGTGACACTACCTCATAACAATCCCAACCACTAGATGGCGACACTACCTCATAACAATCCCAACCACTAGATGGTGACACTACCTCATAACAATCCCAACCACTAGATAGTGACACTACCTCATAACAATCCCAACCACTAGATGGTGACCCTACCTCATAACAATCCCGAGCACTAGATGGTGACCCTACCTCATAACATTCCAGACCACTAGATGGTGACCCTATCTCATAACATTCCCAACCACTAGATGGTGACCGTACCTCATAACAATCCCAACCACTAGATGGTGACCCTACCTCATAACATTCCCGACCACTAGATGGTGACACTACCTCATAACATTCCCGACCACTAGATGGTGACACTACCTCATAACAATCTCAACCACTAGATGGTGACCCTACCTCATAACATTCCAGACCACTAGATAGCGACCCTACCTCATAACATTCCCGACCACTAGATAGAGACCCTACCTCATAACAATCTCGACCACGAGATGGTGACCCTACCTCATAACATTCCCAACCACTAGATGGTGACCCTACCTCATAACATTCCTAACCACTAGATGGTGACCCTACCTCATAACATTCCTAACCACTAGATGGTGACCCTACCTCATAACATTCCTAACCACTAGATGGTGACCCTACCTCATAACAATTCCAACCACTAGATGGCGACCCTACCTCATAACAATCTCGACCACTAGATGGTGACACTACCTCATAACAATTCCAACCACTAGATGGTGACCCTACCTCATAACAATCCCAACCACTAGATGGCGACACTACCTCATAACATTCCAGACCACTAGATAGTGACACTACCTCATAACATTCCAGACCACTAGATGGTGACACTACCTCATAACAATCCCAAGCACTAGATGGTGACCCTACCTCATAACATTCCCGACCACTAGATGATGACCCTACCTCATAACAATCTCGACCACTAGATGGTGACACTACCTCATAACAATTCCAACCACTAGATGGCGACCCTAACTCATAACAATCCCAACCACTAGATGGTGACCCTACCTCATAACAATCCCGACCACTAGATGGTGACCCTACCTCATAACAATCCAGACCACTAGATGGTGACCCTACCTCATAACAATCCCGACCACTAGATGGTGACCCTACCTCATAACAATCCCGACCACTAGATGGTGACCCTACCTCATAACATTCCCGACCACTAGATGATGACCCTACCTCATAACAATCTCGACCACTAGATGGTGACACTACCTCATAACAATCCTCAACCACTAGATGGTGACCCTACCTCATAACAATCCTCAACCACTAGATGGTGACACTACCTCATAACAATCCCAACCACTAGATGGTGACACTACCTCATAACAATCCCAACCACTAGATGTTGACACTACCTCATAACAATCCCAACCACTAGATGGTGACCCTACCTCATAACATTCCAGACCACTAGATGGTGACCCTATCTCATAACATTCCCAACCACTAGATGGTGACCCTACCTCATAACAATCCTAACCACTAGATGGTGACCGTACCACATAACAATCCTAACCACTAGATGGTGACCCTACCTCATAACAATCCCAACCACTAGATGGTGACCCTACCTCATAACATTCCCGACCACTAGATAGAGACCCTACCTCATAACAATTTCGACCACTAGATGGTGACCCTACCTCATAACATTCCAGACCACTAGATGGTGACCCTACCTCATAACAATCCCAACCACTAGATGGCGACCCTACCTCATAACAATCCCAACCACTAGATGGCGACCGTACCTCATAACGATCCCAACCACTAGATGGCGACCCTACCTCATAACATTCCAAACCACTAGATGGCGACAATACCTCATAACAATCCCAACCACTAGATGGCGAACCTACCTCATAACAATCCCAACCACTAGATAGCGACCCTACCTCATAACAATCCCAACCACTAGATGGCGACCCTACCTCATAACATTCCAAACCACTAGATGGCGACCCTACCTAATAACAATCCCAACCACTAGATGGCGACCCTACCTCATAACAATCCAGACCACTAGATAGCGACCCTACCTCATAACATTCCCGACCACTAGATGGTGACCCTACCTCATAACAATCCCAACCACTAGATGGTGACCCTACCTCATAACAATCCCGACCACTAGATGGTGACCCTACCTCATAACAATCCCAACCACTAGATGGTGACCATACCTCATAACAATCCCAACCACTAGATGGTGACCCTACCTCATAACAATCCAGACCACTAGATGGTGACCCTACCTCATAAGAATCCCGACCACTAGATGGTGACCCTACCTCATAACAATCCCGACCACTAGATGGTGACCCTACCTCATAACAATCCCGACCACTAGATGGTGACCATACCTCATAACAATCCCGACCACTAGATGGTGACCCTACCTCATAACAATCCAGACCACTAGATGGTGACCCTACCTCATAACAATCCCAACCACTAGATGGTGACCATACCTCATAACAATCCCAACCACTAGATGGCGACCCTACCTCATAACAATCCCAACCACTAGATGGTGACACTACCTCATAACAATCTCGACCACTAGATGGTGACCCTACCTCATAACAATCCCGACCACTAGATGGTGACACTACCTCATAACAATCCTCAACCACTAGATGGTGACCCTAACCTCATAACAATCCCGACCACTAGATGGTGACCCTACCTCATAACAATCCCGACCACTAGATGGTGACCCTACCTCATAACAATCCCGACCACTAGATGGTGACCCTACCTCATAACATTCCTAACCACTAGATGGTGACCCTAACCTCATAACAATCCCGACCACTAGATGGTGACCCTACCTCATAACAATCCCGACCACTAGATGGTGACCCTACCTCATAACAATCCCAACCACTAGATGGTGACCCTAACCTCATAACAATCCCGACCACTAGATGGTGACCCTACCTCATAACAATCCCGACCACTAGATGGTGACCCTACCTCATAACAATCCCGACCACTAGATGGCGACCCTACCTCATAACAATCCCAACCACTAGATGGTGACACTACCTCATAACAATCTCGACCACTAGATGGTGACCCTACCTCATAACAATCCCGACCACTAGATGGTGACACTACCTCATAACAATCCTCAACCACTAGATGGTGACCCTAACCTCATAACAATCCCGACCACTAGATGGTGACCCTACCTCATAACAATCCCGACCACTAGATGGTGACCCTACCTCATAACAATCCCGACCACTAGATGGTGACCCTACCTCATAACATTCCTAACCACTAGATGGTGACCCTAACCTCATAACAATCCCGACCACTAGATGGTGACCCTACCTCATAACAATCCCGACCACTAGATGGTGACCCTACCTCATAACAATCTCAACCACTAGATAGTGATCCTACCTCATAACAATCCCAACCACTAGATGGCGACCCTACCTCATAACAATCCCAACCACTAGATGGTGACACTACCTCATAACAATCTCGACCACTAGATGGTGACCCTACCTCTTAACAATCCCGACCACTAGATGGTGACACTACCTCATAACAATCCTCAACCACTAGATGGTGACCCTAACCTCATAACAATCCCGACCACTAGATGGTGACCCTACCTCATAACAATCCCGACCACTAGATGGTGACCCTACCTCATAACAATCCCGACCACTAGATGGTGACCCTACCTCATAACATTCCTAACCACTAGATGGTGACCCTAACCTCATAACAATCCCGACCACTAGATGGTGACCCTACCTCATAACAATCCCGACCACTAGATGGTGACCCTACCTCATAACAATCCAACCACTAGATGGTGACCCTACCTCATAACAATCCCAACCACTAGATGGCGACCCTACCTCATAACAATCCCAACCACTAGATGGCGACCCTACCTCATAACAATCCCAACCACTAGATAGTGACCCTACCTCATAACATTCCAGACCACTAGATAGTGACCCTACCTCATAACAATCCCAACCACTAGATGGTGACCCTACCTCATAACAATCCCAACCACTAGATGGTGACCCTACCTCATAACAATCTCAACCACTAGATGGTGACCCTACCTCATAACAATCCCGACCACTAGATGGTGACCATACCTCATAACAATCCCAACCACTAGATGGTGACTCTACCTCATAACAATCCCAACCACTAGATGGCGACCCTACCTCATAACAATCCCAACCACTAGATGGCGACCCTACCTCATAACAATCCCAACCACTAGATGGCGACCCTACCTCATAACAATCCCAACCACTAGATGGCGACCCTACCTCATAACAATCCCAACCACTAGATGGTGACCATACCTCATAACAATCCCAACCACTAGATGGTGACCCTACCTCATAACAATCCCAACCACTAGATGGTGACAATACCTCATAACAATCCCAACCACTAGATGGTGACCCTACCTCATAACAATCCCAACCACTAGATGGCGACCCTACCTCATAACAATCCCAACCACTAGATGGTGACCATACCTCATAACAATCCCAACCACTAGATGGTGACCCTACCTCATAACAATCCCGACCACTAGATGGTGACACTACCTCATAACAATCCAGACCACTAGATGGTGACCCTATCTCATAACAATCCCAACCACTAGATGGCGACACTACCTCATAACAATCCAGACCACTAGATGGTGACCCTACCTCATAACAATCCAGACCACTAGATGGTGACCCTACCTCATAACAATCCCGACCACTAGATGGTGACCCTACCTCATAACAATCCCGACCACTAGATGGTGACCCTACCTCATAACAATCCCAACCACTAGATGGTGACCCTACCTCATAACAATCCCAACCACTAGATGGTGACACTACCTCATAACAATCTCAACCACTAGATAGTGATCCTACCTCATAACAATCCCAACCACTAGATGATGACCCTACCTCATAACAATCCCGACCACTAGATGGTGACACTACCTCATAACAATCTCGACCACTAGATGGTGACCCTACCTCATAACAATCCCGACCACTAGATGGTGACACTACCTCATAACAATCCCGACCACTAGATGGTGACCCTACCTCATAACAATCCCGACCACTAGATGGTGACCCTACCTCATAACATTCCTAACCACTAGATGGTGACCCTAACCTCATAACAATCCCGACCACTAGATGGTGACCCTACCTCATAACAATCCCGACCACTAGATGGTGACCCTACCTCATAACAATCCCAACCACTAGATGGCGACCCTACCTCATAACATTCCAGACCACTAGATAGTGACCCTACCTCATAACAATCCCAACCACTAGATGGTGACCCTACCTCATAACAATCCCAACCACTAGATGGTGACCCTACCTCATAACAATCCCGACCACTAGATGGTGACCATACCTCATAACAATCCCAACCACTAGATGGTGACTCTACCTCATAACAATCCCAACCACTAGATGGCGACCCTACCTCATAACAATCCCAACCACTAGATGGCGACCCTACCTCATAACAATCCCAACCACTAGATGGCGACTCTACCTCATAACAATCCCAACCACTAGATGGCGACCCTACCTCATAACAATCCCAACCACTAGATGGTGACCCTACCTCATAACAATCCCAACCACTAGATGGTGACCCTACCTCATAACAATCCCAACCACTAGATGGTGACCCTACCTCATAACAATCCCAACCACTAGATGGTGACCATACCTCATAACAATCCCAACCACTAGATGGTGACACTACCTCATAACAATCCAGACCACTAGATGGTGACCCTACCTCATAACAATCCCAACCACTAGATGGCGACACTACCTCATAACAATCCAGACCACTAGATGGTGACCCTATCTCATAACAATCCCAACCACTAGATGGCGACACTACCTCATAACAATCCAGACCACTAGATGGTGACCCTACCTCATAACAATCCAGACCACTAGATGGTGACCCTACCTCATAACAATCCAGACCACTAGATGGTGACACTACCTCATAACAATCCTCAACCACTAGATGGTGACCCTACCTCATAACAATCCAGACCACTAGATGGTGACCTTACCTCATAACAATCCCAACCACTAGATGGCGACACTACCTCATAACAATCCTCAACCACTAGATGGTGACCCTACCTCATAACAATCCCGACCACTAGATGGTGACCCTACCTCATAACAATCCCGACCACTAGATGGTGACCCTACCTCATAACAATCCAGACCACTAGATGGTGACCCTACCTCATAACAATCCAGACCACTAGATGGTGACCCTACCTCATAACAATCCCAACCACTAGATGGTGACCCTACCTCATAACAATCCCAACCACTAGATGGCGACCCTACCTCATAACAATCCCGACCACTAGATGGTGACCCTACCTCATAACAATCCCAACCACTAGATGGTGACCCTACCTCATAACAATCCCAACCACTAGATGGCGACCCTACCTCATAACAATCCCAACCACTAGATGGTGACCCTACCTCATAACAATCCAGACCACTAGATGGAGACCCTACCTCATAACAATCCCAACCACTAGATGGTGACCCTACCTCATAACAATCTCGACCACTAGATGGTGACCCTACCTCATAACATTCCCGACCACTAGATGGTGACCCTACCTCATAACAATCCCGACCACTAGATGGTGACCCTACCTCATAACAATCTCAACCACTAGATGGTGACCCCTACCTCATAACAATCCAGACCACTAGATGGTGACCCTACCTCATAACAATCCCAACCACTAGATGGTGACCCTACCTCATAACAATCCCAACCACTAGAAGCGACCCTACCTCATAACAATCCAAACCACTAGATGGTGACACTACCTCATAACATTCCAGACCACTAGATGGTGACCTTACCTCATAACAATCCCAACCACTAGATGGCGACCCTACCTCATAACAATCCCAACCACTAGATGGTGACCCTACCTCATAACAATCCCAACCACTAGATGGCGACCCTACCTCATAACAATCCCGACCACTAGATGGTGACACTACCTCATAACAATCCCGACCACTAGATGGTGACCCTACCTCATAACAATCCCAACCACTAGAAGCGACCCTACCTCATAACAATCCCAACCACTAGATGGCGACCCTACCTTATAACAATCCCGACCACTAGATGGTGACACTACCTCATAACAATCCCAACCACTAGATGGTGACACTACCTCATAACAATCCCAACCACTAGATGGTGACCCTACCTCATAACATTCCCGACCACTAGATGGTGACCCTACCTCATAACAATCCCAACCACTAGATGGCGACCCTACCTCATAACAATCCCGACCACTAGATGGTGACCCTACCTCATAACATTCCCAACCACTAGATGGCGACCCTACCTCATAACAATCCCGACCACTAGATGGTGACACTACCTCATAACATTCCCAACCATTAGATGCTGACCCTACCTCATAACAATCCCAACCACTAGATGGTGACCCTACCTCATAACATTCCAGACCACTAGATAGTGACACTACCTCATAACAATCCTCAACCACTAGATGGTGACCCTACCTCATAACATTCCCGACCACTAGATGGTGACCCTACCTCATAACATTCCCGACCACTAGATGGTGACCCTACCTCATAACAATCCCAACCACTAGATGGCAACACTACCTCATAACATTCCCGACCACTAGATAGAGACCCTACCTCATAACAATCCCAACCACTAGATGGTGACACTACCTCATAACATTCCCGACCACTAGATGGTGACCCTACCTCATAACAATCCCAACCACTAGATGGCGACCCTACCTCATAACAATCCCGACCACTAGATAGTGACACTAACTCATAACAATCCCAACCACTAGATAGTGACACTAACTCATAACAATCCCAACCACTAGATGGCGACACTACCTCATAACATTCCAGACCACTAGATGGTGACACTACCTCATAACAATCCCAACCACTAGATGGTGACACTACCTCATAACAATCCCAACCACTAGATGGTGACCCTACCTCATAACAATCCCGACCACTAGATAGAGACCCTACCTCATAACAATCTCGACCACTAGATGGTGACCCTACCTCATAACAATCCCGACCACTAGATGGTGACCGAACCTCATAACAATCCCAACCACTAGATGGTGACCCTACCTCATAACAATCCCAACCACTAGATGGCGACACTACCTCATAACAATCCCAACCACTAGATGGTGACCCTACCTCATAACAATCCCGACCACTAGATAGAGACCCTACCTCATAACAATCCCAACCACTAGATGGTGACCCTACCTCATAACAATCCCAACCACTAGATGGCGACACTACCTCATAACAATCCCAACCACTAGATGGTGACCCTACCTCATAACAATCTCGACCACTAGATGGTGACCCTACCTCATAACAATCCCAACCACTAGATGGTGACCCTACCTCATAACAATCCCAACCACTAGATGGCGACACTACCTCATAACAATCCCAACCACTAGATGGTGACCCTACCTCATAACAATCCCGAGCACTAGATGGTGACCCTACCTCATAACAATCCCAACCACTAGATGGTGACCCTACCTCATAACATTCCAGACCACTAGATGGTGACCCTATCTCATAACATTCCCAACCACTAGATGGTGACCGTACCTCATAACAATCCCAACCACTAGATGGTGACCCTACCTCATAACATTCCCGACCACTAGATGGTGACACTACCTCATAACATTCCCGACCACTAGATGGTGACACTACCTCATAACAATCCCAAGCACTAGATGGTGACCCTACCTCATAACAATCTCAACCACTAGATGGTGACACTACCTCATAACATTCCAGACCACTAGATAGCGACCCTACCTCATAACATTCCCGACCACTAGATGGTGACTTTACCTCATAACATTCCCGACCACTAGATAGAGACCCTACCTCATAACATTCCCAACCACTAGATGGTGACCCTACCTCATAACATTCCTAACCACTAGATGGTGACCCTACCTCATAACATTCCTAACCACTAGATGGTGACCCTACCTCATAACAATTCCAACCACTAGATGGCGACCCTAACTCATAACAATCCCAACCACTAGATGGCGACCCTACCTCATAACAATCCCAAGCACTAGATGGTGACCCTACCTCATAACAATCCCAACCACTAGATGGTGACCCTACCTCATAACAATCCCAGACCACTAGATGGTGACCCTACCTCATAACAATCTCGACCACTAGATGGTGACACTACCTCATAACAATTCCAACCACTAGATGGCGACCCTAACTCATAACAATCCCAACCACTAGATGGTGACCCTACCTCATAACATTCCCGACCACTAGATGGTGACCCTACCTCATAACAATCCCAACCACTAGATGGCGACACTACCTCATAACATTCCAGACCACTAGATAGTGACACTACCTCATAACATTCCAGACCACTAGATGGTGACACTACCTCATAACAATCCCAAGCACTAGATGGTGACCCTACCTCATAACATTCCCGACCACTAGATAGAGACCCTACCTCATAACAATCTCGACCACTAGATGGTGACACTACCTCATAACAATTCCAACCACTAGATGGCGACCCTAACTCATAACAATCCCAACCACTAGATGGTGACCCTACCTCATAACAATCCCGACCACTAGATGGTGACCCTACCTCATAACAATCCCAACCACTAGATGGTGACCCTACCTCATAACAATCCCAACCACTAGATGGCGACACTACCTCATAACAATCCCAACCACTAGATGGCGACCCTACCTCATAACAATCCCGAGCACTAGATGGTGACCCTACCTCATAACAATCCCAACCACTAGATGGTGACCCTACCTCATAACAATCCAGACCACTAGATGGTGACCCTACCTCATAACAATCCAGACCACTAGATGGTGACCCTACCTCATAACATTCCAGACCACTAGATGGTGACCCTACCTCATAACAATCCCAACCACTAGATGGTGACCCTACCTCATAACATTCCAGACCACTAGATGGTGACCCTACCTCATAACAATCCTAACCACTAGATGGTGACCCTACCTCATAACAATCTCAACCACTAGATGGTGACACTACCTCATAACATTCCAGACCACTAGATAGCGACCCTACCTCATAACATTCCCGACCACTAGATGGTGACTTTACCTCATAACATTCCCGACCACTAGATAGAGACCCTACCTCATAACATTCCCAACCACTAGATGGTGACCCTACCTCATAACATTCCTAACCACTAGATGGTGACCCTACCTCATAACATTCCTAACCACTAGATGGTGACCCTACCTCATAACAATTCCAACCACTAGATGGCGACCCTAACTCATAACAATCCCAACCACTAGATGGCGACCCTACCTCATAACAATCCCAAGCACTAGATGGTGACCCTACCTCATAACAATCCCAACCACTAGATGGTGACCCTACCTCATAACAATCCCAGACCACTAGATGGTGACCCTACCTCATAACAATCTCGACCACTAGATGGTGACACTACCTCATAACAATTCCAACCACTAGATGGCGACCCTAACTCATAACAATCCCAACCACTAGATGGTGACCCTACCTCATAACATTCCCGACCACTAGATGGTGACCCTACCTCATAACAATCCCAACCACTAGATGGCGACACTACCTCATAACATTCCAGACCACTAGATAGTGACACTACCTCATAACATTCCAGACCACTAGATGGTGACACTACCTCATAACAATCCCAAGCACTAGATGGTGACCCTACCTCATAACATTCCCGACCACTAGATGATGACCCTACCTCATAACATTCCCGACCACTAGATAGAGACCCTACCTCATAACAATCTCGACCACTAGATGGTGACACTACCTCATAACAATTCCAACCACTAGATGGCGACCCTACCTCATAACAATCCCAACCACTAGATGGTGACCCTACCTCATAACAATCCCAACCACTAGATGGCGACACTACCTCATAACAATCCCAACCACTAGATGGCGACCCTACCTCATAACAATCCCGAGCACTAGATGGTGACCCTACCTCATAACAATCCCAACCACTAGATGGTGACCCTACCTCATAACAATCCAGACCACTAGATGGTGACCCTACCTCATAACAATCCAGACCACTAGATGGTGACCCTACCTCATAACAATCCCAACCACTAGATGATGACCCTACCTCATAACAATCCCAACCACTAGATGGTGACCCTACCTCATAACAATCCCAACCACTAGATGATGACCCTACCTCATAACAATCCCAACCACTAGATGGTGACCCTACCTCATAACATTCCAGACCACTAGATGGTGACCCTACCTCATAACAATCCCAACCACTAGATGGTGACCCTACCTCATAACAATCCCAACCACTAGATGGTGACCCTACCTCATAACATTCCAGACCACTAGATGGTGACCCTACCTCATAACAATCCTAACCACTAGATGGTGACCCTACCTCATAACAATCTCAACCACTAGATGGCGACCCTACCTCATAACATTCCAGACCACTAGATAGCGACCCTACCTCATAACATTCCCGACCACTAGATGGCGACTTTACCTCATAACATTCCAGACCACTAGATAGCGACCCTACCTCATAACATTCCCGACCACTAGATGGTGACCCTACCTCATAACATTCCAGACCACTAGATGGTGACCCTATCTCATAACATTCCCAACCACTAGATGGTGACCCTACCTCATAACAATCCTAACCACTAGATGGTGACCGTACCACATAACAATCCTAACCACTAGATGGTGACCCTACCTCATAACAATCTCGACCACTAGATGGTGACCCTACCTCATAACATTCCAGACCACTAGATGGTGACCCTACCTCATAACAATCCCAACCACTAGATGGCGACCCTACCTCATAACGATCCCAACCACTAGATAGCGACCCTACCTCATAACATTCCAAACCACTAGATGGCGACAATACCTCATAACAATCCCAACCACTAGATAGCGACCCTACCTCATAACAATCCCAACCACTAGATGGCGACCCTACCTCATAACATTCCAAACCACTAGATGGCGACCCTACCTCATAACAATCCCAACCACTAGATGGCGACCCTACCTCATAACAATCCAGACCACTAGATAGCGACCCTACCTCATAACATTCCCGACCACTAGATGGTGACCCTACCTCATAACAATCCCAACCACTAGATGGTGACCCTACCTCATAACAATCCCAACCACTAGATGGTGACCCTACCTCATAACAATCCCGACCACTAGATGGTGACCCTACCTCATAACATTCCCGACCACTAGATGGTGACCATACCTCATAACAATCCCAACCACTAGATGGCGACCCTACCTCATAACAATCCCAACCACTAGATGGTGACCATACCTCATAACAATCCCAACCACTAGATGGTGACCCTACCTCATAACAATCCAGACCACTAGATGGTGACCCTACCTCATAAGAATCCCGACCACTAGATGGTGACCCTACCTCATAACAATCCCGACCACTAGATGGTGACCCTACCTCATAACAATCCCGACCACTAGATGGTGACCATACCTCATAACAATCCCGACCACTAGATGGTGACCCTACCTCATAACAATCCAGACCACTAGATGGTGACCCTACCTCATAACAATCCCAACCAGTAGATGGTGACCATACCTCATAACAATCCCAACCACTAGATGGTGACCCTACCTCATAACAATCCCAACCACTAGATGGTGACCCTACCTAATAACAGTCTCAACCACTAGATGGTGACCCTACCTCATAACAATCCCAACCACTAGATGGTGACCCTACCTCATAACAATCTCAACCACTAGATGGTGACCCTACCTCATAACAATCCCAACCACTAGATGGTGACCCTACCTCATAACAATCTCAACCACTAGATGGTGACCCTACCTCATAACAATCTCAACCACTAGATGGTGACCCTACCTCATAACAATCCAGACCACTAGATGGTGACCCTACCTCATAACAATCCCGACCACTAGATGGTGACCCTACCTCATAACAATCCCGACCACTAGATGGTGACCCTACCTCATAACAATCCCGACCACTAGATGGTGACCCTACCTCATAACAATCCCAACCACTAGATGGTGACCCTACCTCATAACAATCCCAACCACTAGATGGTGACCCTACCTCATAACAATCTCAACCACTAGATAGTGATCCTACCTCATAACAATCCCAACCACTAGATGATGACCCTACCTCATAACAATCCCAACCACTAGATGGTGACCTTACCTCATAACAATCCCAACCACTAGATGATGACCCTACCTCATAACAATCCCGACCACTAGATGGTGACACTACCTCATAACAATCTCGACCACTAGATGGTGACCCTACCTCATAACAATCCCGACCACTAGATGGTGACCCTACCTCATAACATTCCTAACCACTAGATGGTGACCCTAACCTCATAACAATCCCGACCACTAGATGGTGACCCTACCTCATAACAATCCCGACCACTAGATGGTGACCCTACCTCATAACAATCCAATCACTAGATGGTGACCCTACCTCATAACAATCCCAACCACTAGATGGCGACCCTACCTCATAACAATCCCAACCACTAGATGGCGACCCTACCTCATAACATTCCAGACCACTAGATAGTGACCCTACCTCATAACAATCCCAACCACTAGATGGTGACCCTACCTCATAACAATCCCAACCACTAGATGGTGACCCTACCTCATAACAATCCCAACCACTAGATGGTGACCCTACCTCATAACAATCCCAACCACTAGATGGTGACCCTACCTCATAACAATCCCGACCACTAGATGGTGACCATACCTCATAACAATCCCAACCACTAGATGGTGACCCTACCTCATAACAATCCCAACCACTAGATGGCGACCCTACCTCATAACAATCCCAACCACTAGATGGCGACCCTACCTCATAACAATCCCAACCACTAGATGGCGACCCTACCTCATAACAATCCCAACCACTAGATGGCGACCCTACCTCATAACAATCCCAACCACTAGATGGTGACCATACCTCATAACAATCCCAACCACTAGATGGTGACCCTACCTCATAACAATCCCAACCACTAGATGGTGACAATACCTCATAACAATCCCAACCACTAGATGGTGACCCTACCTCATAACATTCCCGACCACTAGATGGTGACCCTACCTCATAACAATCCCAACCACTAGATGGCGACCCTACCTCATAACAATCCCAACCACTAGATGGTGACCATACCTCATAACAATCCCAACCACTAGATGGTGACCCTACCTCATAACAATCCCGACCACTAGATGGTGACACTACCTCATAACAATCCAGACCACTAGATGGTGACCCTACCTCATAACAATCCCAACCACTAGATGGCGACACTACCTCATAACAATCCAGACCACTAGATGGTGACCCTATCTCATAACAATCCCAACCACTAGATGGCGACACTACCTCATAACAATCCAGACCACTAGATGGTGACCCTACCTCATAACAATCCAGACCACTAGATGTTGACCCTACCTCATAACAATCCCGACCACTAGATGGTGACCCTACCTCATAACAATCCCAACCACTAGATGGTGACCCTACCTCATAACAATCTCAACCACTAGATAGTGATCCTATCTCATAACAATCCCAACCACTAGATGATGACCCTACCTCATAACAATCCCGACCACTAGATGGTGACACTACCTCATAACAATCTCGACCACTAGATGGTGACCCTACCTCATAACAATCCCGACCACTAGATGGTGACCCTACCTCATAACATTCCTAACCACTAGATGGTGACCCTAACCTCATAACAATCCCAACCACTAGATGGTGACCCTACCTCATAACAATCCCGACCACTAGATGGTGACACTACCTCATAACAATCCCGACCACTAGATGGTGACCCTACCTCATAACAATCCAACCACTAGATGGTGACCCTACCTCATAACAATCCCAACCACTAGATGGCGACCCTACCTCATAACAATCCCAACCACTAGATGGCGACCCTACCTCATAACAATCCCAACCACTAGATAGTGACCCTACCTCATAACATTCCAGACCACTAGATAGTGACCCTACCTCATAACAATCCCAACCACTAGATGGTGACCCTACCTCATAACAATCCCGACCACTAGATGGTGACTCTACCTCATAACAATCCCAACCACTAGATGGCGACCCTACCTCATAACAATCCCAACCACTAGATGGCAACCCTACCTCATAACAATCCCAACCACTAGATGGCGACCCTACCTCATAACAATCCCAACCACTAGATGGCGACCCTACCTCATAACAATCCCAACCACTAGATGGTGACCATACCTCATAACAATCCCAACCACTAGATGGTGACCATACCTCATAACAATCCCAACCACTAGATGGTGACCCTACCTCATAACAATCCCAACCACTAGATGGTGACCCTACCTCATAACAATCCCGACCACTAGATGGTGACTCTACCTCATAACAATCCCAACCACTAGATGGCGACCCTACCTCATAACAATCCCAACCACTAGATGGCGACCCTACCTCATAACAATCCCAACCACTAGATGGCGACCCTACCTCATAACAATCCCAACCACTAGATGGCGACCCTACCTCATAACAATCCCAACCACTAGATGGTGACCATACCTCATAACAATCCCAACCACTAGATGGTGACCATACCTCATAACAATCCCAACCACTAGATGGTGACCCTACCTCATAACAATCCCAACCACTAGATGGTGACCCTACCTCATAACAATCCCAACCACTAGATGGTGACCCTACCTCATAACATTCCCGACCACTAGATGGTGACCCTACCTCATAACATTCCCGACCACTAGATGGTGACCCTACCTCATAACAATCCCAACCACTAGATGGCGACCCTACCTCATAACAATCCCAACCACTAGATGGTGACTATACCTCATAACAATCCCAACCACTAGATGGTGACACTACCTCATAACAATCCAGACCACTAGATGGTGACCCTACCTCATAACAATCCCAACCACTAGATGGCGACACTACCTCATAACAATCCAGACCACTAGATGGTGACCCTATCTCATAACAATCCCAACCACTAGATGGCGACACTACCTCATAACAATCCAGACCACTAGATGGCGACACTACCTCATAACAATCCAGACCACTAGATGGTGACCCTACCTCATAACAATCCAGACCACTAGATGGTGACCCTACCTCATAACAATCCCAACCACTAGATGGTGACCCTACCTCATAACAATCCCAACCACTAGATGGCGACACTACCTCATAACAATCCTCAACCACTAGATGGTGACCCTACCTCATAACAATCCAGACCACTAGATGGTGACCCTACCTCATAACAATCCAGACCACTAGATGGTGACCCTACCTCATAACAATCCAGACCACTAGATGGTGACCCTACCTCATAACAATCCAAACCACTAGATGGTGACCCTACCTCATAACATTCCCAACCACTAGATGGTGACCCTACCTCATAACAATCCCAACCACTAGATGGCGACCCTACCTCATAACAATCCCGACCACTAGATGGTGACCCTACCTCATAACAATCCCAACCACTAGATGGTGACCCTACCTCATAACAATCCCAACCACTAGATGGCGACCCTACCTCATAACAATCCCAACCACTAGATGGTGACCCTACCTCATAACAATCCCAACCACTAGATGGTGACCCTACCTCATAACAATCTCGACCACTAGATGGTGACCCTACCTCATAACAATCCAGACCACTAGATGGTGACCCTACCTCATAACAATCCCAACCACTAGATGGTGACCCTACCTCATAACAATCTCGACCACTAGATGGTGACCCTACCTCATAACAATCCCAACCACTAGATGGTGACACTACCTCATAACAATCCAGACCACTAGATGGTGACCCTACCTCATAACAATCTCGACCACTAGATGGTGACCCTACCTCATAACATTCCCGACCACTAGATGGTGACCCTACCTCATAACAATCCCGACCACTAGATGGTGACCCTACCTCATAACAATCTCAACCACTAGATGGTGACACTACCTCATAACAATCCAGACCACTAGATGGTGACCCTACCTCATAACAATCTCGACCACTAGATGGTGACCCTACCTCATAACATTCCTAACCACTAGATGGTGACCCTACCTCATAACATTCCTAACCACTAGATGGTGACACTACCTCATAACAATCTCGACCACTAGATGGCGACACTACCTCATAACATTCCTAACCACTAGATGGTGACCCTACCTCATAACATTCCTAACCACTAGATGGTGACACTACCTCATAACAATCTCGACCACTAGATGGTGACCCTACCTCATAACATTCCTAACCACTAGATGGTGACCCTACCTCATAACATTCCTAACCACTAGATGGTGACACTACCTCATAACAATCTCGACCACTAGATGGTGACACTACCTCATAACAATCCCAACCACTAGATGGTGACCCTACCTCATAACATTCCAGACCACTAGATAGTGACCCTACCTCATAACAATCCCAACCACTAGATTGTGACACTACCTCATAAGAATCCCGACCACTAGATGGTGACCCTACCTCATAACAATCTCGACCACTAGATGGTGACCCTACCTCATAACATTCCTAACCACTAGATGGTGACCCTACCTCATAACATTCCTAACCACTAGATGGTGACACTACCTCATAACAATCTCGACCACTAGATGGCGACACTACCTCATAACATTCCTAACCACTAGATGGTGACCCTACCTCATAACATTCCTAACCACTAGATGGTGACACTACCTCATAACAATCTCGACCACTAGATGGTGACACTACCTCATAACAATCCCAACCACTAGATGGTGACCCTACCTCATAACATTCCAGACCACTAGATAGTGACCCTACCTCATAACAATCCCAACCACTAGATTGTGACACTACCTCATAAGAATCCCGACCACTAGATGGTGACCCTACCTCATAACAATCTCGACCACTAGATGGTGACCCTACCTCATAACATTCCCAACCACTAGAAGGTGACCCTACCTCATAACAATCCCGACCACTAGATGGCGACCCTACCTCATAACAATCCCAACCACTAGATGGTGACACTACCTCATAACAATCCCAACCACTAGATGGTGACCCTACCTCATAACAATCCCAACCACTAGATGGTGACACTACCTCATAACAATCCCAACCACTAGATGGTGACCCGACCTCATAACATTCCCAACCACTAGATGGCGACCCTACCTCATAACAATCCAGACCACTAGATGATGACCCTACCTCATAACAATCCAGACCACTAGATGGCGACCCTACCGCATAACAATCCCAACCACTAGATGATGACCCTACCTCATAACAATCCAGACCACTAGATGGCTACCCTACCTCATAACAATCCCAACCACTAGATGGTGACCCTACCTCATAACATTCCCGACCACTAGATGGCGACCCTACCTCATAACAATCCCAACCACTAGATGGTGACCCTACCTCATAACAATCCCGACCACTAGATGGTGACCCTACCTCATAACAATCCCGACCACTAGATGGCGACCCTACCTCATAACATTCCCAACCACTAGATGGTGACACTACCTCATAACAATCCCAACCACTAGATGATGACCCTACCTCATAACAATCCAGACCACTAGATGGCGACCCTACCTCATAACATTCCCGACCACTAGATGGCGACCCTACCTCATAACAATACCAACCACTAGATGGTGACCCTACCTCATAATAATCCCAACCACTAGATGGTGACACTACCTCATAACAATCCCAACCACTAGATGGTGACCCTACCTCATAACAATCCCAACCACTAGATGGTGACACTACCTCATAACAATCCCGACCACTAGATGGTGACCCTACCTCATAACAATCCCAACCACTAGATGGTGAACCTACCTCATAACAATCCCAACCACTAGATGGCGACCCTACCTCATAACATTCCAGACCACTAGATGGCGACCCTACCTCATAACATTCCAGACCACTAGATGGTGACCCTACCTCATAACAATCCCAACCACTAGATGGCGACCCTACCTCATAACATTCCAGACCACTAGATGGTGACCCTAACTCATAACAATCCCAACCACTAGATGGCGACCCTACCTCATAACAATCCCGACCACTAGATGATGACCCTACCTCATAACATTCCAGACCACTAGATGGCGACCCTACCTCATAACATTCCAGACCACTAGATGGTGACCCTACCTCATAACAATCCCAACCACTAGATGGCGACCCTACCTCATAACATTCCAGACCACTAGATGGCGACCCTACCTCATAACAATCCCGACCACTAGATGGTGACCCTACCTCATAACAATCCCAACCACTAGATGGTGAACCTACCTCATAACAATCCCGACCACTAGATGGCGACCCTACCTCATAACATTCCAGACCACTAGATAGTGACCCTACCTCATAACAATCCCGACCACTAGATGGCGACCCTACCTCATAACAATCCAGACCACTAGATGGTGAACCTACCTCATAACAATCCCAACCACTAGATGGCGACCCTACCTCATAACAATCCCGACCACTAGATGGTGACCCTACCTCATAACAATCCCAACCACTAGATGGTGAACCTACCTCATAACAATCCCAACCACTAGATGGCGACCCTACCTCATAACATTCCAGACCACTAGATGGTGACCCTACCTCATAACAATCCCGACCACTAGATGGCGACCCTACCTCATAACAATCCCAACCACTAGATGATGACCCTACCTCATAACAATCCCAACCACTAGATGATGACCCTACCTCATAACAATCCCGACCACTAGATGGCGACCCTACCTCATAACAATCCCAACCACTAGATTGTGACACTACCTCATAAGAATACCGACCACTAGATGGTGACCCTACCTCATAACAATCTCGACCACTAGATGGTGACCCTACCTCATAACATTCCCAACCACTAGAAGGTGACCCTACCTCATAAGAATCCCGACCACTAGATGGTGACACTACCTCATAACAATCCCAACCACTAGATGGTGACCCTACCTCATAACATTCCCAACCACTAGAAGGTGACCCTACCTCATAAGAATCCCGACCACTAGATGGTGACACTACCTCATAACAATCCCAACCACTAGATGGTGACACTACCTCATAACAATCCCAACCACTAGAAGGTGACACTACCTCATAAGAATCCCGACCACTAGATGGTGACCCTACCTCATAACAATCCCAACCACTAGATGGTGACAATACCTCATAACATTCCCAACCACTAGATGGTGACCCTACCTCATAACAATCCCAACCACTAGATGGTGACCCTACCTCATAACAATCCAGACCACTAGATGGCGACCCTACCGCATAACAATCCCAACCACTAGATGATGACCCTACCTCTTAACAATCCAGACCACTAGATGGCGACCCTACCTCATAACAATCCCAACCACTAGATGGTGACCCTACCTCATAACATTCCCGACCACTAGATGGCGACCCTACCTCATAACAATCCCAACCACTAGATGATGACCCTACCTCATAACAATCCCAACCACTAGATGGTGACCCTACCTCATAACAATCCCAACCACTAGATGGTGACTCTACCTCATAACAATCCAGACCACTAGATGGCGACCCTACCTCATAACAATCCCAACCACTAGATGATGACCCTACATCATAACAATCCAGACCACTAGATGGCGACCCTACCTCATAACAATCCCAACCACTAGATGGTGACTCTACCTCATAACAATCCAGACCACTAGATGGCGACCCTACCTCATAACAATCCCAACCACTAGATGATGACCCTACATCATAACAATCCAGACCACTAGATGGCGACCCTACCTCATAACAATCCCAACCACTAGATTGTGACACTACCTCATAAGAATACCGACCACTAGATGGTGACCCTACCTCATAACAATCTCGACCACTAGATGGTGACCCTACCTCATAACATTCCCAACCACTAGAAGGTGACCCTACCTCATAAGAATCCCGACCACTAGATGGTGACACTACCTCATAACAATCCCAACCACTAGATGGTGACCCTACCTCATAACATTCCCAACCACTAGAAGGTGACCCTACCTCATAAGAATCCCGACCACTAGATGGTGACACTACCTCATAACAATCCCAACCACTAGATGGTGACACTACCTCATAACAATCCCAACCACTAGATGGTGACCCTACCTCATAACAATCCCAACCACTAGATGGTGACCCTACCTCATAACAATCCCAACCACTAGAAGGTGACCCTACCTCATAACAATCCCGACCACTAGATTGTGACACTACCTCATAAGAATCCCGACCACTAGATGGTGACCCTACCTCATAACAATCCCGACCACTAGATGGTGACCCTACCTCATAACAATCCCAACCACTAGATGGTGACAATACCTCATAACATTCCCAACCACTAGATGGTGACCCTACCTCATAACAATCCAGACCACTAGATGGCGACCCTACCGCATAACAATCCCAACCACTAGATGATGACCCTACCTCATAACAATCCAGACCACTAGATGGCGACCCTACCTCATAACAATCCCAACCACTAGATGGTGACCCTACCTCATAACATTCCCGACCACTAGATGGCGACCCTACCTCATAACAATCCCAACCACTAGATGATGACCCTACCTCATAACAATCCAGACCACTAGATGGCGACCCTACCTCATAACAATCCCAACCACTAGATGGTGACCCTACCTCATAACATTCCCGACCACTAGATGGCGACCCTACCTCATAACAATCCCAACCACTAGATGGTGACCCTACCTCATAACATTCCCGACCACTAGATGGTGACCCTACCTCATAACAATCCCAACCACTAGATGGTGACCCTACCTCATAACAATCCCGACCACTAGATGGCGACCCTACCTCATAACATTCCCAACCACTAGATGGTGACACTACCTCATAACAATCCCAACCACTAGATGATGACCCTACCTCATAACAATCCAGACCACTAGATGGCGACCCTACCTCATAACATTCCCGACCACTAGATGGCGACCCTACCTCATAACAATACCAACCACTAGATGGTGACCCTACCTCATAATAATCCCAACCACTAGATGGTGACACTACCTCATAACAATCCCAACCACTAGATGGTGACCCTACCTCATAACAATCCCAACCACTAGATGGCGACCCTACCTCATAACATTCCCAACCACTAGATGATGACCCTACCTCATAACAATCCAGACCACTAGATGGCGACCCTACCTCATAACATTCCCGACCACTAGATGGCGACCCTACCTCATAACAATACCAACCACTAGATGGTGACCCTACCGCATAATAATCCCAACCACTAGATGGTGACACTACCTCATAACAATCCCAACCACTAGATGGTGACCCTACCTCATAACAATCCCGACCACTAGATGGTGACCCTACCTCATAACAATCCCGACCACTAGATGGTGACCCTACCTCATAACAATCCCAACCACTAGATGGTGACCCTACCTCATAACAATCCCGACCACTAGATGGCGACCCTACCTCATAACAATCCCGACCACTAGATGGTGACCCTACCTCATAACAATCCCAACCACTAGATGATGACCCTACCTCATAACAATCCCAACCACTAGATAGTGACACTACCTCATAACAATCCAGACCACTAGATGATGACCCTACCTCATAACAATCCAGACCACTAGATGGCGACCCTACCTCATAACAATCCCAACCACTAGATGGTGACCCTACCTCATAACAATCCCAACCACTAGATGGCGACACTACCTCATAACAATCCCAACCACTAGATGATGACCCTACCTCATAACAATCCAGACCACTAGATGGCGACCCTACCTCATAACAATCCCAACCACTAGATGGTGACCCTACCTCATAACAATCCCAACCACTAGATGGTGACCCTACCTCATAACATTCCAAACCACTAGATAGTGACACTACCTCATAACAATCCAGACCACTAGATGATGACCCTACCTCATAACAATCCAGACCACTAGATGGCGACCCTACCTCATAACAATCCCAACCACTAGATGGCGACCCTACCTCATAACAATCCCAACCACTAGATGATGACCCTACCTCATAACAATCCCAACCACTAGATAGTGACACTACCTCATAACAATCCAGACCACTAGATGGCGACCCTACCTCATAACAATCCCAACCACTAGATGGTGACCCTACCTCATAACATTCCAAACCACTAGATGGTGACCCTACCTCATAACAATCCAGACCACTAGATGGCGACCCTACCTCATAACAATCCCAACCACTAGATGGTGACCCTACCTCATAACATTCCAAACCACTAGATGGTGACCCTACCTCATAACAATCCAGACCACTAGATGGCGACCCTACCTCATAACAATCCCAACCACTAGATGGTGACCCTACCTCATAACAATCCCAACCACTAGATGGTGGCCCTACCTCATAACATTCCAAACCACTAGATGGTGACACTACCTCATAACATTCCCAACCACTAGATGGTGACTCTACCTCATAACAATCCCAACCACTAGATGGTGACACTACCTCATAACAATCCAGACCACTAGATGGTGACACTACCTCATAACAATCCCAACCACTAAATGGTGACCCTACCTCATAACAATCCCAACCACTAGATGGCGACACTACCTCATAACAATCCTCAACCACTAGATGGTGACACTACCTCATAACAATCCCAACCACTAGATGGTGACACTACCTCATAACAATCCCAACCACTAGATGGTGACACTACCTCATAACAATCCCAACCACTAGATGGTGACACTACCTCATAACAATCCCAACCACTAGATGGTGACACTACCTCATAACAATCCCAACCACTAGATGGTGACACTACCTCATAACAATCCCAACCACTAGATGGTGACACTACCTCATAACAATCCCAACCACTAGATGGTGACACTACCTCATAACAATCCCAACCACTAGATGGTGACACTACCTCATAACAATCCCAACCACTAGATGGTGACACTACCTCATAACAATCCCAACCACTAGATGGTGACACTACCTCATAACAATCCCAACCACTAGATGGTGACACTACCTCATAACAATCCCAACCACTAGATGGTGACACTACCTCATAACAATCCCAACCACTAGATGGTGACCCTACCTCATAACATTCCCGACCACTAGATGGTGACCCTACCTCATAACAATCCCGACCACTAGATGGTGACCCTACCTCATAACAATCCCAACCACTAGATGGTGACCCTACCTCATAACATTCCCGACCACTAGATGGTGACCCTACCTCATAACAATCCCAACCACTAGATGGTGACCCTACCTCATAACATTCCAGACCACTAGATGGTGACCCTACCTCATAACAATCCCGACCACTAGATGGTGACCATACCTCATAACAATCCCAACCACTAGATGGTGACCCTACCTCATAACATTCCCAACCACTAGATGGCGACGCTACCTCATAACAATCCAGACCACTAGATGGTGACCCTACCTCATAACAATCCCAACCACTAGATGATGACCCTACCTCATAACAATCCCAACCACTAGATGGTGACACTACCTCATAACAATCCCAAACACTAGATGATGACCCTACCTCATAACAATCCCAACCACTAGATGGTGACCCTACCTCATAACAATCCCGACCACTAGATGGTGACCCTACCTCATAACATTCCCAACCACTAGATGGCGACGCTACCTCATAACAATCCAGACCACTAGATGGTGACCCTACCTCATAACAATCCCAACCACTAGATGGTGACCCTACCTCATAACAATCCCGACCACTAGATGGTGACCCTACCTCATAACAATCCCAACCACTAGATGGTGACACTAACTCATAACAATCCCAACCACTAGATGGTGACCCTACCTCATAACAATCCCGACCACTAGATGGTGACCCTACCTCATAACATTCCCAACCACTAGATGGCGACGCTACCTCATAACAATCCAGACCACTAGATGGTGACCCTACCTCATAACAATCCCAACCACTAGATGGTGACACTACCTCATAACAATCCCAACCACTAGATGATGACCCTACCTCATAACAATCCAGACCACTAGATGGTGACCCTACCTCATAACATTCCAGACCACTAGATGGTGACCCTACCTCATAACAATCCCAACCACTAGATGGTGACCCTACCTCATAACAATCTCAACCACTAGATGGTGACCCTACCTCATAACAATCCCAACCACTAGATGGTGACCCTACCTCATAACAATCCCAACCACTAGATGGTGACCCTACCTCATAACAATCCCAACCACTAGATGGTGACCCTACCTCATAACAATCCAGACCACTAGATGGTGACCCTACCTCATAACAATCCCAACCACTAGATGATGACCCTACCTCATAACATTCCCAACCACTAGATGGCGACGCTACCTCATAACAATCCAGACCACTAGATGGTGACCCTACCTCATAACAATCCCAACCACTAGATGGTGACACTACCTAATAACAATCCCAACCACTAGATGATGACCCTACCTCATAACAATCCAGACCACTAGATGGTGACCCTACCTCATAACATTCCAGACCACTAGATGGTGACCCTACCTCATAACAATCCCAACCACTAGATGGTGACCCTACCTCATAACATTCCAGACCACTAGATGGTGACACTACCTAATAACAATCCCAACCACTAGATGATGACCCTACCTCATAACAATCCAGACCACTAGATGGTGACCCTACCTCATAACAATCCCAACCACTAGATGGTGACCCTACCTCATAACAATCTCAACCACTAGATGGTGACCCTACCTCATAACAATCCCAACCACTAGATGGTGACCCTACCTCATAACAATCCCAACCACTAGATGGTGACCCTACCTCATAACAATCCCAACCACTAGATGGTGACACTACCTCATAACAATCCCAACCACTAGATGGTGACCCTACCTCATAACAATCCAGACCACTAGATGGTGACCCTACCTCATAACAATCCAGACCACTAGATGGTGACACTACCTCATAACAATCCCAACCACTAGATGGTGACCCTACCTCATAACAATCTCAACCACTAGATGGTGACCCTACCTCATAACAATCCCAACCACTAGATGGCGACACTACCTCATAACAATCCAGACCACTAGATGGTGACCCTACCTCATAACAATCCCAACCACTAGATGGTGACCCTACCTCATAACATTCCCGACCACTAGATGGTGACACTACCTCATAACATTCCCAACCACTAGATGGTGACCCTACCTCATAACATTCCAGACCACTAGATGGTGACACTACCTCATAACAATCCCAACCACTAGATGGTGACCCTACCTCATAACAATCCCAACCACTAGATGGTGACCCTACCTCATAACATTCCAGACCACTAGATGGTGACACTACCTCTTAACAATCCCAACCACTAGATGGTGACCCTACCTCATAACAATCCCGACCACTAGATGGCAACCCTACCTCATAACAATCCCAACCACTAGATGGTGACACTACCTCTTAACAATCCCAACCACTAGATGGTGACCCTACCTCATAACAATCCCGACCACTAGATGGCAACCCTACCTCATAACAATCCCAACCACTAGATGGCGACCCTACCTCATAACAATCCCGACCACTCGATGGCAACCCTACCTCATAACAATCCCAACCACTAGATGGTGACTCTACCTCATAACAATCCCAACCACTAGATGGTGACTCTACCTCATAACATTCCCAACCACTAGATGGTGACCCTACCTCATAACATTCCAACCACTAGATGGCGACCCTACCTCATAACAATCCCAACCACTAGATGGTGACACTACCTCATAACAATCCCAACCACTAGATGGCGACCCTACCTCATAACAATCCCAACCACTAGATGGTGACACTACCTCATAACAATCCCAACCACTAGATGGCGACCCTACCTCATAACAATCCCAACCACTAGATGGTGACCCTACCTCATAACATTCCAGACCACTAGATGGTGACACTACCTCTTAACAATCCCAACCACTAGATGGTGACCCTACCTCATAACAATCCCGACCACTCGATGGCGACCCTACCTCATAACAATCCCAACCACTAGATGGTGACTCTACCTCATAACAATCCCAACCACTAGATGGTGACCCTACCTCATAACAATCCCAACCACTAGATGGCGACCCTACCTCATAACAATCCCAACCACTAGATGGTGACCCTACCTCATAACAATCCCAACCACTAGATGGCGACCCTACCTCATAACAATCCCAACCACTAGATGGTGACCCTACGTCATAACAATCCCAACCACTAGATGGTGATCCTACCTCATAACAATCCAGACCACTAGATGGCGACCCTACCTCATAACAATCCCAACCACTAGATGGTGACCCTACCTCATAACATTCCAAACCACTAGATGGTGACCCTACCTCATAACAATCCAGACCACTAGATGGCGACCCTACCTCATAACAATCCCAACCAGTAGATGGTGACCCTACCTCATAACAATCCCAACCACTAGATGGTGACCCTACCTCATAACAATCCCAACCACTAGATGGTGGCCCTACCTCATAACATTCCAAACCACTAGATGGTGACCCTACCTCATAACAATCCAGACCACTAGATGGTGACACTACCTCATAACAATCCCAACCACTAAATGGTGACCCTACCTCATAACAATCCCAACCACTAGATGGCGACACTACCTCATAACAATCCTCAACCACTAGATGGTGACACTACCTCATAACAATCCCAACCACTAGATGGTGACACTACCTCATAACAATCCCAACCACTAGATGGTGACACTACCTCATAACAATCCCAACCACTAGATGGTGACACTACCTCATAACAATCCCAACCACTAGATGGTGACACTACCTCATAACAATCCCAACCACTAGATGGTGACACTACCTCATAACAATCCCAACCACTAGATGGTGACACTACCTCATAACAATCCCAACCACTAGATGGTGACACTACCTCATAACAATCCCAACCACTAGATGGTGACACTACCTCATAACAATCCCAACCACTAGATGGTGACACTACCTCATAACAATCCCAACCACTAGATGGTGACACTACCTCATAACAATCCCAACCACTAGATGGTGACACTACCTCATAACAATCCCAACCACTAGATGGTGACACTACCTCATAACAATCCCAACCACTAGATGGTGACCCTACCTCATAACATTCCCGACCACTAGATGGTGACCCTACCTCATAACAATCCCGACCACTAGATGGTGACCCTACCTCATAACAATCCCAACCACTAGATGGTGACCCTACCTCATAACATTCCCGACCACTAGATGGTGACCCTACCTCATAACAATCCCAACCACTAGATGGTGACCCTACCTCATAACATTCCAGACCACTAGATGGTGACCCTACCTCATAACAATCCCGACCACTAGATGGTGACCATATCTCATAACAATCCCAACCACTAGATGGTGACCCTACCTCATAACATTCCCAACCACTAGATGGCGACGCTACCTCATAACAATCCAGACCACTAGATGGTGACCCTACCTCATAACAATCCCAACCACTAGATGATGACCCTACCTCATAACAATCCCAACCACGAGATGGTGACCATACCTCATAACAATCCCAAACACTAGATGATGACCCTACCTCATAACATTCCCAACCACTAGATGGCGACGCTACCTCATAACAATCCAGACCACTAGATGGTGACCCTACCTCATAACAATCCCAACCACTAGATGGTGACCCTACCTCATAACAATCCCGACCACTAGATGGTGACCCTACCTCATAACAATCCCAACCACTAGATGGTGACACTAACTCATAACAATCCCAACCACTAGATGGTGACCCTACCTCATAACAATCCCGACCACTAGATGGTGACCCTACCTCATAACATTCCCAACCACTAGATGGCGACGCTACCTCATAACAATCCAGACCACTAGATGGTGACCCTACCTCATAACAATCCCAACCACTAGATGGTGACACTACCTCATAACAATCCCAACCACTAGATGATGACCCTACCTCATAACAATCCAGACCACTAGATGGTGACCCTACCTCATAACATTCCAGACCACTAGATGGTGACCCTACCTCATAACAATCCCAACCACTAGATGGTGACCCTACCTCATAACAATCTCAACCACTAGATGGTGACCCTACCTCATAACAATCCCAACCACTAGATGGTGACCCTACCTCATAACAATCCCAACCACTAGATGGTGACCCTACCTCATAACAATCCCAACCACTAGATGGTGACCCTACCTCATAACAATCCAGACCACTAGATGGTGACCCTACCTCATAACAATCCCAACCACTAGATGATGACCCTACCTCATAACATTCCCAACCACTAGATGGCGACGCTACCTCATAACAATCCAGACCACTAGATAGTGACCATACCTCATAACAATCCCAACCACTAGATGGTGACACTACCTAATAACAATCCCAACCACTAGATGATGACCCTACCTCATAACAATCCAGACCACTAGATGGTGACCCTACCTCATAACATTCCAGACCACTAGATGGTGACCCTACCTCATAACAATCCCAACCACTAGATGGTGACCCTACCTCATAACATTCCAGACCACTAGATGGTGACACTACCTAATAACAATCCCAACCACTAGATGATGACCCTACCTCATAACAATCCAGACCACTAGATGGTGACCCTACCTCATAACAATCCCAACCACTAGATGGTGACCCTACCTCATAACAATCTCAACCACTAGATGGTGACCCTACCTCATAACAATCCCAACCACTAGATGGTGACCCTACCTCATAACAATCCCAACCACTAGATGGTGACCCTACCTCATAACAATCCCAACCACTAGATGGTGACCCTACCTCATAACAATCCCAACCACTAGATGGTGACACTACCTCATAACAATCCAGACCACTAGATGATGACCCTACCTCATAACAATCCCAACCACTAGATGGTGACCCTACCTCATAACATTCCAAACCACTAGATGGTGACCCTACCTCATAACAATCCCGACCACTAGATGGTGACCCTACCTCATAACAATCCCAACCACTAGATGGTGATCCTACCTCATAACAATCCAGACCACTAGATGGTGACCCTACCTCATAACAATCCAGACCACTAGATGGTGACACTACCTCATAACAATCTCAACCACTAGATGGTGACCCTACCTCATAACAATCCCAACCACTAGATGGCGACACTACCTCATAACAATCCCAACCACTAGATGGTGACCCTACCTCATAACATTCCCGACCACTAGATGGTGACACTACCTCATAACATTCCCAACCACTAGATGGTGACCCTACCTCATAACATTCCAGACCACTAGATGGTGACACTACCTCATAACAATCCCAACCACTAGATGGTGACCCTACCTCATAACAATCCCAACCACTAGATGGTGACTCTACCTCATAACATTCCAGACCACTAGATGGTGACACTACCTCTTAACAATCCCAACCACTAGATGGTGACCCTACCTCATAACAATCCCGACCACTCGATGGCGACCCTACCTCATAACAATCCCAACCACTAGATGGTGACTCTACCTCATAACAATCCCAACCACTAGATGGTGACTCTACCTCATAACATTCCCAACCACTAGATGGTGACCCTACCTCATAACATTCCAACCACTAGATGGCGACCCTACCTCATAACAATCCCAACCACTAGATGGTGACACTACCTCATAACAATCCCAACCACTAGATGGCGACCCTACCTCATAACAATCCCAACCACTAGATGGTGACACTACCTCATAACAATCCCAACCACTAGATGGCGACCCTACCTCATAACAATCCCAACCACTAGATGGTGACCCTACCTCATAACATTCCAGACCACTAGATGGTGACACTACCTCTTAACAATCCCAACCACTAGATGGTGACCCTACCTCATAACAATCCCGACCACTCGATGGCGACCCTACCTCATAACAATCCCAACCACTAGATGGTGACTCTACCTCATAACAATCCCAACCACTAGATGGTGACCCTACCTCATAACAATCCCAACCACTAGATGGCGACCCTACCTCATAACAATCCCAACCACTAGATGGTGACCCTACCTCATAACAATCCCAACCACTAGATGGCGACCCTACCTCATAACAATCCCAACCACTAGATGGTGACCCTACGTCATAACAATCCCAACCACTAGATGGTGATCCTACCTCATAACAATCCCGACCACTAGATGATGACCCTACCTCATAACAATCCCGACCACTAGATGGTGACCCTACCTCATAACATTCCAGACCACTAGATGGTGACCCTACCTCATAACATTTCAGACCACTAGATGGTGACCCTACCTCATAACATTCCAGACCACTAGATGGTGACCCTACCTCATAACAATCCCGACCACTAGATGGTGACCCTACCTCATAACAATCCCAACCACTAGATGGTGACCCTACCTCATAACAATCCCAACCACTAGATGGTGACCCTACGTCATAACAATCCAGACCACTAGATGGTGACCCTACCTCATAACATTCCAGACCACTAGATGGTGACCCTACCTCATAACAATCCTCAACCACTAGATGGTGACCCTACCTCATAACAATCCCGACCACTAGATGGCGACCCTACCTCATAACAATCCAAACCACTAGATGGTGACCCTACCTCATAACAATCCCGACCACTAGATGGCGACCCTACCTCATAACAATCCCAACCACTAGATGGTGACACTACCTCTTAACAATCCAGACCACTAGATGGTGACCCTACCTCATAACAATCCAGACCACTAGATGGTGACACTACCTCATAACAATCCAACCACTAGATGGTGACCCTACCTCATAACAATCCCAACCACTAGATGGTGACCCTACCTCATAACAATCCAGACCACTAGATGGTGACCCTACCTCATAACATTCCCGACCACTAGATGGTGACCCTACCTCATAACAATCCAGACCACTAGATGGCGACCCTACCTCATAACAATCCCAACCACTAGATGGCGACCCTACCTCATAACAATCCCAACCACTAGATGGTGACCCTACCTCATAACATTCCAACCACTAGATGGTGACCCTACCTCATAACAATCCCAACCACTAGATGATGACCCTACCTCATAACATTCCCGACCACTAGATGGTGACCCTACCTCATAACAATCCTAACCACTAGATGGTGACACTACCTCATAACAATCCCGACCACTAGATGGTGACCCTACCTCATAACAATCCTAACCACTAGATGGTGACACTACCTCATAACATTCCCGACCACTAGATGGTGACCCTACCTCATAACAATCCTAACCACTAGATGGTGACACTAACTCATAACAATCCCGACCACTAGATGGTGACCCTACCTCATAACAATCCTAACCACTAGATGGTGACACTACCTCATAACATTCCCGACCACTAGATGGTGACCCTACCTCATAACAATCCCAACCACTAGATGGTGACCCTACCTCATAACAATCTCAACCACTAGATGGTGACCCTACCTCATAACAATCTCAACCACTAGATGGTGATCCTACCTCATAACAATCTCAACCACTAGATGGTGACCCTACCTCATAACAATCCCAACCACTAGATGGTGACACTACCTCATAACAATCCTAACCACTAGATGGTGACACTACCTCATAACAATCCCGACCACTAGATGGTGACCCTACCTCATAACAATCCTAACCACTAGATGGTGACACTACCTCATAACATTCCCGACCACTAGATGGTGACCCTACCTCATAACAATCCCAACCACTAGATGGTGACCCTACCTCATAACAATCTCAACCACTAGATGGTGACCCTACCTCATAACAATCCCAACCACTAGATGGTGACCCTACCTCATAACAATCCCAACCACTAGATGGTGACCCTACCTCATAACATTCCAGACCACTAGATGGTGACCCTACCTCATAACAATCCAGACCACTAGATGGTGACCCTACCTCATAACAATCCTAACCACTAGATGGCGACCCTACCTCATAACATTCCCGACCACTAGATGGCGACCCTACCTCATAACAATCCAGACCACTAGATGGTGACCCTACCTCATAACAATCCAGACCACTAGATGGCGACCCTACCTCATAACAATCCAGACCACTAGATGGTGACACTACCTCATAACAATCCCAACCACTAGATGGCGACCCTACCTCATAACAATCCCAACCACTAGATGGCGACCCTACCTCATAACAATCCCAACCACTAGATGATGACCCTACCTCATAACAATCCCAACCACTAGATGGCGACCCTACCTCATAACATTCCCGACCACTAGATGGTGACCCTACCTCATAACAATCCAGACCACTAGATGGCGACCCTACCTCATAACATTCCCGACCACTAGATGGTGACCCTACCTCATAACAATCCCAACCACTAGACGGTGACCCTACCTCATAACAATCCAGACCACTAGATGGTGACACTACCTCATAACAATCCCAACCACTAGATGGTGACCCTATCTCATAACAATCCAGACCACTAGATGGTGACCCTACCTCATAACAATCCAGACCACTAGATGGTGACACTACCTCATAACAATCCCAACCACTAGATGGTGACCCTACCTCATAACAATCCCAACCACTAGATGGTGACCCTATCTCATAACAATCCAGACCACTAGATGGCGACCCTACCTCATAACAATCCCAACCACTAGATGGCGACACTACCTCATAACAATCCCAACCACTAGATGGCGACCCTACCTCTTAACAATCCAACCACTAGATGGTGACACTACCTCATAACAATCCAGACCACTAGATGGCGACCCTACCTCATAACAATCCCAACCACTAGATGATGACCCTACCTCATAACAATCCAGACCACTAGATGGCGACCCTACCTCATAACAATCCCAACCACTAGATGGTGACCCTACCTCATAACAATCCCAACCACTAGATAGTGACCCTACCTCATAACAATCCCAACCACTAGATGGTGACACTACCTCATAACAATCCCGACCACTAGATGGCGACCCTACCTCATAACAATCCCAACCACTAGATGGTGACCCTACCTCATAACAATCCCAACCACTAGATGGTGACCCTACCTCATAACAATCCCAACCACTAGATGGTGACCCTACCTCATAACAATCCCGACCACTAGATGGTGACACTACCTCATAACAATCCCAACCACTAGATGGTGACACTACCTCATAACAATCCCGACCACTAGATGGCGACCCTACCTCATAACAATCCCAACCACTAGATGGTGACCCTACCTCATAACAATCCCAACCACTAGATGGCGACCCTACCTCATAACAATCCCAACCACTAGATGGTGACTCTACCTCATAACAATCCCACCCAGTAGATGGTGACCCTACCTCATAACAATCCAGACCACTAGATGGCGACCCTACCTCATAACAATCCCAACCACTAGATGGCGACACTACCTCATAACAATCCAGACCACTAGATGGCGACCCTACCTCATAACAATCCCAACCACTAGATGGCGACCCTACCTCATAACAATCCCGACCACTAGATGATGACCCTACCTCATAACAATCCAGACCACTAGATGGCGACCCTACCTCATAACAATCCCAACCACTAGATGATGACCCTACCTCATAACAATCCAGACCACTAGATGGCGACCCTACCTCATAACAATCCCAACCACTAGATGGTGACCCTACCTCATAACAATCCCGACCACTAGATGGTGACCCTACCTCATAACAATCCAGACCACTAGATGGCGACCCTACCTCATAACAATCCCAACCACTAGATGGCGACACTACCTCATAACAATCCAGACCACTAGATGGCGACCCTACCTCATAACAATCCCAACCACTAGATGGCGACCCTACCTCATAACAATCCCGACCACTAGATGATGACCCTACCTCATAACAATCCAGACCAGTAGATGGCGACCCTACCTCATAACAATCCCGACCACTAGATGGAGACCCTACCTCATAACAATCCCAACCACTAGATGGCGACCCTACCTCATAACAATCCAGACCACTAGATGGCGACCCTACCTCATAACAATCCCGACCACTAGATGATGACCCTACCTCATAACAATCCAGACCACTAGATGGCGACCCTACCTCATAACAATCCCAACCACTAGATGGTGACACTACCTCATAACAATCCCAACCACTAGATGGTGACCCTATCTCATAACAATCCAGACCACTAGATGGCGACCCTACCTCATAACAATCCCAACCACTAGATGGTGACACTACCTCATAACAATCCAGACCACTAGATGGCGACCCTACCTCATAACAATCCCAACCACTAGATGATGACCCTACCTCATAACAATCCAGACCACTAGATGGCGACCCTACCTCATAACAATCCCAACCACTAGATGGTGACACTACCTCATAACATTCCAAACCACTAGATGGTGACCCTACCTCATAACAATCCAGACCACTAGATGGCGACCCTACCTCATAACAATCCCAACCACTAGATGGCGACACTACCTCATAACAATCCCAACCACTAGATGGTGACCCTACCTCATAACATTCCCGACCACTAGATGGTGACCCTACCTCATAACAATCCCAACCACTAGATGGCGACACTACCTCATAACAATCCCAACCACTAGATGGCGACACTACCTCATAACAATCCCAACCACTAGATGGCGACACTACCTCATAACAATCCCGACCACTAGATGGTGAACCTACCTCATAACATTCCCGACCACTAGATGGTGACCCTACCTCATAACATTCCAAACCACTAGATGATGACCCTACCTCATAACAATCCCAACCACTAGATGGTGACCCTACCTCATAACATTCCAAACCACTAGATGGTGACCCTACCTCATAACAATCCCAACCACTAGATGGTGACACTACCTCATAACATTCCAAACCACTAGATGGTGACCCTACCTCATAACAATCCCAACCACTAGATGGTGACCCTACCTCATAACATTCCAAACCACTAGATGGTGACACTACCTCATAACAATCCCAACCACTAGATGATGACCCTACCTCATAACATTCCCGACCACTAGATGGTGACCCTACCTCATAACAATCCAACCACTAGATGGTGACACTACCTCATAACAATCCAGACCACTAGATGGTGACCCTACCTCATAACAATCCCAACCACTAGATGATGACCCTACCTCATAACATTCCCGACCACTAGATGGTGACCCTACCTCATAACAATCCAACCACTAGATGGTGACACTACCTCATAACAATCCAGACCACTAGATGGTGACACTACCTCATAACATTCCAAACCACTAGATGGTGACCCTACCTCATAACAATCCCAACCACTAGATGGCGACCCTACCTCATAACAATCCCGACCACTAGATGGTGACACTACCTCATAACAATCCCGACCACTAGATGGCGACCCTACCTCATAACATTCCCGACCACTAGATGGTGACACTACCTCATAACAATCCCGACCACTAGATGGTGACCCTACCTCATAACAATCCCGACCACTAGATGATGACCCTACCTCATAACATTCCCGACCACTAGATGGTGACACTACCTCATAACAATCCCGACCACTAGATGATGACCCTACCTCATAACATTCCCGACCACTAGATGGTGACCCTACCTCATAACAATCCCAACCACTAGATGGTGACACTACCTCATAACAATCCCGACCACTAGATGGTGACCCTACCTCATAACAATCCCAACCACTAGATGGTGACACTACCTCATAACAATCCCAACCACTAGATGGTGACCCTACCTCATAACATTCCCGACCACTAGATGGTGACCCTACCTCATAACAATCCCAACCACTAGATGGTGACACTACCTCATAACATTCCCAACCACTAGATGGTGACCCTACCTCATAACAATCCCAACCACTAGATGGTGACACTACCTCATAACAATCCCGACCACTAGATGGTGACCCTACCTCATAACATTCCCAACCACTAGATGGTGACCCTACCTCATAACAATCCCAACCACTAGATGGTGACACTACCTCATAACAATCCCGACCACTAGATGGTGACCCTACCTCATAACATTCCCAACCACTAGATGGTGACCCTACCTCATAACATTCCCAACCACTAGATGGTGACACTACCTCATAATAATCCAGACCACTAGATGGTGACCCTACCTCATAACATTCCAAACCACTAGATGGTGACCCTACCTCATAACAATCCAACCACTAGATGGTGACCCTACCTCATAACAATCCAGACCACTAGATGGTGACCCTACCTCATAACATTCCAAACCACTAGATGGTGACACTACCTCATAACAATCCCAACCACTAGATGATGACCCTACCTCATAACAATCCCGACCACTAGATGGCGACCCTACCTCATAACAATCCCAACCACTAGATGGTGACCCTACCTCATAACATTCCAAACCACTAGATGGTGACCCTACCTCATAACAATCCCGACCACTAGATGGTGACCCTACCTCATAACAATCCCAACCACTAGATGGTGATCCTACCTCATAACAATCCAGACCACTAGATGGTGACCCTACCTCATAACAATCCAGACCACTAGATGGTGACACTACCTCATAACAATCTCAACCACTAGATGGTGACCCTACCTCATAACAATCCCAACCACTAGATGGCGACACTACCTCATAACAATCCCAACCACTAGATGGTGACCCTACCTCATAACATTCCCGACCACTAGATGGTGACACTACCTCATAACATTCCCAACCACTAGATGGTGACCCTACCTCATAACATTCCAGACCACTAGATGGTGACACTACCTCATAACAATCCCAACCACTAGATGGTGACCCTACCTCATAACAATCCCAACCACTAGATGGTGACTCTACCTCATAACATTCCAGACCACTAGATGGTGACACTACCTCTTAACAATCCCAACCACTAGATGGTGACCCTACCTCATAACAATCCCGACCACTCGATGGCGACCCTACCTCATAACAATCCCAACCACTAGATGGTGACTCTACCTCATAACAATCCCAACCACTAGATGGTGACTCTACCTCATAACATTCCCAACCACTAGATGGTGACCCTACCTCATAACATTCCAACCACTAGATGGCGACCCTACCTCATAACAATCCCAACCACTAGATGGTGACACTACCTCATAACAATCCCAACCACTAGATGGCGACCCTACCTCATAACAATCCCAACCACTAGATGGTGACACTACCTCATAACAATCCCAACCACTAGATGGCGACCCTACCTCATAACAATCCCAACCACTAGATGGTGACCCTACCTCATAACATTCCAGACCACTAGATGGTGACACTACCTCTTAACAATCCCAACCACTAGATGGTGACCCTACCTCATAACAATCCCGACCACTCGATGGCGACCCTACCTCATAACAATCCCAACCACTAGATGGTGACTCTACCTCATAACAATCCCAACCACTAGATGGTGACCCTACCTCATAACAATCCCAACCACTAGATGGCGACCCTACCTCATAACAATCCCAACCACTAGATGGTGACCCTACCTCATAACAATCCCAACCACTAGATGGCGACCCTACCTCATAACAATCCCAACCACTAGATGGTGACCCTACGTCATAACAATCCCAACCACTAGATGGTGATCCTACCTCATAACAATCCCGACCACTAGATGATGACCCTACCTCATAACAATCCCGACCACTAGATGGTGACCCTACCTCATAACATTCCAGACCACTAGATGGTGACCCTACCTCATAACATTTCAGACCACTAGATGGTGACCCTACCTCATAACATTCCAGACCACTAGATGGTGACCCTACCTCATAACAATCCCGACCACTAGATGGTGACCCTACCTCATAACAATCCCAACCACTAGATGGTGACCCTACCTCATAACAATCCCAACCACTAGATGGTGACCCTACGTCATAACAATCCAGACCACTAGATGGTGACCCTACCTCATAACATTCCAGACCACTAGATGGTGACCCTACCTCATAACAATCCTCAACCACTAGATGGTGACCCTACCTCATAACAATCCCGACCACTAGATGGCGACCCTACCTCATAACAATCCAAACCACTAGATGGTGACCCTACCTCATAACAATCCCGACCACTAGATGGCGACCCTACCTCATAACAATCCCAACCACTAGATGGTGACACTACCTCTTAACAATCCAGACCACTAGATGGTGACCCTACCTCATAACAATCCAGACCACTAGATGGTGACACTACCTCATAACAATCCAACCACTAGATGGTGACCCTACCTCATAACAATCCCAACCACTAGATGGTGACCCTACCTCATAACAATCCAGACCACTAGATGGTGACCCTACCTCATAACATTCCCGACCACTAGATGGTGACCCTACCTCATAACAATCCAGACCACTAGATGGCGACCCTACCTCATAACAATCCCAACCACTAGATGGCGACCCTACCTCATAACAATCCCAACCACTAGATGGTGACCCTACCTCATAACATTCCAACCACTAGATGGTGACCCTACCTCATAACAATCCCAACCACTAGATGATGACCCTACCTCATAACATTCCCGACCACTAGATGGTGACCCTACCTCATAACAATCCTAACCACTAGATGGTGACACTACCTCATAACAATCCCGACCACTAGATGGTGACCCTACCTCATAACAATCCTAACCACTAGATGGTGACACTACCTCATAACATTCCCGACCACTAGATGGTGACCCTACCTCATAACAATCCTAACCACTAGATGGTGACACTAACTCATAACAATCCCGACCACTAGATGGTGACCCTACCTCATAACAATCCTAACCACTAGATGGTGACACTACCTCATAACATTCCCGACCACTAGATGGTGACCCTACCTCATAACAATCCCAACCACTAGATGGTGACCCTACCTCATAACAATCTCAACCACTAGATGGTGACCCTACCTCATAACAATCTCAACCACTAGATGGTGATCCTACCTCATAACAATCTCAACCACTAGATGGTGACCCTACCTCATAACAATCCCAACCACTAGATGGTGACACTACCTCATAACAATCCTAACCACTAGATGGTGACACTACCTCATAACAATCCCGACCACTAGATGGTGACCCTACCTCATAACAATCCTAACCACTAGATGGTGACACTACCTCATAACATTCCCGACCACTAGATGGTGACCCTACCTCATAACAATCCCAACCACTAGATGGTGACCCTACCTCATAACAATCTCAACCACTAGATGGTGACCCTACCTCATAACAATCCCAACCACTAGATGGTGACCCTACCTCATAACAATCCCAACCACTAGATGGTGACCCTACCTCATAACATTCCAGACCACTAGATGGTGACCCTACCTCATAACAATCCAGACCACTAGATGGTGACCCTACCTCATAACAATCCTAACCACTAGATGGCGACCCTACCTCATAACATTCCCGACCACTAGATGGCGACCCTACCTCATAACAATCCAGACCACTAGATGGTGACCCTACCTCATAACAATCCAGACCACTAGATGGCGACCCTACCTCATAACAATCCAGACCACTAGATGGTGACACTACCTCATAACAATCCCAACCACTAGATGGCGACCCTACCTCATAACAATCCCAACCACTAGATGGCGACCCTACCTCATAACAATCCCAACCACTAGATGATGACCCTACCTCATAACAATCCCAACCACTAGATGGCGACCCTACCTCATAACATTCCCGACCACTAGATGGTGACCCTACCTCATAACAATCCAGACCACTAGATGGCGACCCTACCTCATAACATTCCCGACCACTAGATGGTGACCCTACCTCATAACAATCCCAACCACTAGACGGTGACCCTACCTCATAACAATCCAGACCACTAGATGGTGACACTACCTCATAACAATCCCAACCACTAGATGGTGACCCTATCTCATAACAATCCAGACCACTAGATGGTGACCCTACCTCATAACAATCCAGACCACTAGATGGTGACACTACCTCATAACAATCCCAACCACTAGATGGTGACCCTACCTCATAACAATCCCAACCACTAGATGGTGACCCTATCTCATAACAATCCAGACCACTAGATGGCGACCCTACCTCATAACAATCCCAACCACTAGATGGCGACACTACCTCATAACAATCCCAACCACTAGATGGCGACCCTACCTCTTAACAATCCAACCACTAGATGGTGACACTACCTCATAACAATCCAGACCACTAGATGGCGACCCTACCTCATAACAATCCCAACCACTAGATGATGACCCTACCTCATAACAATCCAGACCACTAGATGGCGACCCTACCTCATAACAATCCCAACCACTAGATGGTGACCCTACCTCATAACAATCCCAACCACTAGATAGTGACCCTACCTCATAACAATCCCAACCACTAGATGGTGACACTACCTCATAACAATCCCGACCACTAGATGGCGACCCTACCTCATAACAATCCCAACCACTAGATGGTGACCCTACCTCATAACAATCCCAACCACTAGATGGTGACCCTACCTCATAACAATCCCAACCACTAGATGGTGACCCTACCTCATAACAATCCCGACCACTAGATGGTGACACTACCTCATAACAATCCCAACCACTAGATGGTGACACTACCTCATAACAATCCCGACCACTAGATGGCGACCCTACCTCATAACAATCCCAACCACTAGATGGTGACCCTACCTCATAACAATCCCAACCACTAGATGGCGACCCTACCTCATAACAATCCCAACCACTAGATGGTGACTCTACCTCATAACAATCCCACCCAGTAGATGGTGACCCTACCTCATAACAATCCAGACCACTAGATGGCGACCCTACCTCATAACAATCCCAACCACTAGATGGCGACACTACCTCATAACAATCCAGACCACTAGATGGCGACCCTACCTCATAACAATCCCAACCACTAGATGGCGACCCTACCTCATAACAATCCCGACCACTAGATGATGACCCTACCTCATAACAATCCAGACCACTAGATGGCGACCCTACCTCATAACAATCCCAACCACTAGATGATGACCCTACCTCATAACAATCCAGACCACTAGATGGCGACCCTACCTCATAACAATCCCAACCACTAGATGGTGACCCTACCTCATAACAATCCCGACCACTAGATGGTGACCCTACCTCATAACAATCCAGACCACTAGATGGCGACCCTACCTCATAACAATCCCAACCACTAGATGGCGACACTACCTCATAACAATCCAGACCACTAGATGGCGACCCTACCTCATAACAATCCCAACCACTAGATGGCGACCCTACCTCATAACAATCCCGACCACTAGATGATGACCCTACCTCATAACAATCCAGACCAGTAGATGGCGACCCTACCTCATAACAATCCCGACCACTAGATGGAGACCCTACCTCATAACAATCCCAACCACTAGATGGCGACCCTACCTCATAACAATCCAGACCACTAGATGGCGACCCTACCTCATAACAATCCCGACCACTAGATGATGACCCTACCTCATAACAATCCAGACCACTAGATGGCGACCCTACCTCATAACAATCCCAACCACTAGATGGTGACACTACCTCATAACAATCCCAACCACTAGATGGTGACCCTATCTCATAACAATCCAGACCACTAGATGGCGACCCTACCTCATAACAATCCCAACCACTAGATGGTGACACTACCTCATAACAATCCAGACCACTAGATGGCGACCCTACCTCATAACAATCCCAACCACTAGATGATGACCCTACCTCATAACAATCCAGACCACTAGATGGCGACCCTACCTCATAACAATCCCAACCACTAGATGGTGACACTACCTCATAACATTCCAAACCACTAGATGGTGACCCTACCTCATAACAATCCAGACCACTAGATGGCGACCCTACCTCATAACAATCCCAACCACTAGATGGCGACACTACCTCATAACAATCCCAACCACTAGATGGTGACCCTACCTCATAACATTCCCGACCACTAGATGGTGACCCTACCTCATAACAATCCCAACCACTAGATGGCGACACTACCTCATAACAATCCCAACCACTAGATGGCGACACTACCTCATAACAATCCCAACCACTAGATGGCGACACTACCTCATAACAATCCCGACCACTAGATGGTGAACCTACCTCATAACATTCCCGACCACTAGATGGTGACCCTACCTCATAACATTCCAAACCACTAGATGATGACCCTACCTCATAACAATCCCAACCACTAGATGGTGACCCTACCTCATAACATTCCAAACCACTAGATGGTGACCCTACCTCATAACAATCCCAACCACTAGATGGTGACACTACCTCATAACATTCCAAACCACTAGATGGTGACCCTACCTCATAACAATCCCAACCACTAGATGGTGACCCTACCTCATAACATTCCAAACCACTAGATGGTGACACTACCTCATAACAATCCCAACCACTAGATGATGACCCTACCTCATAACATTCCCGACCACTAGATGGTGACCCTACCTCATAACAATCCAACCACTAGATGGTGACACTACCTCATAACAATCCAGACCACTAGATGGTGACCCTACCTCATAACAATCCCAACCACTAGATGATGACCCTACCTCATAACATTCCCGACCACTAGATGGTGACCCTACCTCATAACAATCCAACCACTAGATGGTGACACTACCTCATAACAATCCAGACCACTAGATGGTGACACTACCTCATAACATTCCAAACCACTAGATGGTGACCCTACCTCATAACAATCCCAACCACTAGATGGCGACCCTACCTCATAACAATCCCGACCACTAGATGGTGACACTACCTCATAACAATCCCGACCACTAGATGGCGACCCTACCTCATAACATTCCCGACCACTAGATGGTGACACTACCTCATAACAATCCCGACCACTAGATGGTGACCCTACCTCATAACAATCCCGACCACTAGATGATGACCCTACCTCATAACATTCCCGACCACTAGATGGTGACACTACCTCATAACAATCCCGACCACTAGATGATGACCCTACCTCATAACATTCCCGACCACTAGATGGTGACCCTACCTCATAACAATCCCAACCACTAGATGGTGACACTACCTCATAACAATCCCGACCACTAGATGGTGACCCTACCTCATAACAATCCCAACCACTAGATGGTGACACTACCTCATAACAATCCCAACCACTAGATGGTGACCCTACCTCATAACATTCCCGACCACTAGATGGTGACCCTACCTCATAACAATCCCAACCACTAGATGGTGACACTACCTCATAACATTCCCAACCACTAGATGGTGACCCTACCTCATAACAATCCCAACCACTAGATGGTGACACTACCTCATAACAATCCCGACCACTAGATGGTGACCCTACCTCATAACATTCCCAACCACTAGATGGTGACCCTACCTCATAACAATCCCAACCACTAGATGGTGACACTACCTCATAACAATCCCGACCACTAGATGGTGACCCTACCTCATAACATTCCCAACCACTAGATGGTGACCCTACCTCATAACATTCCCAACCACTAGATGGTGACACTACCTCATAATAATCCAGACCACTAGATGGTGACCCTACCTCATAACATTCCAAACCACTAGATGGTGACCCTACCTCATAACAATCCAACCACTAGATGGTGACCCTACCTCATAACAATCCAGACCACTAGATGGTGACCCTACCTCATAACATTCCAAACCACTAGATGGTGACACTACCTCATAACAATCCCAACCACTAGATGATGACCCTACCTCATAACAATCCCGACCACTAGATGGCGACCCTACCTCATAACAATCCCAACCACTAGAAGATGACCCTACCTCATAACAATCCCGACCACTAGATGGTGACCCTACCTCATAACAATCCAGACCACTAGATGGTGACACTACCTCATAACAATCCAAACCACTAGATGGTGACCCTACCTCATAACATTCCAAACCACTAGATGGTGACCCTACCTCATAACAATCCAGACCACTAGATGGCGACCCTACCTCATAACAATCCCAACCACTAGATGGTGACACTACCTCATAACATTCCAAACCACTAGATGGTGACCCTACCTCATAACATTCCAAACCACTAGATGGTGACCCTACCTCATAACAATCCAGACCACTAGATGGCGACCCTACCTCATAACAATCCCAACCACTAGATGGCGACACTACCTCATAACAATCCCGACCACTAGATGGTGACCCTACCTCATAACATTCCCGACCACTAGATGGTGACCCTACCTCATAACAATCCCAACCACTAGATGGCGACACTACCTCATAACATTCCAAACCACTAGATGGTGACCCTACCTCATAACAATCCCAACCACTAGATGGTGACACTACCTCATAACATTCCAAACCACTAGATGGTGACCCTACCTCATAACAATCCCAACCACTAGATGGTGACACTACCTCATAACATTCCAAACCACTAGATGGTGACACTACCTCATAACATTCCAAACCACTAGATGGTGACCCTACCTCATAACAATCCCAACCACTAGATGGCGACCCTACCTCATAACAATCCCAACCACTAGATGGTGACACTACCTCATAACATTCCAAACCACTAGATGGTGACCCTACCTCATAACATTCCAAACCACTAGATGGTGACCCTACCTCATAACAATCCCAACCACTAGATGGTGACACTACCTCATAACATTCCAAACCACTAGATGGTGACCCTACCTCATAACAATCCCAACCACTAGATGGTGACCCTACCTCATAACATTCCAAACCACTAGATGGTGACACTACCTCATAACAATCCCAACCACTAGATGATGACCCTACCTCATAACATTCCCGACCACTAGATGGTGACCCTACCTCATAACAATCCAACCACTAGATGGTGACACTACCTCATAACAATCCCAACCACTAGATGGTGACACTACCTCATAACATTCCAAACCACTAGATGGTGACACTACCTCATAACAATCCAGACCACTAGATGGTGACCCTACCTCATAACAATCCCAACCACTAGATGATGACCCTACCTCATAACATTCCCGACCACTAGATGGTGACCCTACCTCATAACAATCCAACCACTAGATGGTGACACTACCTCATAACAATCCCAACCACTAGATGGTGACACTACCTCATAACATTCCAAACCACTAGATGGTGACCCTACCTCATAACAATCCCGACCACTAGATGGTGACCCTACCTCATAACAATCCCAACCACTAGATGGTGACCCTATCTCATAACAATCCAGACCACTAGATGGCGACCCTACCTCATAACAATCCCAACCACTAGATGGCGACACTACCTCATAACAATCCCAACCACTAGATGGCGACCCTACCTCTTAACAATCCAACCACTAGATGGTGACACTACCTCATAACAATCCAGACCACTAGATGGCGACCCTACCTCATAACAATCCCAACCACTAGATGATGACCCTACCTCATAACAATCCAGACCACTAGATGGCGACCCTACCTCATAACAATCCCAACCACTAGATGGTGACCCTACCTCATAACAATCCCAACCACTAGATAGTGACCCTACCTCATAACAATCCCAACCACTAGATGGTGACACTACCTCATAACAATCCCGACCACTAGATGGCGACCCTACCTCATAACAATCCCAACCACTAGATGGTGACACTACCTCATAACAATCCCAACCACTAGATGGTGACCCTACCTCATAACAATCCCAACCACTAGATGGTGACCCTACCTCATAACAATCCTCAACCACTAGATGGTGACCCTACCTCATAACAATCCCGACCACTAGATGGTGACACTACCTCATAACAATCCCAACCACTAGATGGTGACACTACCTCATAACAATCCCGACCACTAGATGGCGACCCTACCTCATAACAATCCCAACCACTAGATGGTGACCCTACCTCATAACAATCCCAACCACTAGATGGCGACCCTACCTCATAACAATCCCAACCACTAGATGGTGACACTACCTCATAACAATCCCGACCACTAGATGGCGACCCTACCTCATAACAATCCCACCCAGTAGATGGTGACCCTACCTCATAACAATCCAGACCACTAGATGGCGACCCTACCTCATAACAATCCCAACCACTAGATGGCGACACTACCTCATAACAATCCGGACCACTAGATGGCGACCCTACCTCATAACAATCCCAACCACTAGATGGCGACCCTACCTCATAACAATCCCGACCACTAGATGATGACCCTACCTCATAACAATCCAGACCACTAGATGGCAACCCTACCTCATAACAATCCCAACCACTAGATGATGACCCTACCTCATAACAATCCAGACCACTAGATGGCGACCCTACCTCATAACAATCCCAACCACTAGATGGTGACCCTACCTCATAACAATCCCGACCACTAGATGGTGACCCTACCTCATAACAATCCAGACCACTAGATGGCGACCCTACCTCATAACAATCCCAACCACTAGATGGCGACACTACCTCATAACAATCCAGACCACTAGATGGCGACCCTACCTCATAACAATCCCAACCACTAGATGGCGACCCTACCTCATAACAATCCCGACCACTAGATGATGACCCTACCTCATAACAATCCAGACCACTAGATGGCGACCCTACCTCATAACAATCCCGACCACTAGATGGTGACCCTACCTCATAACAATCCCAACCACTAGATGGCGACCCTACCTCATAACAATCCAGACCACTAGATGGCGACCCTACCTCATAACAATCCCGACCACTAGATGATGACCCTACCTCATAACAATCCAGACCACTAGATGGCGACCCTACCTCATAACAATCCCGACCACTAGATGGTGACCCTACCTCATAACAATCCCAACCACTAGATGGTGACACTACCTCATAACAATCCCAACCACTAGATGGTGACCCTATCTCATAACAATCCAGACCACTAGATGGCGACCCTACCTCATAACAATCCCAACCACTAGATGGTGACACTACCTCATAACAATCCAGACCACTAGATGGCGACCCTACCTCATAACAATCCCAACCACTAGATGATGACCCTACCTCATAACAATCCAGACCACTAGATGGTGACCCTACCTCATAACAATCCCAACCACTAGATGGTGACACTACCTCATAACATTCCAAACCACTAGATGGTGACCCTACCTCATAACATTCCAAACCACTAGATGGTGACCCTACCTCATAACAATCCAGACCACTAGATGGCGACCCTACCTCATAACAATCCCAACCACTAGATGGCGACACTACCTCATAACAATCCCAACCACTAGATGGTGACCCTACCTCATAACATTCCCGACCACTAGATGGTGACCCTACCTCATAACAATCCCAACCACTAGATGGCGACACTACCTCATAACAATCCCAACCACTAGATGGCGACACTACCTCATAACAATCCCAACCACTAGATGGCGACACTACCTCATAACAATCCCGACCACTAGATGGTGAACCTACCTCATAACATTCCCGACCACTAGATGGTGACCCTACCTCATAACATTCCAAACCACTAGATGGTGACCCTACCTCATAACAATCCCAACCACTAGATGGTGACCCTACCTCATAACATTCCAAACCACTAGATGGTGACCCTACCTCATAACAATCCCAACCACTAGATGGTGACACTACCTCATAACATTCCAAACCACTAGATGGTGACACTACCTCATAACATTCCAAACCACTAGATGGTGACACTACCTCATAACATTCCAAACCACTAGATGGTGACCCTACCTCATAACAATCCCAACCACTAGATGGTGACACTACCTCATAACAATCCCGACCACTAGATGGTGACCCTACCTCATAACAATCCCGACCACTAGATGGTGACACTACCTCATAACAATCCCGACCACTAGATGATGACCCTACCTCATAACATTCCCGACCACTAGATGGTGACACTACCTCATAACAATCCCGACCACTAGATGATGACCCTACCTCATAACATTCCCGACCACTAGATGGTGACCCTACCTCATAACAATCCCAACCACTAGATGGTGACACTACCTCATAACAATCCCGACCACTAGATGGTGACCCTACCTCATAACATTTCCAACCACTAGATGGTGACCCTACCTCATAACAATCCCAACCACTAGATGGTGACACTACCTCATAACAATCCCGACCACTAGATGGTGACCCTACCTCATAACATTCCCAACCACTAGATGGTGACCCTACCTCATAACAATCCCAACCACTAGATGGTGACACTACCTCATAACAATCCCGACCACTAGATGGTGACCCTACCTCATAACAATCCCGACCACTAGATGGTGACCCTACCTCATAACAATCCCAACCACTAGATGGTGACCCTACCTCATAACATTCCCAACCACTAGATGGTGACCCTACCTCATAACAATCCAAACCACTAGATGATGACCCTACCTCATAACATTCCCGACCACTAGATGGTGACCCTACCTCATAACAATCCAACCACTAGATGGTGACACTACCTCATAACAATCCAGACCACTAGATGGTGACCCTACCTCATAACATTCCAAACCACTAGATGGTGACACTACCTCATAACAATCCCAACCACTAGATGATGACCCTACCTCATAACAATCCCGACCACTAGATGGCGACCCTACCTCATAACAATCCCAACCACTAGATGATGACCCTACCTCATAACAATCCCGACCACTAGATGGTGACCTTACCTCATAACAATCCAGACCACTAGATGGTGACACTACCTCATAACAATCCCAACCACTAGATGGTGACCCTACCTCATAACAATCCAGACCACTAGATGGTGACACTACCTCATAACAATCCAAACCACTAGATGGTGACACTACCTCATAACATTCCAAACCACTAGATGGTGACCCTACCTCATAACAATCCAGACCACTAGATGGCGACCCTACCTCATAACAATCCCAACCACTAGATGGTGACACTACCTCATAACATTCCAAACCACTAGATGGTGACCCTACCTCATAACATTCCAAACCACTAGATGGTGACCCTACCTCATAACAATCCAGACCACTAGATGGCGACCCTACCTCATAACAATCCCAACCACTAGATGGCGACACTACCTCATAACAATCCCAACCACTAGATGGTGACCCTACCTCATAACATTCCCGACCACTAGATGGTGACCCTACCTCATAACAATCCCAACCACTAGATGGCGACACTACCTCATAACAATCCCAACCACTAGATGGCGACACTACCTCATAACAATCCCAACCACTAGATGGCGACACTACCTCATAACAATCCCGACCACTAGATGGTGAACCTACCTCATAACATTCCCGACCACTAGATGGTGACCCTACCTCATAACATTCCAAACCACTAGATGGTGACCCTACCTCATAACAATCCCAACCACTAGATGGTGACCCTACCTCATAACATTCCAAACCACTAGATGGTGACCCTACCTCATAACAATCCCAACCACTAGATGGTGACCCTACCTCATAACATTCCAAACCACTAGATGGTGACCCTACCTCATAACAATCCCAACCACTAGATGGTGACACTACCTCATAACATTCCAAACCACTAGATGGTGACCCTACCTCATAACAATCCCAACCACTAGATGGTGACACTACCTCATAACATTCCAAACCACTAGATGGTGACACTACCTCATAACATTCCAAACCACTAGATGGTGACCCTACCTCATAACAATCCCAACCACTAGATGGTGACACTACCTCATAACATTCCAAACCACTAGATGGTGACCCTACCTCATAACATTCCAAACCACTAGATGGTGACCCTACCTCATAACAATCCCAACCACTAGATGGTGACACTACCTCATAACATTCCAAACCACTAGATGGTGACCCTACCTCATAACAATCCCAACCACTAGATGGTGACCCTACCTCATAACATTCCAAACCATTAGATGGTGACACTACCTCATAACAATCCCAACCACTAGATGATGACCCTACCTCATAACATTCCCGACCACTAGATGGTGACCCTACCTCATAACAATCCAACCATTAGATGGTGACACTACCTCATAACAATCCAGACCACTAGATGGTGACCCTACCTCATAACAATCCCAACCACTAGATGATGACCCTACCTCATAACATTCCCGACCACTAGATGGTGACCCTACCTCATAACAATCCAACCACTAGATGGTGACACTACCTCATAACAATCCCGACCACTAGATGGTGACACTACCTCATAACATTCCAAACCACTAGATGGTGACCCTACCTCATAACAATCCCAACCACTAGATGGCGACCCTACCTCATAACAATCCCAACCACTAGATGGTGACACTACCTCATAACAATCCCGACCACTAGATGGCGACCCTACCTCATAACATTCCCGACCACTAGATGGTGACACTACCTCATAACAATCCCGACCACTAGATGGTGACCCTACCTCATAACAATCCCGACCACTAGATGGTGACACTACCTCATAACAATCCCGACCACTAGATGATGACCCTACCTCATAACATTCCCGACCACTAGATGGTGACACTACCTCATAACAATCCCGACCACTAGATGGTGACCCTACCTCATAACAATCCCGACCACTAGATGGTGACACTACCTCATAACAATCCCGACCACTAGATGATGACCCTACCTCATAACAATCCCGACCACTAGATGATGACCCTACCTCATAACAATCCCGACCACTAGATGATGACCCTACCTCATAACATTCCCGACCACTAGATGGTGACCCTACCTCATAACAATCCCAACCACTAGATGGTGACACTACCTCATAACAATCCCGACCACTAGATGGTGACCCTACCTCATAACATTCCCAACCACTAGATGGTGACCCTACCTCATAACAATCCCAACCACTAGATGGTGACACTACCTCATAACAATCCCGACCACTAGATGGTGACCCTACCTCATAACAATTCTAACCACTAGATGGTGACCCTACCTCATAACATTCCCAACCACTAGATGGTGACCCTACCTCATAACAATCCCAACCACTAGATGGTGACACTACCTCATAACAATCCCGACCACTAGATGGTGACCCTACCTCATAACATTCCCAACCACTAGATGGTGACCCTACCTCATAACAATCCCAACCACTAGATGATGACCCTACCTCATAACATTCCCGACCACTAGATGGTGACCCTACCTCATAACAATCCAGACCACTAGATGGTGACCCTACCTCATAACAATCCCAACCACTAGATGGCGACACTACCTCATAACAATCCAGACCACTAGATGGCGACCCTACCTCATAACAATCCCAACCACTAGATGGCGACCCTACCTCATAACAATCCCGACCACTAGATGATGACCCTACCTCATAACAATCCAGACCACTAGATGGCGACCCTACCTCATAACAATCCCGACCACTAGATGGTGACCCTACCTCATAACAATCCCAACCACTAGATGGCGACCCTACCTCATAACAATCCAGACCACTAGATGGCGACCCTACCTCATAACAATCCCGACCACTAGATGATGACCCTACCTCATAACAATCCAGACCACTAGATGGCGACCCTACCTCATAACAATCCCGACCACTAGATGGTGACCCTACCTCATAACAATCCCAACCACTAGATGGTGACACTACCTCATAACAATCCCAACCACTAGATGGTGACCCTATCTCATAACAATCCAGACCACTAGATGGCGACCCTACCTCATAACAATCCCAACCACTAGATGGTGACACTACCTCATAACAATCCAGACCACTAGATGGCGACCCTACCTCATAACAATCCCAACCACTAGATGATGACCCTACCTCATAACAATCCAGACCACTAGATGGCGACCCTACCTCATAACAATCCCAACCACTAGATGGTGACACTACCTCATAACATTCCAAACCACTAGATGGTGACCCTACCTCATAACATTCCAAACCACTAGATGGTGACCCTACCTCATAACAATCCAGACCACTAGATGGCGACCCTACCTCATAACAATCCCAACCACTAGATGGCGACACTACCTCATAACAATCCCAACCACTAGATGGTGACCCTACCTCATAACATTCCCGACCACTAGATGGTGACCCTACCTCATAACAATCCCAACCACTAGATGGCGACACTACCTCATAACAATCCCAACCACTAGATGGCGACACTACCTCATAACAATCCCAACCACTAGATGGCGACACTACCTCATAACAATCCCGACCACTAGATGGTGAACCTACCTCATAACATTCCCGACCACTAGATGGTGACCCTACCTCATAACATTCCAAACCACTAGATGGTGACCCTACCTCATAACAATCCCAACCACTAGATGGTGACCCTACCTCATAACATTCCAAACCACTAGATGGTGACCCTACCTCATAACAATCCCAACCACTAGATGGTGACACTACCTCATAACATTCCAAACCACTAGATGGTGACACTACCTCATAACATTCCAAACCACTAGATGGTGACACTACCTCATAACATTCCAAACCACTAGATGGTGACCCTACCTCATAACAATCCCAACCACTAGATGGTGACACTACCTCATAACAATCCCGACCACTAGATGGTGACCCTACCTCATAACAATCCCGACCACTAGATGGTGACACTACCTCATAACAATCCCGACCACTAGATGATGACCCTACCTCATAACATTCCCGACCACTAGATGGTGACACTACCTCATAACAATCCCGACCACTAGATGATGACCCTACCTCATAACATTCCCGACCACTAGATGGTGACCCTACCTCATAACAATCCCAACCACTAGATGGTGACACTACCTCATAACAATCCCGACCACTAGATGGTGACCCTACCTCATAACATTTCCAACCACTAGATGGTGACCCTACCTCATAACAATCCCAACCACTAGATGGTGACACTACCTCATAACAATCCCGACCACTAGATGGTGACCCTACCTCATAACATTCCCAACCACTAGATGGTGACCCTACCTCATAACAATCCCAACCACTAGATGGTGACACTACCTCATAACAATCCCGACCACTAGATGGTGACCCTACCTCATAACAATCCCGACCACTAGATGGTGACCCTACCTCATAACAATCCCAACCACTAGATGGTGACCCTACCTCATAACATTCCCAACCACTAGATGGTGACCCTACCTCATAACAATCCAAACCACTAGATGATGACCCTACCTCATAACATTCCCGACCACTAGATGGTGACCCTACCTCATAACAATCCAACCACTAGATGGTGACACTACCTCATAACAATCCAGACCACTAGATGGTGACCCTACCTCATAACATTCCAAACCACTAGATGGTGACACTACCTCATAACAATCCCAACCACTAGATGATGACCCTACCTCATAACAATCCCGACCACTAGATGGCGACCCTACCTCATAACAATCCCAACCACTAGATGATGACCCTACCTCATAACAATCCCGACCACTAGATGGTGACCTTACCTCATAACAATCCAGACCACTAGATGGTGACACTACCTCATAACAATCCCAACCACTAGATGGTGACCCTACCTCATAACAATCCAGACCACTAGATGGTGACACTACCTCATAACAATCCAAACCACTAGATGGTGACACTACCTCATAACATTCCAAACCACTAGATGGTGACCCTACCTCATAACAATCCAGACCACTAGATGGCGACCCTACCTCATAACAATCCCAACCACTAGATGGTGACACTACCTCATAACATTCCAAACCACTAGATGGTGACCCTACCTCATAACATTCCAAACCACTAGATGGTGACCCTACCTCATAACAATCCAGACCACTAGATGGCGACCCTACCTCATAACAATCCCAACCACTAGATGGCGACACTACCTCATAACAATCCCAACCACTAGATGGTGACCCTACCTCATAACATTCCCGACCACTAGATGGTGACCCTACCTCATAACAATCCCAACCACTAGATGGCGACACTACCTCATAACAATCCCAACCACTAGATGGCGACACTACCTCATAACAATCCCAACCACTAGATGGCGACACTACCTCATAACAATCCCGACCACTAGATGGTGAACCTACCTCATAACATTCCCGACCACTAGATGGTGACCCTACCTCATAACATTCCAAACCACTAGATGGTGACCCTACCTCATAACAATCCCAACCACTAGATGGTGACCCTACCTCATAACATTCCAAACCACTAGATGGTGACCCTACCTCATAACAATCCCAACCACTAGATGGTGACCCTACCTCATAACATTCCAAACCACTAGATGGTGACCCTACCTCATAACAATCCCAACCACTAGATGGTGACACTACCTCATAACATTCCAAACCACTAGATGGTGACCCTACCTCATAACAATCCCAACCACTAGATGGTGACACTACCTCATAACATTCCAAACCACTAGATGGTGACACTACCTCATAACATTCCAAACCACTAGATGGTGACCCTACCTCATAACAATCCCAACCACTAGATGGTGACACTACCTCATAACATTCCAAACCACTAGATGGTGACCCTACCTCATAACATTCCAAACCACTAGATGGTGACCCTACCTCATAACAATCCCAACCACTAGATGGTGACACTACCTCATAACATTCCAAACCACTAGATGGTGACCCTACCTCATAACAATCCCAACCACTAGATGGTGACCCTACCTCATAACATTCCAAACCATTAGATGGTGACACTACCTCATAACAATCCCAACCACTAGATGATGACCCTACCTCATAACATTCCCGACCACTAGATGGTGACCCTACCTCATAACAATCCAACCATTAGATGGTGACACTACCTCATAACAATCCAGACCACTAGATGGTGACCCTACCTCATAACAATCCCAACCACTAGATGATGACCCTACCTCATAACATTCCCGACCACTAGATGGTGACCCTACCTCATAACAATCCAACCACTAGATGGTGACACTACCTCATAACAATCCCGACCACTAGATGGTGACACTACCTCATAACATTCCAAACCACTAGATGGTGACCCTACCTCATAACAATCCCAACCACTAGATGGCGACCCTACCTCATAACAATCCCAACCACTAGATGGTGACACTACCTCATAACAATCCCGACCACTAGATGGCGACCCTACCTCATAACATTCCCGACCACTAGATGGTGACACTACCTCATAACAATCCCGACCACTAGATGGTGACCCTACCTCATAACAATCCCGACCACTAGATGGTGACACTACCTCATAACAATCCCGACCACTAGATGATGACCCTACCTCATAACATTCCCGACCACTAGATGGTGACACTACCTCATAACAATCCCGACCACTAGATGGTGACCCTACCTCATAACAATCCCGACCACTAGATGGTGACACTACCTCATAACAATCCCGACCACTAGATGATGACCCTACCTCATAACAATCCCGACCACTAGATGATGACCCTACCTCATAACAATCCCGACCACTAGATGATGACCCTACCTCATAACATTCCCGACCACTAGATGGTGACCCTACCTCATAACAATCCCAACCACTAGATGGTGACACTACCTCATAACAATCCCGACCACTAGATGGTGACCCTACCTCATAACATTCCCAACCACTAGATGGTGACCCTACCTCATAACAATCCCAACCACTAGATGGTGACACTACCTCATAACAATCCCGACCACTAGATGGTGACCCTACCTCATAACAATTCTAACCACTAGATGGTGACCCTACCTCATAACATTCCCAACCACTAGATGGTGACCCTACCTCATAACAATCCCAACCACTAGATGGTGACACTACCTCATAACAATCCCGACCACTAGATGGTGACCCTACCTCATAACATTCCCAACCACTAGATGGTGACCCTACCTCATAACAATCCCAACCACTAGATGATGACCCTACCTCATAACATTCCCGACCACTAGATGGTGACCCTACCTCATAACAATCCAGACCACTAGATGGTGACCCTACCTCATAACAATCCCAACCACTAGATGGTGACCCTACCTCATAACAATCCAGACCACTAGATGGTGACACTACCTCATAACAATCCCAACCACTAGATGGTGACCCTACCTCATAACAATCCAGACCACTAGATGGTGACCCTACCTCATAACAATCCCAACCACTAGATGGTGACACTACCTCATAACATTCCAGACCACTAGATGGTGACCCTACCTCATAACAATCCCAACCACTAGATGGTGACACTACCTCATAACAATCCAGACCACTAGATGGTGACACTACCTCATAACAATCCAGACCACTAGATGGTGACACTACCTCATAACAATCCCAACCACTAGATGGTGACCCTACCTCATAACAATCCCGACCACTAGATGGTGACCCTACCTCATAACAATCCAGACCACTAGATGGTGACAATACCTCATAACAATCCCGACCACTAGATGTTGACACTACCTCATAACAATCCCGACCACTAGATGGTGACCCTACCTCATAACAATCCAGACCACTAGATGGTGACCCTACCTCATAACAATCCCAACCACTAGATGGTGACCCTACCTCATAACAATCCCAACCCCTAGATGGTGACACTACCTCATAACAATCCCAACCACTAGATGGCGACACTACCTCATAACAATCCCAACCACTAGATGGCGACCCTACCTCATAACATTCCAAACCACTAGATGGTGACCCTACCTCATAACAATCTCAACCACTAGATGGTGACTGTGATGAAAGCCGGCCGGTGGGTGCAGCTCTCTGGCGCCCCCTTACCTCTCAGGTCAGTCAAGGTACTGCACCTAGAGAAGGTAGTGCCAGGTAGCTGCAACCAGCGCAGGGAACACGGTAGTGTGTTATCCCTTCAACGTCACTAAACCGTAACGTCACTACACAGCACAACTCGCTAGCGCCCTCTTAGCCTCAGGTCAGTCAAGGAACTGCACCTAGGATAAGCGGTCGCCAGGGGGACTGTCCTGTAACCTACTGGGTATCGGGGCCCTCTGTAGTGAGGGCGGTATATATATCTTCCTTGGCCGCGCCAGGAATATATATATCTGAACCTCCGACCGTCACTACCAGCCTTCCCCAATCCCCAGTTGGTATGCTGCCACCAGTCCCTATTTTAGATATACGCCCAGTCCGTGAATGGGCCTATATCGGGTCAGGAACCAACCCTGGGTAGCGTTTTTGGCTTGAGCCGAGCTCACACGGACGTGCGTTCGTTATGCAGAATAAAAGGCAGGCCCACAATTACTTGAGGTAATTGATTATAATAATACACTAGATACACGATATACAACTAAATATACACAGGTATAAGGTCAGGCTAAACTATACAACAATGGAATACAACACACAGAATCACCACAGCATATCAGTTACCGGTTTCTTGATTTTCTTGTGACGCAGGGAGAGGATTCTGCGATCGCAGGCACGGTTCTTTGTTACAGGCTGAGGCCTACCACCGCATGGTCAAACTGCTCCTCCCCTTGGTGGCCTCAGCTGGTGCTCAGATGTTCAGCACACCACTCTTGGGTCAAAAACTGACTTATCTCTTGTCTGTCCTGCTATCTTACCTGCCCCGTCCCGCCCACTGCTGGTGAGGTCAGCTGGCTCAGTCTCCACCCTCAGGTCTAACTTCGATCAGAAGCCCAAATTCTATGGAACCCAATAACTTCTTCTGGGATGGTCTCATGATACCCCCAGGGGTTCCCATGGATTCGGGCCGCCGTAACCGACCTTTTGATATCAATTATGATACCATACGGTCCTCAGGAATGGCTCCGCGCTATATCTTGGCTTCCAGAGCACGTACAAACGTCTACCGCGGAGGCTTGTGTGCGCAATGGCTCCGGGACGCCGTGATATTTTTTTATTGGCCCATCCCACGCAACATGCGTGTACTATTCATGTTTCTATATCTTATGCCTCCATGCTTGTGACAGACAAAGAAACTAGTCCTATGGGACAAATGGTCAGGTACAGATAGACGAAGCACCCCCCCCTGCTGGCTGTGTTTCCTCTCGAAGTCTTTGAAGCTCCTAGCATTCAAGTGTTAAGTAGGCTTCTTATCTTACAGGAGCCTGGATGGGGGGAAACTATCTAGTTGACGTTTTAACAGAAGGTCCCAAGGGTGGGGGCTGCTGAAGTGTGGCCATCCCTGGATATGATTTATCATTACCAAGATGGCGGCTACAGGTTCATCACACCTCCCCCTATACGAGGGCGCGAGGGGGTAGCACATTCCTGTGTTCCCCCGTGCGTCCTCCTGCACCCTCCCCTTGCCGGGATAACCCGTCAGCGTTACCGTGGTCACGGCCTCTTCTGTGGCGAATGGAGAAGTGGTACTGCTGGAGAGCGAGGCTCCAGCGTAGCAACCTGCCATTCGACCCAGAGACCGTGTGTAACCAGCTGAGGGGGTTGTGGTCCGTCTCCACGGTGAAATGGCTCCCGTACAAGTAGGGCTGCAGACGCTGCAGGGCCCATACAATTGCCAGGCATTCTTTTTCCACCGTGGAGTAAGCCACCTCCCGGGGCAGTAGCTTCCTGCTCAGGTACAAGACAGGATGTTCCTGGCCTGTCGTGTTGACCTGACTTAGCACAGCACCGAGGCCAAAGTCACTGGCGTCGGTCTGTACCACAAACGGCCGGTCGAAGTCGGCAGCTTGCAGGACAGGGGAGCTACTTAGGGCGGCCTTGAGTGCCCCGAAAGCTGTCTCGCAGGCGACTGTCCAGTCGACTGCGACGGGCAGCTTCTTCTTGGTGAGGTCCGTCAGGGGCTTGGCCAGGGTGCTATAGTGTGGGACGAACCTCCTATAGTACCCGGCGGTCCCCAAGAAGGACATCACCTGCTTTTTGGTCCTAGGAGTGGGCCAGGATGCGATGGCATCCACTTTCCCCGGTTCTGGCTTCAGAACCCCCCCGCCTACCCGGTGACCCAGGTAGAGGACCTCACTCATGCCCAGCTGGCACTTTTCCGGCTTGATGGTCAAGCCTGCCCGGTGGATCCGACCGAGCACCTGCCGCAGGTGCTCTAGGTGATCCTCCCAAGTGGGACTGAAGACTGCAATATCGTCCAAGTACGCAGCCGCGTATCCTTCAAGTCCCTCAAGCAGCGTATTGACCATCCGCTGAAAAGTGGCAGGGGCATTCTTCATGCCGAATGGCATCACTGTGGACTCGTACAGTCCAAAAGGGGTGATAAAGGCAGAGCGTTCCCTTGCCGCGGGGGTCAGAGGAATCTGCCAGTACCCCCGGCTCAGATCCATGATGGTCAGGTACTTAGCCCCGGCCATCCGATCGAGCAGGTCATCGATGCGTGGTATGGGGAACGCATCGGTGGCCGTTACAGCGTTGAGCCCCCGGTAGTCCACGCAGAACCGTGTAGTTCGGTCCTTCTTTGGTACGAGGACTACAGGCGAGGCCCACGCGCTGCTGGATGCCTGGATCACCCCCAGCTTCAGCATCTCGTCTATCTCTTGGCGCATGTTTCCCTGCACCTCGAAAGAGACCCGATATGCTGAACGCCGGATCGGCGGGTGATCGCCAGTGTCCACGTCGTGGACAGCCATCTCAGTCCTTCCGGGCAGGCTGCTGAACAGCCCCCGGAAGGGGTGCAGGGTGGTCCCCAGCTGGGACCGTTGGTCCTCCGTGAGCTGGTGGCCAACCCCCACATCCTTGATGGACCCACCCGCCTTGGCTTGGGTGAGCAGATCCAGGAGGGTTTCTACCTCTCCTTCCTCGGGAAGGTTGCACACTGGGTGGGCAGTCGCTTCCCGCTCATGATGAGCCTTCATCATGTTCACGTGGAAGGCCTTCCTCCTTCCACGGGCGTGATCCAGGGTGACCAGATAGGTGACGGCATTGAGTTTCTGGTGCACGAAGTAGGGACCTTCCCAGGCTGCCTGAAGCTTGTTCTGTGGTACGGGGACCAGTACCCACACCTTTTGACCCACCTGGTAGGTCCTCTCACAAGCATTCTGGTCGTACCACCGCTTCTGGTCGGCCTGGGCCTGGGCCATATTGTCCTGCACCAGCTTTGCCAAGGCCATCATCCTGTCCCGGTGGCGCACGACATACTCGATGACCGACACCTCGGGGGTGGCCAAATCCCCTTCCCATGCTTCCTTCACCAGAGCCAGGGGGCCCCGTACCCGTCGCCCGTACAGGAGCTCAAAGGGGGAGAACCCCGTTGAGGCCTGCGGAACCTCACGGTAAGCAAATAGGAGGTGTGGGAGGTAACGCTCCCAGTCTCTCCCGTGGGAGTCGACCAACATCTTAAGCATCTGCTTTAAGGTGCCATTGAACCGCTCACACAGGCCATTAGTCTGTGGGTGATACGGGCTGGCCACCAGATGTTGCACCTGCATTTGCTTACAGAGGGACTCCATCAGCCGCGACATGAACTGGGTCCCTCGGTCGGTGAGCATTTCTTGGGGGAAACCCACTCTGGAGAAGATCTCCAGTAAGGCGGTAGCCACCTTGTCGGCCCGAATGGACGACAAAGCTACCGCTTCCGGGTACCGGGTGGCATAGTCCACTACCGTGAGTATGAAGCATTTCCCGGAGTGGCTGGGAGTGGACAGAGGTCCAATAAGATCCACAGCGACCCTCGAGAAAGGCTCTTCGATGATTGGCAGAGTTACCAGTGGGGCTTTGGGGCGCGGCCCCGCCTTCCCCACCCTCTGACAGGTGTCACACGAACGGCAGTAGGCACCCACCGCGGCTCCCATCCCAGGCCAGTAGAAATGCTGAGCTATCCTGGCCTTGGTTTTAGCGATCCCTAGGTGTCCGGCCATCGGAATCTCGTGTGCGATCCGCAACAATTCCGCCCTGAACGGATAGGGTACCACTAACTGTCGGTCCCTGGGCCACGCCTCCGGTGAACCCTGCTGGACCGTTACCCGGTACAGCCGTCCCTGGTCCCAGACCACCCGCTCGCAGTCTGACTCCATGGGAGGCTGTGCCGCCTGTTCCTTGAGAGCTTTCAGGCTGTCGTCTGCTTCCAACGCAGCCTGAAATTCCTGACTTGATGTGGCCAGAATCGACGAAACTGCCACATCCTCTGTCAGCCCCTCCGGGCATGTCACCTGGCCGCTGTCTGACCCGGCAGACACTTGGTCAGAAGTGGGGAAGCCGTCGGACCTCTGCAAGGCTCCTTGGGCTCCGGCGCTCCCACTCCTGGTGACAGCGGCTATGACCGCTGTGACCGTGGGTAGTGCTCGCTTCCCCTCTGTTTCTGACCAAGCCGCCCGATCAGGCAGGCTTCCTAGGCCTTTGGACATCTCGGATGTGGGGAACTCCTGCCCTGGGGTCTTACCTGGCGGCTCCTCTCTTGGGACACCCCCACCCCCCATGGCCTGTTCCTCCCCCTGCAGTGGGCCTATACTCAGCAGCCTGGATACCCCTGGGAGCCCTACACTGCCGGTAGCTGCCCCCCTCTCCATCCCTGAGCTTCCCTCTACAGAATCCTGCCCGCCCCCTCCCTCACCGGAGGACAAGAGGTCACGGCACGCCGGCTGAGCACCTCTGCGGGCATCCCCACACTCCCCACCTGCTTTCACTAACCCTGTTTGTGTTGTGTCTGTGCAGGTGTTACCCTCAGGTTTCACTCCCTCCTCCTCAGCAGGACACACACTACATACAACATGGTTGGCATTAGCAGCAGACAAATCAATACACTCTTGGGGGGCCGAACTTGGGGGTTCAGAGGGTACATACTGCGATACTAGACGCCCCAAGTCGGTCCCTAATAAAACATTTGCGGGAATATTTGGCGTTACTCCCACCTCCCGCATCCCCCTTCCGGCACCCCAGTCCAAATACACCATGGCAACGGGAAGTGCCGGCTCCACGCCTCCAACCCCGGAGACGGAAAGAGTCTTTCCTGGTACCAAGTCCTGGGGGGACACCACCTCAGGCCGTACCAGTGTTCGTTCAGCGCCCGTGTCCCGCAGTCCCATGACCGCAGAACGGCCTATGGTGACGGGTTGGATGTTGTCCAGGGACCTACCACCACCCCCTCCCACACACAAAACATTGGGCGCTCTCTGGGACTGGGATGGGGTCTTTTGGCGCTGGGGACACTCAGCCCTAAAGTGTCCTGGTTTGTTGCATAGATGACAACGTCTTACGTCTGGTCCTTGCCTGGAGAGGGCAACAGGGGGATACACCCCTTGTGTTCTAGGGGCCGGGGAAACAGGGGCATGACTGGGCTTACCCCCTCTCCAGGTGCTGCTGGCAGACTTCTTCAGCTCAGGCGCCCTGTTATTGGCATACTCGTCTGCCAGGGCGGCTGTAGCAGAAGCCCCTGTTGGTTTTCGGTCACGGAGGAACTGTCGGAGGTCCTCTGGGCAGTTCCACAAGAACTGCTCCGTGACGAACAGTTCCTGGACCTCCTGGCGGGTAGTAAGCGCTAGACCCGAGGTCCAGTGCTCTGCGGCTCTCAACAGCGCCCGCATATGATCGGTCCAGGTGTCCTTGGGGCCACGCAGCAGGCTCCGGAACTTCTGGCGGTACGACTCGGGAGTGAGGTTGTACTGCCGGATCAGGGCCCGCTTGATGCAGTCGTAGTTCTGTACCTCCCCGGCAGGTAAGTCCCCCAAGGCATCCAGGGACTTACCCCTCAAACGGGGGGTCAGGTATCTGGCCCACTGATCCCGGGCCAGATGGTGCTGAAGACAGGTCCGTTCAAATGCCACCAGAAAGGAGTCCAGGTCCCCATCCTTCTCCAGTAGAGGGAAGTCCTCAGCTCGGACTTTGGACGACTTGGTCTCCTGATGGGTTGGTTGCTCTAGCGGAAGCCCCCGCTGGGCCAGGTCCAGTTGGTGCTGGCGCTCCGCAGCTCGCTCTGCACGCTCCGCAACCTCCCGGCGCTCTGCAGCTTCACGCTCCGCAGCCTCCCGGCGCTCTGCAGCTTCACGCTCCGCAGCCCGCTCCGCAGCCCGCTCCGCAGCCCGCTCTGCACGCTCCTCCTCCGCTGCCTTCTCTGATGCTGCCAGGAGGGTTTTGTAGACGGCATCGCCATGAGACTGGAGACTTGCCATCGCCGCTTGTAAAAGGGCTTGTGATCTGGACAGGCTGGGCTGGGTAGGTGGTGGGCAGCCCACTGCGGGACCGTATACTGGGGACTGGCTCCCTGAGGTGCCCGGGCTGGACTCCTCCTCGCCATGAGTAACAATGTCCTCCCCTCCTGCCACACGGACCGTAGCATTAGCCTCTTGCAGGGTCTTGCTCCTGGTGCCGTCTGCCATCTTGGTAACCGACACCGCTGCAACCCTGAGTTTGCACACACCTTGTTATACTTTTAGCCTGACCGTCTAACGTTGGGCTGACCTTAAGACTCCAGCAGTGGAAGTTACCACTGGCAGTCTTTAGTGCCTGGGAGTAGGGGTCCCACAACACTATTATTCTGCAATCCCACCGCTCTGCCACCAATGTGATGAAAGCCGGCCGGTGGGTGCAGCTCTCTGGCGCCCCCTTACCTCTCAGGTCAGTCAAGGTACTGCACCTAGAGAAAGTAGTGCCAGGTAGCTGCAACCAGCGCAGGGAACACGGTAGTGTGTTATCCCTTCAACGTCACTACACAGCACAACTCGCTAGCGCCCTCTTAGCCTCAGGTCAGTCAAGGAACTGCACCTAGGATAAGCGGTCGCCAGAGAGACTGTCCTGTAACCTACTGGGTATCGGGGCCCTCGGTAGTGACGGTCGGAGGTTCAGATATATATATTCCTGGCGCGGCCAAGGAAGATATATATACCGCCCTCACTACTACAATCCCAACCACTAGATGGCGACCCTACCTCATAACAATCCAGACCACTAGATGGTGACCCTACCTCATAACAATCCCGACCACTAGATGGTGACCCTACCTCATAACAATCCCAACCACTAGATGGCGACCCTACCTCATAACAATCCCAACCACTAGATGGTGACCCTACCTCATAACAATCCAGACCACTAGATGATGACCCTACCTCATAACAATCCCGACCACTAGATGGTGACACTACCTCATAACAATCTCGACCACTAGATGGTGACCCTACCTCATAACAATCCCGACCACTAGATGGTGACCCTACCTCATAACAATCCCAACCACTAGATGGTGACCCTACCTCATAACAATCCCGACCACTAGATAGTGACCCTACCTCATAACAATCCAACCACTAGATGGTGACCCTACCTCATAACAATCCCAACCACTAGATGGTGACACTACCTCATAACAATCCCAACCACTAGATGGTGACCCTACCTCATAACAATCCAACCACTAGATGGTGACCCTACCTCATAACAATCCCAACCACTAGATGGTGACCCTACCTCATAACAATCCCAACCACTAGATGGTGACCCTACCTCATAACAATCCAACCACTAGATGGTGACCCTACCTCATAACAATCCCAACCACTAGATGGTGACACTACCTCATAACAATCCCAACCACTAGATGGTGACCCTACCTCATAACAATCCCAACCACTAGATGGTGACACTACCTCATAACATTCCAAACCACTAGATGGTGACACTACCTCATAACAATCCCAACCACTAGATGATGACCCTACCTCATAACATTCCCGACCACTAGATGGTGACCCTACCTCATAACAATCCAACCACTAGATGGTGACACTACCTCATAACAATCCAGACCACTAGATGGTGACACTACCTCATAACAATCCCAACCACTAGATGATGACCCTACCTCATAACAATCCAGACCACTAGATGGTGACCCTACCTAATAACAATCCAACCACTAGATGGTGACACTACCTCATAACAATCCAGACCACTAGATGGTGACACTACCTCATAACAATCCCAACCACTAGATGGTGACCCTACCTCATAACAATCCCAACCACTAGATGGTGACCCTACCTCATAACATTCCAAACCACTAGATGGTGACCCTACCTCATAACAATCCCGACCACTAGATGGTGACCCTACCTCATAACAATCCCAACCACTAGATGGCGACCCTACCTCATAACAATCCAGACCACTAGATGGTGACCCTACCTCATAACAATCCCGACCACTAGATGGTGACCCTACCTCATAACAATCCCAACCACTAGATGGCGACCCTACCTCATAACAATCCCAACCACTAGATGGTGACCCTACCTCATAACAATCCAGACCACTAGATGATGACCCTACCTCATAACAATCCCGACCACTAGATGGTGACACTACCTCATAACAATCTCGACCACTAGATGGTGACCCTACCTCATAACAATCCCGACCACTAGATGGTGACCCTACCTCATAACAATCCCAACCACTAGATGGTGACCCTACCTCATAACAATCCCGACCACTAGATAGTGACCCTACCTCATAACAATCCAACCACTAGATGGTGACCCTACCTCATAACAATCCCAACCACTAGATGGTGACACTACCTCATAACAATCCCAACCACTAGATGGTGACCCTACCTCATAACAATCCAACCACTAGATGGTGACCCTACCTCATAACAATCCCAACCACTAGATGGTGACCCTACCTCATAACAATCCCAACCACTAGATGGTGACCCTACCTCATAACAATCCAACCACTAGATGGTGACCCTACCTCATAACAATCCCAACCACTAGATGGTGACACTACCTCATAACAATCCCAACCACTAGATGGTGACCTTACCTCATAACAATCCCAACCACTAGATGGTGACACTACCTCATAACATTCCAAACCACTAGATGGTGACACTACCTCATAACAATCCCAACCACTAGATGATGACCCTACCTCATAACATTCCCGACCACTAGATGGTGACCCTACCTCATAACAATCCAACCACTAGATGGTGACACTACCTCATAACAATCCAGACCACTAGATGGTGACACTACCTCATAACAATCCCAACCACTAGATGATGACCCTACCTCATAACAATCCAGACCACTAGATGGTGACCCTACCTAATAACAATCCAACCACTAGATGGTGACACTACCTCATAACAATCCAGACCACTAGATGGTGACACTACCTCATAACAATCCCAACCACTAGATGGTGACCCTACCTCATAACAATCCCAACCACTAGATGGTGACCCTACCTCATAACATTCCAAACCACTAGATGGTGACCCTACCTCATAACAATCCCGACCACTAGATGGTGACCCTACCTCATAACAATCCCAACCACTAGATGGCGACCCTACCTCATAACAATCCAGACCACTAGATGGTGACCCTACCTCATAACAATCCCGACCACTAGATGGTGACCCTACCTCATAACAATCCCAACCACTAGATGGCGACCCTACCTCATAACAATCCCAACCACTAGATGGTGACCCTACCTCATAACAATCCAGACCACTAGATGATGACCCTACCTCATAACAATCCCGACCACTAGATGGTGACACTACCTCATAACAATCTCGACCACTAGATGGTGACCCTACCTCATAACAATCCCGACCACTAGATGGTGACCCTACCTCATAACAATCCCAACCACTAGATGGTGACCCTACCTCATAACAATCCCGACCACTAGATAGTGACCCTACCTCATAACAATCCAACCACTAGATGGTGACCCTACCTCATAACAATCCCAACCACTAGATGGTGACACTACCTCATAACAATCCCAACCACTAGATGGTGACCCTACCTCATAACAATCCAACCACTAGATGGTGACCCTACCTCATAACAATCCCAACCACTAGATGGTGACCCTACCTCATAACAATCCAACCACTAGATGGCGACCCTACCTCATAACAATCCAACCACTAGATGGTGACCCTACCTCATAACAATCCCAACCACTAGATGGTGACACTACCTCATAACAATCCCAACCACTAGATGGTGACCCTACCTCATAACAATCCCAACCACTAGATGGTGACACTACCTCATAACATTCCAAACCACTAGATGGTGACACTACCTCATAACAATCCCAACCACTAGATGATGACCCTACCTCATAACATTCCCGACCACTAGATGGTGACCCTACCTCATAACAATCCAACCACTAGATGGTGACACTACCTCATAACAATCCAGACCACTAGATGGTGACACTACCTCATAACAATCCCAACCACTAGATGATGACCCTACCTCATAACATTCCCGACCACTAGATGGTGACCCTACCTCATAACAATCCAACCACTAGATGGTGACACTACCTCATAACAATCCAGACCACTAGATGGTGACACTACCTCATAACAATCCCAACCACTAGATGGTGACCCTACCTCATAACAATCCCAACCACTAGATGGTGACCCTACCTCATAACATTCCAAACCACTAGATGGTGACCCTACCTCATAACAATCCCGACCACTAGATGGTGACCCTACCTCATAACAATCCCAACCACTAGATGGCGACCCTACCTCATAACAATCCAGACCACTAGATGGTGACCCTACCTCATAACAATCCCGACCACTAGATGGTGACCCTACCTCATAACAATCCCAACCACTAGATGGCGACCCTACCTCATAACAATCCCAACCACTAGATGGTGACCCTACCTCATAACAATCCAGACCACTAGATGATGACCCTACCTCATAACAATCCCGACCACTAGATGGTGACACTACCTCATAACAATCTCGACCACTAGATGGTGACCCTACCTCATAACAATCCCGACCACTAGATGGTGACCCTACCTCATAACAATCCCAACCACTAGATGGTGACCCTACCTCATAACAATCCCGACCACTAGATAGTGACCCTACCTCATAACAATCCAACCACTAGATGGTGACCCTACCTCATAACAATCCCAACCACTAGATGGTGACACTACCTCATAACAATCCCAACCACTAGATGGTGACCCTACCTCATAACAATCCAACCACTAGATGGTGACCCTACCTCATAACAATCCCAACCACTAGATGGTGACCCTACCTCATAACAATCTCAACCACTAGATGGTGACCCTACCTCATAACAATCCCAACCACTAGATGGTGACCCTACCTCATAACAATCCAACCACTAGATGGTGACCCTACCTCATAACAATCCCAACCACTAGATGGTGACACTACCTCATAACAATCCCAACCACTAGATGGTGACCCTACCTCATAACAATCCCAACCACTAGATGGTGACACTACCTCATAACATTCCAAACCACTAGATGGTGACACTACCTCATAACAATCCCAACCACTAGATGATGACCCTACCTCATAACATTCCCGACCACTAGATGGTGACCCTACCTCATAACAATCCAACCACTAGATGGTGACACTACCTCATAACAATCCAGACCACTAGATGGTGACACTACCTCATAACAATCCCAACCACTAGATGATGACCCTACCTCATAACATTCCCGACCACTAGATGGTGACCCTACCTCATAACAATCCAACCACTAGATGGTGACACTACCTCATAACAATCCAGACCACTAGATGGTGACACTACCTCATAACATTCCAAACCACTAGATGGTGACCCTACCTCATAACATTCCAAACCACTAGATGGTGACACTACCTCATAACAATCCCAACCACTAGATGATGACCCTACCTCATAACAATCCCGACCACTAGATGGCGACCCTACCTCATAACAATCCCAACCACTAGATGGTGACCCTACCTCATAACAATCCAGACCACTAGATGGTGACCCTACCTAATAACAATCCAACCACTAGATGGTGACCCTACCTCATAACAATCCAACCACTAGATGGCGACCCTACCTCATAACAATCCAACCACTAGATGGTGACCCTACCTCATAACAATCCAACCACTAGATGGCGACCCTACCTCATAACAATCCCAACCACTAGATGGCGACCCTACCTCATAACAATCCAGACCACTAGATGGTGACCCTACCTCATAACAATCCAGACCACTAGATGGTGACACTACCTCATAACAATCCCAACCACTAGATGGTGACCCTACCTCATAACAATCCAGACCACTAGATGGTGACCCTACCTCATAACAATCCCAACCACTAGATGGTGACCCTACCTCATAACAATCCAGACCACTAGATGGCGACCCTACCTCATAACATTCCAAACCACTAGATGGTGACCCTACCTCATAACAATCCCAACCACTAGATGGTGACACTACCTCATAACAATCCAGACCACTAGATGGTGACACTACCTCATAACAATCCCAACCACTAGATGGTGACCCTACCTCATAACATTCCAAACCACTAGATGGTGACACTACCTCATAACAATCCAGACCACTAGATGATGACCCTACCTCATAACAATCCCAACCACTAGATGGTGACACTACCTCATAACAATCCAGACCACTAGATGGTGACACTACCTCATAACAATCCCAACCACTAGATGGTGACCCTACCTCATAACATTCCAAACCACTAGATGGTGACACTACCTCATAACAATCCAGACCACTAGATGGTGACACTACCTCATAACAATCCCAACCACTAGATGGTGACCCTACCTCATAACATTCCAAACCACTAGATGATGACCCTACCTCATAACAATCCCAACCACTAGATGGTGACCCTACCTCATAACATTCCAAACCACTAGATGGTGACACTACCTCATAACAATCCCGACCACTAGATGGCGACCCTACCTCATAACAATCCCAACCACTAGATGGCGACCCTACCTCATAACAATCCAGACCACTAGATGGTGACCCTACCTCATAACAATCCCGACCACTAGATGGTGACCCTACCTCATAACAATCCCAACCACTAGATGGCGACCCTACCTCATAACAATCCAGACCACTAGATGGTGACACTACCTCATAACAATCTCGACCACTAGATGGTGACACTACCTCACAACAATCCCGACCACTAGATGGTGACCCTACCTCATAACAATCCAGACCACTAGATGGTGACCCTACCTCATAACAATCCCAACCACTAGATGGTGACCCTACCTCATAACAATCCCAACCACTAGATGGTGACAATACCTCATAACAATCCCAACCACTAGATGGTGACCCTACCTCATAACATTCCCGACCACTAGATGGTGACACTACCTCATAACAATCCCAACCACTAGATGGTGACACTACCTCATAACAATCCCGACCACTAGATGGTGACCCTACCTCATAACAATCCCAACCACTAGATGGTGACACTACCTCATAACAATCCAGACCACTAGATGGTGACACTACCTCATAACAATCCCAACCACTAGATGGTGACACTACCTCATAACAATCCCAAGCACTAGATGGTGACCCTACCTCATAACAATCCCAACCACTAGATGGTGACCCTACCTCATAACAATCCCAACCACTAGATGGTGACACTACCTCATAACAATCCCAACCACTAGATGGTGACCCTACCTCATAACAATCCCGACCACTAGATGGTGACACTACCTCATAACAATCCAGACCACTAGATGGTGACCCTATCTCATAACAATCCCAACCACTAGATGGCGACACTACCTCATAACAATCCAGACCACTAGATGGTGACCCTACCTCATAACAATCCCAACCACTAGATGGTGACCCTACCTCATAACAATCCAGACCACTAGATGGTGACCCTACCTCATAACAATCCAGACCACTAGATGGTGACCCTACCTCATAACAATACCAACCACTAGATGGTGACCCTACCTCATAACAATCTCGACCACTAGATGGTGACTCTACCTCATAACAATCCAGACCACTAGATGGTGACACTACCTCATAACAATCCCAACCACTAGATGGTGACCCTATCTCATAACAATCCCAACCACTAGATGGTGACCCTACCTCATAACAATCCAGACCACTAGATGGTGACCCTACCTCATAACAATCCCAACCACTAGATGGCGACACTACCTCATAACAATCCAGACCACTAGATGGTGACCCTACCTCATAACAATACCAACCACTAGATGGTGACACTACCTCATAACAATCCCGACCACTAGATGGTGACCCTATGTCATAACAATCCCAACCACTAGATGGTGACCCTACCTCATAACAATCTCGACCACTAGATGGTGACTCTACCTCATAACAATCCAGACCACTAGATGGTGACACTACCTCATAACAATCCCAACCACTAGATGGTGACCCTACCTCATAACAATCCCAACCACTAGATGGTGACCCTACCTCATAACAATCCCAACCACTAGATGGTGACCCTATCTCATAACAATCTCGACCACTAGATGGTGACTCTACCTCATAACAATCCCAACCACTAGATGGCGACCCTACCTCATAACAATCCCAACCACTAGATGGCGACCCTACCTCATAACAATCCCAACCACTAGATGGCGACCCTACCTCATAACAATCCCAACCACTAGATGGTGACCCTACCTCATAACAATCCCGACCACTAGATGGTGACACTACCTCATAACAATCCTCAACCACTAGATGGTGACCCTACCTCATAACAATCCCGACCACTAGATGGTGACCCTACCTCATAACAATCCCGACCACTAGATGGTGACACTACCTCATAACAATCCTCAACCACTAGATGGTGACCCTACCTCATAACAATCCAGACCACTAGATGGTGACCCTACCTCATAACAATCCCAACCACTAGATGGTGACCCTACCTCATAACAATCCCAACCACTAGATGGTGACACTACCTCATAACAATCCAGACCACTAGATGGCGACCCTACCTCATAACATTCCCGACCACTAGATGGTGACACTACCTCATAACAATCCCAACCACTAGATGGTGACACTACCTCATAACAATCCCGACCACTAGATGATGACCCTACCTCATAACATTCCCAACCACTAGATGGTGACACTACCTCATAACAATCCCGACCACTAGATGGTGACCCTACCTCATAACATTCCCGACCACTAGATGGTGACACTACCTCATAACAATCCCAACCACTAGATGGCGACCCTACCTCATAACATTCCCGACCACTAGATGGTGACCCTACCTCATAACAATCCCAACCACTAGATGGTGACACTACCTCATAACAATCCCAACCACTAGATGGTGACCCTACCTCATAACAATCCCAACCACTAGATGGTGACCCTACCTCATAACAATCCCAACCACTAGATGGCGACCCTACCTCATAACAATCCCAACCACTAGATGGTGACCATACCTCATAACAATCCCAACCACTAGATGGTGACCCTACCTCATAACAATCCCGACCACTAGATGGTGACACTACCTCATAACAATCCAGACCACTAGATGGTGACCCTACCTCATAACAATCCCAACCACTAGATGGTGACCCTACCTCATAACAATCCCAACCACTAGATGGTGACACTACCTCATAACAATCCAGACCACTAGATGGCGACCCTACCTCATAACAATCCCAACCACTAGATGGTGACCCTACCTCATAACAATCCCAACCACTAGATGGTGACACTACCTCATAACAATCCAGACCACTAGATGGTGACCCTACCTCATAACATTCCCGACCACTAGATGGTGACACTACCTCATAACAATCTCAACCACTAGATGGTGACACTACCTCATAACAATCCCGACCACTAGATGGTGACCCTACCTCATAACATTCCCGACCACTAGATGGTGACACTACCTCATAACAATCCCAACCACTAGATGGCGACCCTACCTCATAACATTCCCGACCACTAGATGGTGACCCTACCTCATAACAATCCCAACCACTAGATGGTGACACTACCTCATAACAATCCCAACCACTAGATGGTGACCCTACCTCATAACAATCCCAACCACTAGATGGTGACCCTACCTCATAACATTCCCGACCACTAGATAGAGACACTACCTCATAACAATCCCGACCACTAGATGGTGACCGTACCTCATAACAATCCCAACCACTAGATGGCGACCCTACCTCATAACAATCCCAACCACTAGATGGTGACCCTACCTCATAACAATCCCAACCACTAGATGGTGACCCTACCTCATAACAATCCAGACCACTAGATGGTGACCCTACCTCATAACAATCCCAACCACTAGATGGCGACACTACCTCATAACAATCCAGACCACTAGATGGTGACCCTATCTCATAACAATCCCAACCACTAGATGGCGACACTACCTCATAACAATCCAGACCACTAGATGGTGACCCTACCTCATAACATTCCCAACCACTAGATGGTGACACTACCTCATAACAATCCCGACCACTAGATGGTGACCCTACCTCATAACAATCCCAACCACTAGATGGTGACCCTACCTCATAACAATCCTCAACCACTAGATGGTGACCCTACCTCATAACAATCCTCAACCACTAGATGGTGACACTACCTCATAACAATCCCAACCACTAGATGGTGACCCTACCTCATAACAATCCCGACCACTAGATGGTGACCCTACCTCATAACAATCCCAACCACTAGATGGCGACCCTACCTCATAACAATCCAAACCACTAGATGGCGACCCTACCTCATAACAATCCAAACCACTAGATGGTGACCCTACCTCATAACAATCCAGACCACTAGATGGTGACACTACCTCATAACAATCCCAACCACTAGATGGTGACCCTACCTCATAACAATCCCAACCACTAGATGGTGACCCAATCTCATAACAATCCCAACCACTAGATGGTGACTCTACCTCATAACAATCCCAACCACTAGATGGCGACCCTACCTCATAACAATCCCAACCACTAGATGGCGACCCTACCTCATAACAATCCCAACCACTAGATGGCGACCCTACCTCATAACAATCCCAACCACTAGATAGTGACCCTACCTCATAACAATCCTCAACCACTAGATGGTGACCCTACCTCATAACAATCCCGACCACTAGATGGTGACCCTACCTCATAACAATCCCAACCACTAGATGGTGACCCTACCTCATAACAATCCCAACCACTAGATGGTGACCCTACCTCATAACAATCCCAACCACTAGATGGCGACACTACCTCATAACAATCCCGACCACTAGATGGTGACACTACCTCATAACAATCCCAACCACTAGATGGTGACCCTACCTCATAACAATCCTCAACCACTAGATGGTGACCCTACCTCATAACAATCCCAACCACTAGATGGTGACCCTACCTCATAACAATCCCAACCACTAGATGGTGACCCTACCTCATAACAATCCCAACCACTAGATGGTGACCCTACCTCATAACAATCCCAACCACTAGATGGCGACACTACCTCATAACAATCCCAACCACTAGATGGTGACACTACCTCATAACAATCCAGACCACTAGATGGTGACCCTACCTCATAACATTCCCGACCACTAGATGGTGACACTACCTCATAACAATCCCAACCACTAGATGGTGACCCTACCTCATAACAATCCCAACCACTAGATGGTGACCCTACCTCATAACAATCCCAACCACTAGATGGCGACACTACCTCATAACAATCCCAACCACTAGATGGTGACACTACCTCATAACAATCCAGACCACTAGATGGTGACCCTACTTCATAACATTCCCGACCACTAGATGGTGACACTACCTCATAACAATCCCAACCACTAGATGGTGACACTACCTCATAACAATCCCGACCACTAGATGGTGACCCTACCTCATAACATTCCCAACCACTAGATGGTGACACTACCTCATAACAATCCCGACCACTAGATGGTGACCCTACCTCATAACATTCCCGACCACTAGATGGTGACACTACCTCATAACAATCCCAACCACTAGATGGTGACCCTACCTCATAACATTCCCGACCACTAGATGGTGACACTACCTCATAACAATCCCAACCACTAGATGGCGACCCTACCTCATAACATTCCCGACCACTAGATGGTGACCCTACCTCATAACAATCCCAACCACTAGATGGTGACACTACCTCATAACAATCCCAACCACTAGATGGTGACCCTACCTCATAACAATCCCAACCACTAGATGGTGACCCTACCTCATAACAATCCCAACCACTAGATGGCGACCCTACCTCATAACAATCCCAACCACTAGATGGTGACACTACCTCATAACAATCCAGACCACTAGATGGCGACCCTACCTCATAACAATCCCAACCACTAGATGGTGACCCTACCTCATAACAATCCCAACCACTAGATGGCGACACTACCTCATAACAATCCCAACCACTAGATGGTGACACTACCTCATAACAATCCAGACCACTAGATGGTGACCCTACCTCATAACATTCCCGACCACTAGATGGTGACACTACCTCATAACAATCTCAACCACTAGATGGTGACACTACCTCATAACAATCCCGACCACTAGATGGTGACCCTACCTCATAACATTCCCAACCACTAGATGGTGACACTACCTCATAACAATCCCGACCACTAGATGGTGACCCTACCTCATAACATTCCCGACCACTAGATGGTGACACTACCTCATAACAATCCCAACCACTAGATGGTGACCCTACCTCATAACATTCCCGACCACTAGATGGTGACACTACCTCATAACAATCCCAACCACTAGATGGCGACCCTACCTCATAACATTCCCGACCACTAGATGGTGACCCTACCTCATAACAATCCCAACCACTAGATGGCGACCCTACCTCATAACATTCCCGACCACTAGATGGTGACCCTACCTCATAACAATCCCAACCACTAGATGGTGACCCTACCTCATAACAATCCCAACCACTAGATGGTGACCCTACCTCATAACAATCCCAACCACTAGATGGCGACCCTACCTCATAACAATCCCAACCACTAGATGGTGACCCTACCTCATAACAATCCCAACCACTAGATGGCGACCCTACCTCATAACAATCCCAACCACTAGATGGTGACCCTACCTCATAACAATCCCAACCACTAGATGGTGACCCTACCTTATAACAATCCAGACCACTGGATGGTGACCCTACCTCATAACAATCCCAACCACTAGATGGTGACCCTACCTCATAACATTCCCAACCACTAGATGGTGACTCTACCTCATAACAATCCCAACCACTGGATGGCGACCCTACCTCATAACAATCCCAAACACTAGATGGTGACCCTACCTCATAACAATCCAGACCACTAGATGGTGACCCTACCTCATAACAATCCCAACCACTAGATGGTGACCCTACCTCATAACAATCCAGACCACTAGATGGTGACCCTACCTCATAACAATCCCAACCAATAGATGGTGACCCTACCTCATAACAATCCAGACCACTAGATGGCGACCCTACCTCATAACAATCCCGACCACTAGATGGTGACCCTACCTCATAACAATCCCAACCACTAGATGGTGACCCTACCTCATAACAATCCAGACCACTAGATGGTGACCCTACCTCATAACAATCCCAACCACTAGATGGCGACCCTACCTCATAACAATCCCGACCACTAGATGGTGACCCTACCTCATAACAATCCCGACCACTAGATGGTGACCCTACCTCATAACAATCCCAACCACTAGATGGCGACCCTACCTCATAACAATCCAAACCACTAGATGGCGACCCTACCTCATAACAATCCAAACCACTAGATGGTGACCCTACCTCATAACATTCCCGACCACTAGATGGTGACCCTACCTCATAACAATCCCGACCACTAGATGGTGACCCTACCTCATAACAATCCCGACCACTAGATGGTGACCCTACCTCATAACAATCCCAAACACTAGATGGTGACACTACCTCATAACAATCCCAACCACTAGATGGTGACACTACCTCATAACAATCCCAACCACTAGATGGTGACCCTACCTCATAACAATCCCAACCACTAGATGGTGACACTACCTCATAACAATCCCAACCACTAGATGGTGACCCTACCTCATAACAATCCCAACCACTAGATGGTGACCCTACCTCATAACATTCCAAACCACTAGATGGCGACCCTACCTCATAACAGTCCAAACCACTAGATGGTGACCCTACCTCACAACAATCCCAACCACTAGATGGTGACCCTACCTCATAACATTCCAAACCACTAGATGGTGACCCTACCTCTTAACAATCTCAACCACTAGATGGCGACCCTACCGCATAACAATCCCAACCACTAGATGGTGACCCTACCTCATAACATTCCCAACCACTAGATGGTGACCCTACCTCATAACATTCCCAACCACTAGATGGTGACTCTACCTCATAACAATCCAGACCACTAGATGGTGACACTACCTCATAACAATCCCAACCACTAGATGGTGACCCTACCTCATAACAATCCCAACCACTAGATGGTGACCCTACCTCATAACATTCCAAACCACTAGATGGTGACCCTACCTCATAACATTCCAGACCACTAGATGGTGACCCTACCTCATAACAATCCCAACCACTAGATGGTGACACTACCTCATAACAATCCCAACCACTAGATGGTGACCCTACCTCATAACAATCCCAACCACTAGATGGTGACCCTACCTCATAACAATCCCAACCACTAGATGGTGACCATACCTCATAACAATCCCAACCACTAGATGGTGACCCTACCTCATAACAATCCCGACCACTAGATGGTGACCCTACCTCATAACAATCCAGACCACTAGATGGTGACCCTACCTCATAACAATCCCAACCACTAGATGGTGACCCTACCTCATAACAATCTCGACCACTAGATGGTGACCCTACCTCATAACAATCCCAACCACTAGATGGTGACCCTACCTCATAACAATCCCGACCACTAGATGGCGACCCTACCTCATAACAATCCCAACCACTAGATGGTGACCCTACCTCATAACAATCCCGACCACTAGATGGCGACCCTACCTCATAACAATCCCAACCACTAGATGGTGACACTACCTCATAACAATCCAGACCACTAGATGGCGACCCTACCTCATAACAATCCCAACCACTAGATGGTGACCCTACCTCATAACAATCCCAACCACTAGATGGCGACACTACCTCATAACAATCCCAACCACTAGATGGTGACCCTACCTCATAACATTCCCGACCACTAGATGGTGACACTACCTCATAACAATCTCAACCACTAGATGGTGACACTACCTCATAACAATCCCGACCACTAGATGGTGACCCTACCTCATAACAATCCAGACCACTAGATGGTGACCCTACCTCATAACATTCCCGACCACTAGATGGTGACACTACCTCATAACAATCCCAACCACTAGATGGTGACACTACCTCATAACAATCCAGACCACTAGATGGTGACCCTACCTCATAACATTCCCGACCACTAGATGGTGACACTACCTCATAACAATCTCAACCACTAGATGGTGACACTACCTCATAACAATCCCGACCACTAGATGGTGACCCTACCTCATAACATTCCCGACCACTAGATGGTGACCCTACCTCATAACATTCCCGACCACTAGATGGTGACACTACCTCATAACAATCCCAACCACTAGATGGTGACACTACCTCATAACATTCCCGACCACTAGATGGTGACCCTACCTCATAACAATCCCAACCACTAGATGGTGACACTACCTCATAACAATCCCAACCACTAGATGGTGACCCTACCTCATAACAATCCCAACCACTAGATGGTGACCCTACCTCATAACAATCCCAACCACTAGATGGCGACCCTACCTCATAACAATCCCAACCACTAGATGGTGACCCTACCTCATAACAATCCCAACCACTAGATGGTGACCCTACCTCATAACAATCCCGACCACTAGATGGTGACCCTACCTCATAACAATCCAGACCACTAGATGGTGACCCTACCTCATAACAATCCCAACCACTAGATGGTGACCCTACCTCATAACAATCCCAACCACTAGATGGTGACCCTACCTCATAACAATCCCAACCACTAGATGGCGACACTACCTCATAACAATCCAGACAACTAGATGGTGACCCTATCTCATAACAATCCCAACCACTAGATGGTGACACTACCTCATAACAATCCAGACCACTAGATGGTGACCCTACCTCATAACAATCCCAACCACTAGATGGCGACACTACCTCATAACAATCCTCAACCACTAGATGGTGACCCTACCTCATAACAATCCCGACCACTAGATGGTGACCCTACCTCATAACAATCCCAACCACTAGATGGCGACACTACCTCATAACAATCCTCAACCACTAGATGGTGACCCTACCTCATAACAATCCAGACCACTAGATGGTGACCCTACCTCATAACAATCCCAACCACAAGATGGTGACCCTACCTCATAACAATCCCAACCACTAGATGGCGACCCTACCTCATAACAATCCAGACCACTAGATGGTGACCCTACCTCATAACAATCCCAACCACTAGATGGCGACCCTACCTCATAACAATCCCAACCACTAGATGGTGACCCTACCTCATAACAATCCCAACCACTAGATGGTGACCCTACCTCATAACAATCCAGACCACTGGATGGTGACCCTACCTCATAACAATCCCAACCACTAGATGGTGACCCTACCTCATAACAATCCCAACCACTAGATGGCGACCCTACCTCATAACAATCCCGACCACTAGATGGTGACCCTACCTCATAACAATCCCAACCACTAGATGGTGACCCTACCTCATAACAATCCCAACCACTGGATGGCGACCCTACCTCATAACAATCCCAACCACTAGATGGTGACCCTACCTCATAACAATCCCAACCACTAGATGGTGACCCTACCTCATAACAATCCAGACCACTAGATGGTGACACTACCTCATAACAATCCCGACCACTAGATGGTGACCCTACCTCATAACATTCCAAACCACTAGATGGCGACCCTACCTCATAACAATCCCAACCACTAGATGGTGACCCTACCTCATAACAATCCAGACCACTAGATGGTGACCCTACCTCATAACATTCCCGACCACTAGATGGTGACCCTACCTCATAACATTCCCGACCACTAGATGGTGACCCTACCTCATAACAATCCCAACCACTAGATGGCGACCCTACCTCATAACAATCCAAACCACTAGATGGTGACCCTACCTCATAACAATCCCAACCACTAGATGGTGACCCTACCTCATAACAATCCCAACCACTAGATGGTGACCCTACCTCATAACATTCCCGACCACTAGATGATGACCCTACCTCATAACATTCCCGACCACTAGATGGTGACCCTACCTCATAACAATCCCAACCACTAGATGGCGACCCTACCTCATAACAATCCCAACCACTAGATGGTGACCCTACCTCATAACAATCCAGACCACTAGATGGTGACCCTACCTCATAACAATCCCAACCACTAGATGGTGACCCTACCTCATAACAATCCAGACCACTAGATGGTGACCCTACCTCATAACAATCCCAACCACTAGATGGTGACCCTACCTCATAACAATCCAGACCACTAGATGGCGACCCTACCTCATAACAATCCCGACCACTAGATGGTGACCCTACCTCATAACAATCCAAACCACTAGATGGTGACACTACCTCATAACATTCCCGACCACTAGATGATGACCCTACCTCATAACATTCCCGACCACTAGATGGTGACCCTACCTCATAACAATCCCGACCACTAGATGGTGACCCTACCTCATAACAATCCCAACCACTAGATGGCGACCCTACCTCATAACAATCCAAACCACTAGATGGTGACACTACCTCATAACAATCCCAACCACTAGATGGTGACCCTACCTCATAACAATCCCGACCACTAGATGGTGACCCTACCTCATAACAATCCCAACCACTAGATGGCGACCCTACCTCATAACAATCCAAACCACTAGATGGCGACCCTACCTCATAACAATCCAAACCACTAGATGGTGACCCTACCTCATAACATTCCCGACCACTAGATGGTGACCCTACCTCATAACAATCCAAACCACTAGATGGCGACCCTACCTCATAACAATCCCAACCACTAGATGGTGACCCTACCTCATAACAATCCCGACCACTAGATGGTGACCCTACCTCATAAGAATCCCGACCACTAGATGGTGACCATACCTCATAACAATCCCAACCACTAGATGGTGACCCTACCTCATAACAATCCCAACCACTAGATGGTGACACTACCTCATAACAATCCCAACCACTAGATGGTGACCCTACCTCATAACAATCCCAACCACTAGATGGTGACCCTACCTCATAACATTCCAAACCACTAGATGGCGACCCTACCTCATAACAGTCCAAACCACTAGATGGTGACCCTACCTCATAACAATCCCAACCACTAGATGGTGACCCTACCTCATAACAATCCCAACCACTAGATGGTGACCCTACCTCATAACATTCCAAACCACTAGATGGTGACCCTACCTCATAACAATCCCAACCACTAGATGGTGACCCTACCTCATAACAATCCCAACCACTAGATGGTGACCCTACCTCATAACATTCCAAACCACTAGATGGTGACCCTACCTCATAACAATCCCAACCACTAGATGGTGACCCTACCTCATAACAGTCCAAACCACTAGATGGTGACCCTACCTCATAACAATCCCAACCACTAGATGGTGACACTACCTCATAACAATCCCAACCACTAGATGGTGACCCTACCTCATAACAATCCCAACCACTAGATGGTGACCCTACCTCATAACAATCCCAACCACTAGATGGTGACCCTACCTCATAACATTCCAAACCACTAGATGGCGACCCTACCTCATAACAGTCCAAACCACTAGATGGTGACCCTACCTCATAACAATCCCAACCACTAGATGGTGACCCTACCTCATAACATTCCAAACCACTAGATGGTGACCCTACCTCATAACAATCCCAACCACTAGATGGTGACCCTACCTCATAACATTCCAAACCACTAGATGGTGACCCTACCTCATAACAATCCCAACCACTAGATGGTGACCCTACCTCATAACAATCCCAATCACTAGATGGTGACCCTACCTCATAACAATCCCAACCACTAGATGGTGACCCTACCTCATAACAATCCAGACCACTAGATGGCGACCCCACCATATAACATTCCCAACCACTTGATGGCGACACAACTTTATAACATTCTATACAATCAGATGACGACTTATTGGGCCTAACTTTAGCCTACAGCAATGACTAGGAGTTGGGAATATTGCGGACGTGCTTTGGATCTAGTAACTTCACTAGACCAACTGGACCACTGCATGTTTTCCCCACCACAGGCCCTGTCAGGATCTTTATGGGCACCTTCCCAATCTATGTAAAAAAACACATTTGTGTTCCACGAAGCAGGATCAGGACTGAAAAGCGGGATGATTTTACCTTCAGAGCGATCCATGTCAGCTTGTAAGAGAAGAAGGCTTGGATTAGTGGGAAAACAGCAGGTGAACCTCCGGGCAAATTTCAAATGATGTATACGTGACATGTACGGTCTACCCACATCCATCAAATGTCATATACTGGGATTAATGGCTGAGCGTTCTGTGTCACCCCATCAGTACTGTGCCATCAATCACCCAGCAGGCTGTCAGGTGTCACATTATTACTGCCATCACTGATAGAGCCGTCCTACCGATCTCACCAAAAACCAGGGTCAGACCATCATTCTAATCGGTGGTGCGTCCTTCTCTACCGATCTCACCAAGAACCAGAGTCAGGCCAACATCCCAATCAGTGGTGTGTCCTTCTCTACCGATCTCACCAAGAACCAGAGTCAGGCCAACTTTACTATCAGTGGTGCGTCCTTCTCTACCGATCTCACCAAGAACCAGAGTCAGGCCAACTTTACTATCAGTGGTGCGTCCTTCTCTACCGATCTCACCAAGAACCAGAGTCAGGCCAACTTTACTATCAGTGGTGTGTCCTTCTGTACCGATCTCACCAAGAACCAGAGTCAGGCCAACTTTACTATCAGTGGTGCGTCCTTCTCTACCGATCTCACCAAGAACCAGAGTCAGGCCAACTTTACTATCAGTGGTGTGTCCTTCTGTACCGATCTCACCAAGAACCAGAGTCAGGCCAACTTTACTGTCAGTGGTGTGTCCTTCTCTACCGATCTCACCAAGAACCAGAGTCAGGCCAACTTTACTATCAGTGGTGTGTCCTTCTGTACCGATCTCACCAAGAACCAGAGTCAGGCCAACTTTACTATCAGTGGTGTGTCCTTCTGTACCGATCTCACCAAGAACCAGAGTCAGGCCAACTTTACTATCAGTGGTGTGTCCTTCTGTACCGATCTCACCAAGAACCAGAGTCAGGCCAACTTTACTATCAGTGGTGTGTCCTTCTGTACCGATCTCACCAAGAACCAGAGTCAGGCCAACTTTACTATCAGTGGTGTGTCCTTCTGTACCGATCTCACCAAGAACCAGAGTCAGGCCAACTTTTCTATCAGTGGTGCGTCCTTCTGTACCGATCTCACCAAGAACCAGGGTCAGGCCAACTTTACTATCAGTGGTGCGTCCTGCTGTACCGATCTCACCAAGAACCAGGGTCAGGCCAACTTTACTATCAGTGGTGTGTCCTTCTGTACCGATCTCACCAAGAACCAGAGTCAGGCCAACTTTACTATCAGTGGTGTGTCCTTCTCTACCAATCTCACCAAGAACCAGAGTCAGGCCAACTTTACTATCAGTGGTGCGTCCTTCTGTACCTATCTCACCAAGAACCAGAGTCAGGCCAACATCCCAATCTGTGGTGGGTCCTTCTCTACTGATCTCACCAAAAACCAAGTTCAGGCCATCATCCCAATAAGTGGTGGGTCTTTCTCTACCGATCCCACCAAAACCAGAATCAGGCCAACATCCCAATAAGTGGTGCATCCTTCTCTACCGATCACACCAAGAACCAGGGTGAGGCCAACATCCCAATCAGTGTAGTGTCCTTCTCTACCGATCTGACCAGGAACCAGGAAGAAGCCAACATCCCAATTAGTGGTACATCCTTCTCTACCAATCCCACTAAGAACCACAGTCAGGTCAAATTCCCAATCAGTGGTACACTCTTGTCTACCGATCTAACCAAGATCAGGCCAACACCCCAATCAGTGCTACACCCTTCTCTACCGATCTCACTAAGTGTTATCTTGAGGTCAACAACCCAATCAATGATGGAGTCTTTACCATTCCCATCAAGACTCATGTTCAGGGCAGCATCCTAATTAGCGATTCAGCCTTTTTTACTGTTCTCATCCATATTCGGGTCATCAACATCCCAATCGGTGAAACGTCCTTCTCTACCGATCTCATCCAGTGTCATGGACATAGACATATCCTAGCTATAGGTCACTCTCCACTGTTCCTTTCTAACGGTAGAGTCAAAAGAGCATGAACCATCAAACATCTCCACCATTCTCAGCACGGAGCAGCAATAAAACCTGCCGCGCCATCATCCCATCACCCGCCGGCAGCAGAAACTTCCTATTTGCATTGAGTTGTATCCCCCGCACTCACTCACCTGCTTGTATTTACGGTAGCAGCGTTGAATGACGGCGGCCGCCAGGTCCTGCTGTTCCTTTAGTCGTCGTCCCTGGATGCAAAATACAAACGTTCAGGAGGCGATCTCCATGTGTAACATGACAGGCGAGGATGAAGAGGAGGACCGGCCCTTTATAAATCAGCCCCACCCTGATGCCTTCTAATAGCAGCGGCATGTGTGTGATAGGACCCATCCAGCTCTGCTATATGACAAGGGGGCTTAGAAATACAGAGGCCTATGTAAACGGGCCGAGGAGCCCTGAGAAACGCCGTACAAGCGCCAAGTTCTCACCTTGTACTTGCGAAAGGCCGTCTGGATGACTCGAGCCGCCTCGTACAGTTCACGTTGCTCATGGTCAGACAGCGTCAAGAGAGCAAACTCACTTTCCATACGTCCACTACTTGAGGCACTGAGGAACTCAGACCATCGAGCGGCACCAGGAGGGTCAAACCTCTCGAAGGAGATCTCACCCAGAGGAGGTGGAGTCGTGGGGGACGGCGGCATGTCCGACCTGGAAATAAGAAGGCGGCCGTGATGGTGAAAAACTAAGACCACCAAGGTCACAGCTACATGTGTCAGGGATTACATGCTTCATACCTCGTCACCTTGACACGTAACCCCTCCATGGATCTCCTGTTCACTCGCTTGATGCGCTGTCCATAACCTCCAATCTCTGCCGCCAGGTTACTGCCATCCTCTCCTGGGCTCATCTGAGCAAAGCGGGCCAAAGCACGAGCGGCACGCATCCCCTCGCTGTGTGCACACGACGGAATATGTGAGCGAACCAGACACTACACCATGTCTAGGCCTGTACAAACTGATGCTCCACGGCCTGTGCACACACTCCCAGCTCTGCTACTCCACAGCCTGTGCACACACTCCTAGCTCTGCTACTCCACAGCCTGTACACACACACTCCCAGCTCTCCTACTCCACAGCCTGTACACACACTCCCAGCTCTCCTACTCCACAGCCTGTACACACACTCCCAGCTCTGCTACTCCACAGCCTGTACACACACACTCCCAGCTCTCCTACTCCACAGCCTGTACACACACTCCCAGCTCTGCTACTCCACAGCTTGTACACACTCCCAGCTCTACTACTCCACAGCCTGTACACACACTCCCAGCTCTGCTACTCCACAGCTTGTACACACACTCCCAGCTCTGCTACTCCACGACCTGTACACACATTCCTAGCTCTACTACTCCACAGCCTGTACACACACACTCCCAACTCTGCTACTCCACAGCATGTACACACACTCCCAGCTCTGCTACTCCACAGCTTGTAAACACACTCCCAGCTCTACTACTCCACAGCCTGTACACACACTCCCAGCTGTACTACTCCACAGCCTGTACACACACTCCCAGCTCTGCTACTCCACGACCTGTACACACACTCCTAGCTCTACTACTCCACAGCCTGTACACACACACTCCCAACTCTGCTACTCCACAGCCTGTACACACACTCCCAGCTCTGCTACTCCACGACCTGTACACACACTCCTAGCTCTGCTACTCCACAGCCTGTACACACACACTCCCTGCTCTGCTACTCCACGGCTTGTACACACACTCCCAGCTCTGCTACTCCACCACCTGTACACATACTCCCAGCTCTGCTACTCCACGGCCTGTACACACACTCCTAGCTCTGCTACTCCACAGCCTGTACACACACACTCCCAGCTCTGCTACTCCACAGCCTGTACACACACACTCCCAGCTCTCCTACTCCACAGCCTGTACACACATACTCCCTGCTCTGCTACTCCACAGCTTGTACACACACTCCCAGCTGTACTACTCCACAGCATGTACACACACACTCCCAGCTCTACTACTCCACAGCCTGTACACACACTCCCAGCTGTACTACTCCACAGCCTGTACACACACTCCCAGCTCTGCTACTCCACGACCTGTACACACACTCCTAGCTCTACTACTCCACAGCCTGTACACACACACTCCCAGCTCTACTACTCCACAGCCTGTACACACACACTCCCAGCTCTGCTACTCCACAGCCTGTACACACACACTCCCAGCTCTGCTACTCCACAGCCTGTACACACACTCCCAGCTCTGCTACTCCACGGCTTGTACACACACTCCCAGCTCTGCTACTCCACCACCTGTACACACACTCCCAGCTCTGCTACTCCACCACCTGTACACACACTCCCTGCTCTGCTACTCCACGGCCTGTACACAGACTCCCAGCTATGCTACTCCACCTCTTGTACACACACTCCTAGCTCTGCTATTCCACAGCCTGTACACAAACTCCTAGCTCTGCTACTCCACAGCCTGTACACACACTCCCAGCTCTGCTACTCCACGGCCTGTGCACACACTCCCAGCTCTACTACTCCACAGCCTGCACACACACACTCCCTGCTCCTCTACTCCACAGCCTGTACACACACAATCCCAGCTCTGCTACTCCACAGCCTGTACAAACACAATCTCAGCTATACTACTCCACAGCCTGTACACACACACTCCCAGCTCTACTACTCCACAGCCTGTACACACACACTTCCAGCTCTGCTACTCCACAGCCTGTACACACACACTCCCAGCTCTGCTACTCCACAGCCTGTATACACACAATCCCAGCTCTGCTACTCCACAGCCTGTACACACACACTCCCAGCTCTGCTACTCTACAGCCTGTATACACACACTCCCGGCTCTGATACTCCACGGCCTGTAAACACACACTCCCAACACTGCTACTCCACGGCCTGTACACACACTCTCCCAGCACTGCTACTACACAGCCTGTACACACACTCCCAGCACTGCTACTCCACGGCTTGCACACACACTCCCAGCTCTGCTACTCCACAGCTTGCACACACACTCCCAGCTCTGCTACTCCACAGCTTGTACACACACACCCACCTCTGCTACTTCACGGACTGTACACACTCCCTGCTCTGCTACTCCACGTCTTGTACACACACTCCCAGCTCTGCTACTCCATGGCCTGTACACACACTCCCAGCTCTGCTACTCAACGGCTTGTACACACACTCCCAGCTCTGCTATTACACGGCCTGTACACACACACTCCCAGCTCTGCTACTCCACGGCCTGTACACACACACTCCCAGCTCTGCTACTCCACGGCCTGTACACACACTCCCTGCTCTGCTACTCCACGGCCTGTATACACACTCCCAGCTCTGATACTCCACGGCTTGTACACACACTCCCAGCTCTGCTACTCCACGGCATGAACACACACTCCCAACTCTGCTACTTCACGGACTGTACACACTCCCTGCTCTGCTACTCCACGTCTTGTACACACACTCCCAGCTCTGCTACTCCATGGCCTGTACACACACTCCCAGCTCTGCTACTCAACGGCTTGTACACACACTCCCAGCTCTGCTATTACACGGCCTGTACACACACTCCCAGCTCTGCTACTCCATGGCCTGTACACACACTCCCTGCTCTGCTACTCCACGGCCTGTACACACACACTCCCAGCTCTGCTACTCCATGGCCTGTACACACACTCCCTGCTCTGCTACTCCACGGCCTGTACACACACTCCCAGCTCTGCTACTCCATGGCCTGTACACACACTCCCAGCTCTGCTACTCAACGGCTTGTACACACACTCCCAGCTTTGCTATTCCACGGCCTGTACACACACACTCCCAGCTCTGCTACTCCACGGCATGTACACACACTCCCAGCTCTGCTACTCCACGGCTTGTACACACACTCCCAGCTCTGCTACTCCATGGCCTGTACACACACTCCCAGCTCTGCTACTCAACGGCTTGTACACAAACTCCCAGCTCTGCTATTCCACGGCCTGTACACACACACTCCCAGCTCTGATACTCCATGGCTTGTACACACACTCCCAGCTCTGCTATTCCACGGCCTGTACACACACACTCCTAGCTCTGATACTTCACGGCCTGTACACACACACACCCACCACTGCTACTCCACGGCCTGTACACACACACTCCCAGCTGTTCTACTCCCCGGCCTGTACACACACACTCCCAGCTCTGCTACTCCACGGCCTGTACACACACTCCCTGATCTGCTACTCCACGGCCTGTACACACACTCCCAGCTCTGATACTCCACGGCTTGTACACACACTCCCAGCTCTGCTACTCCACAGCTTGTGCACACACTCTCAGCTCTACTACTCCACGGCATGAACACACACTCCTACCTCTGCTACTTCACGGACTGTACACACTCCCTGCTCTGCTACTCCACGTCTTGTACACACACTCCCAGCTTTGCTACTCCATGGCCTGTACACACACTCCCAGCTCTGCTGCTCAACGGCTTGTACACACACTCCCAGCTCTGCTATTACACGGCCTGTACACACACAGTCCCAGCTCTGCTACTCCATGGCCTGTACACACACTCCCAGCTCTGCTACTCCATGGCCTGTACACACACTCCCAGCTCTGCTACTCCACGGCCTGTACACACACACTCCCAGCTCTGCTACTCCATGGCCTGTACACACACTCCCTGCTCTGCTACTCCACGGCCTGTACACACACTCCCAGCTCTGCTACTCCATGGCCTGTACACACACTCCCAGCTCTGCTACTCAACGGCTTGTACACACACTCCCAGCTCTGCTATTCCACGGCCTGTACACACACACTCCCAGGTCTGCTACTCCACGGCTTGTACACACACTCCCAGCTCTGCTACTCCACGGCTTGTACACACACTCCCAGCTCTGCTACTCCATGGCCTGTACACACACTCCCAGCTCTGCTACTCAACGGCTTGTACACACACTCCCAGCTCTGCTATTCCACGGCCTGTACACACACACTCCCAGCTCTGATACTCCATGGCTTGTACACACACTCCCAGCTCTGCTATTCCACGGCCTGTACACACACACTCCTAGCTCTGATACTCCACGGCCTGTACACACACACTCCCAGCTGTTCTACTCCACGGCCTGTACACACACACTCCCAGCTCTGCTATTCCACGGCCTGTACACACACCCAGCACTGCTACTCCACGGCCTGTACACACACTCCCAGCTCTGCTATTCCACGGCCTGTACACACACACTCCCAGCTCTGCTACTCCACGGCCTGTACACACACTCCCTGCTCTGCTACTCCACGGCCTGTACACACACTCCCAGCTCTGCTACTCCATGGCCTGTACACACACTCCCAGCTCTGCTACTCAACGGATTGTACACACACTCCCAGCTCTGCTACTCCACAGCCTGTACACACACTCCCAGCTCTGCTACTCAAAGGCTTGTACACACACTCCCAGCTCTGCTATTCCACGGCCTGTACACACACACTCCTAGCTCTGATACTCCACGGCCTGTACACACACTCCCAGCTCTGCTACTCCATGGCCTGTACACACACTCCCAGCTCTGCTACTCCACGGCCTGTACACACACTCCCAGCTCTGCTACTCCACAGCCTGTACACACACTCCCAGCTCTGCTACTCAACGGCTTGTACACACACTCCCACCACTGCTACTCCACGGCCTGTACACACACTCCCAGCTGTTCTACTCCACGGCCTGTACACACACTCCCAGCTCTGCTACTCCATGGCCTGTACACACACTCCCTGCTCTGCTACTCCACGGCCTGTACACACACTCCCAGCTCTGCTACTCCATGGCCTGTACACACACTCCCAGCTCTGCTACTCAACGGCTTGTACACACACTCCCAGCTCTGCTATTCCACGGCCTGTACACACACACTCCCAGCTCTGCTACTCCACGGCTTGTACACACACTCCCAGCTCTGCTACTCCACGGCTTGTACACACACTCCCAGCTCTGCTACTCCACGGCTTGTACACACACTCCCAGCTCTGCTACTCCATGGCCTGTACACACACTCCCAGCTCTGCTACTCAACGGCTTGAACACACACTCCCAGCTCTGCTATTCCACGGCCTGTACACACACACTCCCAGCTCTGATACTCCATGGCTTGTACACACACTCCCAGCTCTGCTATTCCACGGCCTGTACACACACACTCCTAGCTCTGATACTCCACGGCCTGTACACACACACACCCACCACTGCTACTCCACGGCCTGTACACACACACTCCCAGCTGTTCTACTCCACGGCCTGTACACACACACTCCCAGCTCTGCTATTCCACGGCCTGTACACACACCCAGCACTGCTACTCCACGGCCTGTACACACACTCCCAGCTCTGCTATTCCACGGCCTGTACACACACACTCCCAGCTCTGCTACTCCACGGCCTGTACACACACTCCCTGCTCTGCTACTCCACGGCCTGTACACACACTCCCAGCTCTGCTACTCCACGGCCTGTACACACACTCCCAGCTCTGCTACTCAACGGCTTGTACACTCACTCCCAGCTCTGCTACTCCACAGCCTGTACACACACTCCCAGCTCTGCTACTCAACGGCTTGTACACACACTCCCAGCTCTGCTATTCCACGGCCTGTACACACACACTCCTAGCTCTGATACTCCACGGCCTGTACACACACACACCCACCACTGCTATTCCACGGCCTGTACACACACACTCCCAGCTGTTCTACTCCACGGCCTGTACACACACACTCCCAGCTCTGATACTCCACGGCTTGTACACACACTCCCAGCTCTGCTACTCCATGGCCTGTACACACACTCCCAGCTCTGCTACTCCACGGCCTGTACACACACTCCCAGCTCTGCTACTCCACAGCCTGTACACACACTCCCAGCTCTGCTACTCAACGGCTTGTACACACACTCCCACCACTGCTACTCCACGGCCTGTACACACACTCCCAGCTGTTCTACTCCACGGCCTGTACACACACTCCCAGCTCTGCTACTCCATGGCCTGTACACACACTCCCTGCTCTGCTACTCCACGGCCTGTACACACACTCCCAGCTCTGCTACTCCATGGCCTGTACACACACTCCCAGCTCTGCTACTCAACGGCTTGTACACACACTCCCAGCTCTGCTATTCCACGGCCTGTACACACACACTCCCAGCTCTGCTACTCCACGGCTTGTACACACACTCCCAGCTCTGCTACTCCACGGCTTGTACACACACTCCCAGCTCTGCTACTCCACGGCTTGTACACACACTCCCAGCTCTGCTACTCCATGGCCTGTACACACACTCCCAGCTCTGCTACTCAACGGCTTGAACACACACTCCCAGCTCTGCTATTCCACGGCCTGTACACACACACTCCCAGCTCTGATACTCCATGGCTTGTACACACACTCCCAGCTCTGCTATTCCACGGCCTGTACACACACACTCCTAGCTCTGATACTCCACGGCCTGTACACACACACACCCACCACTGCTACTCCACGGCCTGTACACACACACTCCCAGCTGTTCTACTCCACGGCCTGTACACACACACTCCCAGCTCTGCTATTCCACGGCCTGTACACACACCCAGCACTGCTACTCCACGGCCTGTACACACACTCCCAGCTCTGCTATTCCACGGCCTGTACACACACACTCCCAGCTCTGCTACTCCACGGCCTGTACACACACTCCCTGCTCTGCTACTCCACGGCCTGTACACACACTCCCAGCTCTGCTACTCCACGGCCTGTACACACACTCCCAGCTCTGCTACTCAACGGCTTGTACACTCACTCCCAGCTCTGCTACTCCACAGCCTGTACACACACTCCCAGCTCTGCTACTCAACGGCTTGTACACACACTCCCAGCTCTGCTATTCCACGGCCTGTACACACACACTCCTAGCTCTGATACTCCACGGCCTGTACACACACACACCCACCACTGCTATTCCACGGCCTGTACACACACACTCCCAGCTGTTCTACTCCACGGCCTGTACACACACACTCCCAGCTCTGATACTCCACGGCTTGTACACACACTCCCAGCTCTGCTATTACACGGCCTGTACACACACACTCCCAGCTCTGCTACTCCACGGCCTGTACACACACACTCCCAGCACTGCTACTCCACGGCCTGTACACACACTCCCTGCTCTGCTACTCCACGGCCTGTACACACACTCCCAGCGCTGATACTCCACGGCTTGTACACACACTCCCAGCTCTGCTACTCCACAGCTTGTGCACACACTCTCAGCTCTGCTACTCCACGGCATGAACACACACTCCCACCTCTGCTACTTCACGGACTGTACACACTCCCTGCTCTGCTACTCCACGTCTTGTACACACACTCCCAGCTCTGCTACTCCATGGCCTGTACACACACTCCCAGCTCTGCTACTCAACGGCTTGTACACACACTCCCAGCTCTGCTATTACACGGCCTGTACACACACACTCCCAGCTCTGCTACTCCATGGCCTGTACACACACTCCCAGCTCTGCTACTCCATGGCCTGTACACACACTCCCTGCTCTGCTACTCCACGGCCTGTACACACACACTCCCAGCTCTGCTACTCCATGGCCTGTACACACACTCCCTGCTCTGCTACTCCACGGCCTGTACACACACTCCCAGCTCTGCTACTCCATGGCCTGTACACACACTCCCAGCTCTGCTACTCAACGGCTTGTACACACACTCCCAGCTCTGCTATTCCACGGCCTGTACACACACACTCCCAGCTCTGCTACTCCACGGCTTGTACACACACTCCCAGCTCTGCTACTCCACAGCTTGTACACACACTCCCAGCTCTGCTACTCCATGGCCTGTACACACACTCCCAGCTCTGCTCCTCAACGGCTTGTACACACACTCCCAGCTCTGCTATTCCACGGCCTGTACACACACACTCCCAGCTCTGATACTCCACGGCTTGTACACACACTCCCAGCTCTGCTATTACACGGCCTGTACACACACACTCCCAGCTCTGCTACTCCACGGCCTGTACACACACACTCCCAGCACTGCTACTCCACGGCCTGTACACACACTCCCTGCTCTGCTACTCCACGGCCTGTACACACACTCCCAGCGCTGATACTCCACGGCTTGTACACACACTCCCAGCTCTGCTACTCCACAGCTTGTGCACACACTCTCAGCTCTGCTACTCCACGGCATGAACACACACTCCCACCTCTGCTACTTCACGGACTGTACACACTCCCTGCTCTGCTACTCCACGTCTTGTACACACACTCCCAGCTCTGCTACTCCATGGCCTGTACACACACTCCCAGCTCTCCTACTCAACGGCTTGTACACACACTCCCAGCTCTGCTATTACACGGCCTGTACACACACACTCCCAGCTCTGCTACTCCATGGCCTGTACACACACTCCCAGCTCTGCTACTCCATGGCCTGTACACACACTCCCTGCTCTGCTACTCCACGGCCTGTACACACACACTCCCAGCTCTGCTACTCCATGGCCTGCACACACACTCCCTGCTCTGCTACTCCACGGCCTGTACACACACTCCCAGCTCTGCTACTCCATGGCCTGTACACACACTCCCAGCTCTGCTACTCAACGGCTTGTACACACACTCCCAGCTCTGCTATTCCACGGCCTGTACACACACACTCCCAGCTCTGCTACTCCACGGCTTGTACACACACTCCCAGCTCTGCTACTCCACAGCTTGTACACACACTCCCAGCTCTGCTACTCCATGGCCTGTACACACACTCCCAGCTCTGCTACTCAACGGCTTGTACACACACTCCCAGCTCTGCTATTCCACGGCCTGTACACACACACTCCCAGCTCTGATACTCCATGGTTTGTACACACACTCCCAGCTCTGCTATTCCACGGCCTGTACACACACACTCCTAGCTCTGATACTCCACGGCCTGTACACACACACACCCACCACTGCTACTCCATGGCCTGTACACACACACTCCCAGCTGTTCTACTCCACGGCCTGTACACACACACTCCCAACTCTGCTATTCCACGGCCTGTACACACACCCAGCACTGCTACTCCACGGCCTGTACACACACTCCCAGCTCTGCTATTCCACGGCCTGTACACACACACTCCCAGCTCTGCTACTCCACGGCCTGTACACACACTCCCTGCTCTGCTACTCCACGGCCTGTACACACACTCCCAGCTCTGCTACTCCATGACCTGTACACACACTCCCAGCTCTGCTACTCAACGGCTTGTACACACACTCCCAGCTCTGCTATTCCACGGCCTGTACACACACACTCCCAGCTCTGCTACTCCACGGCTTGTACACACACTCCCAGCTCTGCTACTCCATGGACTGTACACACACTCCCAGCTCTGCTACTCAACGACTTGTACACACACTCCCAGCTCTGCTATTGCACGGCCTGTACACACACACTCCCAGCTCTGATACTCCATGGCTTGTACACACACTCCCAGCTCTGACACTCCACGGCCTGTACACACACTCCCAGCTCTGCTATTCCACGGCCTGTACACACACACTCCTAGCTCTGATACTCCACGGCCTGTACACACACACACCCAGCTCTGCTACTCCACGGCCTGTACACACACACTCCCAGCTGTACTACTCCACGGCCTGTACACACACACTCCCTGCTCTGCTACTCCACGGCCTGTACACACACAATCCCAGCTCTGCTACTCCACAGCCTGTACACACACACTCCCAGCTCTGCTAATCCACAGCCTGTATACACACACTCCCGGCTCTGCTACTCCACAGCTTGTACACACACTCCCAGCTCTGCTACTCAACGGCTTGTACACACACTCCCAGCTCTGCTATTCCACGGCCTGTACACACACACTCCCAGCTCTGCTACTCCACGGCTTGTACACACTCCCAGCTCTGCTACTCCACGGCTTGTACACACACTTCCAGCTCTGCTACTCCATGGCCTGTACACACACTCCCAGCTCTGCTACTTAACGGCTTGTACACACACTCCCAGCTCTGCTATTCCACGGCCTGTACACACACACTCCCAGCTCTGATACTCCATGGCTTGTACACACGCTCCCAGCTCTGCTATTCCACGGCCTGTACACACACACTCCTAGCTCTGATACTCCACGGCCTGTACACACACACACCCACCACTGCTACTCCACGGCCTGTACACACACACTCCCAGCTGTACTACTCCACGGCCTGTACACACACACTCCCAGCTCTGCTATTCCACGGCCTGTACACACCCAGCACTGCTACTCCACGGCCTGTACACACACTCCCAGCTCTGCTATTCCACGACCTGTACACACACACTCCCAGCTCTGCTACTCCACGGCCTGTACACACACTCCCTGCTCTGCTACTCCACGGCCTGTACACACACTCCCAGCTCTGCTACTCCATGGCCTGTACACACACTCCCAGCTCTGCTACTCAACGGCTTGTACACACACTCCCAGCTCTGCTATTCCACGGCCTGTACACACACACTCCCAGCTCTGCTACTCCACGGCTTGTACACACACTCCCAGCTCTGCTACTCCATGGGCTGTACACACACTCCCAGCTCTGCTACTCAATGGCTTGTACACACACTCCCAGCTCTGCTATTCCACGGCTTGTACACACACACACTCCCAGCTCTGATACTCCATGGCTTGTACACACACTCCCAGCTCTGACACTCCACGGCCTGTACACACACTCCCAGCTCTGCTATTCCACGGCCTGTACACACACACTCCTAGCTCTGATACTCCACGGCCTGTACACACACACACCCAGCTCTGCTATTCCACGGCCTGTACACACACACTCCCAGCTGTACTACTCCACGGCCTGTACACACACACTCCCTGCTCTGCTACTCCACGGCCTGTACACACACAATCCCAGCTCTGCTACTCCACAGCCTGTACACACACACTCCCAGCTCTGCTACTCCACAGCCTGTATACACACACTCCCGGCTCTGCTACTCCACAGCTTGTACACACACTCCCAGCTCTGCTACTCCACGGTCTGTGCACACACTCCCTGCTCTGCTACTCCACGGCTTGTACACACACTCCCAGCTATGCTACTCCACCACCTGTACACACACTCCCAGCTCTACTACTCCACAGCATGTACACACACACTCCCAGCTCTGCTACTCCACAGCCTGTACACACTCCCAGCTCTACTACTCCACAGCCTGTACACACACACTCCTAGCTCGGCTACTCCACAGCCTGTACACACTCCCATCTCTACTACTCCACAGCCTGTACACACACTGCCATCTCTGCTACTCCACAGCCTGTACACACTCCCATCTCTACTACTCCACAGTCTGTACACACACACTCCTAGCTCTGCTACTCCACGGCCTGTACACACACACTCCTAGCTCTGATACTCCACGGCCTGTAAACACACACTCCCAGCTCTGCTACTCCACAGCCTGTACACACAAACTCCCAGCTCTGCTACTCCACAGCCTGTATACACACTCCCAGCACTGCTACTCCACGGCTTGTACACACACTCCCAGCTCTGATACTCCACGGCCTGTAAACACACACTCCCAACACTGCTACTCCACGGCCTGTACACACACTCTCCCAGCACTGCTACTACACAGTCTGTACACACACTCCCAGCACTGCTACTCCACGGCTTGTACACACACTCCCAGCTCTGCTACTCCACAGCTTGTACACACACACTCAGCTCTGCTACTCCACGGCATGAACACACACACCCACCTCTGCTACTTCACGGACTGTACACACTCCCTGCTCTGCTACTCCACGTCTTGTACACACACTCCCAGCTCTGCTACTCCATGGCCTGTACACACACTCCCAGCTCTGCTACTCAACGGCTTGTATACACACTCCCAGCTCTATTACACGGCCTGTACACACACACTCCCAGCTCTGCTACTCCACGGCCTGTACACACACACTCCCAGCTCTGCTACTCCACGGCCTGTACACACACTCCCTGCTCTGCTACTCCACGGCCTGTACACACACTCCCTGCTCTGCTACTCCACGGCCTGTACACACACTCCCAGCTCTGATACTCCACGGCTTGTACACACACTCCCAGCTCTGCTACTCCACAGCTTGTGCACACACTCTCAGCTCTGCTACTCCACGGCATGAACACACACTCCCACCTCTGCTACTTCACGGACTGTGCACACTCCCTGCTCTGCTACTCCACGTCTTGTACACACACTCCCAGCTCTGCTACTCCATGGCCTGTACACACACTCCCAGCTCTGCTACTCAACGGCTTGCACACACACTCCCAGCTCTGCTATTCCACGGCCTGTACACACACACTCCCAGCTCTGCTACTCCATGGCCTGTACACACACTCCCTGCTCTGCTACTCCACGGCCTGTACACACACTCCCAGCTCTGCTACTCCATGGCCTGTACACACACTCCCAGCTCTGCTACTCAACGGCTTGTACACACACTCCCAGCTCTGCTATTCCACGGCCTGTACACACACACTCCCAGCTCTGCTACTCCACGGCTTGTACACACACTCCCAGCTCTGCTACTCAACAGCTTGTACACACACTCCCAGCAATGCTATTCCACGGCCTGTACACACACACTCCCAGCTTTGATACTCCATGGCTTGTACACACACACTCCCAGCTCTGCTATTCCACGGCCTGTACACACACACTCCTAGCTCTGATACTCCACGGCCTGTACACACACACACCCACCATTGCTACTCCACGGCCTGTACACACACACTCCCAGCTGTACTACTCCACGGCCTGTACACACACACTCCCAGCTCTGCTATTCCACGGCCTGTACACACACCCAGCACTGCTACTCCACGGCCTGTACACACACTCTCAGCTCTGCTATTCCACGGCCTGTACACACACACTCCCAGCTCTGCTACTCCACGGCCTGTACACACACTCCCTGCTCTGCTACTCCACGGCCTGTACACACACTCCCAGCTCTGCTACTCAACGGCTTGTACACACACTCCCAGCTCTGCTATTCCACGGCCTGTACACACACACTCCCAGCTCTGATACTCCATGGCTTGTACACACACTCCCAGCTCTGACACTCCACGGTCTGTACACACACTCCCAGCTCTGCTATTCCACGGCCTGTACACACACACTCCTAGCTCTGATACTCCACGGCCTGTACACACACACACCCAGCTCTGCTACTCCACGGCCTGTACACACACTCCCCGCTCTACTACTCCACGGCCTGTACACACACACTCCCAGCTGTACTACTCCACGGCCTGTACACACACACTCCCTGCTCTGCTACTCCACGGCCTGTACACACACTCCCAGCACTGCTACTCCACGGCCTGTACACACCCACTCCAGGTCCAGGCTCTTATTCACTGACCCGTGTGGTGGCAGCCCAGGCATCTGGTCGGCAGTGTCCAGGTAACTGGCCAGCCAAGCCATGGTTTTGCTGAGATTTGCGGACCTTTCTCTGAGGACGGCAGAGTCGGATGCTGTGAAGTCGTCCTGCTTGATGCGGTCTGGGGTGGCTTCTATGATCTGTTCTGCGAGGGTAACCATATCAACCTGGGACAAAGCAAAGTGAGGGCGACAGAGGAAGGATGTGAGGAAGCCTAAGAGAGAAAGGGTGCACCGGATACAAAACACGGAGAACGGAGAGACAGGACTAAACTACAGTGATGAGGAGAGCGCAGCAGCCATGCGGGGCGAGGAGAAGGGACACATTACCTGCAGGTAGTCCTGGTTCTCCGTGTCCTCCTGATACTCCAGGAGATCGGCTCCAGCTACCCCGGGGGAGCCAAGGTAGGGGACTTGTTCTGCCGGGTCCTCTAGCTGCCAGGAAGCAGCCCCAAGGATCCGGGAGTTGGGGGACGGCTGGGTGTCTTGGCTGCTTTCTGGGCTGCAGTCAGGTGAGCCACGTAGGGCTGAGCTGCTGGAATACGCGGAGGTTACCGACACCGACCCGTCTGATACCTCAGAGGGAGATGGGAGGCTGCTGAGACCTGTGGAAAAGAAACCCATCAGCTTCAGGTCACTCCACCTGATTACACTACACAAATCCGGCCCAGACCCATTACCAGTGTCTGCGCTGGTGGAGAGGGGAGAAAGCCCCCGACTGATGTCCTGACTCCCCACCAGGGAGTGCCAGCTGGACTGCTGTAGGTCGGTGAAGTTTCCCTGTGCCATCTCCTGCCTCTGCATCTCTTCTAGGGTAGACGCCAGCTTCACGTGCCCTCGCGATCGAGCGACACCCAGAGGAAGTCGTCCCAGAGAGTCGGGTATGGAGAGGGCTCTGCAGTCCCAGCGGTAGAGGAGAGTGGCCGCCTCTGTGTGTCCGAGAGCGCAGGCCCACATCTAAAGGAGAAAGGACATCGGAGGAGTACAAATCACAGGGGCAAGACGGGGGGCCGGAGGGCCACCAGAAGACGTGCGGCGGGCGGTGAGGAGTCACTAGGTCACGCCGTAGGATGAGCTTAGAATAACTATGCTGTCAGACATGGCCGCCTGGAGGAGGAGATAAGCGGCGCTGCAGGCACAATGTACGTACTCACCAGCGGCGTGCACGAGAAGTGATCGACGTTCAGAGGGTCCACCTCAAACTCCACCGCCAGGCTCTGAGAGTGGATGCTCCTGAGGATGAAAAGACATTTCCACAGGTCTGTGCCGCTGAGGGTCCCGGACCACGCTCCACGAATGCTCTCACACTCACCGCCACTGTATCAGGGTCTCAATAAGACGGGCGTAGCCCTGCGCTGCCGCCAGGTGCAGCAGAGTCATCCCGCGGAAGCTCATCTCGTGTGCCAGGAAGTCCGAGGCCACCCAGCAGCTCTGAGACATCATCTTCTCACAGACCGCAACCAGGCGAGCTTCAAAGGTATCGCAGACCTGAAGGAGCAGAGGAGGAGAGGAATGGACCAGCGGCCACAAGCATGAGACGCCGGACAGAGGAGAGGATCCTCTGTGATCAGGATCCAGTGCGATCACAGAGACAGGATCTCGTGGATCCAGTGCCATCACAGAGACAGGATCTGGTGGATACAGTGTGATGACAGAGACAGGATCTGGTGGATCCAGTGTGATCAGAGACAGGATCTGGTGGATCCAGTGTGATCAGAAACAGGATCTGGTGGATCCAGTGTGATCAGAGACAGGATCTAGTGGATCCAGTGTGATAAGAAAAAGGATCCAGTGTGATCACAGAGACAGGATCTAGTGGATACAGTGTGATCACAGAGACAGGATCTGGTGGATCCAGTGTGATCAGAAACAGGATCCAGTGTGATCAGAGACAGGATCTGGTGGATCCAGTGTGATCAGAGACAGGATCTGGTGGATCCAGTGTGATCAGAGACAGGATCTGGTGAATCCAGTGTGATCAGAGACAGGATCTGGTGAATCCAGTGTGATCAGAGACAGGATCTGGTGGATCCAGTGTGATCAGAGACAGGATCTGGTGGATCCAGTGTGATCAGAGACAGGATCTGGTGGATCCAGTGTGATCAGAGACAGGATCTGGTGGATCCAGTGTGATCAGAGACAGGATCTGGTGGATCCAGTGTGATCAGAATCAGGATTCAGTGATCAGAGACAGGATCTGGTGGATCCAGTATGATCAGAGACAGGATCTGGTGGATCCAGTGTGATCAGAGACAGGATCTGGTGGATCCAGTGTGATCAGAGACAGGATCCAGTGTGATCAGAGACAGGATCCAGTGTGATCAGAGACAGGATCTGATGGATACAGTCAACTCACAAAGATGGGATCTGGTGGATACAGTGTGATCAGAAACAGGATCCAGTGTGATCACAGAGACAGGATCTGGTGGATTCAGTGTGATCAGAGACAGGATCTGGTGGATCCAGTGTGATCAGAGACAGGATCTGGTGGATACTGTGTGATCAGAGACAGGATCTGGTGGATACAGTGTGATCAGAGACAGGATCTGGTGGATACTGTGTGATCAGAGACAGGATCTGGTGGATACAGTGTGATCAGAGACAGGATCTGGTGGATACAGTGTGATCAGAGACAGGATCTGGTGGATACAGTGTGATCAGAGACAGGATCTGGTGGATACAGTGTGATCAGAGACAGGATCTGGTGGATACAGTGTGTTCAGAGACAGGATCTGGTGGATCCAGTGTGATCAGAGACAGGATCTGGTGGATCCAGTGTGATCAGAGACAGGATCTGGTGGATCCAGTGTGATCAGAATCAGGATTCAGTGATCAGAGACAGGATCTGGTGGATCCAGTATGATCAGAGACAGGATCTGGTGGATCCAGTGTGATCAGAGACAGGATCTGGTGGATCCAGTGTGATCAGAGACAGGATCCAGTGTGATCAGAGACAGGATCCAGTGTGATCAGAGACAGGATCCAGTGTGATCAGAGACAGGATCTGATGGATACAGTCAACTCACAAAGATGGGATCTGGTGGATACAGTGTGATCAGAAACAGGATCCAGTGTGATCACAGAGACAGGATCTGGTGGATACAGTGTGATCAGAGACAGGATTCAGTGTGATCAGAGACAGGATCTGGTGGATCCAGTGTGATCAGAGACAGGATCTGGTGGATCCAGTGTGATAAGAAACAGGATTCAGTGTGATCAGAGACAGGATCTGGTGGATACAGTGTGATCAGAGACAGGATCTGGTGGATACAGTGTGATCAGAGACAGGATCTGGTGGATACAGTGTGATCAGAGACAGGATCTGGTGGATACAGTGTGATCAGAGACAGGATCTGGTGGATACAGTGTGATCAGAGACAGGATCTGGTGGATACAGTGTGATCAGAGACAGAATCTGGTGGATACAGTGTGATCAGAGACAGGATCTGGTGGATCCAGTGTGATAAGGGAAAGGATCCAGTGTGATCACAGAGACAGGATCTGGTGGATCCAGTGTGATCAGAAACAGGATTCAGTGTGATCAGAGACAGGATCTGGTGGATCCAGTGTGATCAGAGACAGGATCTGGTGGATCCAGTGTGATCAGAGACAGGATCTGGTGGATCCAGTGTGATCAGAGACAGGATCTGGTGGATCCAGTGTGATCAGAGACAGGATCTGGTGGATCCAGTGTGATCAGAGACAGGATCTGGTGGATCCAGTGTGATCAGAGACAGGATCTGGTGGATACTGTGTGATCAGAGACAGGATCTGGTGGATACTGTGTGATCAGAGACAGGATCTGGTGGATCCAGTGTGATAAGAAACAGGATCCAGTGTGATCAGAGACCAGCTCCGGTGGATACAGTGTGATCAGAGACAGGAACTGGTGGATACAGTGTGATCAGAGACAGGATCTGGTGGATAGTGTGATCAGAGACAGGATCTGGTGGATACAGTGTGATCAGAGACAGGATCTGGTGGATACAGTGTGATCAGAGACAGGATCTGGTGGATACAGTGTGATCAGAGACAGGATCTTGTGGATACAGTGCCATCACAGAGACAGGATCTGGTGGATACAGTGTGATCAGAGACAGGATCTGGTGGATACAGTGTGATCAGAGACAGGATCTGGTGGATACAGTGTGATCAGAGACAGGATCTGGTGGATCCAGTGTGATCAGAGACAGGATCTGGTGGATCCAGTGTGATCAGAGACAGGATCTGGTGGATACTGTGTGATCAGACAGAATCTGGTGGATCCACTGCGATCAGAAACAGGATCTGATGGATCCAGTGTGATCAGAGACAGGATCTGGTGGATCCAGTGTGATAAGAAAAAGGATCCAGTGTGATCACAGAGACAGGATCTAGTGGATACAGTGTGATCACAGAGACAGGATCTGGTGGATCCAGTGTGATCAGAAACAGGATTCAGTGTGATCAGAGACAGGATCTGGTGGATCCAGTGTGATCAGAGACAGGATCTGGTGGATCCAGTGTGATCAGAGACAGGATCTGGTGGATACAGTGTGATCAGAGACAGGATCTGGTGGATCCAGTGTGATCAGAATCAGGATTCAGTGTGATCAGAGATAGGATCTGGTGGATCCAGTGTGATCAGAGACAGGATCTGGTGGATCCAGTGTGATCAGAGACAGGATCCAGTGTGATCAGAGACAGGATCCAGTGTGATCAGAGACAGGATCCAGTGTGATCACAGACAGGATCTGATGGATACAGTCAACTCACAAAGATGGGATCTGGTGGATACAGTGTGATCAGAAACAGGATCCAGTGTGATCACAGAGACAGGATCTGGTGGATCCAGTGTGATCAGAGACAGGATCTGGTGGATCCAGTGTGATCAGAAACAGGATCTGGTGAATCCAGTGTGATCAGAGACAGGATCTGGTGGATCCAGTGTGATCAGAGACAGGATCTTGTGGATCCAGTGTGATCAGAGACAGGATCTGGTGGATCCAGTGTGATCAGAGACAGGATCTGGTGGATCCAGTGTGATCAGAATCAGGATTCAGTGATCAGAGACAGGATCTGGTGGATCCAGTATGATCAGAGACAAGATCTGGTGGATCCAGTGTGATCAGAGACAGGATCTGGTGGATCCAGTGTGATCAGAGACAGGATCTGGTGGATACAGTGTGATCAGAGACAGGATCTGGTGGATACAGTGTGATCAGAGACAGGATCTGGTGGATACAGTGTGATCAGAGACAGGATCTGGTGGATACAGTGTGATCAGAGACAGGATCTGGTGGATACAGTGTGATCAGAGACAGGATCTGGTGGATACAGTGTGATCACAGAGACAGGATCTGGTGGATACAGTGTGATCACAGAGACAGGATCTGGTGGATACTGTGTGATCAGAGACAGGATCTGGTGGATCCAGTGTGATCAGAAACAGAATCTGATGGATCCAGTGTGATCAGAGACAGGATCTGGTGGATCCAGTGTGTCAAGGGAAAGGATCCAGTGTGATCACAGAGACAGGATCTGGTGGATCCAGTGTGATCAGAAACAGGATTCAGTGTGATCAGAGACAGGATCTGGTGGATCCAGTGTGATCAGAGACAGGATCTGGTGGATCCAGTGTGATCAGAGACAGGATCTAGTGGATCCAGTGTGATCAGAGACAGGATCTGGTGGATCCAGTGTGATCAGAGACAGGATCCAGTGTGATCAGAGACAAGATCTGATGGATAGTCAACTCACAAAGATGGGATCTGGTGGATCCAGTGTGATCAGAAGCAGGATCTGATGGATACAGTGTGATCAGAAACAGGATCCAGTGTGATCACAGAGACAGGATCTGGTGGATCCAGTGTGATCAGAGACAGGATCTGGTGGATCCAGTGTGATCAGAGACAGGATCTGGTGAATCCAGTGTGATCAGAGACAGGATCTGGTGGATCCAGTGTGATCAGAGACAGGATCTGGTGGATCCAGCGTGATCAGAATCAGGATTCAGTGATCAGAGACAGGATCTGGTGGATCCAGTGTGATCAGAGACAGGATCTGGTGGATCCAGTGTGATCAGAGACAGGATCTGGTGGATCCAGTGTGATCAGAGACAGGATCCAGTGTGATCAGAGACAGGATCCAGTGTGATCAGAGACAGGATCTGATGGATACAGTCAACTCACAAAGATGGGATCTGGTGGATACAGTGTGATCAGAAACAGGATCCAGTGTGATCAGAGACAGGATCTGGTGGATACAGTGTGATCAGAGACAGGATTCAGTGTGATCAGAGACAGGATCTGGTGGATCCAGTGTGATAAGAAACAGGATTCAGTGTGATCAGAGACAGGATCTGGTGGATACTGTGTGATCAGAGACAGGATCTGGTGGATACAGTGTGATCAGAGACAGGATCTGGTGGATACAGTGTGATCAGAGACAGGATCTGGTGGATACAGTGTGATCAGAGACAGGATCTGGTGGATACAGTGTGATCAGAGACAGGATCTGGTGGATACAGTGTGATCAGAGACAGGATCTGGTGGATACAGTGTGATCAGAGACAGGATCTGGTGGATACAGTGTGATCAGAGACAGGATCTGGTGGATACAGTGTGATCAGAGACAGAATCTGGTGGATACAGTGTGATCAGAGACAGGATCTGGTGGATCCAGTGTGATAAGGGAAAGGATCCAGTGTGATCACAGAGACAGCATCTGGTGGATCCAGTGTGATCAGAAACAGGATTCAGTGTGATCAGAGACAGGATCTGGTGGATCCAGTGTGATCAGAGACAGGATCTGGTGGATCCAGTGTGATCAGAGACAGGATCTGGTGGATCCAGTGTGATCAGAGACAGGATCTGGTGGATCCAGTGTGATCAGAGACAGGATCTGGTGGATCCAGTGTGATCAGAGACAGGATCTGGTGGATCCAGTGTGATCAGAGGCAGGATCTGGTGGATCCAGTGTGATCAGAGGCAGGATCTGGTGGATCCAGTGTGATCAGAGACAGGATCCGGTGGATCCAGTGTGATCAGAGACAGGATCTGGTGGATCCAGTGTGATCAGAGACGGGATCTGGTGGATACAGTGTGATCAGAGATGGGATCTGGTGGATCCAGTGTGATCAGAGACAGGATCTGGTGGATCCAGTGTGATCAGAGACAGGATCTGGTGGATCCAGTGTGATCAGAGACAGGATCTGGTGGATCCAGTGTGATCAGAGACAGGATTCAGTGTGATCAGAGACAGGATCTGGTGGATCCAGTATGATCAGAGACAGGATCTGGTGGATACAGTGTGATCAGAGACAGGATCTTGTGGATCCAGTGTGATCAGAGACAGGATCCAGTGTGATCAGAGACAGGATCCAGTGTGATCAGAGACAGGATCTGATGGATACAGTCAACTCACAAAGATGGGATCTGGTGGATCCAGTGTGATCAGAAGCAGGATCTGATGGATACAGTGTGATCAGAAACAGGATCCAGTGTGATCACAGAGACAGGATCTGGTGGATACAGTGTGATCAGAGACAGGATCTGGTGGATTCAGTGTGATCAGAAACAGGATTCAGTGTGATCAGAGACAGGATCTGGTGGATCCAGTGTGATCAGACAGGATCTGGTGGATACAGTGTGATCAGAGACAGGATCTGGTGGATACTGTGTGATCAGAGACAGGATCTGGTGGATCCAGTGTGATAAGAAACAGGATCCAGTGTGATCAGAGACCAGCTCCGGTGGATACAGTGTGATCAGAGACAGGATCTGGTGGATAGTGTGATCAGAGACAGGATCTGGTGGATACAGTGTGATCAGAGACAGGATCTGGTGGATACAGTGTGATCAGAGACAGGATCTGGTGGATACAGTGTGATTAGAGACAGGATCTTGTGGATACAGTGCCATCACAGAGACAGGATCTGGTGGATACAGTGTGATCAGAGACAGGATCTGGTGGATACAGTGTGATCAGAGACAGGATCTGGTGGATCCAGTGTGATCAGAGACAGGATCTGGTGGATCCAGTGTGATCAGAGACAGGATCTGGTGGATCCAGTGTGATCAGAGACAGGATCTGGTGGATACTGTGTGATCAGACAGAATCTGGTGGATCCACTGTGATCAGAAACAGGATCTGATGGATCCAGTGTGATCAGAGACAGGATCTGGTGGATCCAGTGTGATAAGAAAAAGGATCCAGTGTGATCACAGAGACAGGATCTAGTGGATAGTGTGATCACAGAGACAGGATCTGGTGGATCCAGTGTGATCAGAAACAGGATTCAGTGTGATCAGAGACAGGATCTGGTGGATCCAGTGTGATCAGAGACAGGATCTGGTGGATCCAGTGTGATCAGAGACAGGATCTGGTGGATCCAGTGTGATCAGAGACAGGATCTGTTGGATCCAATGTGATCAGAGACAGGATCTGGTGGATCCAGTGTGATCAGAGACAGGATCTGGTGGATCCAGTGTGATCAGAATCAGGATTCAGTGTGATCAGAGATAGGATCTGGTGGATCCAGTATGATCAGAGACAGGATCTGGTGGATCCAGTGTGATCAGAGACAGGATCTGGTGGATCCAGTGTGATCAGAGACAGGATCCAGTGTGATCAGAGACAGGATCCAGTGTGATCAGAGACAGGATCCAGTGTGATCAGAGACAGGATCTGATGGATACAGTCAACTCACAAAGATGGGATCTGGTGGATACAGTGTGATCAGAAACAGGATCCAGTGTGATCACAGAGACAGGATCTGGTGGATACAGTGTGATCAGAGACAGGATCTGGTGGATCCAGTGTGATCAGAAACAGGATTCAGTGTGATCAGAGACAGGATCTGGTGGATCCAGTGTGATCAGAGACAGGATCTGGTGGATCCAGTGTGATAAGAAACAGGATTCAGTGTGATCAGAGACAGGATCTGGTGGATACAGTGTGATCAGAGACAGGATCTGGTGGATACAGTGTGATCAGAGACAGGATCTGGTGGATACAGTGTGATCAGAGACAGGATCTGGTGGATACAGTGTGATCAGAGACAGGATCTGGTGGATACAGTGTGATCAGAGACAGGATCTGGTGTATACAGTGTGATCACAGAGACAGGATCTGGTGGATACAGTGTGATCACAGAGACAGGATCTGGTGGATACAGTGTGATCAGAGACAGGATCTGGTGGATACAGTGTGATCAGAGACAGGATCTGGTGGATCCAGTGTGATCACAGAGACAGGATCTGGTGGATCCAGTGTGATCAGATACAGGATCTGGTGGATCCAGTGTGATCAGAGACAGGATCTGGTGGATCCAGTGTGATCAGAGACAGGATCTGGTGGATTCAGTGTGATCAGAGACAGGATCTGGTGGATTCAGTGTGATCAGAGACAGGATCTGGTGGATTCAGTGTGATCAGAGACAGGATCTGGTGGATACAGTGTGATCAGAGACAGGATCTGGTGGATACAGTGTGATCAGAGACAGGATCTGGTGGATCCAGTGTGATCAGAGACAGGATCTGGTGGATCCAGTGTGATCAGAGACAGGATCTGGTGGATCCAGTGTGATCAGAGACAGGATCTGGTGTATACAGTGTGATCAGAGACAGGATCTGGTGGATCCAGTGTGATCACAGAGACAGGATCTGGTGGATCCAGTGTGATCACAGAGACAGGATCTGGTGGATCCAGTGTGATCAGAGACAGGATCTGGTGGATCCAGTGTGATCAGAGACAGGATTCAGTGTGATCAGAGACAGGATCTGGTGGATCCAGTATGATCAGAGACAGGATCTGGTGGATACAGTGTGATCAGAGACAGGATCTTGTGGATCCAGTGTGATCAGAGACAGGATCCAGTGTGATCAGAGACAGGATCCAGTGTGATCAGAGACAGGATCTGATGGATACAGTCAACTCACAAAGATGGGATCTGGTGGATCCAGTGTGATCAGAAGCAGGATCTGATGGATACAGTGTGATCAGAAACAGGATCCAGTGTGATCAGAGACAGGATCTGGTGGATACAGTGTGATCAGAGACAGGATCTGGTGGATTCAGTGTGATCAGAAACAGGATTCAGTGTGATCAGAGACAGGATCTGGTGGATCCATTGTGATCAGAGACAGGATCTGGTGGATACAGTGTGATCAGAGACAGGATCTGGTGGATACTGTGTGATCAGAGACAGGATCTGGTGGATACTGTGTGATCAGACAGGATCTGGTGGATACAGTGTGATCAGAGACAGGATCTGGTGGATACAGTGTGATCAGAGACAGGATCTTGTGGATACAGTGCCATCACAGAGACAGGATCTGGTGGATACAGTGTGATCAGAGACAGGATCTGGTGGATACAGTGTGATCAGACAGGATCTGGTGGATCCAGTGTGATCAGAGACAGGATCTGGTGGATCCAGTGTGATCAGAGACAGGATCTGGTGGATCCTGTGTGATCAGAGACAGGATCTGGTGGATGCTGTGTGATCAGACAGAATCTGGTGGATCCACTGTGATCAGAAACAGGATCTGATGGATCCAGTGTGATCAGAGACATGATCTGGTGGATCCAGTGTGATAAGAAAAAGGATCCAGTGTGATCACAGAGACAGGATCTAGTGGATACAGTGTGATCACAGAGACAGGATCTGGTGGATCCAGTGTGTTCAGAAACAGGATTCAGTGTGATCAGAGACAGGATCTGGTGGATCCAGTGTGATCAGAGACAGGATCTGGTGGATCCAGTATGATCAGAGACAGGATCTGGTGGATCCAGTGTGATCAGAGACAGGATCTGGTGGATCCAGTGTGATCAGAGACAGGATCTGGTGGATCCAGTGTGATCAGACAGGATCTGGTGGATACAGTGTGATCAGAGACAGGATCTGGTGGATCCAGTGTGATCAGAATCAGGATTCAGTGTGATCAGAGACAGGATCTGGTGGATCCAGTATGATCAGAGACAGGATCTGGTGGATCCAGTGTGATCAGAGACGGGATCTGGTGGATCCAGTGTGATCAGAGACAGGATCCAGTGTGATCAGAGACAGGATCCAGTGTGATCAGAGACAGGATCCAGTGTGATCAGAGACAGGATCTGATGGATACAGTCAACTCACAAAGATGGGATCTGGTGGATACAGTGTGATCAGAAACAGGATCCAGTGTGATCACAGAGACAGGATCTGGTGGATACAGTGTGATCAGAGACAGGATCTGGTGGATCCAGTGTGATCAGAAACAGGATTCAGTGTGATCAGAGACAGGATCTGGTGGATCCAGTGTGATCAGAGACAGGATCTGGTGGATCCAGTGTGATAAGAAACAGGATTCAGTGTGATCAGAGACAGGATCTGATGGATACTGTGTGATCAGAGACAGGATCTGGTGGATACAATGTGATCAGAGACAGGATCTGGTGGATTCAGTGTGATCAGAGACAGGATCTGATGGATACTATGTGATCAGAGACAGGATCTGGTGGATACAGTGTGATCAGAGACAGGATCTGGAGGATACAGTGTGATCAGAGACAGGATCTGGTGGATACAGTGTGATCAGAGACAGGATCTGGTGGATACAGTGTGATCAGAGACAGGATCTGGTGGATACAGTGTGATCAGAGACAGGATCTGGTGGATACAGTGTGATCAGAGACAGGATCTGGTGGATACAGTGTGATCACAGAGACAGGATCTGGTGGATACAGTGTGATCAGAGACAGGATCTGGTGGATACAGTGTGATCAGAGACAGGATCTGGTGGATACAGTGTGATCAGAGACAGGATCTGGTGGATACAGTGTGATCAGAGACAGGATCTGGTGGATACAGTGTGATCACAGAGACAGGATCAGGTGGATACTGTGTGATCAGAGACAGGATCTGGTGGATCCAGTGTGATCAGAAACAGAATCTGATGGATCCAGTGTGATCAGAGACAGGATCTGGTGGATCCAGTGTGACAAGGGAAAGGATCCAGTGTGATCACAGAGACAGGATCTGGTGGATCCAGTGTGATCAGAAACAGGATTCAGTGTGATCAGAGACAGGATCTGGTGGATCCAGTGTGATCAGAGACAGAATCTGGTGGATCCAGTGTGATCAGAGACAGAATCTGGTGGATCCAGTGTGATCAGAGACAGGATCTGGTGGATTCAGTGTGATCAGAGACAGGATCTGGTGGATACAGTATGATCAGAGACAGGATCTGGTGGATCCAGTGTGATCAAAGACAGGATCTGGTGGATACAGTGTGATCAGAGACAGGATCTTGTGGATCCAGTGTGATCAGAGACAGGATCCAGTGTGATCAGAGACAAGATCTGATGGATACAGTCAACTCACAAAGATGGGATCTGGTGGATCCAGTGTGATCAGAAGCAGGATCTGATGGATACAGTGTGATCAGAAACAGGATCCAGTGTGATCACAGAGACAGGATCTGGTGGATACAGTGTGATCAGAGACAGGATCTGGTGGATTCAGTGTGATCAGAAACAGGATTCAGTGTGATCAGAGACAGGATCTGGTGGATCCAGTGTGATCAGAGACAGGATCTGGTGGATAGTGTGATCAGAGACAGGATCTGGTGGATACTGTGTGATCAGAGACAGGATCTGGTGGATCCAGTGTGATAAGAAACAGGATCCAGTGTGATCAGAGACCAGCTCCGGTGGATACAGTGTGATCAGAGACAGGAACTAGTGGATACAGTGTGATGAGAGACAGGATCTGGTGGATACAGTGTGATCAGAGACAGGATCTGGTGGATACAGTGTGATCAGAGACAGGATCTGGTGGATACAGTGTGATCAGAGACAGGATCTTGTGGATACAGTGCCATCACAGAGACAGGATCTGGTGGATACAGTGTGATCAGAGACAGGATCTGGTGGATACCGTGTGATCAGAGACAGGATCTGGTGGATACAGTGTGATCAGAGACAGGATCTGGTGGATACAGTGTGATCAGAGACAGGATCTTGTGGATACAGTGCCATCACAGAGACAGGATCTGGTGGATACAGTGTGATCAGAGACAGGATCTGGTGGATACAGTGTGATCAGAGAGACAGGATCTGGTGGATACAGTGTAATCAGAGTCAGGATCTGGTGGATCCAGTGTGAACAGGATTCAGTGTGATCAGAGACAGGATCTGGTGGATCCAGTGTGATCAGAGACAGGATCTGGTGGATACAGTGTGATCAGAGACAGGATCTGGTGGATACAGTGTAATCAGAGTCAGGATCTGGTGGATCCAGTGTGATCAGAGTCAGGATCTGGTGGATCCAGTGTGATCAGAGACAGGATCTGGTAGATCCAGTGTGATGAGAAACACGATCCAGTGTGATACCACAGAGACCAGAGGACCTGGTGGATTCAGTGTGGTATCACAGGGCCAGGATCTGGTGGATCCAGTGTGGTATCACAGGGCCAGGATCTGGTAGATCCAGTGTGATCACAGAGCCAGGATTTGGTGGATCCATTTGGAGCAGAATAGTTAAGTGTCGGTGTTTAGGGGGTGAGTGCAGCAGGAGCCTCGGACCCCCTGACAGGATACACTGCTGCCCCGCACCCACCACTGAACAGACGCGGTGGAAAATATTCTGTGTAACTTAAGAAGCGAATAATCCACTTAGTAAATCTCAGTGACGTCTGATGGAAATTCAAACACAATTCCTCCTCCTCCTCCTCCTCCGCCGGCGGCCCAGTGATAAGAGACCACCACAATAAGCCGGTACCCCATAAACCAATACGCGAGGCCAAAATATCGACCGACACCTCATGTGGTGGATTCATCTTATACACTATTCTTCATCTATTCTTGCAGGATGCGGCCGGGCCTCTTTAGTGTTGGCTGGGTGAATTGGGGGGTCCTTCCTGTTGGGGCGCACTCATATAGTGCTGGGCAGCCCACCTGATCTAATAGTATGGGCGTCATCAATAGGCTGCAAGCCCGACTCTGTGCATCACACGTACCTGTGTGACTGGCGGGCTATGCAGACCCCATCAGTGTCAGGTATGATACTACGCAGCCGCCCCTCCATGAGCTGGTAGGTTAGTGAGTTACTGTCTGCATCAGTATCCTGCACCTGTGCTCCCCCCGCCTTTATCACGGGGGTCTGCGTCCTGCACTGCAGTGGTGATCTGACCTGGTGGTGGTAAGGCTGCATCTTTTACTGTGATGTTTTACCCCATAAGCCATCATAAACCATCGACAGGGGCAAAATGTGGATGTGGGGGGATCCCACAACAGCAGAAAGGATCTAACAAGAGGCGTAAAACCGCTAACCCAGGTATACAGCCAGAGAGCGGAGTATATACACAGCCAGAGAGCAGAGTATATATACAGCCAGAGAGCAGAGTATATACACAGCCAGAGAGCAGAGTATATACACAGCCAGAGAGCAGAGTATATACACAGCCAGAGAGCAGAGTATATACACAGCCAGAGAGCAGAGTATATATACAGCCAGAGAGCAGAGAGTATATATACAGCCAGAGAGCAGAGAGTATATATACAGCCAGAGAGCAGAGTGTATATATACAGCCAGAGAGCAGAGTATATACACAGCCAGAGAGCAGAGTATATACACAGCCAGAGAGCAGAGTATATATACAGCCAGAGAGCAGAGAGTATATATACAGCCAGAGAGCAGAGAGTATATATACAGCCAGAGAGCAGAGAGTATATATACAGCCAGAGAGCAGAGTATATACACAGCCAGAGAGCAGAGAGTATATACACAGCCAGAGAGCAGAGTATATATACAGCCAGAGAGCAGAGAGTATATATACAGCCAGAGAGCAGAGAGTATATATACAGCCAGAGAGCAGAGTATATACACAGCCAGAGAGCAGAGAGTATATATACAGCCAGAGAGCAGAGTATATACACAGCCAGAGAGCAGAGAGTATATATACAGCCAGAGAGCAGAGTATATACACAGCCAGAGAGCAGAGAGTATATATACAGCCAGAGAGCAGAGTATATATACAGCCAGAGAGCAGAGAGTATATATACAGCCAGAGAGCAGAGAGTATATATACAGCCAGAGAGCAGAGAGTATATATACAGCCAGAGAGCAGAGAGTATATACACAGCCAGAGAGCAGAGTATATACACAGCCAGAGAGCAGAGTATATACACAGCCAGAGAGCAGAGTATATACACAGCCAGAGAGCAGAGTATATACACAGCCAGAGAGCAGAGTATATACACAGCCAGAGAGCAGAGTATATACACAGCCAGAGAGCAGAGTATATACACAGCCAGAGAGCAGAGTATATACACAGCCAGAGAGCAGAGTATATACACAGCCAGAGAGCAGAGTATATACACAGCCAGAGAGCAGAGTATATATACAGCCAGAGAGCAGAGTATATATACAGCCAGAGAGCAGAGTATATATACAGCCAGAGAGCAGAGTATATATACAGCCAGAGAGCAGAGTATATATACAGCCAGAGAGCAGAGTATATATACAGCCAGAGAGCAGAGTATATACACAGCCAGAGAGCAGAGTATATACACAGACAGAGAGCAGAGTATATACACAGCCAGAGAGCAGAGTATATACACAGCCAGGAGGAGAGAGTATATATACAGCCAGAGAGCAGAGTATATACACAGCCAGAGAGCAGAGTATATATATAGCCAGAGAGCAGAGTATATACAAAGCCAGAGAGCAGAGTATATACAAAGCCAGAGAGCAGAGTATATACAAAGCCAGAGAGCAGAGTATATATACAGCCAGAGAGCAGAGTATATACACAGCCAGAGAGCAGAGTATATACACAGCCAGAGAGCAGAGTATATACACAGCCAGAGAGCAGAGTATATATACAGCCAGAGAGCAGAGTATATATACAGCCAGAGAGCAGAGTATATACACAGCCAGAGAGCAGAGTATATACACAGCCAGAGAGCAGAGTATATACACAGCCAGAGAGCAGAGTATATACACAGCCAGAGAGCAGAGTATATACACAGCCAGAGAGCAGAGTATATATACAGCCAGAGAGCAGAGTATATACACAGCCAGAGAGCAGAGTATATACACAGCCAGAGAGCAGAGTATATACACAGCCAGAGAGCAGAGTATATACACAGCCAGAGAGCAGAGTATATACACAGCCAGAGAGCAGAGTATATACACAGCCAGAGAGCAGAGTATATACACAGCCAGAGAGCAAAGTATATACACAGCCAGAGAGCAGAGTATATACACAGCCAGAGAGCAGAGTATATACACAGCCAGAGAGCAGAGTATATACACAGCCAGAGAGCAAAGTATATACACAGCCAGAGAGCAAAGTATATACACAGCCAGAGAGCAGAGTATATACACAGCCAGAGAGCAGAGTATATACACAGCCAGAGAGCAGAGTATATACACAGCCAGAGAGCAGAGTATATACACAACCAGAGAGCAGAGTATATATACAGCCAGAGAGCAGAGTATATACACAGCCAGAGAGCAGAGTATATACACAGCCAGAGAGCAGAGTATATACACAGCCAGAGAGCAGAGTATATACACAGCCAGAGAGCAGAGAGTATATACACAGCCAGAGAGCAGAGAGTATATATACAGCCAGAGAGCAGAGAGTATATATACAGCCAGAGAGCAGAGAGTATATATACAGCCAGAGAGCAGAGAGTATATATACAGCCAGAGAGCAGAGAGTATATATACAGCCAGAGAGCAGAGTATATATACAGCCAGAGAGCAGAGTATATACAGCCAGAGAGCAGAGTATATATACACAGCCAGAGAGCAGAGTATATATATACAGCCAGAGAGCAGAGAGTATATACAGCAAGAGAGCAGAGTATATACAGCCAGAGAGCAGAGTATATATACAGCCAGAGAGCAGAGTATATATACAGCCAGAGAGCAGAGTATATATACAGCCAGAAAGCAGAGTATATACACAGCCAGAGAGCAGAGAGAGTATATATACAGCCAGAGAGAGGAGAGAGTATATATACAGCCAGAGAGAAGAGAGAGTATATATACAGCCAGAGAGAAGAGAGAGTATATATACAGCCAGAGAGAAGAGAGAGTATATATACAGCCAGGAGGAGAGAGAGTATATATACAGCCAGGAGGAGAGAGAGTATATATACAGCCAGAGAGCAGAGCGTATACAGTACAGACCAAAAGTTTGGACACACCTTCTCATTTAAAGATTTTTCTGTATTTTTATGACTATGAACATTGTACATTCACACTGAAGGCATCAAAACTATGAATTACCACATGTGGAATTATATACTTAACAAAAAAGTGTGAAACAACTGAAAATATGTCTTATATTCTAGGGTCTTCACAGTAGCCACCTTTTGCTTTGATGACTGCTTTGCACACTCTTGGCATTCTCTTGATGAGCTTCAAGAGGTCGTCACCGGAAATGGTCTTCCAACAATCTTGAAGGAGTTCCCAGAGATGCTTAGCACTTGTTGGCCCTTTTGCCTTCACTCTGCGGTCCAGCTCACCCCAAACCATCTCGATTGGGCTCAGGTCGGGTGACTGTGGAGGCCAGGTCATCTGGCGTAGCCCCCCATCACTCTCCTTCTTGGTCAAATAGCCCTTACACAGCCTGGAGGTGTTTGGGGTCATTGTCCTGTTGAAAAATAAATGATGGTCCAACTAAACGCAAACCGGATGGAATAGCATGCCGCTGTAAGATGCTGTGGTAGCCATGCTGGTTCAGTATGCCTTCAATTTAGAATAAATCCCCAACAATGTCACCAGCAAAGCACCCCCACACCATCACACCTCCTCCTCCATGCTTCACGGTGGGAACCAGGCATGTAGAGTCTATCCGTTCACCTTTTCTGCGTCACACAAAGACACGGTGGTTGGAACCAAAGATCTCAAATTTGGACTCATCAGACCAAAGCACAGATTTCCACTGGTCTAATGTCCATTCCTTGTGTTCTTTAGCCCAAACAAGTCTCTTCTGCTTGTTGCCTGTCCTTAGCAGTGGTTTCCTAGCAGCTATTTTACCATGAAGGCCTGCTGCACAAAGTCTCCTCTTAACAGTTGTTGTAGAGATGTGTCTGCTGCTAGAACTCTGTGTGGCATTGACCTGGTCTCTAATCTGAGCTGCTGTTAACCTGCGATTTCTGAGGCTGGTGACTCGGATAAACTTATCCTCAGAAGCAGAGGTGACTCTTGGTCTTCCTTTCCTGCGGCGGTCCTCATGTGAGCCAGTTTCTATGTAGCGCTTGATGGTTTTTGCAGCTGCACTTGGGGACACTTTCAAAGTTTGCCCAATTTTTCGGACTGACTGACCTTCATTTCTTAAAGTAATGATGGCCACTCGTTTTTCTTTACTTAGCTGCTTTTTTCTTGCCATGATACAAATTCTAACAGTCTATTCAGTAGGACTATCAGCTGTGTATCCACCAGACTTCTGCACAACACAACTGATGGTCCCAACCCCATTTATAAGGCAAGAAATCCCACTTATTAAACCTGACAGGGCACACCTGTGAAGTGAAGACCATTTCCGGTGACTACCTCTTGAAGCTCATCAAGAGAATGCCAAGAGTGTGCAAAGCAGTCATCAAAGCAAAAGGTGGCTACTGTGAAGAACCTAGAATATAAGACATATTTTCAGGTGTTTCACACTTTTTTGGTAAGTATATAATTCCACATGTGGTAATTCATAGTTTGACGCCTTCAGTGTGAATGTACAATTTTCATAGTCAAGAAAATACAGAAAAATCTTTAAATGAGAAGGTGTGTCCAAACTTTTGGTCTGTACTGTATATACAGCCAGAAAGAAGAAAGAGTATATATACAGACAGAGAGCAGAGAGACTATATATACAGCCAGGAGAAAAGAGTATATATACAGCCAGAGAGCAGAGAGTATATATACAGCCAGAGAGAAGAAAGAGTATATATACAGCCAGAGAGAAGAAAGAGTATATATACAGCCAGAGAGCGTATATATACAGCCAGGAGGAGAGAGGAGTATATATATACTGACAGGTTTATACAGCAGGACAGACGGGTATATATACAGGCAGGTGTATACAGGAGGACAGAGGGGTATATATACAGGCAGGTGTATACAGGAGGACAGAGGGGTATATATACAGGCAGGTGTATACAGGAGGACAGAGGGGTATATACTGACAGGTGTATTCAGGAGGACAGAGGGGTATAATATATACAGGCAGGTGTATACAGCAGGACAGAGGGGTATATATACAGGCAGGTGTATGCAGGAGGATAGAGGGGTATATATACAGGCAGGTGTATACAGCAGGACAGAGGGGTATATATACAGGCAGGTGTATGCAGGAGGATAGAGGGGTATATATACAGGCAGGTGTATACAGCAGGACAGAGGGGTATATATACAGGCAGGTGTATACAGGAGGACAGAGGGGTATATATACAGGCAGGTGTATACAAGAGGACAGAGGGGTATATATACAGGCAGGTGTATACAGGAGGACAGAGGGGTATATATACAGGCAGGTGTATACAGGAGGACACAGGGGTATATATACAGGCAGGTGTATACAGCAGGACAGAGGGGTATATATACAGGCAGGTGTATACAGAAGGACAGAGGGGTATATATACAGGCAGGTGTATACAGCAGGACAGAGGGGTATATATACAGGCAGGTGTATACAGGAGGACAGAGGGGTATATATACAGGCAGGTGTATACAGGAGGACAGAGGGGTATATATACAGGCAGGTGTATACAGGAGGACAGAGGGGTATATATACAGGCAGGTGTATACAGGAGGACAGAGGGGTATATATACAGGCAGGTGTATACAGGAGGACAGAGGGGTATATATACAGGCAGGTGTATACAGGAGGACAGAGGGGTATATATACAGGCAGGTGTATACAGGAGGACAGAGGGGTATATATACAGGCAGGTGTACACAGCAGGACAGAGGGGTATATATACAGGCAGGTGTATACAGCAGGACAGAGGGGTATATATACAGGCAGGTGTATGCAGGAGGATAGAGGGGTATATATACAGGCAGGTGTATACAGCAGGACAGAGGGGTATATATACAGGCAGGTGTATACAGGAGGACAGAGGGGTACATATATGTATACACAGACTTCTCACCAGAGAGGGTGAATCAGGACGCCCTGAATGGACACTGACCTGACTATCTCCTGCGCGGGGTCCACTCTGAGGTCCGCACGGTGGTCCGGCGGGGGACTGGTGCTGTCCGGAGCTCATATCCGCCATGCGACGCTCCATCTGCTCCAGACGCTCCAGTATAGACATCCTGAACTGATTGTCTGCAGGAGAGGACAGGTCCATGAGAGGCGGTGGGTGTACGGCTATGTGCCCACTGAGACCACTGCCAGCCTCTGCCTGATGGTGCCCACCTTGTGCCATGCGCAGCCCACCCTCCGCCCTCTGAGACCCTCGTAGTGGCATCACCGCACATCATTGTCCTCATTCACATTACAACACCCAGAAAACAGGAGCCGGGAGTGCAGGAACCACGTCCCTCCCCTACCTTCATGTTATGCACACCCGGGTTATGATCCTTCCCAGCATCCTCCGGGGCAGCCCCCAGGATGCCCCACTTTCGGCAGGGTCCTGTGAAGTTGGCTGCGGGGAATCACCCTGAGACTGAGATTTCCTGTCGTCCTGTGATGAGCGGTGTCAGCCCTCTCTGTCCTATAATCCTCACCCTACTAAAATAGACATCCCCCTCCCTTTCTAGCTCATTAAAAGGGAAGGAAAATCCGACTCAGCCCATGGAATATTTCTCAATAAGCCCTGGGATTGACTGGTCAGTCCTGCACCCAGACGCCATGATGGAAGGCGCCTGAGGGCAACCTGGGCACAAACTACCGGGAGGCGCAAAAATCAGAGGGACCTACACCATAACCTGAACGACAACAGCCGCACTACAACATTACCTGGGATTAGGGCTGTACACAGCGTACACGCAGATAACAGTCCTACTACACATTTACCTGGGATTAATGCTATATACATTATACAGGCGGACAACACAGTCGTACAGTCAAGTTACATTGGAACAAGTCTGTATACAGCGTACAACACAGTCATACAACACTCTTACATTGGAACAAGTCCGTATACAGCGTACAACACAGTCATACAACACTGTTACATTGGAACAAGTCCGTATACAGCGTACAACACAGTCATACAACACTGTTACATTGGAACAAGTCTGTATACAGCGTACAACACAGTCATATAACACTGTTACATTGGAACAAGTCTGTATACAGCGTACAACACAGTCATACAACACTGTTACATTGGAACAAGTCCGTATACAGCGTACAACACAGTCATACAACACTGTTACATTGGAACAAGTCCGTATACAGCGTACAACACAGTCATACAACACTGTTACATTGGAACAAGTCCGTATACAGCATACAACAGTCATACAACACTGTTACATTGGAACAAGTCTGTATACAGCATACAACACAGTCATACAACACTGTTACATTGGAACAAGTCTGTATACAGCGTACAACACAGTCATACAACACTGTTACATTGGAACAAGTCTGTATACAGCGTACAACAGTCATACAACACTGTTACATTGGAACAAGTCTGTATACAGCATACACAGTCATACAACACTGTTACATTGGAACAAGTCTGTATACGGCATACAACACAGTCATACAACACTGTTACATTGGAACAAGTCTGTATACAGCATACAACAGTCATACAACACTGTTACATTGGAACAAGTCTGTATACAGCATAAAACACAGTCATACAACACTGTTACATTAGAACAAGTCTGTACACAGCATACAACAGTCATACAACACTGTTACATTGGAACAAGTCTGTATACAGAATACAACACAGTCATACAACACTGTTACATTGGAACAAGTCTGTATACAGCATACAACACAGTCAAACAACACTGTTACATTGGAACAAGTCTGTATACAGCTTACAACACAGTCATACAACACTGTTACATTGGAACAAGTCTGTATACAGAATACAACACAGTCATACAACACTGTTACATTGGAACAAGTCTGTATACAGCATACAACACAGTCATACAACACTGTTACATTGGAACAAGTCTGTACACAGCATACAACAGTCATACAACACTGTTACATTGGAACAAGTCTGTATACAGCATACAACACAGTCATACAACACTGTTACATTGGAACAAGTCTGTATACAGCATACAACACAGTCATGCAACACTGTTACATTGGAACAAGTCTGTATACAGCATACAACACAGTCATACAACACTGTTACATTGGAACAAGTCTGTATACAGCATACAACACAGTCATACAACACTGTTACATTGGAACAAGTCTGTATACAGCATACAACACAGTCATACAACACTGTTACATTGGAACAAGTCTGTATACAGCTTACAACACAGTCATACAACACTGTTAAATTGGAACAAGTCAGTATACAGAATACAACACAGTCATACAACACTGTTACATTGGAACAAGTCTGTATACAGCATACAACACAGTCATACAACACTGTTACATTGGAACAAGTCTGTATACATCATACAACACTGTTACATTGGAACAAGTCTGTATACATCATACAACACAATCATACAAAACTGTTACACTGGAACAAGTCTGTATAAATCATACAACACAGTCATACAACACTGTTACATTGGAACAAGTCTGTATACAGCATACAACACAGTCATACAACACTGTTACATTGGAACAAGTCTGTATACATCATACAACACTGTTACATTGGAACAAGTCTGTATACATCATACAACACAATCATACAACACTGTTACATTGAAACAAGTCTGTATACAGCATACAACACAGTCATACAACACTGTTACATTGGAACAAGTCTGTATACATCATACAACACTGTTACATTGGAACAAGTCTGTATACAGAATACAACAGTCATACAACACTGTTACATTGGAACAAGTCTGTATACAGCATACAACACAGTCATACAACACTGTTACATTGGAACAAGTCTGTATACAGCATACACAGTCATACAACACTGTTACATTGGAACAAGTCTGTATACAGCATACAACACAGTCATACAACACTGTTACATTGGAACAAGTCTGTATACAGCGTACAACACAGTCATACAACACTGTTACATTGGAACAAGTCTGTATACATCATACAACACTGTTACATTGGAACAAGTCTGTATACAGCATACAACACAATCATACAACAGTTACATTGGAACAAGTCTGTATACATCATACAACACTGTTACATTGGAACAAGTCTGTATACATCATACAACACAATCATACAACACTGTTACATTGGAACAAGTCTGTATACAGAATACAACAGTCATACAACACTGTTACATTGGAACAAGTCTGTATACAGCATACAACACAGTCATACAACACTGTTACATTGGAACAAGTCTGTATACAGCATACAACACTGTTAAATTGGAACAAGTCTGTATACAGCATACAACACGGTCATACAACACTGTTACATTGGAACAAGTCTGTATACAGCATACAACAGTCATACAACACTGTTACATTGGAACAAGTCTGTATACAGCATACAACACAGTCATACAACACTGTTACATTGGAGCAAGTCTGTATACAGCATACAACACTGTTACATTGGAACAAGTCTGTATACATCATACAACACAAACATACAACAGTTACATTGGAACAAGTCTGTATACAGCATACAACAGTCATACAACACTGTTACATTGGAACAAGTCTGTATACAGCATATAACACAGTTATAAAACACTGTTACATTGGAAAAAGTCTGTATACAGCATACAACAGTCATACAACACTGTTACATTGGAACAAGTCTGTATAAAGCATACAACAGTCATACAACACTGTTACATTGGAACAAGTCTGTATACAGCATACAACAGTTATACAACACTGTTACATTGGAACAAGTCTGTATATAGCATACAACAGTCATACAACACTGTTAAATTGGAACAAGTCTGTATACAGCATACAACACGGTCATACAACACTGTTACATTGGAACAAGTCTGTATACAGCGCACAACACAGTCATACAACACTGTTACATTGGAACAAGTCTGTATACAGCGTACAACACAGTCATACAACACTGTTACATTGGAACAAGTCTGTATACAGCGTACAACAGTCATACAACACTGTTACATTGGAACAAGTCTGTATACATCATACAAGTTACATTGGAACAAGTCTGTATACAGCGTACAACAGTCATACAACACTGTTACATTGGAACAAGTCTGTATACAGCGTACAACACAGTCATACAACACTGTTACATTGGAACAAGTCTGTATACATCATACAACACAATCATACAAAACTGTTACATTGGAACAAGTCTGTATACAGCTTACAACACAGTCATACAACACTGTTACATTGGAACAAGTCTGTATACAGCATACAACACAGTCATACAACACTGTTACATTGGAACAAGTCTGTATACAGCGTACAACAGTCATACAACACTGTTACATTGGAACAAGTCTGTATACAGCATACAACACAGTCATACAACACTGTTACATTGGAACAAGTCTGTATACATCATACAACACAATCATACAACACTGTTACATTGAAACAAGTCTGTATACAGCATACAACACAGTCATACAACACTGTTACATTGGAACAAGTCTGTATACATCATACAACACTGTTACATTGGAACAAGTCTGTATACAGAATACAACACAGTCATACAACACTGTTACATTGGAACAAGTCTGTATACAGCATACAAAACAGTCATACAACACTGTTACATTGGAACAAGTCTGTATACAGCTTACAACACAGTCATACAACACTGTTACATTGGAACAAGTCTGTATACAGCATACAACACAGTCATACAACACTGTTACATTGGAACAAGTCTGTATACAGCGTACAACAGTCATACAACACTGTTACATTGGAACAAGTCTGTATACATCATACAACACAGTTACATTGGAACAAGTCTGTATACATCATACAACACAGTCATACAACACTTACATTGGAACAAGTCTGTATACATCATACAACACTGTTACATTGGAACAAGTCTGTATACATCATACAACACTGTTACATTGGAACAAGTCTGTATACATCATACAACACAATCATACAACACTGTTACATTGGAACAAGTCTGTATACAGAATACAACACAGTCATACAACACTGTTACATTGGAACAAGTCTGTATACATCATACAACACAATCATACAACACTGTTACATTGGAACAAGTCTGTATACATCATACAACACAATCATACAACACTGTTACATTGGAACAAGTCTGTATACAGCGTACAACACAGTCATACAACACTGTTACATTGGAACAAGTCTGTATACATCATACAACACAATCATACAAAACTGTTACATTGGAACAAGTCTGTATACAGCTTACAACACAGTCATACAACACTGTTACATTGGAACAAGTCTGTATACAGCATACAACACAGTCATACAACACTGTTACATTGGAACAAGTCTGTATACAGCGTACAACAGTCATACAACACTGTTACATTGGAACAAGTCTGTATACAGCATACAACACAGTCATACAACACTGTTACATTGGAACAAGTCTGTATACATCATACAACACAATCATACAACACTGTTACATTGAAACAAGTCTGTATACAGCATACAACACAGTCATACAACACTGTTACATTGGAACAAGTCTGTATACATCATACAACACTGTTACATTGGAACAAGTCTGTATACAGAATACAACACAGTCATACAACACTGTTACATTGGAACAAGTCTGTATACAGCATACAAAACAGTCATACAACACTGTTACATTGGAACAAGTCTGTATACAGCTTACAACACAGTCATACAACACTGTTACATTGGAACAAGTCTGTATACAGCATACAACACAGTCATACAACACTGTTACATTGGAACAAGTCTGTATACAGCGTACAACAGTCATACAACACTGTTACATTGGAACAAGTCTGTATACATCATACAACACAGTTACATTGGAACAAGTCTGTATACATCATACAACACAGTCATACAACACTTACATTGGAACAAGTCTGTATACATCATACAACACTGTTACATTGGAACAAGTCTGTATACATCATACAACACTGTTACATTGGAACAAGTCTGTATACATCATACAACACAATCATACAACACTGTTACATTGGAACAAGTCTGTATACAGAATACAACACAGTCATACAACACTGTTACATTGGAACAAGTCTGTATACATCATACAACACAATCATACAACACTGTTACATTGGAACAAGTCTGTATACAGCGTACAACACAGTCATACAACACTGTTACATTGGAACAGGTCTGTATACAGCAGAAAACACAGTCATACAACACTGTTACATTGGAACAAGTCTGTATACAGCATACAACAGTTATACAACACTGTTACATTGGAACAAGTCTGTATACAGCATACAACACAGTCATACAACACTGTTACATTGGAACAAGTCTGTATACAGCATACAACAGTCATACAACACTGTTACATTGGAACAAGTCTGTATACAGCATACAACACAGTCATACAACACTGTTACATTGGAACAAGTCTGTATACAGCATACAACACTGTTAAATTGGAACAAGTCTGTATACAGCATACAACACGGTCATACAACACTGTTACATTGGAACAAGTCTGTATACAGCATACAACAGTCATACAACACTGTTACATTGGAACAAGTCTGTATACAGCATACAACACAGTCATACAACACTGTTACATTGGAGCAAGTCTGTATACAGCATACAACACAGTCATACAACACTGTTACATTGGAACAAGTCTGTATACATCATACAACACAAACATACAACAGTTACATTGGAACAAGTCTGTATACAGCATACAACACTGTTACATTGGAACAAGTCTGTATACAGCATATAACACAGTCATAAAACACTGTTACATTGGAAAAAGTCTGTATACAGCATACAACAGTCATACAACACTGTTACATTGGAACAAGTCTGTATAAAGCATACAACAGTCATACAACACTGTTACATTGGAACAAGTCTGTATACAGCATACAACAGTTATACAACACTGTTACATTGGAACAAGTCTGTATATAGCATACAACAGTCATACAACACTGTTACATTGGAACAAGTCTGTATACAGCATACAACACAGTCATACAACACTGTTACATTGGAGCAAGTCTGTATACAGCATACAACACAGTCATACAACACTGTTACATTGGAACAAGTCTGTATACATCATACAACACAAACATACAACAGTTACATTGGAACAAGTCTGTATACAGCATACAACACTGTTACATTGGAACAAGTCTGTATACAGCATATAACACAGTCATAAAACACTGTTACATTGGAAAAAGTCTGTATACAGCATACAACAGTCATACAACACTGTTACATTGGAACAAGTCTGTATAAAGCATACAACAGTCATACAACACTGCTACATTGGAACAAGTCTGTATACAGCATACAACAGTTATACAACACTGTTACATTGGAACAAGTCTGTATATAGCATACAACATTCATACAACACTGTTAAATTGGAACAAGTCTGTATACAGCATACAACACGGTCATACAACACTGTTACATTGGAACAAGTCTGTATACAGCGCACAACACAGTCATACAACACTGTTACATTGGAACAAGTCTGTATACAGCGTACAACACAGTCATACAACACTGTTACATTGGAACAAGTCTGTATACAGCGTACAACACAGTCATACAACACTGTTACATTGGAACAGGTCTGTATACAGCAGAAAACACAGTCATACAACACTGTTACATTGGAACAAGTCTGTATACAGCATACAACAGTCATACAACACTGTTACATTGGAACAAGTCTGTATACATCATACAAGTTACATTGGAACAAGTCTGTATACAGCGTACAACAGTCATACAACACTGTTACATTGGAACAAGTCTGTATACAGCGTACAACACAGTCATACAACACTGTTACATTGGAACAAGTCTGTATACATCATACAACACAATCATACAAAACTGTTACATTGGAACAAGTCTGTATAAATCATACAACACAGTCATACAACACTGTTACATTGGAACAAGTCTGTATACAGCATACAACACTGTTACATTGGAACAAGTCTGTATACATCATACAACACAATCATACAACACTGTTACATTGAAACAAGTCTGTATACAGCATACAACACAGTCATACAACACTGTTACATTGGAACAAGTCTGTATACATCATACAACACTGTTACATTGGAACAAGTCTGTATACAGAATACAACACAGTCATACAACACTGTTACATTGGAACAAGTCTGTATACAGCATACAAAACAGTCATACCACACTGTTACATTGGAACAAGTCTGTATACAGCTTACAACACAGTCATACAACACTGTTACATTGGAACAAGTCTGTATACAGCATACAACACAGTCATACAACACTGTTACATTGGAACAAGTCTGTATACAGCGTACAACAGTCATACAACACTGTTACATTGGAACAAGTCTGTATACATCATACAACACTGTTACATTGGAACAAGTCTGTATACAGCATACAACACAATCATACAACAGTTACATTGGAACAAGTCTGTATACATCATACAACACAGTCATACAACACTTACATTGGAACAAGTCTGTATACATCATACAACACTGTTACATTGGAACAAGTCTGTATACATCATACAACACTGTTACATTGGAACAAGTCTGTATACATCATACAACACAATCATACAACACTGTTACATTGGAACAAGTCTGTATACAGAATACAACACAGTCATACAACACTGTTACATTGGAACAAGTCTGTATACAGCATACAACACAGTCATACAACACTGTTACATTGGAACAAGTCTGTATACAGCATACAACAGTCATACAACACTGTTACATTGGAACAAGTCTGTATACAGCATACAACAGTCATACAACACTGTTACATTGGAACAAGTCTGTATACAGTTTACAACACAGTCATACAACACTGTTACATTGGAACAAGTCTGTATACAGCATACAACACAGTCATACAACACTGTTACATTGGAACAAGTCTGTATACAGCGTACAACACAGTCATACAACACTGTTACATTGGAACAAGTCTGTATACAGCATACAACAGTCATACAACACTGTTACATTGGAACAAGTCTGTATACATCATACAAGTTACATTGGAACAAGTCTGTATACAGCGTACAACACAGTCATACAACACTGTTACATTGGAACAAGTCTGTATACAGCGTACAACACAGTCATACAACACTGTTACATTGGAACAAGTCTGTATACAGAATACAACACAGTCATACAACACTGTTACATTGGAACAAGTCTGTATACAGCGTACAACACAGTCATACAACACTGTTACATTGGAACAAGTCTGTATACAGCGTACAACACAGTCATACAACACTGTTACATTGGAACAAGTCTGTATACATCATACAACACAATCATACAACAGTTACATTGGAACAAGTCTGTATACAGCATACAACACTGTTACATTGGAACAAGTCTGTATACAGCATACAACACTGTTACATTGGAACAAGTCTGTATACATCATACAGCACAATCATACAAGTTACATTGGAACAAGTCTGTACACAGCATACAACAGTCATACAACACTGTTACATTGGAACAAGTCTGTATACAACTTACAACACAGTCATACAACACTGTTACATTGGAACAAGTCTGTATAAAGCATACAACAGTCATACAACACTGTTACATTGGAACAAGTCTGTATAAATCATACAACAGTCATACAACACTGTTACATTGGAACAAGTCTGTATACAGCATACAACAGTCATACAACACTGTTAAATTGGAACAAGTCTGTATACAGCATACAACAAGGTGATACAACACTGTTACATTGGAACAAGTCTGTATACAGCGTACAACACAGTCATACAACACTGTTACATTGGAACAAGTCTGTATACAGCGTACAACACAGTCATACAACACTGTTACAGTGGAACAGGTCTGTATACAGCAGAAAACACAGTCATACAACACTGTTACATTGGAACAAGTCTGTATACAGCATACAACAGTCATACAACACTGTTACATTGGAACAAGTCTGTATACATCATACAAGTTACATTGGAACAAGTCTGTATACAGCGTACAACACAGTCATACAACACTGTTACATTGGAACAAGTCTGTATACAGCGTACAACACAGTCATACAACACTGTTACATTGGAACAGGTCTGTATACAGCAGAAAACACAGTCATACAACACTGTTACATTGGAACAAGTCTGTATACAGCATACAACAGTTATACAACACTGTTACATTGGAACAAGTCTGTATACAGCATAAAACACAGTCATACAACACTGTTACATTGGAACAAGTCTGTATACAGCATACAACACAGTCATACAACACTGTTACATTGGAACAAGTCTGTATACAGCATACAACAGTCATACAACACTGTTAAATTGGAACAAGTCTGTATACAGCATACAACACGGTCATACAACACTGTTACATTGGAACAAGTCTGTATACAGCATACAACAGTCATACAACACTGTTACATTGGAACAAGTCTGTATACAGCATATAACACAGTCATAAAACACTGTTACATTGGAAAAAGTCTGTATACAGCATACAACAGTCATACAACACTGTTACATTGGAACAAGTTTGTATAAAGCATACAACAGTCATACAACACTGTTACATTGGAACAAGTCTGTATACAGCATACAACAGTTATACAACACTGTTACATTGGAACAAGTCTGTATATAGCATACAACAGTCATACAACACTGTTAAATTGGAACAAGTCTGTATACAGCATACAACACGGTCATACAACACTGTTACATTGGAACAAGTCTGTATACAGCGCACAACACAGTCATACAACACTGTTACATTGGAACAAGTCTGTATACAGCGTACAAGACAGTCATACAACACTGTTACATTGGAACAAGTCTGTATACAGCGTACAACACAGTCATACAACACTGTTACATTGGAACAGGTCTGTATACAGCAGAAAACACAGTCATACAACACTGTTACATTGGAACAAGTCTGTATACAGCATAAAACAGTCATACAACACTGTTACATTGGAACAAGTCTGTATACATCATACAAGTTACATTGGAACAAGTCTGTATACAGCGTACAACAGTCATACAACACTGTTACATTGGAACAAGTCTGTATACAGCGTACAACACAGTCATACAACACTGTTACATTGGAACAAGTCTGTATACATCATACAACACAATCATACAAAACTGTTACATTGGAACAAGTCTGTATAAGTCATACAACACTGTTACATTGGAACAAGTCTGTATACAGCATACAACACAGTCATACAACATTGTTACATTGGAACAAGTCTGTATACATCATACAACACTGTTACATTGGAACAAGTCTGTATACATCATACAACACAATCATACAACACTGTTACATTGAAACAAGTCTGTATACAGCATACAACACAGTCATACAACACTGTTACATTGGAACAAGTCTGAATACATCATACAACACAGTCATACAACACTGTTACATTGGAACAAGTCTGTATACAGCATACAACACAGTCATACAACACTGTTACATTGGAACAAGTCTGTATACAGCATACACAGTCATACAACACTGTTACATTGGAACAAGTCTGTATACAGCATACAAAACAGTCATACAACACTGTTACATTGGAACAAGTCTGTATACAGCTTACAACACAGTCATACAACACTGTTACATTGGAACAAGTCTGTATACAGCATACAACACAGTCATACAACACTGTTACATTGGAACAAGTCTGTATACAGCGTACAACACAGTTACATTGGAACAAGTCTGTATACATCATACAACACTGTTACATTGGAACAAGTCTGTATACAGCATACAACACAATCATACAACAGTTACATTGGAACAAGTCTGTATACATCATACAACACAGTCATACAACACTTACATTGGAACAAGTCTGTATACATCATACAACACTGTTACATTGGAACAAGTCTGTATACATCATACAACACTGTTACATTGGAACAAGTCTGTATACATCATACAACACAATTATACAACACTGTTACATTGGAACAAGTCTGTATACAGAATACAACACAGTCATACAACACTGTTACATTGGAACAAGTCTGTATACAGCATACAACACAGTCATACAACACTGTTACATTGGAACAAGTCTGTATACAGCATACAACAGTCATACAACACTGTTACATTGGAACAAGTCTGTATACAGCATACAACAGTCATACAACACTGTTACATTGGAACAAGTCTGTATACAGCTTACAACACAGTCATACAACACTGTTACATTGGAACAAGTCTGTATACAGCATACAACACAGTCATACAACACTGTTACATTGGAACAAGTCTGTATACAGCGTACAACACAGTCATACAACACTGTTACATTGGAACAAGTCTGTACACAGCGCACAACACAGTCATACAACACTGTTACATTGGAACAAGTCTGTATACAGCATACAACACAGTCATACAACACTGTTACATTGGAACAAGTCTGTATACAGCTTACAACACAGTCATACAACACTGTTACATTGGAACAAGTCTGTATACAGCATACAACACAGTCATACAACACTGTTACATTGGAACAAGTCTGTATACAGCGTACAACACAGTCATACAACACTGTTACATTGGAACAAGTCTGTATACAGCGTACAACAGTCATACAACACTGTTACATTGGAACAAGTCTGTATACAGCATACAACAGTCATACAACACTGTTACATTGGAACAAGTCTGTATAAAGCATACAACAGTCATACAACACTGTTACATTGGAACAAGTCTGTATACAGCATACAACAGTCATACAACACTGTTAAATTGGAACAAGTCTGTATACAGCTTACAACACAGTCATACAACACTGTTACATTGGAACAAGTCTGTATAAAGCATACAACAGTCATACAACACTGTTACATTGGAACAAGTCTGTATAAAGCATACAACAGTCATACAACACTGTTACATTGGAACAAGTCTGTATACAGCATAAAACAGTTATACAACACTGTTACATTGGAACAAGTCTGCATATAGCATACAACAGTCATACAACACTGTTAAATTGGAACAAGTCTGTATACAGCATACAACACGGTCATACAACACTGCTACATTGGAACAAGTCTGTATACAGCGTACAACACAGTCATACAACACTGTTACATTGGAACAAGTCTGTATACAGCGTACAACACAGTCATACAACACTGTTACATTGGAACAAGTCTGTATACAGCGTACAACACAGTCATACAACACTGTTACATTGGAACAGGTCTGTATACAGCAGAAAACACAGTCATACAACACTGTTACATTGGAACAAGTCTGTATACAGCATACAACAGTCATACAACACTGTTACATTGGAACAAGTCTGTATACATCATACAAGTTACATTGGAACAAGTCTGTATACAGCGTACAACACAGTCATACAACACTGTTACATTGGAACAAGTCTGTATACAGTGTACAACACAGTCATACAACACTGTTACATTGGAACAAGTCTGTATACAGCGTACAACACAGTCATACAACACTGTTACATTGGAACAAGTCTGTATACAGCGTACAACACAGTCATACAACACTGTTACATTGGAACAAGTCTGTATACATCATACAACACAATCATACAACAGTTACATTGGAACAAGTCTGTATACAGCATACAACACTGTTATATTGGAACAAGTCTGTATACAGCATACAACAGTCATACAACACTGTTAAATTGGAACAAGTCTGTATACAGCTTACAACACAGTCATACAACACTGTTACATTGGAACAAGTCTGTATAAAGCATGCAACAGTCATACAACACTGTTACATTGGAACAAGTCTGTATAAAGCATACAACAGTCATACAACACTGTTACATTGGAACAAGTCTGTATACAGCATACAACCGTTATACAACACTGTTACATTGGAACAAGTCTGTATATAGCATACAACAGTCATACAACACTGTTAAATTGGAACAAGTCTGTATACAGCATACAACACGGTCATACAACACTGTTACATTGGAACAAGTCTGTATACAGCGTACAACACAGTCATACAACACTGTTACATTGGAACAAGTCTGTATACAGCGTACAACACAGTCATACAACACTGTTACATTGGAACAAGTCTGTATACAGCGTACAACACAGTCATACAACACTGTTACATTGGAACAGGTCTGTATACAGCAGAAAACACAGTCATACAACACTGTTACATTGGAACAAGTCTGTATACAGCATACAACAGTCATACAACACTGTTACATTGGAACAAGTCTGTATACATCATACAAGTTACATTGGAACAAGTCTGTATACAGCGTACAACAGTCATACAACACTGTTACATTGGAACAAGTCTGTATACAGCGTACAACACAGTCATACAACACTGTTACATTGGAACAAGTCTGTATACAGAATACAACACAGTCATACAACACTGTTACATTGGAACAAGTCTATATACAGCGTACAACACAGTCATACAACACTGTTACATTGGAACAAGTCTGCATACAGCGTACAACACAGTCATACAACACTGTTACATTGGAACAAGTCTGTATACATCATACAACACTGTTACATTGGAACAAGTCTGTATACAGCATACAACAGTCATACAACACTGTTACATTGGAACAAGTCTGTATACAGCATACAACACAGTCATACAACACTGTTACATTGGAACAAGTCTGTATACATCATACAACAGTCATACAACACTGTTACATTGGAACAAGTCTGTATACAGCATACAACAGTCATACAACACTGTTACATTGGAACAGGTCTGTATACAGCAGAAAACACAGTCATACAACACTGTTACATTGGAACAAGTCTGTATAAAGCATACAACAGTCATACAACACTGTTACATTGGAACAAGTCTGTATAAAGCATACAACAGTCATGCAACACTGTTACATTGGAACAAGTCTGTATACAGCATACAACAGTCATACAACACTGTTAAATTGGAACAAGTCTGTATACAGCATACAACACGGTGATACAACACTGTTACATTGGAACAAGTCTGTATACAGCGTACAACACAGTCATACAACACTGTTACATTGGAACAAGTCTGTATACAGCGTACAACACAGTCATACAACACTGTTACATTGGAACAAGTCTGTATACAGCGTACAACACAGTCATACAACACTGTTACATTGGAACAGGTCTGTATACAGCAGAAAACACAGTCATACAACACTGTTACATTGGAACAAGTCTGTATACAGCATACAACAGTCATACAACACTGTTACATTGGAACAAGTCTGTATACATCATACAAGTTACATTGGAACAAGTCTGTATACAGCGTACAACACAGTCATACAACACTGTTACATTGGAACAAGTCTGTATACAGCGTACAACACAGTCATACAACACTGTTACATTGGAACAAGTCTGTATACAGCGTACAACACAGTCATACAACACTGTTACATTGGAACAGGTCTGTATACAGCAGAAAACACAGTCATACAACACTGTTACATTGGAACAAGTCTGTATACAGCATACAACAGTTATACAACACTGTTACATTGGAACAAGTCTGTATACAGCATACAACACAGTCATACAACACTGTTACATTGGAACAAGTCTGTATACAGCATACAACAGTCATACAACACTGTTACATTGGAACAAGTCTGTATACAGCATACAACAGTCATACAACACTGTTACATTGGAACAAGTCTGTATACAGCATACAACAGTCATACAACACTGTTACATTGGAACAAGTCTGTATACAGCTTACAACACAGTCATACAACACTGTTACATTGGAACAAGTCTGTATACAGCATACAACACAGTCATACAACACTGTTACATTGGAACAAGTCTGTATACAGCGTACAACACAGTCATACAACACTGTTACATTGGAACAAGTCTGTACACAGCGCACAACACAGTCATACAACACTGTTACATTGGAACAAGTCTGTATACAGCATACAACACAGTCATACAACACTGTTACATTGGAACAAGTCTGTATACAGCTTACAACACAGTCATACAACACTGTTACATTGGAACAAGTCTGTATACAGCATACAACACAGTCATACAACACTGTTACATTGGAACAAGTCTGTATACAGCGTACAACACAGTCATACAACACTGTTACATTGGAACAAGTCTGTATACAGCGTACAACAGTCATACAACACTGTTACATTGGAACAAGTCTGTATACAGCATACAGCAGTCATACAACACTGTTACATTGGAACAAGTCTGTATAAAGCATACAACAGTCATACAACACTGTTACATTGGAACAAGTCTGTATACAGCATACAACAGTCATACAACACTGTTAAATTGGAACAAGTCTGTATACAGCTTACAACACAGTCATACAACACTGTTACATTGGAACAAGTCTGTATAAAGCATACAACAGTCATACAACACTGTTACATTGGAACAAGTCTGTATAAAGCATACAACAGTCATACAACACTGTTACATTGGAACAAGTCTGTATACAGCATAAAACAGTTATACAACACTGTTACATTGGAACAAGTCTGCATATAGCATACAACAGTCATACAACACTGTTAAATTGGAACAAGTCTGTATACAGCATACAACACGGTCATACAACACTGCTACATTGGAACAAGTCTGTATACAGCGTACAACACAGTCATACAACACTGTTACATTGGAACAAGTCTGTATACAGCGTACAACACAGTCATACAACACTGTTACATTGGAACAAGTCTGTATACAGCGTACAACACAGTCATACAACACTGTTACATTGGAACAGGTCTGTATACAGCAGAAAACAAAGTCATACAACACTGTTACATTGGAACAAGTCTGTATACAGCATACAACAGTCATACAACACTGTTACATTGGAACAAGTTTGTATACATCATACAAGTTACATTGGAACAAGTCTGTATACAGCGTACAACACAGTCATACAACACTGTTACATTGGAACAAGTCTGTATACAGCGTACAACACAGTCATACAACACTGTTACATTGGAACAAGTCTGTATACAGCGTACAACACAGTCATACAACACTGTTACATTGGAACAAGTCTGTATACAGCGTACAACAGTCATACAACACTGTTACATTGGAACAAGTCTGTATACATCATACAACACAATCATACAACAGTTACATTGGAACAAGTCTGTATACAGCATACAACACTGTTATATTGGAACAAGTCTGTATACAGCATACAACAGTCATACAACACTGTTAAATTGGAACAAGTCTGTATACAGCTTACAACAGTCATACAACACTGTTACATTGGAACAAGTCTGTATAAAGCATGCAACAGTCATACAACACTGTTACATTGGAACAAGTCTGTATAAAGCATACAACAGTCATACAACACTGTTACATTGGAACAAGTCTGTATACAGCATACAACCGTTATACAACACTGTTACATTGGAACAAGTCTGTATATAGCATACAACAGTCATACAACACTGTTAAATTGGAACAAGTCTGTATACAGCATACAACACGGTCATACAACACTGTTACATTGGAACAAGTCTGTATACAGCGTACAACACAGTCATACAACACTGTTACATTGGAACAAGTCTGTATACAGCGTACAACACAGTCATACAACACTGTTACATTGGAACAAGTCTGTATACAGCGTACAACACAGTCATACAACACTGTTACATTGGAACAGGTCTGTATACAGCAGAAAACACAGTCATACAACACTGTTACATTGGAACAAGTCTGTATACAGCATACAACAGTCATACAACACTGTTACATTGGAACAAGTCTGTATACATCATACAAGTTACATTGGAACAAGTCTGTATACAGCGTACAACAGTCATACAACACTGTTACATTGGAACAAGTCTGTATACAGCGTACAACACAGTCATACAACACTGTTACATTGGAACAAGTCTGTATACAGAATACAACACAGTCATACAACACTGTTACATTGGAACAAGTCTATATACAGCGTACAACACAGTCATACAACACTGTTACATTGGAACAAGTCTGCATACAGCGTACAACACAGTCATACAACACTGTTACATTGGAACAAGTCTGTATACATCATACAACACTGTTACATTGGAACAAGTCTGTATACAGCATACAACAGTCATACAACACTGTTACATTGGAACAAGTCTGTATACAGCATACAACACAGTCATACAACACTGTTACATTGGAACAAGTCTGTATACATCATACAACAGTCATACAACACTGTTACATTGGAACAAGTCTGTATACAGCATACAACAGTCATACAACACTGTTACATTGGAACAGGTCTGTATACAGCAGAAAACACAGTCATACAACACTGTTACATTGGAACAAGTCTGTATAAAGCATACAACAGTCATACAACACTGTTACATTGGAACAAGTCTGTATAAAGCATACAACAGTCATGCAACACTGTTACATTGGAACAAGTCTGTATACAGCATACAACAGTCATACAACACTGTTAAATTGGAACAAGTCTGTATACAGCATACAACACGGTGATACAACACTGTTACATTGGAACAAGTCTGTATACAGCGTACAACACAGTCATACAACACTGTTACATTGGAACAAGTCTGTATACAGCGTACAACACAGTCATACAACACTGTTACATTGGAACAAGTCTGTATACAGCGTACAACACAGTCATACAACACTGTTACATTGGAACAGGTCTGTATACAGCAGAAAACACAGTCATACAACACTGTTACATTGGAACAAGTCTGTATACAGCATACAACAGTCATACAACACTGTTACATTGGAACAAGTCTGTATACATCATACAAGTTACATTGGAACAAGTCTGTATACAGCGTACAACACAGTCATACAACACTGTTACATTGGAACAAGTCTGTATACAGCGTACAACACAGTCATACAACACTGTTACATTGGAACAAGTCTGTATACAGCGTACAACACAGTCATACAACACTGTTACATTGGAACAGGTCTGTATACAGCAGAAAACACAGTCATACAACACTGTTACATTGGAACAAGTCTGTATACAGCATACAACAGTTATACAACACTGTTACATTGGAACAAGTCTGTATACAGCATACAACACAGTCATACAACACTGTTACATTGGAACAAGTCTGTATACAGCATACAACAGTCATACAACACTGTTACATTGGAACAAGTCTGTATACAGCATACAACAGTCATACAACACTGTTACATTGGAACAAGTCTGTATACAGCATACAACAGTCATACAACACTGTTACATTGGAACAAGTCTGTATACAGCTTACAACACAGTCATACAACACTGTTACATTGGAACAAGTCTGTATACAGCATACAACACAGTCATACAACACTGTTACATTGGAACAAGTCTGTATACAGCGTACAACACAGTCATACAACACTGTTACATTGGAACAAGTCTGTACACAGCGCACAACACAGTCATACAACACTGTTACATTGGAACAAGTCTGTATACAGCATACAACACAGTCATACAACACTGTTACATTGGAACAAGTCTGTATACAGCTTACAACACAGTCATACAACACTGTTACATTGGAACAAGTCTGTATACAGCATACAACACAGTCATACAACACTGTTACATTGGAACAAGTCTGTATACAGCGTACAACACAGTCATACAACACTGTTACATTGGAACAAGTCTGTATACAGCGTACAACAGTCATACAACACTGTTACATTGGAACAAGTCTGTATACAGCATACAGCAGTCATACAACACTGTTACATTGGAACAAGTCTGTATAAAGCATACAACAGTCATACAACACTGTTACATTGGAACAAGTCTGTATACAGCATACAACAGTCATACAACACTGTTAAATTGGAACAAGTCTGTATACAGCTTACAACACAGTCATACAACACTGTTACATTGGAACAAGTCTGTATAAAGCATACAACAGTCATACAACACTGTTACATTGGAACAAGTCTGTATAAAGCATACAACAGTCATACAACACTGTTACATTGGAACAAGTCTGTATACAGCATAAAACAGTTATACAACACTGTTACATTGGAACAAGTCTGCATATAGCATACAACAGTCATACAACACTGTTAAATTGGAACAAGTCTGTATACAGCATACAACACGGTCATACAACACTGCTACATTGGAACAAGTCTGTATACAGCGTACAACACAGTCATACAACACTGTTACATTGGAACAAGTCTGTATACAGCGTACAACACAGTCATACAACACTGTTACATTGGAACAAGTCTGTATACAGCGTACAACACAGTCATACAACACTGTTACATTGGAACAGGTCTGTATACAGCAGAAAACAAAGTCATACAACACTGTTACATTGGAACAAGTCTGTATACAGCATACAACAGTCATACAACACTGTTACATTGGAACAAGTTTGTATACATCATACAAGTTACATTGGAACAAGTCTGTATACAGCGTACAACACAGTCATACAACACTGTTACATTGGAACAAGTCTGTATACAGCGTACAACACAGTCATACAACACTGTTACATTGGAACAAGTCTGTATACAGCGTACAACACAGTCATACAACACTGTTACATTGGAACAAGTCTGTATACAGCGTACAACAGTCATACAACACTGTTACATTGGAACAAGTCTGTATACATCATACAACACAATCATACAACAGTTACATTGGAACAAGTCTGTATACAGCATACAACACTGTTATATTGGAACAAGTCTGTATACAGCATACAACAGTCATACAACACTGTTAAATTGGAACAAGTCTGTATACAGCTTACAACACAGTCATACAACACTGTTACATTGGAACAAGTCTGTATAAAGCATGCAACAGTCATACAACACTGTTACATTGGAACAAGTCTGTATAAAGCATACAACAGTCATACAACACTGTTACATTGGAACAAGTCTGTATACAGCATACAACCGTTATACAACACTGTTACATTGGAACAAGTCTGTATATAGCATACAACAGTCATACAACACTGTTAAATTGGAACAAGTCTGTATACAGCATACAACACGGTCATACAACACTGTTACATTGGAACAAGTCTGTATACAGCGTACAACACAGTCATACAACACTGTTACATTGGAACAAGTCTGTATACAGCGTACAACACAGTCATACAACACTGTTACATTGGAACAAGTCTGTATACAGCGTACAACACAGTCATACAACACTGTTACATTGGAACAGGTCTGTATACAGCAGAAAACACAGTCATACAACACTGTTACATTGGAACAAGTCTGTATACAGCATACAACAGTCATACAACACTGTTACATTGGAACAAGTCTGTATACATCATACAAGTTACATTGGAACAAGTCTGTATACAGCGTACAACAGTCATACAACACTGTTACATTGGAACAAGTCTGTATACAGCGTACAACACAGTCATACAACACTGTTACATTGGAACAAGTCTGTATACAGAATACAACACAGTCATACAACACTGTTACATTGGAACAAGTCTATATACAGCGTACAACACAGTCATACAACACTGTTACATTGGAACAAGTCTGCATACAGCGTACAACACAGTCATACAACACTGTTACATTGGAACAAGTCTGTATACATCATACAACACTGTTACATTGGAACAAGTCTGTATACAGCATACAACAGTCATACAACACTGTTACATTGGAACAAGTCTGTATACAGCATACAACACAGTCATACAACACTGTTACATTGGAACAAGTCTGTATACATCATACAACAGTCATACAACACTGTTACATTGGAACAAGTCTGTATACAGCATACAACAGTCATACAACACTGTTACATTGGAACAGGTCTGTATACAGCAGAAAACACAGTCATACAACACTGTTACATTGGAACAAGTCTGTATAAAGCATACAACAGTCATACAACACTGTTACATTGGAACAAGTCTGTATAAAGCATACAACAGTCATGCAACACTGTTACATTGGAACAAGTCTGTATACAGCATACAACAGTCATACAACACTGTTAAATTGGAACAAGTCTGTATACAGCATACAACACGGTGATACAACACTGTTACATTGGAACAAGTCTGTATACAGCGTACAACACAGTCATACAACACTGTTACATTGGAACAAGTCTGTATACAGCGTACAACACAGTCATACAACACTGTTACATTGGAACAAGTCTGTATACAGCGTACAACACAGTCATACAACACTGTTACATTGGAACAGGTCTGTATACAGCAGAAAACACAGTCATACAACACTGTTACATTGGAACAAGTCTGTATACAGCATACAACAGTCATACAACACTGTTACATTGGAACAAGTCTGTATACATCATACAAGTTACATTGGAACAAGTCTGTATACAGCGTACAACACAGTCATACAACACTGTTACATTGGAACAAGTCTGTATACAGCGTACAACACAGTCATACAACACTGTTACATTGGAACAAGTCTGTATACAGCGTACAACACAGTCATACAACACTGTTACATTGGAACAGGTCTGTATACAGCAGAAAACACAGTCATACAACACTGTTACATTGGAACAAGTCTGTATACAGCATACAACAGTTATACAACACTGTTACATTGGAACAAGTCTGTATACAGCATACAACACAGTCATACAACACTGTTACATTGGAACAAGTCTGTATACAGCATACAACAGTCATACAACACTGTTACATTGGAACAAGTCTGTATACAGCATACAACAGTCATACAACACTGTTAAATTGGAACAAGTCTGTATACAGCATACAACAGTTATACAACACTGTTACATTGGAACAAGTCTGTATATAGCATACAACAGTCATACAACACTGTTAAATTGGAACAAGTCTGTATACAGCATACAACACGGTCATACAACACTGTTACATTGGAACAAGTCTGTATACAGCGTACACAGTCATACCACACTGTTACAAGTCTGTATACAGCGTACAACACAGTCATACAACACTGTTACATTGGAACAAGTCTGTATACAGCGTACAACACAGTCATACAACACTGTTACATTGGAACAGGTCTGTATACAGCAGAAAACACAGTCATACAACACTGTTACATTGGAACAAGTCTGTATACAGCATACAACAGTCATACAACACTGTTACATTGGAACAAGTCTGTATACATCATACAAGTTACATTGGAACAAGTCTGTATACAGCGTACAACACAGTCATACAACACTGTTACGTTGGAACAAGTCTGTATACAGCGTACAACACAGTCATACAACACTGTTACATTGGAACAAGTCTGTATACAGAATACAACACAGTCATACAACACTGTTACATTGGAAAAAGTCTGTATACAGCGTACAACACAGTCATACAACACTGTTACATTGGAACAAGTCTGTATACAGCGTACAACACAGTCATACAACACTGTTACATTGGAACAAGTCTGTATACATCATACAACACAATCATACAACAGTTACATTGGAACAAGTCTGTATACAGCATACAACACTGTTACATTGGAACAAGTCTGTATACAGCATACAACACAGTCATACAACACTGTTACATTGGAACAAGTCTGTATACATCATACAGCACAATCATACAAGTTACATTGGAACAAGTCTGTATACAGCATACAACACAGTCATACAACACTGTTACATTGGAACAAGTCTGTATACAGCATACAACAGTCATACAACACTGTTACATTGGAACAAATCTGTATACAGCTTACAACACAGTCATACAACAGTTACATTGGAACAAGTCTGTATAAAGCATACAACAGTCATACAACACTGTTACATTGGAACAAGTCTGTATACAGCATACAACAGTCATACAACACTGTTAAATTGGAACAAGTCTGTATACAGCTTACAACACAGTCATACAACACTGTTACATTGGAACAAGTCTGTATAAAGCATACAACAGTCATACAACACTGTTACATTGGAACAAGTCTGTATAAAGCATACAACAGTCATACAACACTGTTACATTGGAACAAGTCTGTATACATCATACAACAGTTATACAACACTGTTACATTGGAACAAGTCTGTATACAGCATACAACAGTCATTCAACACTGTTAAATTGGAACAAGTCTGTATACAGCATACAACACGGTGATACAACACTGTTACATTGGAACAAGTCTGTATACATCATACAAGTTACATTGGAACAAGTCTGTATACAGCGTACAACACAGTCATACAACACTGTTACATTGGAACAAGTCTGTATACAGCGTACAACACAGTCATACAACACTGTTACATTGGAACAAGTCTGTATACAGCGTACAACACAGTCATACAACACTGTTACATTGGAACAGGTCTGTATACAGCAGAAAACACAGTCATACAACACTGTTACATTGGAACAAGTCTGTATACAGCATACAACAGTTATACAACACTGTTACATTGGAACAAGTCTGTATACAGCATACAACACAGTCATACAACACTGTTACATTGGAACAAGTCTGTATACAGCATACAACAGTCATACAACACTGTTAAATTGGAACAAGTCTGTATACAGCATACAACATGGTCATACAACACTGTTACATTGGAACAAGTCTGTATACAGCATACAACAGTCATACAACACTGTTACATTGGAACAAGTCTGTATACAGCATACAACAGTCATACAACACTGTTACATTGGAACAAGTCTGTATACAGCATACAACACAGTCATACAACACTGTTACATTGGAACAAGTCTGTATACAGCATACAACACGGTCATACAACACTGTTACATTGGAACAAGTCTGTATACATCATACAACACTGTTACATTGGAGTAAGTCTGTATACAGCATATAACACAGTCATACAACACTGTTACATTGGAACAAGTCTGTATACATCATACAACACAATCATACAACAGTTACATTGGAACAAGTCTGTATACAGCATACAACAGTCATACAACACTGTTACATTGGAACAAGTCTGTATACAGCATATAACACAGTCATAAAACACTGTTACATTGGAAAAAGTCTGTATACAGCATACAACAGTCATACAACACTGTTACATTGGAACAAGTCTGTATACAGCATACAACAGTTATACAACACTGTTACATTGGAACAAGTCTGTATACAGCTTACAACACAGTCATACAACACTGTTACATTGGAACAAGTCTGTATAAAGCATACAACAGTCATACAACACTGTTACATTGGAACAAGTCTGTATACAGCATACAACAGTCATACAACACTGATAAATTGGAACAAGTCTGTATACAGCTTACAACACAGTCATACAACACTGTTACATTGGAACAAGTCTGTATACAGCGTACAACACAGTCATACAACACTGTTACATTGGAACAAGTCTGTATACAGCGTACAACACAGTCATACAACACTGTTACATTGGAACAGGTCTGTATACAGCAGAAAACACAGTCATACAACACTGTTACATTGGAACAAGTCTGTATACAGCATACAACAGTCATACAACACTGTTACATTGGAACAAGTCTGTATACAGCATACAACAGTCATACAACACTGTTACATTGTAACAAGTCTGTATACATCATACAAGTTACATTGGAACAAATCTGTATACAGCGTACAACAGTCATACAACACTGTTACATTGGAACAAGTCTGTATACAGCGTACAACACAGTCATACAACACTGTTACATTGGAACAAGTCTGTATACAGAAACCAAAACAGTCATACAACACTGTTCCATTGGAACAAGTCTGTATACAGCGTACAACACAGTCATACAACACTGTTACATTGGAACAAGTCTGTATACAGCGTACAACACAGTCATACAACACTGTTACATTGGAACAAGTCTGTATACATCATACAACACAATCATACAACAGTTACATTGGAACAAGTCTGTATACAGCATACAACACTGTTACATTGGAACAAGTCTGTATACAGCATACAACAGTCATACAACACTGTTACATTGGAACAAGTCTGTATACATCATACAACACAATCATACAACAGTTACATTGGAACAAGTCTGTATACAGCATACAACACTGTTACATTGGAACAAGTCTGTATACAGCATACAACACAGTCATACAACACTGTTACATTGGAACAAGTCTGTATACATCATACAACACAATCATACAACAGTTACATTGGAACAAGTCTGTATACAGCATACAACACTGTTACATTGGAACAAGTCTGTATACAGCATACAACAGTCATACAACACTGTTACATTGGAACAAGTCTGTATACATCATACAACACAATCATACAACAGTTACATTGGAACAAGTCTGTATACAGCATACAACACAGTCATACAACACTGTTACATTGGAACAAGTCTGTATACAGCATATAACAGTCATACAACACTGTTACATTGGAACAAGTCTGTATACAGCTTACAACACAGTCATACAACACTGTTACATTGGAACAAGTCTGTATACAGCATACAACACAGTCATACAACACTGTTACATTGGAACAAGTCTGTATATAGTGTACAACACAGTCGTACTACAGTGTTACATGGAAACAAGGCTGTGTACAGTGTACAACTGGACATCACAGTCATACAACACTTTTACATTAGAACAAGTCGGTATACACAATGTAGAACCGAGTCGTACTACACTGTTACATTGAATAAGTGCTGTATGCAGTGTACAAGCTGACAGTCACACTACACACTTACCTTGGATTAATGTTGTATACATTATACAGGCAGACAACACGTTCATCCTTCACTGTTACCTTAGACCAGTGCTTATACAGAGTACAAGCTGACACAGTCACACTATTCTCTTCCCTTGGATTAATGCGATATAGTGTACATTATACAAGCATGCAACACAGTTGTACTACACTGTTACCTTGGATCAGTGCTTATACAAAGTAAAAGCAGACAACAGTCATACACGAGCCAAGTCAGTAAATAGCACAAGCGGAGGAGACAGTTGTACTACACTGTTACATTGGAACAAGTCTGTACACAGTGTACATCTTGACAACACAGTCGTACTACACTGTTACATTGAATTCATGTTGTATACAGCACACAAACACCCAGTCTTAATGTACTGTATATAGTACAAAACACAGTCATACTACACTGGGAACCATGTTGTATATAGTGAATAAGTGGACAACAAACTGTACTACACTGTTACCTGGGATCCATGCTGTACACACTGTACAAGTGAACATAAGTCGTACTACAGTTATCTGGGTACAATGCTGTATACAGTGCACTACCAGAACAACATACGGACGGACTACACTGTTTCCAGGATACAATACTGTATAAAGCACCTAAGTGCAAAACATCCAACAGTACTACAGTGTGGGGAACAATGCTGTATACCTAGTACAAGTGGTCAACTCACAACTGTTATACAGCTACTTGGGAACAATACTACACACAGTGACATGTAAAAGTTTGTGCACCCCTAGTCGAAATTCCTGCTATTGTTAACAGTTAAGCAAGTTGAAAATGAAATGATCTAAATGGCCTGAAGTTACACATGACACATTTCCTTTGTATTTTAGGCAAAAATATATATATATATTTTCATCTTTTACATTTTAAAAATGAAAAAAAGGAAAATGGGCCGATGCAAAAGTTTGGGCGCCCTGCATGGTTAGTACCTAGTAGCGCCCCCTTCCGAAAGTATCACGATTCTTACAGCTGACATGTGCCCGCAACAGCAATGGGTATTATCGCGATCCAAACGCGGCTGTTAACATGTTAAATGCCGCTATCTCTGACAGCGGCATTTAACAGCGCCGCGCCGGAAGTGCGGCACTTACCCCGCCCGTCGGTGACCCCATCACGTGATCGCGGGTCACTGCAGCAGACCCCAGCAGTTGTCATGCACTGATCGCTATGAGTGGTCGGCGCTCATCGCACAGGAGCGTTTCTGCTGCATACAGGTGATCTGCTGATCATCTGTATGTAGCAGAGGTGATTGGACAGTTGCTGCTTCTAGTCTCCTATGGAGACTATAGAAGCATGCAAAAAGTGGAAAAAAAAAAGTTTTTAAAAATATTTTAAAAAATTTAAAAATATAAAAAGTTTAAAATCAGCCCCCTTTTGCCCCATTCAAAATAAAATAATAAAAACCCACATACACATATTTGGTATCGCCACGTTCAGAATCGCCCGATCTATCAATATCAAAAAAATAATTAATCCGATCGGTAAACGGTGTAAAGAGAAAAAAATTCTAAACACCAGAATTAGCTTTTTTGGTCGCCGCAACATTGCAATAAAATGCATTAACGGGCGATCAAAACATCGGATCTACCCCAAAATGGCATCAATAAAAACTTCAGCCCGGCGCGCAAAAAATAAGCGCTCACCCGGCCTCAGATCACGAAAAATGGAGACGTTACGGGTCTTGGAAAATGGCGCCTTTTTTTTTTTTTTTGAGCAAACTTTGGATTTTTTTCACCACTTAAATAAAAAAGAACCTATAGATGTTTGGGGTCTACGAACTCGGAATGACCTGGAGAATAATAATGGAGGGTCAGTTTTAGCATTCCATGAAAAAGGTAAAAAATATTTTTAAAACATCTGTGGTATTGCACTTTTTTTGCAATTTCACCGCACTAGGAATTTTTTTCCCGTTTTTCCATACACGATATGGTAAAACCAGTGATGTCGTTCAAAAGTACAACTCGTCCCGCAAAAAATAAGCCTCACACGGCCATATTGACCAAAAAATAAAAACACTATAGCTCTGGGAACAAGGGGAGCAAAAAAACAAAAATGCAAAAACGGAAAATAACAGGGTCCTTAAGGGGTTAATGTCTGAAACCTTAGTCAAAGTTATCTGAGCACACAAATCTCCAGGGGGTGCCCAAACTTTTGCACGGCCCATTTTCCTTTTTGTAAATTTTAAAATGAAAAAATACCACCTGAGGAAGATAGTTTACTATCGAAAAGCGTTGTGGAAAGGGCTCATTAAATTTATTTTTTAGCCCTAAAAATTTTTTTCACCTCTAGTGTTCATTCGTTTAGCGCCCTATAGACCACTTTTTTATTTAATTTGGACCCCTGGGTTACACACATGCCACTCCCTTAAACAACTGTCAATCACTTGTTAATTCCTCTATGTACACCCTCCATGTCTGCTCTCCATCAGATAACCTGCTTCACTCACCTGTTCACAGCAGGGTTTGCAGGCAGTGATCCAATGCCCCCAGCCTCTGATTTGTATAACTAAATCTCCTGGGAACAATGGTGTATAAAGCATATTGGCACAAAGCACACAGACGTTCCTCTCTTTTACAATCGGACTACCAGTATTTGGGTCCATGGTACATCACAAGTACAACTTTAACAGAAAATAGTACAATAATACACCATTACCTTCATACAATACTACACAACGTAACAGTACCTATGTACAACACATAATTTAGGCAGAACACGGGCACACTAAATGCATAATCCCTATACAAACATAATGATTCATGGGTACACCAGTCCCTACAATGTAAAGTGACAGAATTCTCTACAATCCTTATACAATATACACCAGTACTACACCTTTACTTGGCAACACCACAATCCATTCACAACACACAGTTACATTAGACCGTTAACTAAGTACATTACAATCACTACACAACATCCCTACTACACTGATACATGTGTACACCATAACACAATAACTAAATACAATGTCAAAACAAAGTACCAACAAACTAAATCACCAACTGTATACTGTACAATCAGAATCATTCACATCAAACTACAGTGCGACCGAGATACACCACAAGCAAATCACACAAATCTCTGTACAACCAGACAAAGACACTCAGATGCACAATGATCAGGCCATAAAATCCTACAAAACAAATCTGGGCACGGGGCGTGCGCACACACACACACACACACACACACACACCTTACATCAGCTACAACACAACCAGACCATTCCTCGGTATAATTCCCTATACAATACCAGATTTTATTACCTCGATACAATACAATCGCAACCAAACTGTAGTCTTTACAGGCGGCAGGGGTATCAACACATGGACTGGGAAATGTTCCCAGACTAAATCTATGATAGGGCTAACAAATGCCCAAACCATGTCATGATAGGGCCAACAAATGCCCAAACCATGTCCTTTATACATATATGTAGGAGGCCACAGAATTTTAGCAGTGATAAAAATGAGCAGTGTAAAGCTTTCTCTACACGGTCGTCCATGTATACTGGAGTTTATTGGTGACGTCTGTAATGTATGTTCTGTGTGAACGCACACCTAACTTACCACAGCAAATTGGTGAAAGAAGAGTGACAGCAACAACACAACACAATCCTCTATGCAACAAACCATCATATACACCCTCATGGCTCCTCAGGACCCCTGCATGACCACACACACAGGGCCAAAGACACCACATTTCCGGCCTATATACCAGATTCGGCTCCAATCATCCTTTTCATGCCCATGTACATTATATAACAGATATACGGTGTCTATGGGGAAAAAAAAAAGGTCTGCACGGCTCTGATTAAATGTGATAATCTGTACAAATACAGTGAGAAACCAAATGAAAAGTGAGAAAAACAAAGAAGTTAAACAATGTGGTTGCATAAATCTGCACACCCTTATACTAATACTGTGTTGCTGTCCCGTGTATTTCTGGCAGCGTTCAGTGTTTTTGGGTCGGGGTCTATCAGCGCCGCACATCTAGACTTGGCGATCTTTGCCCGCTTTTCCTTGCAGCAGCTCCACATCTGTCAGATTAAGGGGGAATTTCCTGTGCACAGCGCCCTCCTCAGGTCACCGCAGATTGCCCCCTGTGTTCGGGTCTGGGCACGGCCATTCGAGAAATTTCATCTTCTTCTGTAGAAGCCATTCGTTTGCGGATTTGGAGGTCACTCAGGGTTGTTGTCTGCTGAAAAGTGAAATTCCTCATCTTCAGCTTAATAGCAGAGGTAGGAAAGGTCTGAAATAAAATTGTCTGATATTTGTTTTGTTCATAATTTACCTCATCCAATTCCAGCTGCCGAAAACCAGCTCCAGAGCACAATGCTGCCCCCACCATGCCGCACTGTGGGGATGGTGATTGTCTGGTGATGACTAGTGTCGGCTTTGCACCTTCTGGGATTATGGCCACAAAGTTCTCCCTAGTTCTCATCAGACATAACATATTTCATGCTTCTGGCCGACGTGATGGCATTTTTTGGCAGAACATCGCCGGGCCTGGATGTTTTTCTTTTTAAGAAAAGTCTTCCATCTCTCCCATGACCCCACAGGTCGGGCATATAAAAAATACGGGAGATTGTGGTCACACACAGGACACAAACAGGACTGGCCAGAAAGTTTTGCAGCTCCTTTAATGTTGCCATCAGCTTCTTGGCAGCCTCCCTGAACAATTTTCTTCTCGTCTTTTCATCAATTTCTGAGGGACGTCCAGTTCTTGGTAATGTCACTGTTATGCCAAATTTCAGTAACTTCTTGAATACGTCTTCATAGTGTCCATGATTTAATGCCTCGCAAATGTTTTTGTCCCTTCTCCAGATTGATCAGTTTCCACAGTAAGATCCTTTGCTGTGTTGTCAGCTGTTTACGGACCAGAAAATGGCAGGAAAATCCTCCTAGGGCAGCGACGCTTACTCTGGCGTTAATCAGAAATCGCTGTAAATGACGGCGGCCGAGCACTGACTACCGTGTAGCATGGGGGAGATGTGATTGGCTAATTTTGAACGCAACCACATCCCCAATTATAAGAGGGTGCTCACACTTATGCAACTGCATTATTTTAGTTTTCTTATTTTTATTTTCCCCCAAAAAAATTATTACATTTTTTTTTTTTTTTCAATGGATTTGTACAGATTATGGGCGACATTAAAATGAGGAAAAAGTTCTGAAATTATTTTTCATCATAGGATTTTTGTACATGACAAACACCTGGCATTTTACCAGGGGTGTGTAGACTTTTTATATCCACCGTAGTATGCCATCTGTGTAGCCTACAGAAGTAGCCAGAACCTTAACAGACGGTGACGGTTTTACTTGGACGTCCAGTAATTAGACCAAGCTGATTATCCCAGACAAGCTGCAGTCTGACCGGAGGGATTGCCCAGCGACTGTACCTACAGTACGTGCCTCACTACAGCTTTCAGATCACAATATTATTCCACACGTCACAAACCTATCTGAAGAGAGTCACACCGACAATTAAAATCTGCATCTACGTAAAAACATCACAACCGAACTACAGTTACCGGGATACACCACAATTACATTCTACAGTCAAGAACACAATAAATAAGGCCCGTTGCCTGGATACAGCACAATCACATCGTAACCACTTCCATAACCAAGCAACACTGTTACTAGGACACAATGGGCATGCTAAAACCAAGCAGAGCTAAACATGGCTATCTAAATATATCTAACAATAAAGCTTGGATACAACTAAACTACAGCGTCACCATTTACATTACACCAAGAAAAAAAAAACAGCAGCTTCACCTGGATACTACATGCAAAGCAAATGACTGTAATGGCAATTTACAACAATCGCACCTCACACAACCTCGATATGCCACACAAGCTAGAAATAGTGTACTTAATGCAACATACAGTCAAACAAGATTACAGCGTTTAGACAACACAATGTCTGCAGGGCACCACCATCTACAAATCACAACCTAAAGCCAAATGAATCCAGGGCAGAGAAACGGCACAAAAGTACAGCAATCATCCTGAAACAACAGCAGACAACATCAATAAATGTCATCTTCACACTTCTCCGAGCAAACATCCAGCTACACTGATGCATGCCAACATCAGTGTCTTCGGGCAGCCAACTAAACTACACCAGTGACCATCATTACCATTACTTACCAGTCACCCAATCAAACTACACCAGAACCTGCCAACACCAATCTTCTAAGCAAACTATCAAAGATCACCAGTTCCTACAAAAACTATTCCTCCCAATAAGCAAACTACAGTAATATCTGCCTGCAAACATAAAAGTTATCAATCTATTCTACACCAGTACTTGCCAAAAGTACAGTTTTCCAGACATACAACCAAACTACGCCAGTACAGGCCAGCTTCACGCTTTGTTTTTTGTTTTTTTATAGAAATCAATCCAAACTACCCCAATTCTTTCCAAAGACTTCAAGACACCCAGCGAAACACCAGTAATTACCAACATCAGCATTCAAAACAGGCGGACAAACTACACCAGTAACCGCCACACATCACAGACTTGTTGGCACCCAAACTACAGTAAATCACTGCCTGTTGACACCAGTATTTCACACACCCAACTACACGCCTCAGTCTTCTAAATAAACCAAAAACTATATCACTTCCTGCAAACAACAGCCTTCCAAACATCCATCCTATTATGGTACTTGCTAAAAAACAGTCTTTCATGTAAATCATCCAACTTCACCAGTACTTGCCCAACAACTAAGTTCTCCAGACACTCAAATCAATCTACAGTGACTGCCATCTCCACAGCTTTTCAGAAATCTATGAAAACTACACCAGTACCTGCCAACACTACAGTCTTCCAGACAAGCTGTACCAGAAGCTGTCAACATTAGTCTTTCATACACCCAACCAAATTATACAAGAATCTACCAACATTAGTCTTTAACACAATCAGCCTTTCAGACAAACCATCAGACTACTCCAGTAATTGCCAACACCAGTGTCTTCTAGATACACAACCAAACTACAACAGTACATGACAAATCAACAGTTTTTAAGACAAGCAATCAAAAGACACAGCAAATTGCCAACATCAGTCTTCCAGACACCCAACCAGACTACAATACCCGCCAAAACCTATTTTCCAGACATCAAGTCAATCTACACCAGAATCAGCCAACACCCATCCTCCAAACAAACCATCAAACTGTAACAGAACCTGCCATCACCAGACCAAGACACCTAGGCAAATTGTCTAATCATCAACAAACATCAGTCTTAAAGACGCCCAACTACAACACAAGACTTTCAGACACCCAACCAGACTACACCAGTGCTGCAAAATCCACACCATACCAGACACCCAAGCAAGTAGTAACAGTGTTCCAGGCAAACCATCAAAGTACACAAGTGCCTGCCAACATCACAGTCTTCCAGACACAGCCAAACTACACCAGTACCTGCCAACATCGCAGTCTTCCAGACACAACCAAACTACACCAGTGCCTGCCAACATCACAGTCTTCCAGACACAACCAAACTACACCAGTGCCAGCCAACATCATAGTCTTCCAGACACAACCAAACTACACCAGTACCTACCAACATCGCAGTCTTCCAGACACAACCAAACTACACCAGTGTCTGCCAACATCAGTCTTCCAAACACAACCAAACTACACCAGTACCTGCCAACAACGCAGTCTTCCAGACACAAACAAACTACACCAGTGCCTGCCAACACCACAGTCTTCCAGGCACAACCAAACTATACCAGTGTCTGCCAACATCACAGTCTTCCAGACACAACCAAACTATACCAGTGTCTGCAAACACCAGTCTTCCAGACACAACCAAACTGCACCAGTGCCTGCCAACACCACAGTCTTCCAGACACAACCAAACTACACCAGTTCCTGCCAACACCACAGTCTTCCAGACACAACCAAACTACACCAGAGTCTGCCAACACCAGTCTTCCAGACACAACCAAACTACACTAGTACCTGCCATCAGTTCTCCAGACACAACCAAACTACACGAGTACCTGCCAACATCAGTCTTCCAGACACAACCAAATTACCCCAGTACCAGTCCACATCCCAGTTGTCCAGACACAACCAAACTACACCAGTACCAGTCCACACCCAAGTTGTCCAGACACAACCAAACTACACCAGTACCAGACCACACCCAAGTTGTCCAGACACAACAAACTACACCAGTGCCGGCCAACATCACAGTCTTCCAGATACAACCAAACTACACCAGTACCTGCCAACATCGCAGTCTTCCAGACACAATCAAACTACACCAGTGCCTGCCAACATCACAGTCTTCCAGACACAACCAAACTACACCAGTACCTGCCAACATCACAGTCTTCCAGACACAACCAAACTACACCAGTGCGGCCAACATCACAGTCTTCCAGACACAACCAAACTACACCAGTACCTGCCAACATCAGTCTTCCAGACACAACCAAACTACACCAGTACCTGCCAACATCGCAGTCTTCCAGACACAACCAAACTACACAAGTGCCTGCCAACATCACAGTCTTCCAGACACAACCAAACTAAACCAGTGCCTGCCAACATCACAGTCTTCCAGACACAACCAAACTACACCAGTGCCTGCCAACATCACAGTCTTCCAGACACAACCAAGATGTACCAGTGCCTGCCAACATCGCAGTCTTCCAGACACAACCAAATTACCCCAATACCAGTCCACATCCCAGTTGTCCAGACACAACCAAACTACACCAGTACCAGTCCACACTCAAGTTGTCCAGACACAACCAAACTACACCAGTACCAGTCCACACCCAAGTTGTCCAGACAAAACCAAACTACACTAGTATCTGCCAACATCACGGTCTTCCAGACACAACCAAACTACACCAGTGCCAGCCAACATCATAGTCTTCCAGACACAACCAAACTACACCAGTACCTGCCAACATCGCAGTCTTCCAGACACAACCAAACTACACCAGTGCCTGCCAACATCACAGTCTTCCAGACACAACCAAACTACACCAGTGCCTGCCAACATCACAGTCTTCCAGACACAACCAAACTACACCAGTACCTGCCAACATCGCAGTCTTTCAGACACAACCAAACTACACCAGTGTCTGCCAACATCAGTCTTCCAAACACAACCAAACTACACCAGTACCTGCCAACATCGCAGTCTTCCAGACACAAACAAACTACACCAGTGCCTGCCAACACCACAGCCTTCCAGGCACAACCAAACTATACCAGTGTCTGCCAACATCACAGTCTTCCAGACACAACCAAACTATACCAGTGTCTGCCAACATCAGTCTTCCAGACACAACCAAACTACACCAGTGCCGGCCAACATCACAGTCTTCCAGAAACAACCAAACTACACCAGTACCTGCCAACATCGCAGTCTTCCAGACACAACCAAACTACACACCAGTGCCTGCCAACATCAGTCTTCCAGACACAACCAAACTACACCAGTACCTGCCAACATCGCAGTCTTCCAGACACAACCAAACTACACCAGTGTCTGCCAACATCAGTCTTCCAGACACAACCAAACTACACCAGTACCTGCCAACATCGCAGTCTTCCAGACACAACCAAACTACACCAGTGCCTGCCAATATCACAGTCTTCCAGACACAACCAAACTACACCAGTGCCTGCCAACATCACAGTCTTCCAGACACAACCAAACTACACCAGTGCCTGCCAACATCACAGTCTTCCAGACACAACCAAGCTGTACCAGTGCCTGCCAACATCGCAGTCTTCCAGACACAACCAAACTATACCAGTGTCTGCCAACATTAGTCTTCCAGACACAACCAAACTACACCAGTGCCTGCCAACACCACAGTCTTCCAGACACAACCAAACTACACCAGTTCCTGCCAACACCACAGTCTTCCAGACACAACCAAACTACACCAGAGTCTGCCAACATCAGTCTTCCAGACACAACCAAACTACACTAGTACCTGCCATCAGTTCTCCAGACACAACCAAACTACACCAGTACCTGCCAACATCAGTCTTCCAGACACAACCAAATTACCGCAGTACCAGTCCACACCCAAGTTGTCCAGACACAACCAAACTACACCAGTACCAGTCCACACCCAAGTTGTCCAGACCACACCCAAGTTGTCCAGACACAACAAACTACACCAGTGCCGGCCAACATCACAGTCTTCCAGACACAACCAAACTACACCAGTACCTGCCAACATCGCAGTCTTCCAGACACAATCAAACTACACCAGTACCTGCCAACATCACAGTCTTCCAGACACAACCAAACTACACCAGTGCCGGCCAACATCACAGTCTTCCAGACACAACCAAACTACACCAGTACCTGCCAACATTGCAGTCTTCCAGACACAACCAAACTACACCAGTGCCTGCCAACATCACAGTCTTCCAGACACAACCAAACTACACCAGTGTCAGCCAACATCACAGTCTTCCAGACACAACCAAACTACACCAGTGTCAGCCAACATCAGTCTTCCAGACACAACCAAACTACACCAGTACCTGCCAACATCGCAGTCTTCCAGACACAACCAAACTACACCAGTGCCTGCCAACATCACAGTCTTCCAGACACAACCAAACTACACCAGTGCCTGCCAACATCACAGTCTTCCAGACACAACCAAGCTGTACCAGTGCCTGCCAACATCGCAGTCTTCCAGACACAACCAAATTACCCCAATACCAGTCCACATCCCAGTTGTCCAGACACAACCAAACTACACCAGTACCAGTCCACACCCAAGTTGTCCAGACACAACCAAACTACACTAGTATCTGCCAACATCACGGTCTTCCAGACACAACCAAACTACACCAGTACCAGTCCACACCCAAGTTGCCCAGACACAACCAAACTACACTAGTATCTGCCAACATCACAGTCTTCCAGACACAACCAAACTACACCAGTACCAGTCCACACCCCAGTTGTCCAGATGCCTATCCAACCTGTATTAATAACAACAAGACATGGATACACCTCGCAATTGTACAAGAATTCTGGGTTTTATTTCAGTTGCAGACTCATATTTGAAGGGTCCTGGCTGGGAAGACCATGATGAAGGTTTGCTTTGAAAATTCACAAGATATACAGTACAGACCAAAAGTTTGGACACACCTTCTCATTTAAAGATTTTTCTGTATTTTCATGACTATGAAAATTGTACATTCACACTGAAGGCATCAAAACTATGAATTACCACATGTGGAATTATATACTTACCAAAAAAGTGTGAAACAACTGAAAATATGTCTTATATTCTAGGTTCTTCAAAGTAGCCACCTTTTGCTTTGATGACTGCTTTGCACACTCTTGGCATTCTCTTGATGAGCTTCAAGAGGTCGTCACCGGAAATGGTCTTCCAACAATCTTGAAGGAGTTCCCAGAGATGCTTAGCACTTGTTGGCCCTTTTGCCTTCACTCTGCGGTCCAGCTCACCCCAAACCATCTCGATTGGGTTCAGGTCTGGTGACTGTGGAGGCCAGGTCATCTGGCGTAGCCCCCCATCACTCTCATTCTTGGTCAAATAGCCCTTACAGGGCCTGAAGGTGTGTTTGGGGTCATTGTCCTGTTGAAAAATAAATGATGGTCCAACTAAACGCAAACCGGAAGGAATAGCATGCCGCTGCAAGATGCTGTGGTAGCCATGCTGGTTCAGTATGCCTTCAATTTTGAATAAATCCCCAACAGTGTCACCAGCAAAGCCCCCCCACACCATCACACCTCCTCCTCCATGCTTCACGGTGGGAACCAGGCATGTAGAGTCCATCCGTTCACCTTTTCTGCGTCGCACAAAGACACGGTGGTTGGAACCAAAGATCTCAAATTTGGACTCATCAGACCAAAGCACAGATTTCCACTGGTCTAATGTCCATTCCTTGTGTTCTTTAGCCCAAACAAGTCTCTTCTGCTTGTTGCCTGTCCTTAGCAGTGGTTTCCTAGCAGCTATTTTACCATGAAGGCCTGCTGCACAAAGTCTCCTCTCAACAGTTGTTGAAGAGATGTGTCTGCTGCTAGAACTCTGTGTGGCATTGACCTGGTCTCTAATCTGAGCTGCTGTTAACCTGCGATTTCTGAGGCTGGTGACTCGGATAAACTTATCCTCAGAAGCAGAGGTGACTCTTGGTCTTCCTTTCCTGGGGCGGTCCTCATGTGAGCCAGTTTCTTTGTAGCACTTGATGGTTTTTGAAACTGCACTTGGAGACACATTCAAAGTTTTCCCAGTTTTTCGGACTGACTGACCTTCATTTCTTAAAGTAATGATGGCCACTAGTTTTTCTTTACTTAGCTGCTTTTTTCTTGCCATAATACAAATTCTAACAGTCTATTCAGTAGGACTATCAGCTGTGTATCCACCAGACTTCTGCACAACACAACTGATGGTCCCAACCCCATTTATAAGGCAAGAAATCCCACTTATTAAACCTGACAGGGCACACCTGTGAAGTGAAAACCATTTCCGGTGACTACCTCTTGAAGCTCATCAAGAGAATGCCAAGAGTGTGCAAAGCAGTCATCAAAGCAAAAGGGGGCTACTGTGAAGACCCTAGAATATAAGACATATTTTCAGTTGTTTCACACTTTTTTGGTAAGTATATAATTCCACATGTGGTAATTCATAGTTTTGATGCCTTCAGTGTGAATGTGCAATGAAATGAAAAGACAGAAAAATCTTTAAATGAGAAGGTGTGTCCAAACTATTGGTCTGTACTGTACATGTGTTACACTGCGCCGTCATCAGCGGTTCTATGCACACACGGAGCAGACTGATACTTCGATATGCCTGATCTTCTATGAGTGAGCTGATTATTCTCAGAGGAGATTCAGCAAAAGTGAAGAACTGTGGAGGCGGAAACCTGAGCGTCCACCACTGATCCGGGCGATGTGAGCGACCAGCGAGGGGGTCACCTATATGCGTAGTACGCAGACGTGGCTTCCACTTCCAGAAACGCCGCTAACACATCCCCATCACTAGAAGTGTCTGCAGATATTGTGTCACTTTACCAGAGATCAAGGACAGAGGGGTCCGCACTGGGGACAAGGGGGACGCAAGGAACTATCAGGAGTACGTATGAAAAAGGGACGACTGCAGGGAAGCACCAGAAGGGGTTAAATGTCCTTCTGACCGGCTGTAAATTAGCCCCTAAGGAGCCAAAAACCGCCCCCTCCTCCCGAAATCTCTCACTCAAGCTTCTCGCAATCATTTAAGAAGATCAGATTAATACAGAGGGAGGGCGATGGCGGCACAGGAGGAAGGGACCGCTCACATCCCTGCCCGGCATCTACATGTGTGAGCCGGCCCCGCCCCCTGCTGGGCGACACAGAGAAGAAAGCTGTGACCCCGCCCCCTGCAGAGTGATACAGACAGAAGGGAGCTATGACCCCCCCCCTGCAGAGAGATACAGACAGAAGAGAGCTATGACCCCACCCCCTGCAGAGTGATACAGACAGAAGGGAGCTATGACCTCACCCCCTGCAGAGTGATACAGACAGAAGGAAGCTATGACCCCACCCCCTGCAGAGTGATACAGACAGAAGAGAGCTATGACCCCACCCCCTGCAGAGTGATACAGACAGAAGGGAGCTATGACCTCACCCCCTGCAGAGTGATACAGATAGAAGGGAGCTATGACCCCACCCCCTGCAGAGTGATACAGATAGAAGGGAGCTATGACCTCACCCCCTGCAGAGTGATACAGATAGAAGGGAGCTATGACCTCACCTCCTGCAGAGTGATACAGACAGAAGGGAGCTGTGACCCCCCCCCTGCAGAGTGATACAGACAGAAGGGAGCTATGACCCCCCCCCTGCAGAGTGATACAGACAGAAGGGAGCTATGACCCCACCCCCTGCAGAGTGATACAGACAGAAGGGAGCTATGACCCCACCCCCTGCAGAGTGATACAGACAGAAGGGAGCTATGACCCCCCCCCTGCAGAGTGATACAGACAGAAGGGAGCTATGACCCCACCCCCTGCAGAGTGATACAGACAGAAGGGAGCTATGACCCCACCCCCTGCAGAGTGATACAGACAGAAGGGAGCTATGACCCCACCCCCTGCAGAGTGATACAGACAGAAGGGAGCTATGACCTCACCCCCTGCAGAGAGATACAGACAGAAGGGAGCTATGACCTCACCCCCTGCAGAGTGATACAGACAGAAGGGAGCTATGACCTCACCCCCTGCAGAGTGATACACACAGAAGGGAGCTATGACCCCACCCCCTGCAGAGTGATACAGACAGAAGGGAGCTATGACCCCACCTCCTGCAGAGTGATACAGACAGAAGGGAGCTATGACCTCACCTCCTGCAGAGTGATACAGACAGAAGGGAGCTATGACCCCGCCCCCTGCAGAGTGATACAGACAGAAGGGAGCTATGACCCCACCCCCTGCAGAGTGATACAGACAGAAGGGAGCTATGACCCCACCCCCTGCAGAGTGATACAGATAGAAGGGAGCTATGACCTCACCCCCTGCAGAGTGATACAGATAGAAGGGAGCTATGACCCCACCCCCTGCAGAGTGATACAGATAGAAGGGAGCTATGACCTCACCCCCTGCAGAGTGATACAGACAGAAGGGAGCTATGACCCCCCCCCTGCAGAGTGATACAGACAGAAGGGAGCTATGACCCCACCCCCTGCAGAGTGATACAGATAGAAGGGAGCTATGACCCCACCCCCTGCAGAGTGATACAGATAGAAGGGAGCTATGACCCCCCCCCTGCAGAGTGATACAGACAGAAGGAAGCTATGACCCCACCCCCTGCAGAGTGATACAGACAGAAGGGAGCTATGACCCCACCCCCTGCAGAGTGATACAGATAGAAGGGAGCTATGACCTCACCACCTGCAGAGTGATACAGATAGAAGGGAGCTATGACCTCACCTCCTGCAGAGTGATACAGACAGAAGGGAGCTATGACCCCCCCCCTGCAGAGTGATACAGACAGAAGGGAGCTATGACCCCACCCCCTGCAGAGTGATACAGACAGAAGGGAGCTATGACCCCACCCCCTGCAGAGTGATACAGACAGAAGGGAGCTATGACCCCAACCCCTGCAGAGTGATACAGACAGAAGGGAGCTATGACCCCACCCCCTGCAGAGTGATACAGACAGAAGGGAGCTATGACCCCACCCCCTGCAGAGTGATACAGATAGAAGGGAGCTATGACCTCACCCCCTGCAGAGTGATACAGATAGAAGGGAGCTATGACCCCACCCCCTGCAGAGTGATACAGATAGAAGGGAGCTATGACCTCACCCCCTGCAGAGTGATACAGACAGAAGGGAGCTATGACCCCCCCCCTGCAGAGTGATACAGACAGAAGGGAGCTATGACCCCACCCCCTGCAGAGTGATACAGATAGAAGGGAGCTATGACCCCACCCCCTGCAGAGTGATACAGATAGAAGGGAGCTATGACCCCACCCCCTGCAGAGTGATACAGATAGAAGGGAGCTATGACCCCACCCCCTGCAGAGTGATACAGATAGAAGGGAGCTATGACCCCACCCCCTGCAGAGTGATACAGATAGAAGGGAGCTATGACCTCACCCCCTGCAGAGTGATACAGATAGAAGGGAGCTATGACCTCACCCCCTGCAGAGTGATACAGACAGAAGGGAGCTATGACCCCCCCCCCTGCAGAGTGATACAGACAGAAGGGAGCTATGACCCTGTCGGGGAAAAAGAGAATATATATATTTGTAACTTTTATACTTTTGTAACTTTTATACGCTTTTTTGCTAATGTACTAACCACCATTTTGTGTCATATAACAATAAGCTTTCCTTGCTACGTAATACTCAAATCGAAACTTAAACTAAGACATTTCCAGCGTTGCCAAGACTTATTTCAGAGAAACGAAACAAGATTATAAGCTGACGGCTGCAATATCTGCCCAGAGACTGAGATAAGGAGATGTGGACCAATCAGGAGTGGCCAGACATTGGACTTTCATGGCTTACCCCGCCCCGGACAACCCCTTTCCCCTCCCATTATGTAGTGTATTTAGATTTGTGCATGTAAAAAAATAAATGCAGAACAATGCTGAGGACGTTGACTGTAGTAGTCTTCTGAGCATGCTCTGAGTTTGAACCAGCTTGTTGTCTGACTCATTCTTTGAATGGTTGACCCATGCTCATAGTTTGAATTTGGAGTGACTGGAGGACGAGTGGAATGTCATCACGACCCCCACAAATGGCGCTCAACGTGCGGCGTGGCTAGCGGTACGCCGCCCTCCCGGACCCATATTGCTGACTTCCCTGGTGGTGACCGCGGTGGCTGAATTTGAGGCCTGATCAACCTCCATCGAACACGGTAAGTTGAGATGTATTTTATATGTCTCACTTGCCTGTGTGTCAGCCGCAGCAGTTCCTGTTGGGTTGTCAGGTTGGATCTGGGTGGGTGACCGGTCGAGTGGTGAGACCTTGGGCGTCCCGCACCACGTCCTGAACCAGCAAGTGTTAAAACGAGTGACGTCGCATGCCTGCGCGTGCTCGTGTGCACACCACCTCCTCCTCCCCCGGTCACTGTACTTTTCTTAGATAGCTGCCTCCCGTAACTGATAGTCAAGGTTACAAAGCATTCCTGAATTGTAGTGTAAGGGAGAAAGAATCTGTGACGAATTGAGGTGTGCTCTTCGTCTAACACAGAGACTGCTGTAAAGTCAAGGTTAGGAAACAGTGTATTGAGGTGTCTCTACACTGTCGGGTGGTACCGTGGTAGGAAAGGAGATAGATTGAGGTGTCTCTCTATCTCATCAGTGTATCGAGGTGTCTCTACACTGACGGGTGGTGACCTGTAGTCAGGGTGCCGTGGTGAGTCGCACTGTAAAGTCGCCATTCAAGGCTAGGAAAGGAGTTAGATTGAGGTGTCTCTCTATCTCATCAGTGTATTGAGGTGTCTCTACACTGAGGAATGGCGACCTGTGGACTGCACCAGTGATCTGAGTCGCGACAGATCATTGCATTCTATAAGAAAATGTTGAGTATATTCAAATTTGAAAGATCTCGTAAGTTGTGGAATGCTGCTGTGGGAGTTAAGCCAATTAGTGGAGTTACGGGAAGGCAAGAAGGCAAGAAGAATGTTAGGAATTTGTAGAATATGATAAGCTTATCCAGTACAGGCAGGCTTTAGTCTTCAGTTTAGAAAGAATGTGTTACACAGAAGTTGGGAAAGTTGGGTGAGGATTTCTGCAAGCACATCTTAGAGTAGATGGTGCAGGGGGGAACAGAGAATGCCGAGCCTTTGCTCGGATACATGAAAGCTGCAGAATGTGATTTGTTATGTGACCCTAAATTGGCCGTAACCCCGTTGATGCCTGTCACTACACCGAGCCCTCAGCCACCACCCTATAATGGCGCCGACGCTAAATCATCGGAAGGATGGATGTGTCGTATGTGCTGACAGCAGAACCCGAAGTTCTGCTGTGTCTGTGGGGGGGGGGCCGCCCATGGCACGATGCCCAGCCTGCCCCCAAGAACAATCCCACCCCCACTCCCCCCTCCTCCCTCCAACGGCCATCTTACTACACCTTTTCCTGCCTCCAAGAACTATCCCATTTCCATTCCAACTCCTCCCTCCCACAGCCATCTTGCTACACCTCTTACTTGTTGTGGGAGGCCCGGAAAGCCCCAATCCGGCCTATATCCACTACTAGATCCGTCCGGTGCATATTACCAGCCACCAGCACAGGTGGAAAAGCCCGTAGTCCCAGAGTACCCATCTGAAACTAATGTGACACCCTCTGCTCCAGTCCACGATGCTGAGACGCTTCCCCTGTTTCCTATGGGAGTCACCCACAACCCTGGGGATATCCTCCTCAACTCCCCAGAATTTCAGGCCAGACTGCTCTCCCTCCGCCAACATACTGTTACTCAAGACGATACGGAGCCAGATGAGGGATGGGCTCAAGATACTCCAGCCCCCCCCCCCTTTACCCCATACGTCTCCTATGGCATCCTTCACCCCACATCCATTACCCGTACTCCGGCCCTTGCTCCAAGCAACTGCTGAAAGAGCACCACCCCTCAGCCCCTCAGGAGTCTGGGACCCCTGCCGCTCCCGTAATCTAGTAGACCCATCAGGACGCCCTGTCACTCTGTCAATAGGCTATGGTGACATCCTTACATATCGGGTGGGGGCCAAAGTCAACCCTGCAAACACCTGTATGAGCCATGTTGGAGGATTGGCTCGCAAAATTTCCCTTGCTGCTGGATCTACTCTGGCTGCAGAATGCCAGGCTCACTTAGCCGAAAACGGAGAGCTTTCAAAAGGCCATGGTTTCCACAAAAGCAGGACCCCTTAGTACGTATGAATCCGGCCTAGAATACATGAAACAGTTAAAAGCCTGGACCCTGTCGCCCGAACTGCCTCCACGTGCCTTAAGGCGGTCCACGCTGCTCACATTCTCTTTGACAAGTCAGCTGACCAGATGTCTGACTATCAATCCTGCCACTTTGCTTCCACCTTCTAGGGGGGAAGGTGAAGAGGGTGAAGATCCATTGGTGGAACCTCATGATTGTATAAAAATTTTGCAGGAAGAGACTTCTGCTCCAGAGAATATGGTGGCACATCCGCTCGCAGACCCTCAAGGGAAGTTCCACACGGGATATGCTGTCACAACGGACCTAACAGTCCTCAAGGCTGAAGCTCTACCACCATACATGTCTGCACAAGAGGCTGAACTTGTGGCTCTCACAGAGGCCTGCCACCTGGCAGCAGGAACAAAGGCGAATATATATATATCGATTTCAGGTATGGACATGGAATTTGCAATGATTTTGGACTCTTGTGGAAGTCTAGAGGATTCATCACAGCTGCAGGTACACCAGTGAAACATGCCTCATGGATTAAGGCCCTAATGAAGGCCCTGGAACTATCCATTCAGGTTGCTGTTATCAAGGTCAAGGCTCATGGAAGACTAGAATCCAGAGAAGCCAGGGGCAATCACCTAGCTGACCAAGCAGCCAAGACTGCAGCAGTGGAGAATGTGTCATCAAAGTGGCAGGAAAAGGAAGAAGAGATGGGAGAAACCCTGCAAACCGTAGCTGTGGCGCTCACTAGAGCAAGAGCCAAGGAACAGCCGGCGGAAGACCATACAAGTCCAGCGGAGACACGAGTGGAATCCAGGGGGGTCAGGATGCCTAAAGAAAAATTGTGTGAGGAACAAAGGAAGACCCCCCACTGAAGAAGTCAAGCAATGGAAAGCGGCAGGAGCCGTGCTGGCAGGTCGCAAAGATTCAAAGGTCAACTCGACTCTTTACCAAGTGGATGGGAAGCCTTGCTTGCCTAGACGCATGTACTCAGCTGTGGCAGCATGGGCTCACGGGCCTACACACAGAGGAAAGAATCAAGCCTTGGCATGTATCAAGAAACTGTACTTTGCACCCGGAATCTCTTCCACTGTGACTGCATACTCAAAATTCTGCTCTGTCTGCGCTACCTGCAACCCAACGTGTACGGCACGGGTCCCTCTCCAACACCTGGCTAAACCAGACTACCCTTGGCAGAGAATACAAGTCGACCATATCCAAATGCCTAAAGCAGGAAAATAGGAGTACGTTTTGGTAGCCGTGGATATGTTCTCAGCCTGGCCCGAGGCCTACCCGGTTGTCAACATGACTGCTAAAGTCACAGCCAAGAAACTGATCACCGAAATTGCCTGCAGATTTGGAGTTCCCCAAGTCATAGAATCGGATCAAGAACCAGCTTTCACAGCAAATATCTACGAAGAACTCTGGAACATGTTGGGAACAGATTTGGGCCTCCACACTCCATACCATCCTGCCAGTTCAGGCAAAGTGGAGAGAATGAATTCCACACTCAAGACCCAGCTCTTGAAAATGACCTAAGATCATCCCCTCCCCTGGCCCGACCCACTCCCCATAGTATTGTATCATATCACACACACTCCTCAGGCCAAACATGGGCTGACTCCCTATAAAATTTGGTTTGGGACCCCACCCAAGATAGGAGAGATTAGGCCCCAAGAGTTGTCTGAAACACATGATAGAGTGGTAAAATTTGTGATTGTTTTGTCTAGAGAATTGACTAACACCCGCTCTCCAGTATCTGCTTCTCTCCCAGAATCTACAGGTGATGCAGTACATGATTTCATCCCAGGCGATCTAGTGTATGTGAAGAAGTTTGTCCGGAAAGACTGCCTCCAGCCGCGGTTCGAGGGACCGTACACTGTGCTTCTCACCACCCCGACGGCTCTGAAGCTTGAGGGCAAGAGCACCTGGATTCACGCCTCCCACTGCACGAGAGACAGAACGAGTCTATAAAAGATGACTACCTTCTTCTATATCCTTTCCATATGTTTACTGTCTGTCCCAGGGTGGACAGCTACCACACAGGGGTAGATATCTCCTTCTTCTCAGGATGGTTGGGAGGGGTCAAGGGATTCTTCCAACAAGTTTGTCTAGTAATGGGAGGCCTACTAGTATTGGGCCTGGTGGTCCTGTGCTGCACAGTCCCCTTATATAGAGAAATATACTCCTTTGAACAAGCCTGACCAGACCCCCCCCATGATAAAGTCCAATTGAAAGATTCAGTTTAAGATCAGTTGGGAGAACTCCATGTGTTATTCAGGATAGGGCTCGATTGTCTGGGGGCGTCCCATAAGGGGGCAGCTTCTAAGATGATTGGGTGAAGAAATCCACCTCCCCTCTCCCCACACATGGACAGTCTCAAAGGCCCCGAAGCAAAGGAAAGCTTAGTGTTTAGGGGGGAATGTCGGGGAAAAAGAGAATATATATATTTGTAACTTTTATACTTTTGTAACTTTTATACGCTTTTTTGCTAATGTACTAACCACCATTTTGTGTCATATAACAATAAGCTTTCCTTGCTACGTAATACTCAAATCGAAACTTAAACTAAGACATTTCCAGCGTTGCCAAGACTTATTTCAGAGAAAAGAAACAAGATTATAAGCTGACGGCTGCAATATCTGCCCAGAGACTGAGATAAGGAGATGTGGACCAATCAGGAGTGGCCAGACATTGGACTTTCATGGCTTACCCCGCCCCGGACAACCCCTTTCCCCTCCCATTATGTAGTGTATTTAGATTTGTGCATGTAAAAAAATAAATGCAGAACAATGCTGAGGACGTTGACTGTAGTAGTCTTCTGAGCATGCTCTGAGTTTGAACCAGCTTGTTGTCTGACTCATTCTTTGAATGGTTGACCCATGCTCATAGTTTGAATTTGGAGTGACTGGAGGACGAGTGGAATGTCATCACGACCCCCACAACCCCACCCCCTGCAGAGTGATACAGATAGAAGGGAGCTATGACCCCACCCCCTGCAGAGTGATACAGATAGAAGGGAGCTATGACCCCACCCCCTGCAGAGTGATACAGATAGAAGGGAGCTATGACCCCACCCCCTGCAGAGTGATACAGATAGAAGGGAGCTATGACCTCACCCCCTGCAGAGTGATACAGATAGAAGGGAGCTATGACCCCACCCCCTGCAGAGTGATACAGATAGAAGGGAGCTATGACCCCACCCCCTGCAGAGTGATACAGATAGAAGGGAGCTATGACCCCACCCCCTGCAGAGTGATACAGACAGAAGGGAGCTATGACCCCACCCCCTGCAGAGTGATACAGACAGAAGGGAGCTATGACCTCACCCCCTGCAGAGTGATACAGATAGAAGGGAGCTATGACCCCACCCCCTGCAGAGTGATACAGATAGAAGGGAGCTATGACCTCACCCCCTGCAGAGTGATACAGATAGAAGGGAGCTATGACCTCACCCCCTGCAGAGTGATACAGACAGAAGGAAGCTATGACCTCACCCCCTGCAGAGTGATACAGACAGAAGGGAGCTATGACCCCGCCCCCTGCAGAGTGATACAGACAGAAGGGAGCTGTGACCCCGCCCCCTGCAGAGTGATACAGACAGATGGGAGCTATGACCTCACCCCCTGCAGAGTGATACAGACAGAAGGGAGCTATGACCCCACCCCCTGCAGAGTGATACAGATAGAAGAGAGCTATGACCTCACCCCCTGCAGAGTGATACAGATAGAAGAGAGCTATGACCCCACCCCCTGCAGAGTGATACAGACAGAAGGGAGCTATGACCCCACCCCCTGCAGAGTGATACAGACAGAAGGGAGCTGTGACCCCGCCCCCTGCAGAGTGATACAGACAGAAGGAAGCTATGACCCCACCCCCTGCAGAGTGATACAGACAGAAGGGAGCTGTGACCCCGCCCCCTGCAGAGTGATACAGACAGATGGGAGCTATGACCTCACCCCCTGCAGAGTGATACAGACAGAAGGGAGCTATGACCTCACCCCCTGCAGAGTGATACAGACAGAAGGGAGCTGTGACCCCGCCCCCTGCAGAGTGATACAGACAGAAGGAAGCTATGACCCCACCCCCTGCAGAGTGATACAGACAGAAGGGAGCTGTGACCCCGCCCCCTGCAGAGTGATACAGACAGATGGGAGCTATGACCTCACCCCCTGCAGAGTGATACAGACAGAAGGGAGCTATGACCCCACCCCCTGCAGAGTGATACAGACAGAAGGGAGCTATGACCTCACCCCCTGCAGAGTGATACAGACAGAAGGGAGCTATGACCCCACCCCCTGCAGAGTGATACAGACAGAAGGGAGCTGTGACCTCACCCCCTGCAGAGTGATACAGACAGAAGGGAGCTATGACCTCACCCCCTGCAGAGTGATACAGACAGAAGGGAGCTATGACCCCACCCCCTGCAGAGTGATACAGAGAGAAGGGAGCTATGACCCCACCCCCTGCAGAGTGATACAGACAGAAGGGAGCTATGACCTCACCCCCTGCAGAGTGATACAGACAGAAGGGAGCTATGACCCCACCCCCTGCAGAGTGATACAGATAGAAGGGAGCTATGACCTCACCCCCTGCAGAGTGATACAGATAGAAGGGAGCTGTGACCTCACCCCCTGCAGAGTGATACAGATAGAAGGGAGCTATGACCCCACCCCCTGCAGAGAGATACAGATAGAAGGGAGCTATGACCCCACCCCCTGCAGAGTGATACAGATAGAAGGGAGCTATGACCTCACCCCCTGCAGAGTGATACAGATAGAAGGGAGCTATGACCCCACCCCCTGCAGAGTGATACAGACAGAAGGGAGCTATGACCTCACCCCCTGCAGAGTGATACAGACAGAAGGGAGCTATGACCCCATCCCCTGCAGAGTGATACAGATAGAAGGGAGCTATGACCCCACCCCCTGCAGAGTGATACAGATAGAAGGGAGCTATGACCCCACCCCCTGCAGAGTGATACAGACAGAAGGGAGCTATGACCCCACCCCCTGCAGAGTGATACAGACAGAAGGGAGCTATGACCCCACCCCCTGCAGAGTGATACAGACAGAAGGGAGCTATGACCCCACCCCCTGCAGAGTGATACAGACAGAAGGGAGCTATGACCCCACCCCCTGCAGAGTGATACAGACAGAAGGGAGCTATGACCCCACCCCCTGCAGAGTGATACAGACAGAAGGGAGCTATGACCTCACCCCCTGCAGAGTGATACAGACAGAAGGGAGCTATGACCCCACCCCCTGCAGAGTGATACAGACAGAAGGGAGCTATGACCTCACCCCCTGCAGAGTGATACAGATAGAAGGGAGCTATGACCTCACCCCCTGCAGAGTGATACAGACAGAAGGGAGCTATGACCCCGCCCCCTGCAGAGTGATACAGACAGAAGGGAGCTATGACCTCACCCCCTGCAGAGTGATACAGACAGAAGGGAGCTATGACCTCACCCCCTGCAGAGTGATACAGATAGAAGGGAGCTATGACCCCACCCCCTGCAAAGAGATACAGACAGAAGGGAGCTATGACCCCACCCCCTGCAGAGTGATACAGACAGAAGGGAGCTATGACCCCACCCCCTGCAGAGTGATACGGATAGAAGGGAGCTGTGACCTCACCCCCTGCAGAGTGATACAGACAGAAGGGAGCTATGACCTCACCCCCTGCAGAGTGATACAGACAGAAGGGAGCTATGACCCCACCCCCTGCAGAGTGATACAGATAGAAGGGAGCTGTGACCTCACCCCCTGCAGAGTGATACAGACAGAAGGGAGCTATGACCTCACCCCCTGCAGAGTGATACAGACAGAAGGGAGCTATGACCCCACCCCCTGCAGAGTGATACAGATAGAAGGGAGCTATGACCTCACCCCCTGCAGAGTGATACAGACAGAAGGGAGCTATGACCCCACCCCCTGCAGAGAGATACAGATAGAAGGGAGCTATGACCCCACCCCCTGCAGAGTGATACAGATAGAAGGGAGCTATGACCTCACCCCCTGCAGAGTGATACAGATAGAAGGGAGCTATGACCCCACCCCCTGCAGAGTGATACAGACAGAAGGGAGCTATGACCTCACCCCCTGCAGAGTGATACAGACAGAAGGGAGCTATGACCCCACCCCCTGCAGAGTGATACAGATAGAAGGGAGCTATGACCCCACCCCCTGCAGAGTGATACAGATAGAAGGGAGCTATGACCCCACCCCCTGCAGAGTGATACAGACAGAAGGGAGCTATGACCCCACCCCCTGCAGAGTGATACAGATAGAAGGGAGCTATGACCCCACCCCCTGCAGAGTGATACAGACAGAAGGGAGCTATGACCCCACCCCCTGCAGAGTGATACAGACAGAAGGGAGCTATGACCCCACCCCCTGCAGAGTGAAACAGACAGAAGGGAGCTATGACCTCACCCCCTGCAGAGTGATACAGATAGAAGGGAGCTATGACCTCACCCCCTGCAGAGTGATACAGACAGAAGGGAGCTATGACCCCGCCCCCTGCAGAGTGATACAGACAGAAGGGAGCTATGACCTCACCCCCTGCAGAGTGATACAGACAGAAGGGAGCTATGACCTCACCCCCTGCAGAGTGATACAGATAGAAGGGAGCTATGACCCCACCCCCTGCAGAGTGATACAGATAGGAGGGAGCTATGACCTCACCCCCTGCAGAGTGATACAGACAGAAGGGAGCTATGACCCCACCCCCTGCAGAGTGATACAGATAGAAGGGAGCTATGACCCCACCCCCTGCAGAGTGATACAGACAGAAGGGAGCTATGACCCCGCCCCCTGCAGAGTGATACAGACAGAAGGGAGCTATGACCTCACCCCCTGCAGAGTGATACAGATAGAAGGGAGCTGTGACCCCACCCCCTGCAGGGTGATACAGACAGAAGGGAGCTATGACCTCACCCCCTGCAGAGTGATACACACAGAAGGGAACTATGACCCCACCCCCTGCAGAGTGATAGAGACAGAAGGGAGCTATGACCTCACCCCCTGCAGAGTGATACAGATAGGAGGGAGCTATGACCTCACCCCCTGCAGAGTGATACAGATAGAAGGGAGCTGTGACCCCACCCCCTGCAGAGTGATACAGACAGAAGGGAGCTATGACCCCACCCCCTGCAGAGTGATACAGACAGAAGGGAGCTGTGACCCCACCCCCTGCAGAGTGATACAGACAGAAGGGAGCTATGACCCCACCCCCTGCAGAGTGATACAGATAGAAGGGAGCTATGGCCTCACCCCCTGCAGAGTGATACAGACAGAAGGGAGCTATGACCCCACCCCCTGCAGAGTGATACAGATAGAAGGGAGCTATGACCCCGCCCCCTGCAGAGTGATACAGACAGAAGGGAGCTATGACCCCGCCCCCTGCAGAGTGATACAGACAGAAGGGAGCTATGACCTCACCCCCTGCAGAGTGATACAGATAGAAGGGAGCTATGACCCCGCCCCCTGCAGAGTGATACAGACAGAAGGGAGCTATGACCTCACCCCCTGCAGAGTGATACAGATAGAAGGGAGCTATGACCCCGCCCCCTGCAGAGTGATACAGACAGAAGGGAGCTATGACCCCACCCCCTGCAGAGTGATACAGACAGAAGGGAGCTATGACCTCGCCCCCTGCAGAGTGATACAGATAGAAGGGAGCTATGACCTCACACCCTGCAGAGTGATACAGATAGAAGGGAGCTATGACCCCGCCCCCTGCAGAGTGATACAGACAGAAGGGAGCTATGACCTCACACCCTGCAGAGTGATACAGATAGAAGGGAGCTATGACCCCACCCCCTGCAGAGTGATACAGACAGAAGGGAGCTATGACCCCACCCCCTGCAGAGTGATACAGACAGAAGAGAGCTATGACCCCACCCCCTGAAGAGTGATACAGACAGAAGGGAGCTATGACCTCACCCCCTGCAGAGTGATACAGACAGAAGGGAGCTATGACCCCACCCCCTGCAGAGTGATACAGACAGAAGAGATCTATGACCCCACCCCCTGAAGAGTGATACAGACAGAAGGGAGCTATGACCCCACCCCCTGCAGAGTGATACAGACAGAAGGGAGCTATGACCCCACCCCCTGCAGAGTGATACAGATAGAAGGGAGCTATGACCTCACCCCCTGCAGAGTGATACAGACAGAAGGGAGCTATGACCCCACCCCCTGCAGAGTGATACAGATAGAAGGGAGCTATGACCTCACCCCCTGCAGAGTGATACAGACAGAAGGGAGCTATGACCCCGCCCCCTGCAGAGTGATACAGACAGAAGGGAGCTATGACCCCGCCCCCTGCAGAGTGATACAGACAGAAGGGAGCTATGACCTCACCCCCTGCAGAGTGATACAGACAGAAGGGAGCTATGACCTCACCCCCTGCAGAGTGATACAGATAGAAGGGAGCTATGACCCCACCCCCTGCAGAGTGATACAGACAGAAGGGAGCTATGACCCCACCCCCTGCAGAGTGATACAGACAGAAGGGAGCTATGACCTCACCCCCTGCAGAGTGATACAGACAGAAGGGAGCTATGACCCCACCCCCTGCAGAGTGATACAGATAGAAGGGAGCTATGACCTCACCCCCTGCAGAGTGATACAGACAGAAGGGAGCTATGACCCCGCCCCCTGCAGAGTGATACAGACAGAAGGGAGCTATGACCCCGCCCCCTGCAGAGTGATACAGACAGAAGGGAGCTATGACCTCACCCCCTGCAGAGTGATACAGATAGAAGGGAGCTATGACCTCACCCCCTGCAGAGTGATACAGATAGAAGGGAGCTATGACCTCACCCCCTGCAGAGTGATACAGACAGAAGAGAGCTATGACCCCGCCCCCTGCAGAGTGATACAGACAGAAGGGAGCTATGACCCCGCCCCCTGCAGAGTGATACAGACAGAAGGGAGCTATGACCCCGCCCCCTGCAGAGTGATACAGATAGAAGGGAGCTATGACCTCACCCCCTGCAGAGTGATACAGATAGAAGGGAGCTATGACCTCACCCCCTGCAGAGTGATACAGATAGAAGGGAGCTATGACCTCACCCCCTGCAGAGTGATACAGATAGAAGGGAGCTATGACCCCACCCCCTGCAGAGTGATACAGACAGAAGGGAGCTATGACCTCACCCCCTGCAGAGTGATACAGACAGAAGAGAGCTATGACCTCACCACCTGCAGAGTGATACAGACAGAAGGGAGCTATGACCTCACCCCCTGCAGAGTGATACAGACAGAAGAGAGCTATGACCCCGCCCCCTGCACAGTGATACAGATAGAAGGGAGCTATGACCCCGCCCCCTGCAGAGTGATACAGATAGAAGGGAGCTATGACCCCACCCCCTGCAGAGAGATACAGACAGAAGGGAGCTATGACCCCACCCCCTGCAGAGTGATACAGACAGAAGGGAGCTATGACCCCGCCCCCTGCAGAGTGATACAGATAGAAGGGAGCTATGACCCCGCCCCCTGCAGAGAGATACAGACAGAAGGGAGCTATGACCCCGCCCCCTGCAGAGTGATACAGACAGGAGAGCTATGATCCCACCCCCTGCAGTGATACAGATAGAAGGGAGCTATGACCCCACCCCCTGCAGAGAGATACAGACAGAAGGGAGCTATGACCCCGCCCCCTGCAGAGTGATACAGATAGAAGGGAGCTATGACCCCACCCCCTGCAGAGTGATACAGACAGAAGGGAGCTGTGACCCCACCCCCTGCAGAGTGATACAGACAGAAGGGAGCTATGACCCCACCCCCTGCAGAGTGATACAGATAGAAGGGAGCTATGGCCTCACCCCCTGCAGAGTGATACAGACAGAAGGGAGCTATGACCCCACCCCCTGCAGAGTGATACAGATAGAAGGGAGCTATGACCCCGCCCCCTGCAGAGTGATACAGACAGAAGGGAGCTATGACCCCGCCCCCTGCAGAGTGATACAGACAGAAGGGAGCTATGACCTCACCCCCTGCAGAGTGATACAGATAGAAGGGAGCTATGACCCCGCCCCCTGCAGAGTGATACAGACAGAAGGGAGCTATGACCTCACCCCCTGCAGAGTGATACAGATAGAAGGGAGCTATGACCCCGCCCCCTGCAGAGTGATACAGACAGAAGGGAGCTATGACCCCACCCCCTGCAGAGTGATACAGACAGAAGGGAGCTATGACCTCGCCCCCTGCAGAGTGATACAGATAGAAGGGAGCTATGACCTCACACCCTGCAGAGTGATACAGATAGAAGGGAGCTATGACCCCGCCCCCTGCAGAGTGATACAGACAGAAGGGAGCTATGACCTCACACCCTGCAGAGTGATACAGATAGAAGGGAGCTATGACCCCACCCCCTGCAGAGTGATACAGACAGAAGGGAGCTATGACCCCACCCCCTGCAGAGTGATACAGACAGAAGAGAGCTATGACCCCACCCCCTGAAGAGTGATACAGACAGAAGGGAGCTATGACCTCACCCCCTGCAGAGTGATACAGACAGAAGGGAGCTATGACCCCACCCCCTGCAGAGTGATACAGACAGAAGAGATCTATGACCCCACCCCCTGAAGAGTGATACAGACAGAAGGGAGCTATGACCCCACCCCCTGCAGAGTGATACAGACAGAAGGGAGCTATGACCCCACCCCCTGCAGAGTGATACAGATAGAAGGGAGCTATGACCTCACCCCCTGCAGAGTGATACAGACAGAAGGGAGCTATGACCCCACCCCCTGCAGAGTGATACAGATAGAAGGGAGCTATGACCTCACCCCCTGCAGAGTGATACAGACAGAAGGGAGCTATGACCCCGCCCCCTGCAGAGTGATACAGACAGAAGGGAGCTATGACCCCGCCCCCTGCAGAGTGATACAGACAGAAGGGAGCTATGACCTCACCCCCTGCAGAGTGATACAGACAGAAGGGAGCTATGACCTCACCCCCTGCAGAGTGATACAGATAGAAGGGAGCTATGACCCCACCCCCTGCAGAGTGATACAGACAGAAGGGAGCTATGACCCCACCCCCTGCAGAGTGATACAGACAGAAGGGAGCTATGACCTCACCCCCTGCAGAGTGATACAGACAGAAGGGAGCTATGACCCCACCCCCTGCAGAGTGATACAGATAGAAGGGAGCTATGACCTCACCCCCTGCAGAGTGATACAGACAGAAGGGAGCTATGACCCCGCCCCCTGCAGAGTGATACAGACAGAAGGGAGCTATGACCCCGCCCCCTGCAGAGTGATACAGACAGAAGGGAGCTATGACCTCACCCCCTGCAGAGTGATACAGATAGAAGGGAGCTATGACCTCACCCCCTGCAGAGTGATACAGATAGAAGGGAGCTATGACCTCACCCCCTGCAGAGTGATACAGACAGAAGAGAGCTATGACCCCGCCCCCTGCAGAGTGATACAGACAGAAGGGAGCTATGACCCCGCCCCCTGCAGAGTGATACAGACAGAAGGGAGCTATGACCCCGCCCCCTGCAGAGTGATACAGATAGAAGGGAGCTATGACCTCACCCCCTGCAGAGTGATACAGATAGAAGGGAGCTATGACCTCACCCCCTGCAGAGTGATACAGATAGAAGGGAGCTATGACCTCACCCCCTGCAGAGTGATACAGATAGAAGGGAGCTATGACCCCACCCCCTGCAGAGTGATACAGACAGAAGGGAGCTATGACCTCACCCCCTGCAGAGTGATACAGACAGAAGAGAGCTATGACCTCACCACCTGCAGAGTGATACAGACAGAAGGGAGCTATGACCTCACCCCCTGCAGAGTGATACAGACAGAAGAGAGCTATGACCCCGCCCCCTGCACAGTGATACAGATAGAAGGGAGCTATGACCCCGCCCCCTGCAGAGTGATACAGATAGAAGGGAGCTATGACCCCACCCCCTGCAGAGAGATACAGACAGAAGGGAGCTATGACCCCACCCCCTGCAGAGTGATACAGACAGAAGGGAGCTATGACCCCGCCCCCTGCAGAGTGATACAGATAGAAGGGAGCTATGACCCCGCCCCCTGCAGAGAGATACAGACAGAAGGGAGCTATGACCCCGCCCCCTGCAGAGTGATACAGACAGGAGAGCTATGATCCCACCCCCTGCAGTGATACAGATAGAAGGGAGCTATGACCCCACCCCCTGCAGAGAGATACAGACAGAAGGGAGCTATGACCCCGCCCCCTGCAGAGTGATACAGATAGAAGGGAGCTATGACCCCGCCCCCTGCAGAGTGATACAGACAGAAGGGAGCTATGACCTCACCCCCTGCAGAGTGATACAGACAGAAGGGAGCTATGACCCCACCCCCTGCAGAGTGATACAGATAGAAGGGAGCTATGACCCCACCCCCTGCAGAGTGATACAGATAGAAGGGAGCTATGACCCCAACCCCTGCAGAGTGATACAGATAGAAGGGAGCTATGACCCCACCCCCTGCAGAGTGATACAGACAGAAGGGAGCTATGACCCCACCCCCTGCAGAGTGATACAGACAGAAGGGAGCTATGACCTCACCCCCTGCAGAGTGATACAGACAGAAGGGAGCTATGACCCCACCCCCTGCAGAGTGATACAGATAGAAGGGAGCTATGACCTCACCCCCTGCAGAGTGATACAGACAGAAGGGAGCTATGACCCCGCCCCCTGCAGAGTGATACAGACAGAAGGGAGCTATGACCCCGCCCCCTTCAGAGTGATACAGACAGAAGGGAGCTATGACCTCACCCCCTGCAGAGTGATACAGATAGAAGGGAGCTATGACCTCACCCCCTGCAGAGTGATACAGATAGAAGGGAGCTATGACCTCACCCCCTGCAGAGTGATACAGACAGAAGAGAGCTATGACCCCGCCCCCTGCAGAGTGATACAGACAGAAGGGAGCTATGACCCCGCCCCCTGCAGAGTGATACAGACAGAAGGGAGCTATGACCCCGCCCCCTGCAGAGTGATACAGATAGAAGGGAGCTATGACCTCACCCCCTGCAGAGTGATACAGATAGAAGGGAGCTATGACCTCACCCCCTGCAGAGTGATACAGATAGAAGGGAGCTATGACCTCACCCCCTGCAGAGTGATACAGATAGAAGGGAGCTATGACCCCACCCCCTGCAGAGTGATACAGACAGAAGGGAGCTATGACCTCACCCCCTGCAGAGTGATACAGACAGAAGAGAGCTATGACCTCACCACCTGCAGAGTGATACAGACAGAAGGGAGCTATGACCTCACCCCCTGCAGAGTGATACAGACAGAAGAGAGCTATGACCCCGCCCCCTGCAGAGTGATACAGATAGAAGGGAGCTATGACCCCGCCCCCTGCAGAGTGATACAGATAGAAGGGAGCTATGACCCCACCCCCTGCAGAGAGATACAGACAGAAGGGAGCTATGACCCCACCCCCTGCAGAGTGATACAGACAGAAGGGAGCTATGACCCCGCCCCCTGCAGAGTGATACAGATAGAAGGGAGCTATGACCCCGCCCCCTGCAGAGAGATACAGACAGAAGGGAGCTATGACCCCGCCCCCTGCAGAGTGATACAGACAGGAGAGCTATGACCCCACCCCCTGCAGTGATACAGATAGAAGGGAGCTATGACCCCACCCCCTGCAGAGAGATACAGACAGAAGGGAGCTATGACCCCGCCCCCTGCAGAGTGATACAGATAGAAGGGAGCTATGACCCCGCCCCCTGCAGAGTGATACAGACAGAAGGGAGCTATGACCTCATCCCCTGCAGAGTGATACAGACAGAAGGGAGCTATGACCCCACCCCCTGCAGAGTGATACAGATAGAAGGGAGCTATGACCCCACCCCCTGCAGAGTGATACAGATAGAAGGGAGCTATGACCCCAACCCCTGCAGAGTGATACAGATAGAAGGGAGCTATGACCTCACCCCCTGCAGAGTGATACAGACAGAAGGGAGCTATGACCTCACCCCCTGCAGAGTGATACAGATAGAAGGGAGCTATGACCTCACCCCCTGCAGAGTGATACAGATAGAAGGGAGCTATGACCCCACCCCCTGCAGAGTGATACAGACAGAAGGGAGCTATGACCCCACCCCCTGCAGAGTGATACAGATAGAAGGGAGCTATGACCCCACCCCCTGCAGAGTGATACAGACAGAAGAGAGCTATGACCCCACCCCCTGCAGAGTGATACAGACAGAAGGGAGCTATGACCCCACCCCCTGCAGAGTGATACAGACAGAAGGGAGCTATGACCTCACCCCCTGCAGAGTGATACAGACAGAAGGGAGCTATGACCCCACCCCCTGCAGAGTGATACAGACAGAAGGGAGCTATGACCTCGCCCCCTGCAGAGTGATACAGATAGAAGGGAGCTATGACCCCACCCCCTGCAGAGTGATACAGACAGAAGAGAGCTATGACCCCACCCCCTGCAGAGTGATACAGACAGAAGGGAGCTATGACCCCGCCCCCTGCAGAGTGATACAGACAGAAGGGAGCTATGACCCCGCCCCCTGCAGAGTGATACAGATAGAAGGGAGCTATGACCTCACCCCCTGCAGAGTGATACAGATAGAAGGGAGCTATGACCTCACCCCCTGCAGAGTGATACAGATAGAAGGGAGCTATGACCTCACCCCCTGCAGAGTGATACAGATAGAAGGGAGCTATGACCTCACCCCCTGCAGAGTGATACAGACAGAAGAGAGCTATGACCCCACCCCCTGCAGAGTGATACAGACAGAAGGGTGCTATGACCCCACCCCCTGCAGAGAGATACAGACAGAAGGGAGCTATGACCCCACCCCCTGCAGAGTGATACAGACAGAAGGGAGCTATGACCCCGCCCCCTGCAGAGTGATACAGACAGAAGGGAGCTATGACCCCACCCCCTGCAGAGTGATACAGATAGGAGGGAGCTATGACCCCACCCCCTGCAGAGTGATACAGACAGAAGGGAGCTATGACCCCGCCCCCTGCAGAGTGATACAGACAGAAGGGAGCTATGACCCCACCCCCTGCAGAGTGATACAGACAGAAGAGAGCTATGACCTCACCCCCTGCAGAGTGATACAGACAGAAGGGAGCTATGACCCCGCCCCCTGCAGAGTGATACAGACAGAAGGGAGCTATGACCCCACCCCCTGCAGAGAGATACAGACAGAAGGGAGCTATGACCTCACCCCCTGCAGAGTGATACAGATAGGAGGGAGCTATGACCCCACCCCCTGCAGAGTGATACAGATAGAAGGGAGCTATGACCCCGCCCCCTGCAGAGTGATACAGATAGGAGGGAGCTATGACCTCACCCCCTGCAGAGTGATACAGATAGAAGGGAGCTATGACCCCGCCCCCTGCAGAGTGATACAGACAGAAGGGAGCTATGACCCCACCCCCTGCAGAGTGATACAGATAGAAGGGAGCTATGACCCCACCCCCTGCAGGGTGATACAGACAGAAGGGAGCTATGACCCCACCCCCTGCAGGGTGATACAGATAGGAGGGAGCTGTGACCCCGCCCACTGCAGGGTGATACAGATAGGAGGGAGTTGTGAGCCGTCCCCGCCCCCTGCAGGGTGATCCCAGCACATTATGGGTTAATGAGTATGGGTCCCTGCAGAGGACACTACGGACGTTCTATAATCAGTGCCGCCCTCCCCCTCTGTGACTTGGACCAGCTGCTTTCTAGTGAGCGGGCTGTCCTGTGCCCGTGTCACGCTGCGCCAGGAATGGCAGGCATGTCACCCGCGTCACTGTGTCCTTCCACAATTAACAAAATAGTCCTGGGTGGGATTCAGGTTGCTGGCGGGCGTTGAAAGATGGAGGACAAAAATAGAAAGGAGGTTCCTGCCACCTCTCAGAGCCCGGCGCCAGCAGGCCTGGCACAGGGGGCAGAACAGGGCACGGGGGGGGGCAGAAAGGGGCACGGGGGGGGGAGGGCAGAAAGGGGCACAGGGCGGGGGGTGGAGCAGAACCGGGCACGGGGGGGGGGGGGAGCAGAACCGGGCACGGGGGGGGGGGGGAGCAGAACCGGGCACGGGGGGAGAAATTGGGCACGGGGGGGGGAGCAGAAACAGGGGGGGGGGGGCAGAAACAGGCACGGGGGGCAGAAACAGGCACGGGGGGCAGAACCGGGGAGGAAGGGGGGGGGGTGGCATAGCCCGGACACAGGGGTGGTGGCAGAGCCCGGAAAGGGAAGGGGGTGGCAGAGCCCGGACGGGGGGGTAGAGCCCACACACAGGCATCGGAGCCAACACACGGGGGGCAAAGCCTGGACACGTGGGACAGAGCCCGGCACAGGGGGCAGAGTGCAGCCTGGTGAGAGTGACATCAGACCAGGCCATGAGTGCGGACACCTGTCCCCAGCAATAATCCGAGCGCCCCCAAGGAAGAGGGCATCCGATAAAGCTGCCCGTATATGGCGAGGACACCAGCGTTGCCCACCAACCACACGAGGCCAAAATCACCCCACATCCTATGTCTCAGGACCCTCATCCTCTGAGGTGCGGGATATCCCCGGTGTCTCCGGACCCCCTCATCCTCTGAGGTGCGGGACATCCTCCGGTGTCTCAAGACCCTCATCCTCTGAGGTGCGGGATATCCCCGGTGTCTCCGGACCACCTCATCCTCTGAGGTGCGGGATATCCCCGGTGTCTCCGGACCCCCTCATCCTCTGAGGTGCGGGACATCCTCCGGTGTCTCAAGACCCTCATCCTCTGAGGTGCGGGATATCCTCTGGTGTCTCAGGACCCCCTCATCCTCTGAGGTGCGGGATATCCTCCGGTGTCTCCGGACCCCCTCATCCTTTGAGATGCAGGAGATCCCCGGTGTCTCCGGACCCCCTCATCCTTTGAGATGCAGGAGATCCCCGGTGTCTCAGGACCCCCTCATCCTCTGAGGTGCGGGATATCCTCTGGTGTCTCAGGACCCCCTCATCCTCTGAGGTGCGGGATATCCTCCGGTGTCTCCGGACCCCCTCATCCTTTGAGATGCCTGAGATCCCCGGTGTCTCAGGACCCCCTCAGCCTCTGAGGTGCAGGAGATCCCCGGTGTCTCAGGACCCCCCTCATCCTCTGAGGTGCGTGATATCCCCGGTGTCTCAGGACCCCCTCATCCTCTGAGGTGCAAGAGATCCCCGATGTCTCAGGACCCTCATCCTCTGAGGTGCGGGATATCCCCGGTGTCTCAAGACCCTCATCCTCTGAGGTGCGGGATATCCCCGGTGTCTCAGGACCCCCTCATCCTCTGAGGCGCGGGATATCCCCGGTGTCTCAGGACCCCCTCATCCTCTGAGGTGCGGGATATCCCCAGTATCTCAGGACCCCCTCATACTCTGAGGTGCGGGATATCCCTGGTGTCTCCGGACCCCCTCATCCTCTGAGGTGCGGGATTATCCTTCGGTGTCTCAGGACCCTCATCCTCTGAGGTGCGGGATATCCCCGATGTCTCAAGACCCTCATCCTCTGAGGTGCGGGATATCCCCGGTGTCTCAGGACCCCCTCATCCTCTGAGGCGCGGGATATCCCCGGTGTCTCAGGACCCCCTCATCCTCTGAGGTGCGGGATATCCCCGGTGTCTCAGGACCCCCTCATCCTCTGAGGTGCGGGATATCCTCTGGTGTCTCAGGACCCCCTCATCCTCTGAGGTGCGGGATATCCTCCGGTGTCTCAGGACCCCCTCATCCTCTGAGGTGCAGGAGATCCCCGGTGTCTCAGGACCCTCATCCTCTGAGGTGCAAGAGATCCCCGGTGTCTCAGGACCCTCATCCTCTGAGGTGCGGGATATCCTCAGTGTCTCAGGGCCCCCTCATCCTCTGAGGTGCGGGATATCCCCGGTATCTCAGGACCCACATTCTCTAAGAGGTGCGGGATATCCCCGGTGTCTCCGGACCCCTCATCCTCTGAGGTGCGGAATAAGCCCTATGTCTCAGGACCCTCATACTCTGAGGTGCGGGATATCCCCGGTGTCTACGGACCCCTCATCCTCTGAGGTGCGGAATATCCCCGGTGTCTCAGGACCCTCATCCTCTGAGGTGCAGGATATCCCCGGTGTCTCAGGACCCTCATCCTCTGAGGTGCAAGAGATCCCCAGTGTCTCAGGACCCTCATCCTCTGAGGTGCGGGAAATCCTCGGTGTCTCAGGACCCTCATCCTCTGAGGTGCGGGATATCCCCAGTGTCTCAGGACCCCCTCATAATCTGAGGTGCGGGATATCCCCGGTATCTCAGGACCCACATCCTCTGAGGTGCGGAATAAGCCCGATGTCTCAGGACCCTCATACTCTGAGGTGCGGGATATCCCCGGTGTCTCAGGACCCTCATCCTCTGAGGTGCAGGATATCCCCGTTGTCTCAGGACCCCCTCATCCTCTGAGGTGCAGGATATCCCCGGTGTCTCAGGACCCCCTCATCCTCTGAGGTGCGGGATATCCCCGGTGTCTCAGGACCCTCATACTCTGAGGTGCGGGATATTCCCGGTGTCTCAGGACCCTCATCCTCTGAGGTGCAGGATATCCCCGGTGTCTCAGGACCCCCTCATCCTCTGAGGGGCTGGATATCCCTGGTGTCTCAGGACCCCTTCATCCTCTGGGGATATCCCGCACCTTGGTGTCTCAGGACCCTCATCCTCTGAGGTGCGGGATATCCCCGGTGTCTCAGGACCCCCTCATCCTCTGAGGTGAGGGATATCCCCGGTGTCTCAGGACCCTCTCATCCTCTGAGGTGCGGAATATCCCCGGTGTCTCAGGACCCTCTCATCCTCTGAGGTGCGGGATAACCCCGGTGTCTCAGGACACTCTCATCCTCTGAGGTGCGGGATATCCCCGGGGTCTCAGGACCCCCTCATCCTCTGAGGTGCGGGATATCCCCGGTGTCTCAGGACCCTCATCCTCTGGGGATATCCCGCACCTTGGTGTCTCAGGACCCTCATCCTCTGAGGTGCAGGATATCCCCGGTGTCTCAGGACCCTCATCCTCTGAGGGGCGGGATATCCCCGGTGTCTCAGGACCCTCATCCTCTGAGGTACAGGATATCCCCGGTGTCTCAGGACCCTCATCCTCTGAGGTGCGGGATATCCCCTGTGTCTCAGGACCCTTATCCTCTGAGGTGCGAGATATCCCCGGTGTCTCAGGACCCTCATCCTCTGGGGATATCCCGCACCTTGGTGTCTCAGGACCCTCATCCTCTGAGGTGCGGGATATCCCCGGTGTCTCAAGACCCTCATCCTCTGAGGGGCGGGATATCCCCGGTGTCTCAGGACCCTCATCCTCTGAGGGGCGGGATATCCCCGGTGTCTCAGGACCCTCATCCTCTGAGGTGCGGGATATCCCCGGTGTCTCAGGACCCTCATCCTCTGAGGTGCGGGATATCCCCTGTGTCTCAGGACCCTTATCCTCTGAGGTGCGGGATATCCCCGGTGTCTCAGGACCTCCTCATCCTCTGAGGTGCGGGATAACCCCGGTGTCTCAGGACCCTCATCCTCTGAGGTGCGGGATATCCCCGGTGTCTCAGGACCCTCATCCTCTGAGGTACGGGATATCCCCGGTGTCTCAGGACCCCTTACCTGAGTTCAATCCCATGTTCTGGTCCTCAGTCTACACCAATATGGAAGTCAGGGCAATGGTGGAAGATCTGACAACCGCTTTGTGCAGAGTGCTTGTCAAGTGTCCCTCTGACTGCTCATATCCCCCCAGGACACGGAGAATACAGAATATAAGCCCCCCGGAGACACTTACCATCCAGTGACAGCCAGTCCAGCTGGGTGCTGGGCAGCGACAAGAAGTTTCTTGCTCGATACTCGAAGATGACGGAGTGTGAGATGATCTGCTGGTGCTGGATGACCTGCAGGGTGACCAGGCCGGCCTCGTGAGCTGCAATCACACGGAGGGGAGAAGGTAAGGGACCCCGTAAGCCCAGAGTGCCGCTCGCTGAGTGTGAGCTCTCTACTCACCTGGGCAGTAGCAACGCAAGACTCCTGATTGGATGAGTGAGGCCGGCACAGTCACATGATCGAACAGGCAGGAGTAGGGGTCTGTGTCCTCCAGCCACGGGCCGGTGATGAGGATCTTCACTCCACCCTGACACCAGAGAGAAAAAGACAATTTACTGGAAGCCGAGGGGCCGGTGCCCATTCACAGCAGCTGTGGTCAGGGCCGGCGTGCCCCCTGCTCAGTCACCACCAGCACATGGCGTAGCGCCCGGGCACGTCCGCACACACGTGTCGCCACATGTCACATGTAAGGACAATGAGAGCTGCTTGTGGGGGCAGCAGTCTCTCCTGTGCCAGCTTTCTGCTTGATGTCCCTCCAAAATGATGGCGCCACCCCAGGGGCATCCGGCGGGCAGCCTCCGCCTGTCCATCATCAGCTCCCGGCTTTATATCAGACGGCTAATGTCATGCAAATAACACTGCGGCCGATCGTCCGTCTGGTGCAAGGGTGACGAGAGCGCCACCTGCCACGTCCTGGCCTACAACGGAAGATGCATGGCCCCCTCTGCAGGTGAGATGGGAGTACTGCACCCAACAGAAATGCAGAGGACCTGGCAAAAATGTTCCATGTGAGCCAGCTGAGCAGACAGGCGGATCACCAGAAAGGAGGCGGCACTGTCCATGCACTGGCACACCTGCATAATGGGAAGGCACCTATGGGGGGCACCAACAGTACATCACACACAGATCTGTGAGAATAGTGACCGCCAGCAGCACAGACCTAGGTCTATGCCCCCGCTGCACACACTGACCGCCATCAGCACAGACCTAGGTCTATGCCCCCGCTGCACACACTGACCACCATCAGCACAGACCTAGGTCTATGCCCCCGCTGCACACACTGACCGCCATCAGCACTGACCTAGGTCTATGCCCCCGCTGCACACACTGACCGCCATCAGCACTGACCTAGGTCTATGCCCCCGCTGCACACACTGACCGCCATCACCACAGACCTAGGTCTATGCCCCCGCTGCACACACTGACCGCCATCAGCACTGACCTAGGTCTATGCCCCCGCTGCACACACTGACCGCCATCAGCACTGACCTAGGTCTATGCCCCCGCTGCACACAATGACCGCCATCACCACAGACCTAGGTCTATGCCCCCGGTGTACACACTGACCGCCATCAGCACTGACCTAGGTCTATGCCCCCGCTGCACACAGTGAGCGCCATCAGCACTGACCTAGGTCTATGCCCCCGCTGCACACAGTGAGCGCCATCAGCACTGACCTAGGTCTATGCCCCCGCTGCACACACTGACCGCCATCAGCACAGACCTAGGTCTATGCCCCCGCTGCACACACTGACCGCCATCAGCACAGACCTAGGTCTATGCCCCCGCTGCACACACTGACCGCCATCAGCACAGACCTAGGTCTATGCCCCCGCTGCACACAGTGACCGCCATCAGCACAGACCTAGGTCTATGCCCCCGCTGCACACACTGACCGCCATCAGCATAGACCTAGATCTATGCCCCCGCTGCACACAGTGACCGCCATCAGCACAGACCTAGGTCTATGCCCCCGCTGCACACAGTGACCGCCATCAGCACAGACCTAGGTCTATGCCCCCGCTGCACACACTGACCGCCATCAGCACAGACCTAGGTCTATGCCCCCGCTGCACACACTGACCGCCATCAGCACAGACCTAGGTCTATGCCCCCGCTGCACACAGTGACCGCCATCAGCACAGACCTAGGTCTATGCCCCCGCTGCACACAGTGACCGCCATCAGCACAGACCTATGTCCGGGCCCCTGCTGCACACAGTGACCGCCATCGGCACAGACCTATGTCCGGGCCCCCGCTGCACACAGTGACCGCCATCAGCACAGACCTAGGTCTATGCCCCCGCTGCACACAGTGACCGCCATCAGCACAGACCTATGTCCATGCCCCAGCTGCACACAGTGACCGCCATCAGCACAGACCTAGGTCTATGCCCCCGCTGCACACACTGACCGCCATCAGCACAGACCTAGGTTTATGCCCCTGCTGCACACACTGACCGCCATCAGCACTGACCTAGGTCTATGCCCCCGCTGCACATACTGACCGCCATCAGGACAGACCTAGGTCTATGCCCCTGCTGCACACACTGACCGCCATCAGCACAGACCTAGGTCTATGCCCCCGCTGCACACAGTGACCGCCATCAGCACTGACCTAGGTCTATGCCCCCGCTGCATACAGTGACCGCCATCAGCACAGACCTAGGTCTATGCCCCTGCTGCACACACTGACTGCCATCAGCACAGACCTAGGTCTATGCCCCCGCTGCATACACTGACCGCCATCAGCACTGACCTAGGTCTATGCCCCCGCTGCACACACCTAGGTCTATGCCCCCGCTGCACACAGTGACCGCCATCAGCACAGACCTAGGTCTATGCCCCCGCTGCACACACTGACCGCCATCAGCACAGACCTAGGTCTATGCCCCCGCTGCACACAGTGACCGCCATCAGCACTGACCTAGGTCTATGCCCCCGCTGCACACAGTGACCGCCATCAGCACAGACCTAGGTCTATGCCCCCGCTGCACACACTGACCGCCATCAGCACAGACCTAGGTTTATGCCCCCGCTGCACACAGTGACCGCCATCAGCACAGACCTAGGTCTATGCCCCCGCTGCACACAGTGACCGCCATCAGCACTGACCTAGGTCTATGCCCCCGCTGCACACACTGCCCGCCATCAGCACAGACCTAGGTCTATGCCCCCGCTGCACACAGTGACCGCCATCAGCCCAGACCTAGGTCTATGCCCCCGCTGCACACACTGACCGCCATCAGCACAGACCTAGGTCTATGCCCCCGCTGCACACACTGACCGCCATCAGCACAGACCTAGGTCTATGCCCCCGCTGCACACACTGACCGCCATCGGCACTGACCTAGGTCTATGCCCCCGCTGCACACACTGACCGCCATCAGCACAGACCTAGGTCTATGCCCCCGCTGCACACACTGACCGCCATCAGCACAGACCTAGGTCTATGCCCCCGCTGCACACACTGACCGCCATCAGCACTGACCTAGGTCTATGCCCCTGCTGCACACACTGACCGCCATCAGCACAGACCTAGGTCTATGCCCCCGCTGCACACACTGACCGCCATCAGCACAGACCTAGGTCTATGCCCCTGCTGCACACACTGACCGCCATCAGCACAGATCTAGGTCTATGCCCCCGCTGCACACACTGACCGCCATCAGCACTGACCTAGGTCTATGCCCCTGCTGCACACACTGACCGCCATCAGCACAGACCTAGGTCTATGCCCCCGCTGCACACACTGACCGCCATCAGCACAGACCTAGGTCTATGCCCCCGCAGCACACACTGACCGCAATCAGCACAGACCTAGGTTTATGCCCCCGCTTCACACAGTGACCGCCATCAGCACAGACCTAGGTCTATGCCCCCGCTGCACACACTGACCGCCATCAGCACAGACCTAGGTCTATGCCCCCGCTGCACACAGTGACCGCTATCAGCACAGACCTAGGTCTATGCCCCCGCTGCATACACTGACCGCCATCAGCACAGACCTAGGTCTATGCCCCCGCTGCACACACTGACCGCCATCAGCACAGACCTAGGTCTATGCCCCCGCTGCACACACTGACCGCCATCAGCCCAGACCTAGGTCTATGCCCCCGCTGCACACACTGACCGCCATCAGCACAGACCTATGCCTATGCCCCCGCTGCACACACTGACCGCCATCAGCACAGACCTAGGTCTATGCCCCCGCTGCACACACTGACCGCCATCAGCACAGACCTATGCCCCCGCTGCACACACTGACCGCTATCAGCACAGACCTAGGTCTATGCCCCCGCTGCACACACTGACCGCCATCAGCCCAGACCTAGGTCTATGCCCCCGCTGCACACAGTGACCGCCATCAGCCCAGACCTAGGTCTATGCCCCCGCTGCACACACTGACCGCCATCAGCACAGACCTAGGTCTATGCCCCCGCTGCACACGCTGACCGCCATCAGCACAGACCTAGGTCTATGCCCCCGCTGCACACACTGACCGCCATCAGCACAGACCTAGGTCTATGCCCCCGCTGCACACACTGACCGCCATCAGCACAGACCTAGGTCTATGCCCCCGCTGCACACACTGACCGCCATCAGCACAGACATAGGTCTAGCCCCCGCTGAACACACTGACCGCCATCAGCACAGACCTAGGTCTATGCCCCCGCTGCACACACTGACCGCCATCAGCACAGACCTAGGTCTATGCCCCCGCTGCACACACTGACCGCCATCAGCACAGACCTAGGTCTATGCCCCCGCTGCACACAGTGACCGCCATCAGCACAGACCTAGGTCTATGCCCACGCTGCACACACTGACCGCCATCACCACAGACCTAGGTCTATGCCCCCGCTGCACACACTGACCGCCATCAGCACAGACCTAGGTCTATGCCCCCGCTGCACACACTGACAGATATCAGCACAGACCTAGGTCTATGCCCCCGCTGCACACAGTGACCGCCATCACCACAGACCTAGGTCTATGCTCCCGCTGCACACACTGACAGATATCAGCACAGACCTAGGTCTATGCCCCCGCTGCACACAGTGACCGCCATCAGCACAGACCTAGGTCTATGCCCCCGCTGCACACAGTGACCGCCATCAGCACAGACCTAGGTCTATGCCCCCGCTGCACACACTGACCGCCATCAGCACAGACCTATGCCTATGCCCACGCTGCACACACTGACCGCCATCAGCACAGACCTAGGTCTATGCCCCCGCTGCACACAGTGACCGCCATCAGCACAGACCTAGGTCTATGCCCCCGCTGCACACAGTGACCATCAGCACAGACCTAGGTCTATGCCCCCGCTGCACACACTGACCGCCATCAGCACAGACCTAGGTCTATGCCCACGCTGCACACACTGACCGCCATCAGCACAGGCCTAGGTCTATGCCCCCGCTGCACACACTGACCGCCATCAGCACAGACCTAGGTCTATGCCCACGCTGCACACACTGACCGCCATCAGCACCGACCTAGGTCTATGCCCCCGCTGCACACACTGACCGCCATCAGCACAGACCTAGGTCTATGCCCCCGCTGCACACAGTGACCGCCATCAGCACAGACCTAGGTCTATGACCCCGCTGCACACACAGACCGCCATCAGCACAGACCTAGGTCTATGCCCCCGCTGCACACAGTGACCGCCATCAGCCCAGACCTAGGTCTATGCCCCCGCTGCACACACTGACCGCCATCAGCACTGACCTATGCCCCCGCTGCACGCAGTGACCGCCATCATCACTGACCTATGCCCCCGCTGCACGCAGTGACCGCCATGAGCACTGACCTATGCCCCCGCTGCACACAGTGACCGCCATCAGCCCAGACCTAGGTCTATGCCCCCGCTGCACACAGTGACCGCCATCAGCAATGACCTATGCCCCCGCTGCACGCAGTGACCGCCATCAGCACTGACCTATGCCCCCGCTGCACACAGTGACCGCCATCAGCACTGACCTATGTCTATGCCCCCGCTGCACACACTGACCGCCATCAGCACAGACCTAGGTCTATGCCCCCGCTGCACACACTGACCGCCATCAGCACAGACCTAGGTCTATGCCCCCGCTGCACACACTGACCGCCATCAGCACAGACCTAGGTCTATGCCCCCGCTGCACACACTGACCGCCATCAGCACAGACCTAGGTCTATGCCCCCGCTGCACACACTGACCGCCATCAGCACAGACCTAGGTCTATGCCCCCGCTGCACACAGTGACCGCCATCAGCACAGACCTAGGTTTATGCCCCCGCTGCACACACTGACCGCCATCAGCACAGACCTAGGTCTATGCCCCCGCTGCATACACTGACCGCCATCAGCACAGACCTAGGTCTATGCCCCCGCTGCACACAGTGACCGCCATCAGCACAGACCTAGGTCTATGCCCCCGCTGCACACAGTGACCGCCATCAGCACTGACCTAGGTCTATGCCCCCGCTGCACACACTGACCGCCATCAGCACAGACCTAGGTCTATGCCCCCGCTGCACACAGTGACCGCCATCAGCACAGACCTAGGTCTATGCCCCCGCTGCACACACTAACCGCCATCAGCACAGACCTAGGTCTATGCCCCCGCTGCACACACTGACCGCCATCAGCACAGACCTAGGTCTATGCCCCCGCTGCACACACTGACCGCCATCAGCACAGACCTAGGTCTATGCCCCCGCTGCACACAGTGACCGCCATCAGCACTGACCTAGGTCTATGCCCCAGATGCACACACTGACCGCCATCAGCACAGACCTAGGTCTATGCCCCCGCTGCACACACTGACCGCCATCAACACAGACCTAGGACTATGCCCCCGCTGCACACACTGACCGCCATCAGCACAGACCTAGGTCTATGCCCCCGCTGCACACACTGACCGTCATCATAGTTACATAGTTAGTAAAGCCGAATAAAGACTTGCGTCCATCAAGTTCGACCAGCACAGGTCATCAGCACAGACCTCGGTCTATGCCCCCGCTGCACACAGTGACCGCCATCAACACAGACCTAGGACTATGCCCCCGCTGCATACACTGACCGCCATCAGCACAGACCAAGGTCCTATGCCCCCACTGCACACACTGACCGCCATCAGCACAGACCTAGGTCTATGCCCCCGCTGCACACACTGACCGCCATCAGCACAGACCTAGGTCCATGCCCCCGCTGCACACACTGACCGCCATCAGCACAGACCTAGGTCTATGCCCCCGCTGCACACACTGACCGCCATCAGCACAGACCTAGGTCTATGCCCCCGCTGCACACACTGACCGCCATCAGCACAGACCTAGGTCTATGCCCCCGCTGCACACACTGACCGCCATCAGCACAGACCTAGGTCTATGCCCCCGCTGCACACACTGACCGCCATCAGCACAGACCTAGGTCTATGCCCCCGCTGCACACACTGACCGCCATCAGCACAGACCTAGGTCTATGCCCACGCTGCACACACTGACCGCCATCAGCACAGACCTAGGTCTATGCCCCCGCTGCACACACTGACCGCCATCAGCACAGACCTAGGTCTATGCCCACGCTGCACACACTGACCGCCATCAGCACCGACCTAGGTCTATGCCCCCGCTGCACACACTGACCGCCATCAGCACAGACCTAGGTCTATGCCCCCGCTGCACACAGTGACCGCCATCAGCACAGACCTAGGTCTATGCCCCCGCTGCACACACTGACCGCCATCAGCACAGACCTAGGTCTATGCCCCCGCTGCACACAGTGACCGCCATCAGCCCAGACCTAGGTCTATGCCCCCGCTGCACACACTGACCGCCATCAGCACTGACCTATGCCCCCGCTGCACGCAGTGACCGCCATCATCACTGACCTATGCCCCCGCTGCACGCAGTGACCGCCATGAGCACTGACCTATGTCCCCGCTGCACACAGTGACCGCCATCAGCCCAGACCTAGGTCTATGCCCCCGCTGCACACAGTGACCGCCATCAGCAATGACCTATGCCCCCGCTGCACGCAGTGACCGCCATCAGCACTGACCTATGCCCCCGCTGCACACAGTGACCGCCATCAGCACTGACCTATGTCTATGCCCCCGCTGCACACACTGACCGCCATCAGCACAGACCTAGGTCTATGCCCCCGCTGCACACACTGACCGCCATCAGCACAGACCTAGGTCTATGCCCCCGCTGCACACACTGACCGCCATCAGCACAGACCTAGGTCTATGCCCCCGCTGCACACACTGACCGCCGTCAGCACAGACCTAGGTCTATGCCCCCGCTGCACACACTGACCGCCATCAGCACAGACCTAGGTCTATGCCCCCGCTGCACACAGTGACCGCCATCAGCACAGACCTAGGTTTATGCCCCCGCTGCACACACTGACCGCCATCAGCACAGACCTAGGTCTATGCCCCCGCTGCATACACTGACCGCCATCAGCACAGACCTAGGTCTATGCCCCCGCTGCACACAGTGACCGCCATCAGCACAGACCTAGGTCTATGCCCCCGCTGCACACACTGACCGCCATCAGCACAGACCTAGGTCTATGCCCCCGCTGCACACAGTGACCGCCATCAGCACTGACCTAGGTCTATGCCCCCGCTGCACACACTGACCGCCATCAGCACAGACCTAGGTCTATGCCCCCGCTGCACACAGTGACCGCCATCAGCACAGACCTAGGTCTATGCCCCCGCTGCACACAGTGACCGCCATCAGCACAGACCTAGGTCTATGCCCCCGCTGCACACACTGACCGCCATCAGCACAGACCTAGGTCTATGCCCCCGCTGCACACACTGACCGCCATCAGCACAGACCTAGGTCTATGCCCCCGCTGCACACAGTGACCGCCATCAGCACTGACCTAGGTCTATGCCCCAGATGCACACACTGACCGCCATCAGCACAGACCTAGGTCTATGCCCCCGCTGCACACACTGACCGCCATCACAGACCTAGGACTATGCCCCCGCTGCACACACTGACCGCCATCAGCACAGACCTAGGTCTATGCCCCCGCTGCACACAGTGACCGCCATCAACACAGACCTAGGACTATGCCCCCGCTGCATACACTGACCGCCATCAGCACAGACCAAGGTCCTATGCCCCCACTGCACACACTGACCGCCATCAGCACAGACCTAGGTCTATGCCCCCGCTGCACACACTGACCGCCATCAGCACAGACCTAGGTCCATGCCCCCGCTGCACACACTGACCGCCATCAGCACAGACCTAGGTCTATGCCCCCGCTGCACACACTGACCGCCATCAGCACAGACCTAGGTCTATGCCCCCGCTGCACACACTGACCGCCATCAGCACAGACCTAGGTCTATGCCCCCGCTGCACACACTGACCGCCATCAGCACAGACCTAGGTCTATGCCCCCGCTGCACACACTGACCGCCATCAGCACAGACCTAGGTCTATGCCCCCGCTGCACACACTGACCGCCATCAGCACAGATCTAGGTCTATGCCCCCGCTGCACACAGTGACCGCCATCAGCCCAGACCTAGGTCTATGCCCCCGCTGCACACAGTGACCGCCATCAGCACTGACCTAGGTCTATGCCCCCGCTGCACACACTGACCGCCATCAGCACAGACCTAGGTCTATGCCCACGCTGCACACACTGACCGCCATCAGCACAGACCTAGGTCTATGCCCCTGCTGCCCACACTGACCGCCATCAGCACAGACCTAGGTCTATGCCCCCGCTGCACACACTGACCGCCATCAGCACAGACCTAGGTCTATGCCCCCGCTGCACACAGTGACCGCCATCAGCACAGACCTAGGTCTATGCCCCCGCTGCACACACTGACCGCCATCAGCACAGACCTAGGTCTATGCCCCCGCTGCACACACTGACCGCCATCAGCACAGACCTAGGTCTATGCCCCCGCTGCACACAGTGACCGCCATCAGCCCAGACCTAGGTCTATGCCCCCGCTGCACACACTGACCGCCATCAGCCCAGACCTAGGTCTATGCCCCCGCTGCACACAGTGACCGCCATCAGCACAGACCTAGGTCTATGCCCCCGCTGCACACAGTGACCGCCATCAGCACAGACCTAGGTCTATGCCCCCGCTGCACACACTGACCGCCATCAGCACAGACCTAGGTCTATGCCCCCACTGCACACACGGACCGCCATCAGCACAGACCTAGGTCTATGCCCCCGCTGCACACACTGACCGCCATCAGCACAGACCTAGGTCTATGCCCCCGCTGCACACACTGACCGCCATCAGCACAGATCTAGGTCTATGCCCCTGCTGCACACAGTGACCGCCATCAGCACAGACCTAGGTCTATGACCCCGCTGCACACAGTGACCGCTATCAGCACAGACCTAGGTCTATGCCCCCGCTGCACACAGTGACCGCTATCAGCACAGATCTAGGTCTATGCCCCCGCTGCACACAGTGACCGCTATCAGCACAGACCTAGGTCTATGCCCCCGCTGCACACACTGACCGCCATCAGCCCAGACCTAGGTCTATGCCCCCGCTGCACACACTGACCGCCATCAGCACAGACCTAGGTCTATGCCCACGCGGCACACACTGACCGCCATCAGCCCAGACCTAGGTCTATGCCCCCGCTGCACACACTGACCGCCATCAGCACAGATCTAGGTCTATGCCCCCGCTGCACACAGTGACCGCCATCAGCACAGACCTAGGTCTATGCCCCCGCTTCACACACTGACCGCCATCAGCACAGACCTAGGTCTATGCCCCCGCTGCACACACTGACCGCCATCAGCAGAGACCTAGGTCTATGCCCCAGCTGCACACAGTGACCGCCATCAGCACAGACCTAGGTCTATGCCCCCGCTGCACACACTGACCGCCATCAGCACAGACCTAGGTCTATGCCCCCGCTGCACACACTGACCGCCATCAGCACAGACCTAGGTCTATGCCCCCGCTGCACACAGTGACCGCCATCAGGACAGACCTAGGTCTATGCCCCCGCTGCATACACTGAACGCCATAAGCACAGACCTAGGTCTATGCCCCCGCTGCACACAGTGACCGCTATCAGCACAGACCTAGGTCTATGCCTCCGCTGCACACACTGACCGCCATCAGCACAGACCTAGGTCTATGCCCCCGCTGCACACAGTGACCGCCATCAGCACAGACCTAGGTCTATGCCCCCGCTGCACACAGTGACCGCTATCAGCACAGATCTAGGTCTATGCCCCAGCTGCACACAGTGACCGCCATCAGCACAGACCTAGGTCTATGCCCCCGCTGCCCACAGTGACGGCTATCAGCACAGATCTAGGTCTATGCCCCAGCTGCACACAGTGACCGCTATCAGCACAGATCTAGGTCTATGCCCCCGCTGCATACACTGACCGCCATCAGCACAGACCTAGGTCTATGCCCCCGCTGCACACAGTGACCGCTATCAGCACAGACCTAGGTCTATGCCCCCGCTGCATACACTGACCGCCATCAGCACAGACCTAGGTCTATGCCCCCGCTGCACACAGTGACCGCCATCAGCACAGACCTAGGTCTATGCCCCCGCTGCACACACTGACTGCCATCAGCACAGACCTAGGTCTATGCCCCCGCTGCACACAGTGACCGCCATCAGCACAGACCTAGGTCTAAGCCCCCGCTGCATACACTGACCGCCATCAGCACAGACCTAGGTCTATGCCCCCGCTGCACACACTGACCGCCATCAGCACTGACCTAGGTCTAAGCCCGCGCTGCACACACTGACCGCCATCAGCACAGACCTAGGTCTATGCCCCCGCTGCACACACTGACCGCCATCAGCACAGACCTAGGTCTAAGCCCACGCTGCACACACTGACCGCCATCAGCACAGACCTAGGTCTAGCCCCCGCTGCACACACTGACCGCCATCAGCACAGACCTAGGTCTAGCCCCCGCTGCACACACTGACCGCCATCAGCACAGACCTAGGTCTATGCCCCCGCTGCACACACTGACCGCTATCAGCACTGACCTAGGTCTATGCCCCCGCTGCACACACTGACCGCCATCAGCACAGACCTAGGTCTAGCCCCCGCTGCACACACTGACCGCCATCAGCACTGACCTAGGTCTAAGCCCACGCTGCACACACTGACCGCCATCAGCACAGACCTAGGTCTAGCCCCCGCTGCACACACTGACCGCCATCAGCACAGACCTAGGTCTAGCCCCCGCTGCACACACTGACCGCCATCAGCACAGACCTAGGTCTATGCCCCCGCTGCACACACTGACCGCCATCAGCACAGACCTAGGTCTATGCCCCCGCTGCACACACTGACCGCCATCAGCACAGACCTAGGTCTATGCCCCCGCTGCACACAGTGACCGCCATCAGCACTGACCTAGGTCTATGCCCCCGCTGCACACACTGACCGCCATCAGCACAGACCTAGGTCTATGCCCCCGCTGCACACACTGACCGCCATCAGCACAGACCTAGGTCTATGCCCACGCTGCACACAGTGACCGCCATCAGCACAGACCTAGGTCTATGCCCCCGCTGCACACACTGACCGCCATCAGCACAGACCTAGGTTTATGCCCCCGCTGCACACACTGACCGCCATCAGCACAGACCTAGGTCTATGCCCCCGCTGCACACACTGACCGCCATCAGCACAGACCTAGGTCTATGCCCCCGCTGCACACACTGACCGCCATCAGCACAGACCTAGGTCTATGCCCCCGCTGCACACACTGACCGCCATCAGCACAGACCTAGGTCTATGCCCCCGCTGCACACACTGACCGCCATCAGCACAGACCTAGGTCTATGCCCCCGCTGCACACACTGACCGCCATCAGCACAGGCCTAGGTCTATGCCCCCGCTGCACACACTGACCGCCATCAGCACAGACCTAGGTCTATGCCCCCGCTGCACACACTGACCGCCATCAGCACAGACCTAGGTCTATGCCCACGCTGCACACAGTGACCGCCATCAGCACAGACCTAGGTCTATGCCCCCGCTGCACACACTGACCGCCATCAGCACAGACCTAGGTTTATGCCCCCGCTGCACACACTGACCGCCATAAGCACAGACCTAGGTCTATGCCCCCGCTGCACACACTGACCGCCATCAGCACAGACCTAGGTCTATGCCCCCGCTGCACACACTGACCGCCATCAGCACAGACCTAGGTCTATGCCCCCGCTGCACACACTGACCGCCATCAGCACAGACCTAGGTCTATGCCCCCGCTGCACACACTGACCGCCATCAGCACAGACCTAGGTCTATGCCCCCGCTGCACACACTGACCGCCATCAGCACAGGCCTAGGTCAATGCCCCCGCTGCACACACTGACCGCCATCAGCACAGACCTAGGTCTATGCCCCCGCTGCACACACTGACCGCCATCAGCACAGACCTAGGTCTATGCCCCCGCTGCACACACTGACCGCCATCAGCACAGACCTAGGTCTATGCCCACGCTGCACACAGTGACCGCCATCAGCACAGACGTAGGTCTATGCCCCCGCTGCACACACTGACCGCCATCAGCACAGACCTAGGTTTATGCCCCCGCTGCACACACTGACCGCCATAAGCACAGACCTAGGTCTATGCCCCCGCTGCACACACTGACCGCCATCAGCACAGACCTAGGTCTATGCCCCCGCTGCACACACTGACCGCCATCAGCACAGACCTAGGTCTATGCCCCCGCTGCACACACTGACCGCCATCAGCACAGACCTAGGTCTATGCCCCCGCTGCACACACTGACCGCCATCAGCACAGGCCTAGGTCTATGCCCCCGCTGCACACACTGACCGCCATCAGCACAGACCTAGGTCTATGCCACCGCTGCACACACTGACCGCCATCAGCACAGACCTAGGTCTATGCCCCCGCTGCATACACTGACCGCCATCAGCACAGACCTAGGTCTATGCCTCCGCTGCACACACTGACCGCCATCAGCACAGACCTAGGTCTATGCCCCCGCTGCATACACTGACCGCCATCAGCACAGACCTAGGTCTATGCCCCCGCTGCACACAGTGACCGCCATCAGCACTGACCTAGGTCTATGCCCCCGCTGCACACACTGACCGCCATCAGCACAGACCTAGGTCTATGCCCCCGCTGCACACACTGACCGCCATCAGCACAGACCTAGGTCCATGCCCCCGCTGCACACACTGACCGCCATCAGCACAGACCTAGGTCTATGCCCCCGCTGCATACAGTGACCGCCATCAGCACAGACCTAGGTCTATGCCCCTGCTGCACACAGTGACCGCCATCAGCACAGATCTAGGTCTATGCCTCCGCTGCACACACTGACCGCCATCAGCACAGACCTAGGTCTATGCCCCCGCTGCCCACACTGACCGCCATCAGCACAGACCTAGGTCTATGCCCCCGCTGCACACACTGACCGCCATCAGCACAGACCTAGGTCTATGCCCCCGCTGCACACAGTGACCGCCATCAGCACAGACCTAGGTCTATGCCCCCGCTGCACACAGTGACCGCCATCAGCACAGACCTAGGTCTATGCCCCCGCTGCACACACTGACCGCCATCAGCACAGACATAGGTCTAGCCCCCGCTGCACACACTGACCGCCATCAGCACAGACCTAGGTCTATGCCCCCGCTGCACACACTGACCGCCATCAGCACAGACCTAGGTCTATGCCCCCGCTGCACACAGTGACCGCCATCAGCACAGACCTAGGTCTATGCCCCCGCTGCACACAGTGACCGCCATCAGCACAGACCTAGGTCTATGCCCCCGCTGCACACACTGACCGCCATCAGCTCAGACCTAGGTCTATGCCCCCGCTGCACACAGTGACCGACATCAGCACAGACCTAGGTCTATGCCCCCGCTGCACACAGTGACCGACATCAGCACAGACCTAGGTCTATGCCCCCGCTGCACACACTGACCGCCATCAGCACAGACCTAGGTCTATGCCCCCGCTGCACACACTGACCGCCATCACCAGAGACCTAGGTCTATGCCCCCGCTGCACACAGTGACCGCCATCAGCACAGACCTAGGTCTATGCCCCCGCTGCACACACTGACCGCCATCAGCACAGACCTAGGTCTATGCCCCCGCTGCACACACTGACCGCCATCAGGACAGACCTAGGTCTATGCCCCCGCTGCATACACTGACCGCCATCAGCACAGACCTAGGTCTATGCCCCCGCTGCACACAGTGACCGCTATTAGCACAGACCTAGGTCTATGCCCCCGCTGCACACACTGACCGCCATCAGCACAGACCTAGGTCTATGCCCCCGCTGCACACAGTGACCGCCATCAGCACAGACCTAGGTCTATGCCCCCGCTGCACACACTGACCGCCATCAGCACAGACCTAGGTCTAGCCCCCGCTGCACACACTGACCGCCATCAGCACAGACCTAGGTCTAGCCCCCGCTGCACACACTGACCGCCATCAGCACAGACCTAGGTCTATGCCCCCGCTGCACACACTGACCGCCATCAGCACAGACCTAGGTCTAAGCCCACGCTGCACACACTGACCGCCATCAGCACAGACCTAGGTCTAGCCCCCGCTGCACACACTGACCGCCATCAGCACAGACCTAGGTCTAGCCCCCGCTGCACACACTGACCGCCATCAGCACAGACCTAGGTCTATGCCCCCGCTGCACACACTGACCGCCATCAGCACTGACCTAGGTCTATGCCCCCGCTGCACACACTGACCGCCATCAGCACAGACCTAGGTCTAGCCCCCGCTGCACACACTGACCGCCATCAGCACTGACTTAGGTCTAAGCCCACGCTGCACACACTGACCGCCATCAGCACAGACCTAGGCCTATGCCCCCGCTGCACACAGAGACCGCCATCAGCACAGACCTAGGTCTATGCCCCAACTGCACACACTGACCGCCATCAGCACAGACCTAGGTCTATGCCCCCGCTGCACACACTGACCGCCATCAGCACAGACCTAGGTCTATGCCCCCGCTGCACACAGTGACCGCCATCAGCACAGACCTAGGTCTATGCCCCCGCTGCACACACTGACCGCCATCAGCACAGACCTAGGTCTATGCCCCCGCTGCACACACTGACCGCCATCAGCACAGACCTAGGTCTATGCCCCCGCTGCACACAGAGACCGCCATCAGCACAGACCTAGGTCTATGCCCCAACTGCACACACTGACCGCCATCAGCACAGACCTAGGTCTATGCCCCCGCTGCACACACTGACCGCCATCAGCACAGACCTAGGTCTATGCCCCCGCTGCACACAGTGACCGCCATCAGCACAGACCTAGGTCTATGCCCCCGCTGCACACACTGACCGCCATCAGCACAGACCTAGGTCTATGCCCCCGCTGCACACACTGACCGCCATCAGCACAGACCTAGGTCTAGCCCCCGCTGCACACACTGACCGCCATCAGCACAGACCTATATCCGGGCCCCTGCTGCACACAGTGACCGCCATCAGCACAGACCTAGGTCTATGCCCCCGCTGCACACACTGACCGCCATCAGCACAGACCTAGGTCTATGCCCCCGCTGCATACAGTGACCGCCATCAGCACTGACCTAGGTCTATGCCCCCGCTGCACACAGTGACCGCCATCAGCACAGACCTAGGTCTATGCCCCCGCTGCACACAGTGACCGCCATCAGTACAGACCTAGGTCTATGCCCCCGCTGCACACACTGACCGCCATCAGCACAGACCTAGGTCTATGCCCCCGCTGTACACACTGACCGCCATCAGCACAGACCTAGGTCTATGCCCCCGCTGCACACACTGACCGCCATCAGCACTGACCTAGGTCTATGCCCCCGCTGCACACACTGACCGCCATCAGCACTGACCTAGGTCTATGCCCCCGCTGCACACACTGACCGCCTTCAGCACAGACCTATGTCCAGGCCCCTGCTGCACACAGTGACCGCCATCAGCACAGACCTAGGTCTATGCCCCAGCTGCACACAGTGACCGCCATCAACACAGACCTAGGTCTATGCCCCCGCTGCACACAGTGACCGCCATCAACACAGACCTAGGTCTATGCCCCCGCTGCACACAGTGACCGCCACCAGCACAGACCGAGGTCTATGCCCCCGCTGCACACACTGACCGCCATCAGCATTGACCTAGGTCTATGCCCCCGCTGCACACAGTGACCGCCACCAGCACAGACCGAGGTCTATGCCCCCGCTGCACACACTGACCGCCATCAGCATAGACCTAGGTCTATGCCCCCGTTGCACACAGTGACCGCCATCAGCACAGACCTATGTCTGTGCCCCCGCAGCACACAGTGACCGCCATAGGCACAGACCTATGTCCGGGCCCCTGCTGCACACAGTGACCGCTATCGGCATAGACCTATGTCTGTGCCCCCACAGCACACAGTGACCGCCATCGGCACAGACCTATGTCCGGGCCCCTGCTGCACACAGTGACCGCCATCGGCACAGACCTATGTCCGGGCCCCTGCTGCACACAGTGACCGCTATCGGCATAGACCTATGTCTGTGCCCCCAAAGCACACAGTGACTGCCATCAGCACAGACCTATGCCTATGCCCACGCTGCACACACTGACCGCCATCAGCACAGACCTAGGTCTATGCCCCCGCTGCACACACTGACCGTCATCAGCACAGACCTAGGTCTATGCCCCCGCTGCACACACTGACCGCCATCAGCACAGACCTAGGTCTATGCCCCCGCTGCACAGTGACCGCCATCAGCACAGACCTAGGTCTATGCCCCCGCTGCACACAGTGACCGCCATCAGCACAGACCTAGGTCTATGCCCCCGCTGCACACAGTGACCGCCATCAGCACAGACCTAGGTCTATGCCCCCGCTGCACACACTGACCGCCATCAGTACAGACCTAGGTCTATGCCCCCGCTGCACACACTGACCGCCATAAGCACAGACCTAGGTCTATGCCCCCGCTGCACACACTGACCGTCATCAGCACAGACCTAGGTCTATGCCCCCGCTGCACACACTGACCGTCATCAGCACAGACCTAGGTCTATGCCCCCGCTGCACACAGTGACCGCCATCAGCACAGACCTAGGTCTATGCCCCCGCTGCACACAGTGACCGCCATCAGCACAGACCTAGGTCTATGCACGCGCTGCACACACTGACCGCCATCAGCACAGACCTAGGTCTATGCCCCCGCTGCACACACTGACCGCCATCAGCAGAGACCTAGGTCTATGCCCCCGCTGCACACAGTGACCGCCATCAGCACAGACCTAGGTCTATGCCCCCGCTGCACACACTGACCGCCATCAGCACAGACCTAGGTCTATGCCCCCGCTGCACACACTGACCGCCATAAGCACAGACCTAGGTCTATGCCCCCGCTGTACACACTGACCGCCATCAGCACAGACCTAGGTCTATGCCCCCGCTGCACACACTGACCGCCATCAGCACAGACCTAGGTCTATGCCCCCGCTGCACACACTGACCGCCATCAGCACAGACCTAGGTCTATGCCCCCGCTGCACACACTGACCGCCATCAGCACAGACCTAGGTCTATGCCCCCGCTGCACACACTGACCGCCATCAGCACAGACCTAGGTCTATGCCCCCGCTGCACACACTGACCGCCATCAGCACAGACTTAGGTCTATGCCCCCGCTGCACACACTGACCGCCATCAGCACAGACCTAGGTCTATGCCCCCGCTGCACACACTGACCGCCATCAGCACAGACCTAGGTCTATGCCCCCGCTGCATACACTGACCGCCATCAGCACAGACCTAGGTCTATGCCCCCGCTGCACACAGTGACCGCCATCAGCACAGACCTAGGTCTATGCCCCCGCTGCACACACAGACTGCCATCAGCACAGACCTAGGTCTATGCCCCCGCTGCACACACTGACCGCCATCAGCACAGACCTAGGTCCATGCCCCCGCTGCACACACTGACCGCCATCAGCACAGACCTAGGTCTATGCCCCCGCTGCACACACTGACCGCCATCAGCACAGACCTAGGTCTATGCCCCCGCTGCACACACTGACCGCCATCAGCACAGACCTAGGTCTATGCCCCCGCTGCACACACTGACCGCCATCAGCACAGACCTAGGTCTATGCCCCCGCTGCACAAACTGACCGCCATCAGCACAGACCTAGGTCTATGCCCCCGCTGCACACACTGACCGCCATCAGCACAGATCTAGGTCTATGCCCCCGCTGCACACACTGACCGCCATCACCACAGACCTAGGTCCATGCCCCCGCTGCACACACTGACCGCCATCAGCACAGACCTAGGTCTATGCCCCCGCTGCACACACTGACCGCCATCAGCACAGACCTAGGTCTATGCCCCCGCTGCACACACTGACCGCCATCAGCACAGACCTAGGTCTATGCCCCCGCTGCACACACTGACCGCCATCAGCACAGACCTAGGTCTATGCCCCCGCTGCACACACTGACCGCCATCAGCACAGACCTAGGTCTATGCCCCCGCTGCACACACTGACCGCCATCAGCACAGACCTAGGTCTATGCCCCCGCTGCACACACTGACCGCCATCAGAACAGATCTAGGTCTATGCCCCCGCTGCACACACTGACCGCCATCAGCACAGACCTAGGTCTATGCCCCCGCTGCCCACACTGACCGCCATCAGCACAGACCTAGGTCTATGCCCCCGCTGCCCACACTGACCGCCATCAGCACAGACCTAGGTCTATGCCCCCGCTGCCCACACTGACCGCCATCAGCACAGACCTAGGTCTATGCCCCCGCTGCCCACACTGACCTCCATCAGCACAGACCTAGGTCTATGCCCCCGCTGCACACAGTGACCGCCATCAGCACAGACCTAGGTCTATGCCCCCGCTGCACACACTGACCGCCATCAGCACAGACCTAGGTCTATGCCCCCGCTGCACACACTGACCGCCATCAGCACAGACCTAGGTCTATGCCCCCGCTGCACACACTGACCGCCATCAGCACAGATCTAGGTCTATGCCCCCGCTGCACACAGTGACCGCCATCAGCACTGACCTAGGTCTATGCCCCTGCTGCACACACTGACCGCCATCAGCACAGATCTAGGTCTATGCCCCCGCTGCACACAGTGACCGCTATCAGCACAGATCTAGGTCTATGCCCCCGCTGCACACAGTGACCGCTATCAGCACAGATCTAGGTTTATGCCCCCGCTGCACACAGTGACCGCTATCAGCACAGACCTAGGTCTATGCCCCTGCTGCACACACTGACTGCCATCAGCCCAGACCTAGGTCTATGACCCCGCTGCACACACTGACCGCCATCAGCAGAGACCTAGGTCTATGCCCCCGCTGCACACAGTGACCGCTATCAGCACAGACCTAGGTCTATGCCCCCGCTGCACACACTGACCGCCATCAGCACAGACCTAGGTCTATGCCACCGCTGCACACAGTGACCGCCATCAGCACAGACCTAGGTCTATGCCCCCGCTGCACACACTGACCGCCATCAGCACAGACCTAGGTCTAGCCCCCGCTGCACACACTGACCGCCATCAGCACAGACCTAGGTCTAGCCCCCGCTGCACACACTGACCGCCATCAGCACAGACCTAGGTCTATGCCCCCGCTGCACACACTGACCGCCATCAGCACAGACCTAGGTCTAAGCCCACGCTGCACACACTGACCGCCATCAGCACAGACCTAGGTCTAGCCCCCGCTGCACACACTGACCGCCATCAGCACAGACCTAGGTCTAGCCCCCGCTGCACACACTGACCGCCATCAGCACAGACCTAGGTCTATGCCCCCGCTGCACACACTGACCGCCATCAGCACTGACCTAGGTCTATGCCCCCGCTGCACACACTGACCGCCATCAGCACTGACCTAGGTCTAAGCCCACGCTGCACACACTGACCGCCATCAGCACAGACCTAGGTCTAGCCCCCGCTGCACACACTGACCGACATCAGCACAGACCTAGGTCTAGCCCCCGCTGCACACACTGACCGCCATCAGCACAGACCTAGGTCTATGCCCCCGCTGCACACACTGACCGCCATCAGCACAGACCTAGGCCTATGCCCCCGCTGCACACACTGACCGCCATCAGCACAGACCTAGGTCTATGCCCCCGCTGCACACAGAGACCGCCATCAGCACAGACCTAGGTCTATGCCCCAACTGCACACACTGACCGCCATCAGCACAGACCTAGGTCTATGCCCCCGCTGCACACACTGACCGCCATCAGCACAGACCTAGGTCTATGCCCCCGCTGCACACAGTGACCGACATCAGCACAGACCTAGGTCTATGCCCCCGCTGCACACACTGACCGCCATCAGCACAGACCTAGGTCTATGCCCCCGCTGCACACACTGACCGCCATCAGCACAGACCTAGGTCTAGCCCCCGCTGCACACACTGACCGCCATCAGCACAGACCTATATCCGGGCCCCTGCTGCACACAGTGACCGCCATCAGCACAGACCTAGGTCTATGCCGCCGCTGCACACACTGACCGCCATCAGCACAGACCTAGGTCTATGCCCCCGCTGCATACAGTGACCGCCATCAGCACAGACCTATATCCGGGCCCCTGCTGCACACACTGACCGCCATCAGCACAGACCTAGGTCTATGCCCCCGCTGCACACACTGACCGCCATCAGCACAGACCTAGGTCTATGCCCCCGCTGCACACACTGACCGCCATCAGCACTGACCTAGGTCTATGCCCCCGCTGCACACAGTGACCGCCATCAGCACAGACCTAGGTCTATGCCCCCGCTGCACACAGTGACCGCCATCAGTACAGACCTAGGTCTATGCCCCCGCTGCACACACTGACCGCCATCAGCACAGACCTAGGTCTATGCCCCCGCTGTACACACTGACCGCCATCAGCACAGACCTAGGTCTATGCCCCCGCTGCACACACTGACCGCCATCAGCACTGACCTAGGTCTATGCCCCCGCTGCACACACTGACCGCCATCAGCACTGACCTAGGTCTATGCCCCCGCTGCACACACTGACCGCCATCAGCACAGACCTAGGTCTATGCCCCAGCTGCACACAGTGACCGCCATCAACACAGACCTAGGTCTATGCCCCCGCTGCACACAGTGACCGCCATCAACACAGACCTAGGTCTATGCCCCCGCTGCACACAGTGACCGCCACCAGCACAGACCGAGGTCTATGCCCCCGCTGCACACACTGACCGCCATCAGCATTGACCTAGGTCTATGCCCCCACTGCACACAGTGACCGCCACCAGCACAGACCGAGGTCTATGCCCCCGCTGCACACACTGACCGCCATCAGCATAGACCTAGGTCTATGCCCCCGTTGCACAGTGACCGCCATCAGCACAGACCTATGTCTGTGCCCCCGCAGCACACAGTGACCGCCATAGGCACAGACCTATGTCCGGGCCCCTGCTGCACACAGTGACCGCTATCGGCATAGACCTATGTCTGTGCCCCCACAGCACACAGTGACCGCCATCGGCACAGACCTATGTCCGGGCCCCTGCTGCACACAGTGACCGCCATCGGCACAGACCTATGTCCGGGCCCCTGCTGCACACAGTGACCGCTATCGGCATAGACCTATGTCTGTGCCCCCAAAGCACACAGTGACTGCCATCAGCACAGACCTATGCCTATGCCCACGCTGCACACACTGACCGCCATCAGCACAGACCTAGGTCTATGCCCCCGCTGCACACACTGACCGCCATCAGCACAGACCTAGGTCTATGCCCCCGCTGCACACACTGACCGCCATCAGCACAGACCTAGGTCTATGCCCCCGCTGCACAGTGACCGCCATCAGCACAGACCTAGGTCTATGCCCCCGCTGCACACAGTGACCGCCATCAGCACAGACCTAGGTCTATGCCCCCGCTGCACACAGTGACCGCCATCAGCACAGACCTAGGTCTATGCCCCCGCTGCACACACTGACCGCCATCAGCACAGACCTAGGTCTATGCCCCCGCTGCACACACTGACCGCCATAAGCACAGACCTAGGTCTATGCCCCCGCTGCACACACTGACCGTCATCAGCACAGACCTAGGTCTATGCCCCCGCTGCACACACTGACCGTCATCAGCACAGACCTAGGTCTATGCCCCCGCTGCACACAGTGACCGCCATCAGCACAGACCTAGGTCTATGCCCCCGCTGCACACAGTGACCGCCATCAGCACAGACCTAGGTCTATGCACGCGCTGCACACACTGACCGCCATCAGCACAGACCTAGGTCTATGCCCCCGCTGCACACACTGACCGCCATCAGCAGAGACCTAGGTCTATGCCCCCGCTGCACACAGTGACCGCCATCAGCACAGACCTAGGTCTATGCCCCCGCTGCACACACTGACCGCCATCAGCACAGACCTAGGTCTATGCCCCCGCTGCACACACTGACCGCCATAAGCACAGACCTAGGTCTATGCCCCCGCTGTACACACTGACCGCCATCAGCACAGACCTAGGTCTATGCCCCCGCTGCACACACTGACCGCCATTAGCACAGACCTAGGTCTATGCCCCCGCTGCACACACTGACCGCCATCAGCACAGACCTAGGTCTATGCCCCCGCTGCACACACTGACCGCCATCAGCACAGACCTAGGTCTATGCCCCCGCTGCACACACTGACCGCCATCAGCACAGACCTAGGTCTATGCCCCCGCTGCACACACTGACCGCCATCAGCACAGACCTAGGTCTATGCCCACGCTGCACACACTGACCGCCATCAGCACAGACCTAGGTCTATGCCCCCGCTGCACACACTGACCGCCATCAGCACAGACCTAGGTCTATGCCCCCGCTGCATACACTGACCGCCATCAGCACAGACCTAGGTCTATGCCCCCGCTGCACACAGTGACCGCCATCAGCACAGACCTAGGTCTATGCCCCCGCTGCACACACTGACCGCCATCAGCACAGACCTAGGTCTATGCCCCCGCTGCACACACTGACCGCCATCAGCACAGACCTAGGTCCATGCCCCCGCTGCACACACTGACCGCCATCAGCACAGACCTAGGTCTATGCCCCCGCTGCACACACTGACCGCCATCAGCACAGACCTAGGTCTATGCCCCCGCTGCACACACTGACCGCCATCAGCACAGACCTAGGTCTATGCCCCCGCTGCACACACTGACCGCCATCAGCACAGACCTAGGTCTATGCCCCCGCTGCACAAACTGACCGCCATCAGCACAGACCTAGGTCTATGCCCCCGCTGCACACACTGACCGCCATCAGCACAGATCTAGGTCTATGCCCCCGCTGCACACACTGACCGCCATCACCACAGACCTAGGTCCATGCCCCCGCTGCACACACTGACCGCCATCAGCACAGACCTAGGTCTATGCCCCCGCTGCACACACTGACCGCCATCAGCACAGACCTAGGTCTATGCCCCCGCTGCACACACTGACCGCCATCAGCACAGACCTAGGTCTATGCCTCCGCTGCACACACTGACCGCCATCAGCACAGACCTAGGTCTATGCCCCCGCTGCACACACTGACCGCCATCAGCACAGACCTAGGTCTATGCCCCCGCTGCACACACTGACCGCCATCAGCACAGACCTAGGTCTATGCCCCCGCTGCACACACTGACCGCCATCAGCACAGATCTAGGTCTATGCCCCCGCTGCACACACTGACCGCCATCAGCACAGACCTAGGTCTATGCCCCCGCTGCCCACACTGACCGCCATCAGCACAGACCTAGGTCTATGCCCCCGCTGCCCACACTGACCGCCATCAGCACAGACCTAGGTCTATGCCCCCGCTGCCCACACTGACCGCCATCAGCACAGACCTAGGTCTATGCCCCCGCTGCACACAGTGACCGCCATCAGCACAGACCTAGGTCTATGCCCCCGCTGCACACACTGACCGCCATCAGCACAGACCTAGGTCTATGCCCCCGCTGCACACACTGACCGCCATCAGCCCAGACCTAGGTCTATGCCCCCGCTGCACACACTGACCGCCATCAGCCCAGACCTAGGTCTATGCCCCCGCTGCACACAGTGACCGCCATCAGCACAGACCTAGGTCTATGCCCCCGCTGCACACAGTGACCGCCATCAGCACAGACCTAGGTCTATGCCCCCGCTGCACACACTGACCGCCATCAGCACAGACCTAGGTCTATGCCCCCGCTGCACACACTGACCGCCATCAGCACAGATCTAGCTCTATGCCCCCGCTGCACACAGTGACCGCCATCAGCACAGACCTAGGTCTATGCCCCTGCTGCACACACTGACCGCCATCAGCACAGATCTAGGTCTATGCCCCCGCTGCACACAGTGACCGCTATCAGCACAGACCTAGGTCTATGCCCCCGCTGCACACAGTGACCGCTATCATCACAGATCTAGGTTTATGCCCCCGCTGCACACAGTGACCGCTATCAGCACAGACCTAGGTCTATGCCCCCGCTGCACACACTGACCGCCATCAGCCCAGACCTAGGTCTATGACCCCGCTGCACACACTGACCGCCATCAGCAGAGACCTAGGTCTATGCCCCCGCTGCACACACTGACCGCCATCAGCACAGACCTAGGTCTATGCCCCCGCTGCACACACTGACCGCCATCAGCAGAGACCTAGGTCTATGCCCCCGCTGCACACAGTGACCGCCATCAGCACAGACCTAGGTCTATGCCCCCGCTGCACACACTGACCGCCATCAGGACAGACCTAGGTCTATGCCCCCGCTGCATACACTGACCGCCATCAGCACAGACCTAGGTATATGCCCCCGCTGCACACAGTGACCGCTATCAGCACAGACCTAGGTCTATGCCCCCGCTGCATACACTGACCGCCATCAGCACAGACCTAGGTCTATGCCCCCGCTGCACACACTGACCGCCATCAGCACAGACCTAGGTCTATGCCCCCGCTGCACACACTGACCGCCATCAGCACTGACCTAGGTCTAAGCCCACGCTGCACACACTGACCGCCATCAGCACAGACCTAGGTCTATGCTCCCGCTGCACACACTGACCGCCATCAGCACAGACCTAGGTCTAAGCCCACGCTGCACACAATGACCGCCATCAGCACAGACCTAGGTCTATGCCCCCGCTGCACACACTGACCGCCATCAGCACAGACATAGGTCTAGCCCCCGCTGCACACACTGACCGCCATCAGCACAGACCTAGGTCTATGCCCCCGCTGCACACACTGACCGCCATCAGCACTGACCTAGGTCTATGCCCCCGCTGCACACACTGACCGCCATCAGCACAGACCTAGGTCTAGCCCCCGCTGCACACACTGACCGCCATCAGCACTGACCTAGGTCTAAGCCCACGCTGCACACACTGACCGCCGTCAGCACAGACCTAGGTCTAGCCCCCGCTGCACACACTGACCGCCGTCAGCACAGACCTAGGTCTAGCCCCCGCTGCACACACTGACCGCCATCAGCACAGACCTAGGTCTAGCCCCCGCTGCACACACTGACCGCCATCAGCACTGACCTAGGTCTAAGCCCACGCTGCACACACTGACCGCCATCAGCACAGACCTAGGTCTAGCCCCCACTGCACACACTGACCGCCATCAGCACAGACCTAGGTCTAAGCCCACGCTGCACACACTGACCGCCATCAGCCCAGACCTAGGTCTATGCCCCCGCTGCACACAGTGACCGCCATCAGCACAGACCTAGGTCTATGCCCCCGCTGCACACACTGACCGCCATCAGCACAGACCTAGGTCTATGCCCCCGCTGCACACAGTGACCGCCATCAGCACAGATCTAGGTCTATGCCCCCGCTGCACACACTGACCGCCATCAGCAGAGACCTAGGTCTATGCCCCCGCTGCACACAGTGACCGCCATCAGCACAGACCTAGGTCTATGCCCCCGCTGCACACACTGACCGCCATCAGCACAGACCTAGGTCTATGCCCCCGCTGCACACACTGACCGCCATCAGGACAGACCTAGGTCTATGCCCCCGCTGCATACACTGACCGCCATCAGCACAGACCTAGGTCTATGCCCCCGCTGCACACAGTGACCGCTATCAGCACAGACCTAGGTCTATGCCCCCGCTGCATACACTGACCGCCATCAGCACAGACCTAGGTCTATGCCCCCGCTGCACACAGTGACCGCTATCAGCACAGACCTAGGTCTATGCCCCCGCTGCATACACTGACCGCCATCAGTACAGACCTAGGTCTATGCCCCCGCTGCACACAGTGACCGCTAACAGCACAGACCTAGGTCTATGCCCCCGCTGCATACACTGACCGCCATCAGCACAGACCTAGGTCTATGCCCCCGCTTCACACACTGACCGCCATCAGCACTGACCTAGGTCTAAGCCCACGCTGCACACACTGACCGCCATCAGCACAGACCTAGGTCTATGCCCCCGCTGCATACACTGACCGCCATCAGCACAGACCTAGGTCTAAGCCCCCGCTACATACACTGACCGCCATCAGCACAGACCTAGGTCTAAGCCCACGCTGCACACACTGACCGCCATCAGCACAGACCTAGGTCTAGCCCCCGCTGCACACACTGACCGCCATCAGCACAGACATAGGTCTAGCCCCCGCTGCACACACTGACCGCCATCAGCACAGACCTAGGTCTATGCCCCCGCTGCACACACTGACCGCCATCAGCACTGACCTAGGTCTAAGCCCACGCTGCACACACTGACCGCCATCAGCACAGACCTAGGTCTATGCCCCCGCTGCACACACTGACCGCCGTCAGCACTGACCTAGGTCTAAGCCCCCGCTGCACACACTGACCGCCATCAGCACAGACATAGGTCTAGCCCCCGCTGCACACACTGACCGCCATCAGCACAGACCTAGGTCTATGCCCCCGCTGCACACACTGACCGCCATCAGCACTGACCTAGGTCTAAGCCCACGCTGCACACACTGACCGCCATCAGCACAGACCTAGGTCTATGCCCCCGCTGCATACACTGACCGCCATCAGCACAGACCTAGGTCTAAGCCCCCGCTGCATACACTGACCGCCATCAGCACTGACCTAGGTCTATGCCCCCGCTGCACACAGTGACCGCCATCAGCACAGACCTAGGTCTATGCCCCCGCTGCACACAGTGACCGCCATCAGCACAGACCTAGGTCTATGCCCCCGCTGCACACAGTGACCGCCATCAGCACAGACCTAGGTCTATGCCCCCGCTGCATACACTGACCGCCATCAGCACAGACCTAGGTCTATGCCCCCGCTGCACACACTGACCGCCATCAGCACAGACCTAGGTCTAGCCCCCGCTGCACACACTGACCGCCATCAGCACAGACATAGGTCTAGCCCCCGCTGCACACACTGACCGCTAACAGCACAGACCTAGGTCTATGCCCCCGCTGCATACACTGACCGCCATCAGCACAGACCTAGGTCTATGCCCCCGCTGCACACAGTGACCGCTATCAGCACAGACCTAGGTCTATGCCCCCGCTGCACACACTGACCGCCATCAGCACAGACCTAGGACTATGCCCCCGCTGCACACACTGACCGCCATCAGTACAGACCTAGGTCTATGCCCCCGCTGCACACAGTGACCGCCATCACCACAGACCTAGGTCTATGCCCCCGCTGCACACACTGACCGCCATCAGCACAGACCTAGGTCTATGCCCCCGCTGCACACAGTGACCGCTATCAGCACAGACCTAGGCCTATGCCCCCGCTGCATACACTGACCGCCATCAGCACAGACCTAGGTCTATGCCCCCGCTGCACACAGTGACCGCTATCAGCACAGACCTAGGTCTATGCCCCCGCTGCACACAGTGACCGCTAACAGCACAGACCTAGGTCTATGCCCCCGCTGCACACACTGACCGCCATCAGCACAGACCTAGGTCTATGCCCCCGCTGCACACACTGACCGCCATCAGCACAGACCTAGGTCTATGCCCCCGCTGCACACAGTGACCGCTATCAGCACAGACCTAGGTCTATGCCCCCGCTGCATACACTGACCGCCATCAGCACAGACCTAGGTCTATGCCCCCGCTGCACACACTGACCGCTATCAGCACAGACCTAGGTCTATGCCCCCGCTGCACACACTGACCGCCATCAGCACAGACCTAGGACTATGCCCCCGCTGCACACACTGACCGCCATCAGCACAGACCTAGGACTATGCCCCCGCTGCACACACTGACCGCCATCAGCACAGACCTAGGTCTATGCCCCCGCTTCACACAGTGACCGCCATCAGCACAGACCTAGGTCTAAGCCCCCGCTGCATACACTGACCGCTATCAGCACAGACCTAGGTCTATGCCCCCGCTGCATACACTGACCGCCATCAGCACAGACCTAGGTCTAAGCCCCCGCTGCATACACTGACCGCCATCAGCACAGACCTAGGTCTAAGCCCACGCTGCACACACTGACCGCCATCAGCACAGACCTAGGTCTATGCCCCCGCTGCACACACTGACCGCCATCAGCACAGACCTAGGTTTAGCCCCGCTGCACACACTGACCATCAGCACAGACATAGGTCTAGCCCCCGCTGCACACAGTGACCGCCATCAGCACAGACCTAGGTCTATGCCCCCGCTGCATACACTGACCGCCATCAGTACAGACCTAGGTCTATGACCCCGCTGCACACAGTGACCGCTAACAGCACAGACCTAGGTCTATGCCCCCGCTGCATACACTGACCGCCATCAGCACAGACCTAGGTCTATGCCCCCGCTTCACACACTGACCGCCATCAGCACTGACCTAGGTCTAAGCCCACGCTGCACACACTGACCGCCATCAGCACAGACCTAGGTCTATGCCCCCGCTGCATACACTGACCGCCATCAGCACAGACCTAGGTCTATGCCCCCGCTGCATACACTGACCGCCATCAGCACAGACCTAGGTCTAAGCCCACGCTGCACACACTGACCGCCATCAGCACAGACCTAGGTCTAGCCCCCGCTGCACACACTGACCGCCATCAGCACAGACATAGGTCTAGCCCCCGCTGCACACACTGACCGCCATCAGCACAGACCTAGGTCTATGCCCCCGCTGCACACACTGACCGCCATCAGCACAGACCTAGGTCTAGCCCCAGCTGCACACACTGACCGCCATCAGCACTGACCTAGGTCTATGCCCCCGCTGCACACAGTGACCGCTATCGGCACAGACCTATGTCGGGGCCCCTGCTGCACACAGTGACCGCTATCGGCATAGACCTATGTCTGTGCCCCCACAGCACACAGTGACTGCCATCAGCACAGACCTAGGTCTATGCCCCCGCTGCACACAGTGACCGCTATCAGCACAGACCTAGGTCTATGCCCCCGCTGCACACAGTGACTGCCATCGGCACAGACCTATGTCCGTGCCCCAGCTGCACACAGTGACTGCTATCGGCATAGACCTATGACAGTGCCCCTGCTGCACAGACAGGGATGTCATCAGGGACATCAGGGGGCTCCAGGTCCCTGGACGCAGAGGCTGCGGGACTATTCCTGTGTCCGTCACAGAACGTGGACGGAGATCAGCGGCACAGTGATGGTTTATTACTGCCCAGTGATGGGCGCGGCTGGACCACATACCTCCGGGTAGGACCAGTCTGGAGAGAAGTCTGTGATTCCCACAAGCCTCGTGGCCCCGTCCTCTGGCTCCGGGAAGGAGTCTGCAATGCTGGAGGTGTTCCCACCCATGGGCTCCTGTGGCGGTGGTTCCTCACCCGGTTGTCCGAACATGGCCTGGACCGGAGACGACGTGGTCTGGTGTTCTCCGAACTGTTCGTATCCCCCAGGAGCGGCTTCATCTGTCATCAGGTCGGAGATGAGATCTGGAAACTGACTGTCGAAGGAGATGTTGAAGTTTTCGGCGGAGAGTTCCATGTGGACGCTGGAGGCCCCGGATGAGGAGCTCAGGTCGTTCTGGATGATGGAGTACAAGTCGCTCATGTGGGCGTTGGGAGCATCGTCTTTGACTTCTGAGGGAATGACGTCGGCGTTGACCTCGTCGCTGGAGCTGACCTGGCCTTCCCGTTTGTCCTCCATCTTAATCTCTGAGCTGTGGCCGGCCTCCTCCTCCTTCATGTAGCCTCTGTCCTCCTCCATTCTCGTCTTCTTCATGTTGGTGGTCTCCTTTTTTACACTCGATACAATGTCACTTGGCGTCAGTTCGTCTTCTTCCAGGTAATCGCCCCCCTCAGCGCACAGGTCCACCATCGCTCCATCGGACGTCTCGGTCTTGAACTCATCTGAATTTGATGCTCCCCCGTAAGTCTGCCCTTCTCTAGGGCTATTGAGGAAGGAGTCAGGGTCAAATGCTCCACTGGTGCCCCCTGGGGCAGATTCCATCGCCACCTCCAGACTGTGGGAAGAAGACAGCAAGAGACCCTCCATCGGAGAAGGCAACAAGGAGATGCCAACCGGGACAGATGCGGGTTGGCTGCCGGTGTCCCCGGGCATCAGGTGTTGGCTGGGCATCAACGCTAAGGGCTTCTCAGCAATGCCAGTCATCACAAGAACGGCGCTAATGCCCGGTACCCCTGGGGTGGTCGTTATGGTGACTCCGGCCAGCTCGCGATCGGCATAGAAACCATTGGTGAGCGCCAGCGGTGGAGACGTCTGCGTGGTGTCCGGAAGGTCGGAGAAGGAATGTGAGGAGCTGGGGTCACTACCGGAAGGCGTCTTGTTTCCCTTCTGGCCCGGCCTCCGCTCCTTCCCCTGGTCAGGCTCGGCGGCGGCGATGTTCTGCACCTCGGTGAGGGCAGGGAATGGGCACAGCCGGGGCTCTACTTTAGGAGAGATGATGCGGTGCTTGGTGCTGGTGCACTTATGAGGAACGCTGCCGGCGGATCCTGGGGGCAAAGAAAGACACAGTGAAGTGGGGAGATGCGCGTCCCGAAATAATGCAAGGCCCGAGGAGCCGCCCATGGGCCGCACCTCGTGGAAACTCACCCAGGTTGGTGGAGCACAGACAGGTGTGGGTGCGGGGCGGGGGCTTGGCCTGGTGCGTCTCCAGCGTCTGCTGCACCAGCTGCTCGATGGAGAACTCGCTGGTGCCGTTCCCGTTACTGCAAGACCACTTAATGCCATGGACTGAGAAGAGAGAGCGGGATGAGACCCTCACCAGAGACACCGATCTGAGACTCTCACCCGAGATCCCAATCTGAGCCCCCAGCACAGAACCTGATCTGAGACCCTCACCCAAGAACATCACCTGAGAACCCGATCTGAGACCCTCACCCAAGATCCCCACCCGAGACCCAGATCTGAGACCCTCATCTGAGACCCTCACCCAAGAACTCCACCCGAGACCAGACCCAAGAACCTCACCCGAGACCCCGATCTGAGACCCACACCCAAGAACCTCACCCAAGACACGTCTCCTGTATACCGGTCTCTCAGTATAGGACACACGTCCCCCCTGTATAGGACAAATGACCCCCTCTAAAAGACACGTCTCCTATATACCGGTACCCATGTATATGACACACGTTCCCTATAGACTGGTCCCCCTGTATATGACACTTCCCCTATAGAACAGGCCCCATGTATGGACTGGTCACCCTTGTAAATGACACACGTTCCCTATATACAGTATAGACCAAAAGTTTGGACACACCTTCTCATTTAAAGATTCTTCTGTATTTTCCTGACTATGAAAATTGTACATTCACACTGAAGGCATCAAAACTATGAATTACCACATGTGGAATTATATACTTAACAAAAAAGTGTGAAACACCTGAAAATATGTCTTATATCCTAGGGTCTTCACAGTAGCCCCCTTTTGCTTTGATGACTGCTTTGCACACTCTTGGCATTCTCTTGATGAGCTTCAAGAGGTAGTCACCAGAAATGGTCTTCACTTCACAGGTGTGCCCTGTCAGGTTTAATAAGTGGGATTTCTTGCCTTATAAATGGGGTTGGGACCATCAGTTGTGTTGTGCAGAAGTCTGGTGGATACACAGCTGATAGTCCTACTGAATAGACTGTTAGAATTTGTATTATGGCAAGAAAAAAGCAGCTAAGTAAAGAAAAACGAGTGGCCATCATTACTTTAAGAAATGAAGGTCAGTCAGTCCGAAAAATTGGGAAAACTTTGAAAGTGTCCCCAAGTGCAGTTGCAAAAACCATCAAGTGCTACAAAGAAACTGGCTCACATGAGGACCGCCCCAGGAAAGGAAGACCAAGAGTCACCTCTGCTTCTGAGGATAAGTTTATCCGAGTCACCAGCCTCAGAAATCGCAGGTTAACAGCAGCTCAGATTAGAGACCAGGTCAATGCCACACAGAGTTCTAGCAGCAGACACATCTCTACAACAACTGTTAAGAGGAGACTTTGTGCAGCAGGCCTTCATGGTAAAATAGCTGCTAGGAAACCACTGCTAAGGACAGGCAACAAGCAGAAGAGACTTGTTTGGGCTAAAGAACACAAGGAATGGACATTAGACCAGTGGAAATCTGTGCTTTGGTCTGATGAGTCCAAATTTGAGATCTTTGGTTCCAACCACCGTGTCTTTGTGCGACGCAGAAAAGGTGAACGGATGGACTCTACATGCCTGGTTCCCACCGTGAAGCATGGAGGAGGAGGTGTGATGGTGTGGGGGGGCTTTGCTGGTGACACTGTTGGGGATTTATTCAAAATTGAAGGCATACTGAACCAGCATGGCTACCACAGCATCTTGCAGCGGCATGCTATTCCATCCGGTTTGCGTTTAGTTGGACCATCATTTATTTTTCAACAGGACAATGACCCCAAACACCTCCAGGCTGTGTAAGGGCTATTTGACCAAGAAGGAGAGTGATGGGGGGCTACGCCAAATGACCTGGCCTCCACAGTCACCAGACCTGAACCCAATTGAGATGGTTTGGGGTGAGCTGGACGGCAGAGTGAAGACAAAAGGGCCAACAAGTGCTAAGCATCTCTGGGAACTCCTTCAAGATTGTTGGAAGACCATTTCCGGTGACTACCTCTTGAAGCTCATCAAGAGAATGCCAAGAGTGTGCAAAGCAGTCATCAAAGCAAAAGGTGGCTACTGTGAAGAACCTAGAATATAAGACATATCTTCAGTTGTTTCACACTTTTTTGTTAAGTATATAATTCCACATGTGGTAATTCATAGTTTTGATGCCTTCAGTGTGAATGTACAATTTTCATAGTCATGAAAATACAGAAAAATCTTTAAATGAGAAGGTGTGTCCAAACTTTTGGTCTGTACTGTATGGGTCCTCCTGTACATGACACACATCCCCTATAGACCGGTCTTTCTGTATATTTCACAGGTCCCCTATAAATTGATTCCCCTGTATCTGACATGTCACCCATAGACCAGATTCCATGTATATGCCACACATCCCCTACATAACTGTCCCCCTGTATACGACACAAGTCCATTATACACCGGACTCCCCTATATATGTATGACACACGTCCCCTATATAAGTGTCCCCCCTGTATATGACACGTTCCCTATATACAGGTTCCCCCTGTATATGACACAAGACCCCTATATACCAGTCCACCCTGTATATGACACACGTCCCCTATATAGACCGGTCCTCCCTGTATATTACAGGTCGCCAATAAACCAGTCCCCTGTATATGACACACACCCCCTATAGAAAAGACCCCCTGTATATGACACATATCCCCTATAGACAGGTCCCACTATAATATATATGATACATCCCTTATAGACCAGTCCCACTATATATAACACACGTCCCCTATAGCCAGACCCCGGATATGACACACATCCCCTACATACCGGTACCCCTGTATATAACACACGTCTCCTATATGACGACGCCTGTCTATGGCACACATCCCCTATATACCGGTACCCCTGTATATAACACACGTCCCCTATAGCCAGACCCCGGATATGACACACATCCCCTACATACCGGTACCCCTGTATATAACACACGTCTCCTATATGACGACCCCTGTCTATGGCACACATCCCCTATAGACATGTCCACTGTATATTACACATGTCCCCCTGTATGTGGCACGTCCGCTATAGACAAGTCTCTATATATGACACACATCCCCTATATATGTCACACGTCCCCTACAGATCGGTCCCGCTATATATGTCACACATCCCCTATAGACCGGTCCCCCTATATATGTCACACGTCCCCTACAGACCAGTCCCGCTATATATGTCACACATCCCCTATAGACCGGTCCCCCTATATATGTCACACGTTCCCTACAGATCGGTCCCGCTATATATGTCACACATCCCCTATAGACCGGTCCCCCTATATATGTCACATGTCCCCTACAGACCGGTCCCACTATATATGTCACATGTCCCCTATAGACCGGTCCCCCTATATATGTCACACATCCCCTACAGACCGGTCCCCCTATATATGTCACACGTTCCCTACAGATCGGTCCCGCTATATATGTCACACGTTCCCTACAGATCGGTCCCGCTATATATGTCACACATCCCCTATAGACCGGTCCCCCTATATATGTCACACGTCCCCTACAGACCGGTCCCACTATATATGTCACATGTCCCCTATAGACCGGTCCCCCTATATATGTCACACGTCCCCTACAGACCGGTCCCCCTATATATGTCACACGTTCCCTACAGATCGGTCCCGCTATATATGTCACACGTTCCCTACAGATCGGTCCCGCTATATATGTCACACATCCCCTATAGACCGTTCCCCCTATATATGTCACACGTCCCCTACAGACCGGTCCCACTATATATGTCACACATCCCCTATAGACCGTTCCCCCTATATATGTCACACGTCCCCTACAGACCGGTCCCACTATATATGTCACATGTCCCCTATAGACCGGTCCCCCTATATATGTCACACGTCCCCTACAGACCGGTCCCACTAGATATGTCACATGTCCCCTATAGACCGGCCCCTATATATGACACCCGTCCCCTATAGACCGGTCCCCTTATATATGACACCCGTCCCCTATAGACCGGACCCCTTTATATGTCACACATCCCCTACACAGGTCCCATACAGACCCCCCTGGTCCTTACACATGGGCTTCAGCTGGCTGATCAGCTCCTCCTTGCTCCACTTCATCCACTCCTTGCGGTCGCTGCTGGTGGAGCAGAGGATGGGGCCGCAGATCTTCCCGCAGTCCTCGATGGCCGGGACATTCAGGTAGTGAACGAGGACGATGTCCGGGTTCTGTAATCAATGACAGACGGGTCACAGAAGACTCCTCCACGATAATCAGTGCGGGGGACGGTGGCTTGCGGGGACAGACGGGGAGCGGCGACCTGCGGGGACAAACTGGGGACGGCGACCTGCGGGGACAGACGGGGGACGGCGAGCTGCGGGGACAGACGGGGGACGGCGAGCTGCGGGGACAGACGGGGGACGGCGACCTGCGGGGACAGACGGGGGACGGCGACCTGCGGGGACAGACGGGGGACGGCGACCTGCGGGGACTGACTCTACACAGAGTGGAGCCATGGCTTGCTGAGGACCCTCAGTGGCCAAATGACTAATTGCAGCTCCCCGGACAATAGGCGGGCCGCGCCCCGGACAATAGGCGGGCCGCGCCCCGGACAATAGGCGGGCCGTGCCTCACCTGCACCATTCCTCACCTGAAGGAGCCAGTAACAGCGGCGGTGAAATGTCGGGACGATGGAGGAGTGAACGTAGCAGCCATACAGGCACTGCGGAGACAGAGCGGGCAGTTAGAGGACGGGAGGGGACGGCCCCCAGGGCGGCCCCCCGGCTCGAGGCTCCCCTGTGGACGCACCTCCATGCCCTGCACCTTCAGCTTCATGTGATCCTCTCGGGTGGTCTTGCCGTCTTTGCGCTTCTTCCAGCAGTAGCCATCCTTCCGATATTTCACCTTCTTGCGGTTGTACAGGATGATGGAGCCGTTCTGGGGTCTGCACACAGAGAAACACAGAATGAAGCCCCCGACACAGAGCCGGACATCGCCTATCATGGGGGTTTTCATTAAAGGTCACGAGAATTACAGGGACCCGCAATGTACTACAAAAGGGATTTCCCGAAAATCCCCAAAGCCGCGAGAAACGTAAACCGTTCCCTGAACGGTCAGATAAAGCCAGGAACCTGCAAATGACTGGATCTACACAAGCCGGGGGGCCTGTGTCCCGCCACAGCAAGTGGGGGCAGCTCACGGATGCATGTTCCAGCTCCTAAAGTGCTGGCAGAATGCAGGAGGACAGTGCTTATCTACAGCTCCAAGCCCCCTATAGTGACCTCGCACAGTCGCATGGTACTGAGCCACAGAAGTCCCATTCCTTCCAGTGGCCCCTGCATCCTTCCAGCACACCGGGAGGCGGCAGCGCTCGGCGGCGGGCGGTCACCTGGTCTTGGGCGCACAGGACAGCCACTCCTCGTGCTTCTCGAAGGTGATCAGGTAGGAGGCGATCTCCTGCACAGAGAGGAATCCGGGTAAATATCACACCGAGCAAAGACCAAGGCGAGCGGAGACACATACAAGAGAGCAGCACAGAGCATTTCAGGAGAGGAGGCTGATCTCAGGGATCACACAGCAGCACAGAGGATCTCAGGAGGCGCCGTACCTCGTTGGTGTTCCAGCGCAGCCTCTCTTTCGGCAGGGCCGCGCACCTCGGCAAACACTCCAGCAGCTTCTTGGGTAGAAAAACCTTAATATGGTGACCGTTCTCTAAAGAAGGAGAAATGCAGGAATATGAGAGCGTGAGATTATAATCTCACCTAAAACACCGCTACCGGATATAATCTCATCTAAAACCTCAGTACGGGGGATAATCTCATATATAATCTCATCTAAAACCTCAGTAAAAGGGATAATCTCGTATATAATCTCATCTAAAACCTCAGTACGAGGGATAATCTCGTATATAATCTCACCTGAGACCTCAGTACAGGGCATAATCTCATCTAAAACCTCAGTACGGGGGATAATCTCGTATATAATCTCATCTAAAACCTCAGTAAAAGGGATAATCTCGTATATAATCTCATCTAAAACCTCAGTACGAGGGATAATCTCGTATATAATCTCACCTGAGACCTCAGTACAGGGCATAATCTCGTATATAATCTCACCTAAAACCTCAGTACGAGGGATAATCTCGTATATAATCTCATTTGAGACCTCAGTACAGGGCATAATCTCGTATATAATCTCACTTGAGACCTCAGTACGGGGCATAATCTCGTATATAATCTCACCTAAAACCTCAGTACGAGAGATAATCTCGTATATAATCTCATCTGAGACCTCAGTACGGGGCATAATCTCGTATATGATTTTACCTGATAGAATCATAGATAAAACCAGGGGAGGAGTCCTGAGGAGAAAATTTGCATATTCCCACTGCATTTTGGGGTAAGTGAAGAGTCTCCGCGAGCTCAAAGAACACTGGATTTTGGCTGTTGGAGCTGAAAAGAGGACATCGGTAAACCGCGCGCCGGCATTTTGAAGCTTTTTTTTTAAGCTTTTTTCACTGTTTTCAGAACATTAACAGTAAGAACATGGAAGAGTCCAGGAGCCATTTGGTGAGCTGCATATCCTGCTACATGTTCACAGACTTGCCAGTGGAAAAGCCAAACTTCACATGCCAGAAATGCAGCTTGTGTCCCTGTTGGAGGAAAAGTTGCAAAATCTAGAAGAGAGGTTAACTACCTTGAAAATCATTAAGGAAGGTGAAGAGTTCTTAGACAGAGCAGAATTATCTCTTCATGATTCAGAAAGAGAAGAAATTCGAACTGCACCTGACGAAACCGAGGAATGGAAGCCTGTGACCCACAGAAGCAGGAGGATCGAGAGGCAGTCAGCACCCATACTGCTCAGGAACCAGTACCAGGCTCTCACACAGGAGAACCATGAAGAAATACAGCAAGATAAGACTTTGCCAGCAATGAATAACCTTGTAAGCCCTCAGAATCCTCCTGGATGGAGAAAGAAGAATGTTGTGAAGAAAAAACGGAGAGTGGTGGTCATGGGGGATTCCCTGTTAAGAGGAACAGAGGCCGCTATCTGCAGACCAGACATAACCTCAAGAGAAATGTGCTGTCTTCCAGGAGCAAAAATTAAAGATGTGTCTGACAGGATATCAAGACTCTTCAGACCTACAGATCACTACCCATTCCTGCTAATACATGTGGGGACAAATGACACCGCAAGAAAGGACCTGGAAACCATCTGCAGTGACTTTGAAGACTTAGGCAAGAAAGTGAAAGAATTGGGAGCGCAGGTGGTCTTCTCATCCATCCTCCCAGTGGATGGCCATGGAACAATGAGGTGGAATAAGATTCTACAGGTGAACAACTGGCTACGTCGATGGTGCCGTCAACAAGGATTTGGATTTCTGGATCACGGGATGAATTACCTATACGATGGACTACTTGCTAGAGATGGGGTGCACCTTACGAAGACTGGAAAACATGTATTTGGAAGTCGCCTTGCTGCACTCATCAGAAGAGCTTTAAACTAGAACAATGTGGGAAGGGAAGCAAAAGGCCAGAAAAAGCCATACAGCTGACAAATACTATTGAGATCTCTGCTACTGGAAGTGGAAAGGAAGAACAAAGACAAAACAATCTAAATAATAAAAATATGGGAGGAAGAGAAACCAATCACAAACTAAAATGTTTTTATACAAATGCACAAAGCATGGGCAACAAACAAGGAGAATTGGAACTACTAATGCAGGAAAAGGAATATGATGTCATTGGAATCACTGAAACTTGGTGGGACGATACACATGATTGGAATAAAAGGCTAAAAGGATACAACTTATTTGCAAGAAACAGACTTGATAAACGAGGAGGAGGTGTCGCATTGTATGTTAGAAAAGCGAATATCTGCACAGAGATTGAAGCTTCAGAGACTGGGAGTTCTGTGGGAACTGTCTGGGTAAGAATACAAGGAGAGAACAACGGAAAGGACACCATTGTAGGCATTTACTACAGGCCACCTGGGCAAGCTGAAGATATGGATGAACTCTTTATGTATCAAATGACCAAGTTCTCCAAAAAATATGACGTAGTGGTCATGGGAGATTTCAACTATCCAGACATTTGTTGGGAATCTCTCTCAAGTAAAACTAACAGGTCAAGCAAATTCTTATCCTCTCTTGCTGACTGTAGCGCTGGCGTCCCTGCCCTCTGCTAGGCAGGGACGCTGCTCCCCTCACCGCTCTGCTCCGTGCCCGGCGTCCTCTCCCCGCTCTGCTGTCAGCGCGCGCTCCGTCCCGGCGTCCTCCTCAAGCTCTGCTCTCAGCGCGCGCTCCTTCCCGGCCCCTGTGCTTAGGGCGCGCGCGCGCGCGCTCCCCTCCTCTTAAAGGGGCCGCGCGCGCCGCCCTAAAGAGTCCCCGGCCAATGGCCGGAGGACCTCATCATATATAAGGCACCTCCTCCAAAATGGAGGTGCCCGAGCAATGTTGTTTGCACCTGTGTCTCACCTGTGCTTCAGCCCTCAGGTCCCGTTGCTAGTTACCTGCTAGTTACCTGCCAGTTACCTGCCAGTTACCTGCCTGATTCCTGCTTGAATACCTGTTACCAGCCTGCCAGTCTGAGGTCCGACGGTCTGCCTTACTACTCCTGTCAGTCTGTCTAAGGACCAGCCTGCCCGCTCACCTGGGAGCGCTTCTCCGTTACCTGCCTGCTCGCCAGCCCGGAGGCTCCGCTGTCACGTGCTGTGACCACCAGCTATTCCAGAGACTCTTGCCCGCTCACCTGGGAGCGCATCTCCGTTACCTGCCTGCTTGCCAGCCCGGAGGCTCCGTTGTCACGTGCTGTGACCACCAGCTAATCCAGAGACTCTTGCCCGCTCACCTGGGAGCGCATCTCCGTTACCTGCCTGCTCGCCAGCCCGGAGGCTCCGCTGTCACGTGCTGTGACCACCAGCTATTCCAGAGACTCTTGCCCGCTCACCTGGGAGCGCATCTCCGTTACCTGCCTGCTTGCCAGCCCGGAGGCTCCGTTGTCACGTGCTGTGACCACCAGCCATCTCAGAGACTCTTGCCCGCTCACCTGGGAGCGCATCTCCGTTACCTGCCTGCCAGCCCGGAGGCTCCGCCATCACAGGTCGTACCTACCTCTTACCCAGAGACTGCCCTGATCACTTGCCGTAACTCCCTGTCCGTTCACCCAGAGACTGCCACCCGCTCCCTTACAAGGGCTGCCCCCTTGTATAGTAGCTCAGAGGTTCCGCCTCCCGGACCCGTTACAGTTTGCTCGGGCCATGGAACCCGGTGGCACCCAAGCTCCCTCGCTCACGGACCTGTGTCATGAACTGTCCCGTCAAAGGTCCCAACAGGAGTCCATCCTGGGTCACCTGCGGAATGTCAATACCCGCCTGGACACCCTGACTGCACCACCTGCAACCACCGCCAGTACCATGACTCGCAACCCGGCAGCTCCGCTACCCACTAATACCGTGGTAACCTATCCCGGCCCCCGGCTGTCTGCACCTCCTCGCTTCGGAGGCGACTCCGCTCAGGCTCGGGGCTTCATTAATCAGTGCACCCTGCACTTTGAACTTTTGTCCCATCAGTTTAATTCCGACCGGGCCAAAATTGCCTTTATCATGTCCCATCTCACCGGGGAGGCCCTGGCCTGGCTAAATCCTCTATGGGAGAGAGGAGACCCCCTGGTGTCCAGCTTGCCTGCTTTTCTCTCGGCTTTCCGGAAAGTCTTCGACGAACCTGGACGGAAGACCTCATCCGCATCCTCTCTGCTACGCCTCCGTCAGGAAGGTCTCACCGTGGGCCAATATGCCATACGGTTCCGCACCCTTGCCTCGGAGCTGGCCTGGGATAACGACGCTTTGGTATCCGTCTTCTGGGAGGGTCTGTCCGGTCGTATTAAAGATGAACTTGCCGGTCGGGACATTCCTACCTCTCTCGATGATCTGATAACCCTTGCCACCCGGATTGATCTACGGTTCCAGGAGCGTGCCAAAGAGGTCACCCGTGAGAGGAGGATTCCACGTTTAGCTCCTACTTTCCAGAAACCCGTTATTCCCTCCGTCCCTCCCCAGGTACACTCTCCTGAGCCTATGCAGGTCGACCAGACCAAGATGGTCAAAACCCGTCAGGACTCACGCCGTGCCGAGGGGAGCTGCTTCTACTGTGGCAGTAAGGAGCACCGGATCCGTGTCTGCCCGGAGAGGTCGGGAAACGCCTGTGTCTAGGTTCGCTCAGAGAGGTCCACCTAGACAAGAATAAATCCTCTCCATCCCTACTGTTGTCTGTTTCGATCATCCACGGGGAGAACCGTTTTTTCGAACTAGCCCAACTTGACTCTGGAGCAGCCGGGAACCTTATTTCACAGTCCTTGGTTGAGAAATACCGCATCCCCACCAAACCTCTGGCTGTACCCTTGTCTGTCGCTGCCGTGGATGGGGGCCTCTTACCTCGCCCCATTCAACTCATCACCGAATCCATTACCCTGCAGGTGGGAATGCTGCATTCTGAAAGTATCTCCTTTCATGTTCTGCCTGGACTCTCTCACGCCCTCTTGCTAGGTCTGCCCTGGCTCCAGAGACATGCACCCGTGCTAGACTGGCAAACCGGAGAGGTCCTTCGCTGGGGACAAGACTGTCATAAAACCTGCCTGGTTCCCGTCCATCCCGTCCGTCCCTCTCCTACCCCAGCTAATCTACCTGGACTTCCGATTCCTTATTGGTCTTATGCAGATGTTTTTAATAAAAAGGAGGCAGAGACATTACCACCACATAGACCATATGACTGTCCCATCGATCTGCTACCCGGTACTACTCCTCCCCGTGGGCGTATCTATCCTTTATCCGCTGCTGAGACCCGGTCTATGTCCGAATATATTGAGGAGAATCTGGCCAGAGGATTCATCCGGAAATCTACCTCCCCGGCGGGAGCAGGCTTCTTTTTCGTCAAAAAGAAGGACGGCTCTCTCCGTCCCTGTATAGACTATAGAGGCCTAAACCTGATCACGGTGAAGAATAAGTACCCCCTTCCGCTCATTCCAGAATTATTTGATCGTCTGAGGGGGGCTAGGATCTTCACCAAACTGGACCTTCGTGGGGCGTACAACCTGGTTCGTATTCGTCAGGGGGATGAATGGAAGACGGCATTCAACACCCGGGACGGCCACTATGAATACCTGGTAATGCCCTTTGGTCTCTGTAACGCTCCTGCCGTCTTTCAAGAGTTGGTCAATGACATCTTCCGGGACCTTCTCTACTCCTGCGTAGTGGTGTACCTGGACGACATCTTGGTCTTCTCTCCGGATCTCCAGACTCACCGGAGGGACGTTCGTCAGGTCCTGCTCAGGCTCAGGCAAAACCATCTCTACGCTAAATTTGAGAAGTGCCTCTTTGAGCAGACCTCGCTTCCGTTTCTGGGCTACATTATCTCTCAGACCGGCCTACAAATGGATCCTGAGAAACTGTCTGCCATCGAGAAATGGCCCCGACCGGAGGGGTTGAAGGCCATTCAGCGATTCCTGGGCTTCGCCAACTACTATCGCCTCTTCATACCACACTTCTCTTCCCGGACGGCCCCAATTTCTGCGCTCACCCGTAAAGGTACTAATCCCAAAGAGTGGCCACCCGAAGCAGAGGAGGCCTTTCTTTCCCTTAAACAGGCCTTCTCTTCCGCCCCGGTGCTGCATCGCCCTGATGGCAACAAGCAGTTCTTCCTGGAAGTTGACGCCTCCTCCTCTGGAGCCGGAGCGGTACTTACTCAAAAATCATCTTCCGGGAGGATGGTAACTTGTGGCTTCTTCTCAAAACTCTTCTCCTCCTCTGAGCGCAACTATTCCATAGGAGACCGAGAGTTATTGGCCATCAAACTGGCATTGGAGGAGTGGCGTTACCTGCTCGAGGGGGCTCTTCACCCGGTAATAATTTACACTGACCACAAGAACTTGGCTTACCTACAGCATGCCCAGAGACTTAACCCGCGCCAAGCCCGGTGGTCCTTGTTTTTTGCTCGTTTTGATTTTGTCCTTCATTTTCGCCCGGCTGACAAAAACGTCAAGGCGGACGCCTTGTCTCGATCCTTTCTGGTGTCTGATCTCGAGGAGGATCCGAAACACATCATCGATCCCGCCAGAGTGATGCAGGTGGCTCCCGTGAGTCTAAATCGTCTCCCTCCCGGTAAGACGTTCGTACCAGTACCTGATCGGGAGAAGATCCTACACTGGGGCCATTCGTCTAAACTAGCTGGCCACGCCGGTCAGAAAAAGACCCTCCAGCTTATTTCCCGGCACTACTGGTGGCCTAACCTGCACAAGGATGTAATAGACTTTGTTTCTGCCTGTGTGTCCTGCGCCCGCAACAAAGTTCCGAGACACCTGCCGGCCGGCCGCCTCCTTCCTCTGCCAGTACCTGCTGCCCCCTGGCAGCATATAGCGATGGACTTCATTACTGATCTGCCCGTCTCTGCCGGTTGTACGGTCATTTGGGTGGTCGCTGACCGCTTTTCCAAGATGGCTCACTTCATTCCACTGCCAGGTCTCCCGTCTGCACCCGAGCTGGCTAAAGACTTTATCCGCCACATCTTCCGTCTTCATGGCCTGCCCCGTCACATCGTGTCTGATCGAGGAGTACAGTTCACTTCCCGTTTCTGGAGAGCCACTTGTAAATTGCTGGACGTCACCCTGGACTTCTCCTCCGCTTACCACCCGCAGTCTAATGGTCAAGTGGAGCGGATCAATCAGAACCTGACCAGTTACCTCCGGCACTTCGTTAATGCCCACCATTCTGACTGGGTGGACCTCCTGCCTTGGGCCGAATTCTCGTACAACAATCACGAGAGCGAGTCTTCCTCCAAATCCCCGTTTTTTGTAGTCTTCGGTCAGCATCCTCGGATCCCGTTTCCCGTCTCCACCTCGGTGGACAATCCGGCTGCGGAGTCTCTTGTTAACAAATTTTCCTCCATATGGGAGAGTACCCGGTCCGCACTCCTTCTGTCATCCGAGCGTATGAAAAGACACGCTGACAAAAAACGTCTGGACCCTCCTCAATTCCGTCCTGGGGATAAAGTCTGGCTCTCGTCCAAATATGTCCGGCTCAAGATCCCTTCCTATAAGTTAGGGCCTCGGTTCATCGGCCCACTGGAGGTCATCAGTCAGATCAACCCGGTGGCCTATAAATTGAAACTCCCGGCCAACTTACGGATCCCTAACTCCTTCCATGTATCTCTCCTCAAACCTGTGGTGCTTAACTCTTTCTCTAAGTCTACAGGTACGCCTCCTGCTCCGGTTTCTGCTGAGGACGAGTTTGAGGTAGAGAACATTCTTGCCACCAAAAGGGTAAGGGGAAAGACCTTTTTCTTGGTAGATTGGAAGGGGTTTGGTCCTGAGGAGAGAACGTGGGAGCCCCGGGAGAACATCCATGCCCCTCTCATCCTAGCTAAATTTCTGTCTGGCCTAAAAAAGGGGGGGCCTAAAGGGGGGGGTACTGTAGCGCTGGCGTCCCTGCCCTCTGCTAGGCAGGGACGCTGCTCCCCTCACCGCTCTGCTCCGTGCCCGGCGTCCTCTCCCCGCTCTGCTGTCAGCGCGCGCTCCGTCCCGGCGTCCTCCTCAAGCTCTGCTCTCAGCGCGCGCTCCTTCCCGGCCCCTGTGCTTAGGGCGCGCGCGCGCGCGCTCCCCTCCTCTTAAAGGGGCCGCGCGCGCCGCCCTAAAGAGTCCCCGGCCAATGGCCGGAGGACCTCATCATATATAAGGCACCTCCTCCAAAATGGAGGTGCCCGAGCAATGTTGTTTGCACCTGTGTCTCACCTGTGCTTCAGCCCTCAGGTCCCGTTGCTAGTTACCTGCTAGTTACCTGCCAGTTACCTGCCAGTTACCTGCCTGATTCCTGCTTGAATACCTGTTACCAGCCTGCCAGTCTGAGGTCCGACGGTCTGCCTTACTACTCCTGTCAGTCTGTCTAAGGACCAGCCTGCCCGCTCACCTGGGAGCGCTTCTCCGTTACCTGCCTGCTCGCCAGCCCGGAGGCTCCGCTGTCACGTGCTGTGACCACCAGCTATTCCAGAGACTCTTGCCCGCTCACCTGGGAGCGCATCTCCGTTACCTGCCTGCTTGCCAGCCCGGAGGCTCCGTTGTCACGTGCTGTGACCACCAGCTAATCCAGAGACTCTTGCCCGCTCACCTGGGAGCGCATCTCCGTTACCTGCCTGCTCGCCAGCCCGGAGGCTCCGCTGTCACGTGCTGTGACCACCAGCTATTCCAGAGACTCTTGCCCGCTCACCTGGGAGCGCATCTCCGTTACCTGCCTGCTTGCCAGCCCGGAGGCTCCGTTGTCACGTGCTGTGACCACCAGCCATCTCAGAGACTCTTGCCCGCTCACCTGGGAGCGCATCTCCGTTACCTGCCTGCCAGCCCGGAGGCTCCGCCATCACAGGTCGTACCTACCTCTTACCCAGAGACTGCCCTGATCACTTGCCGTAACTCCCTGTCCGTTCACCCAGAGACTGCCACCCGCTCCCTTACAAGGGCTGCCCCCTTGTATAGTAGCTCAGAGGTTCCGCCTCCCGGACCCGTTACACTGACAACTTTATCTTCCAAAAGGTAGGGGAGAAAACAAGGGGATCTGCTACTTTGGATCTAATCCTTATAAACAGGGAGGAAATGGTTGAGGAGGTAAAGGTGGCTGGGACCCTAGGAGGCAGCAATCATGCTATTATAGAATTTTGGATAACTAGAGGAGGAAGACATGTGAAGACTCAAACTTCAAGGTTAGATTTTAGAAAGGCAGATTTTAAGAGACTCAGAAAGAGAATAGGAGGGATCCAATGGCTGGATGTCCTTAAGGACAAAAATGTCCAGGAAGGATGGGAAATTTTTAAAAATGAGATTCTCAAAGCACAATCGTTAACAATCCCGAAAAGTAGGAAGAATGGGAAGCATTTAAGGAAACCAGGATGGATGAACACAGAACTTAAACACATGCTAAAAAGAAAGAAAGAAATGTTTATTAAATGGAAAGAGGGAGGCATATCTAAAGAAGATTATAATGCAGTCTGCAGATCCTGCAGGGCACGTATCAGGTTAGCTAAAGCTGACAATGAATTAAGGCTTGCAAGAGATGTCAAAAGCAATAAAAAAGGATTTTGGGGGTATGTCAAAAGTAAAAGAAAAGTCAAAGATACTATAGGATTTTTACAGGATGAAAATGGAGAAATGGTAAGAGAGGATGTTGAGAAGGCCGAACTTTTTAATTCCTATTTTGCATCTGTTTTCTCTCAGAAAGAAAATGTAACATCAACTGATCTTCACTGTCCTTTTAAAGGAATAGAGGAATCCAAGTTATCTGTAAACAGAAAGATTGTGAGGGAATATTTAGCTAACATAAATGAGTTCAAGTCTCCAGGTCCAGATGAATTACACCCCAGAGTACTGAAGGAGATCGTAGAAGAAATTTTAGAACCACTCTCCATAATCTTTGAAAATTCTTGGAGAACAGGAGAAGTCCCAGAAGACTGGAGAAGAGCAAATGTTGTTCCTATCTTCAAAAAGGGGAAGAAGGTGGACCCAGGGAACTATAGGCCGGTGAGTCTGACTTCTATACCAGGAAAGATCTTTGAACAAATTATTAAACAACATGTATGTAAGTACATGGATAAGAATGAAGTGATTAACCAGAGTCAGCATGGGTTTGTAACTAACAAGTCATGTCAGACTAACTTAATTTCCTTCTATGACAGAATCACTGACTGGGTGGATCAGGGAAATGCTGTAGATATAGTATATCTTGACTTCAGCAAAGCATTTGACAAAGTATCTCACACCATCCTTATTGAAAAAATGACCAAGTATGCAATGGACCAGGCAACTGTTAGGTGGATTCATAACTGGCTTAGTGATCAGACTCAAAGGGTGGTTGTAAATGGCTTCACATCCAGCTGGATGAATGTCTCAAGTGGGGTACCACAGGGCTCCGTCCTGGGACCTGTATTGTTCAACATCTTTATCAATGATTTAGATGAAGGAATTGAGGGTAAACTGATTAAATTTGCTGATGACACAAAGCTAGGAGGGATAGCTAATACTAGAGAAGAGAGAGAGAGGATTCAAAAAGACCTAAATAAACTGGAGCAGTGGGCAGCAACCAACAGAATGGTTTTTAACAGGGAAAAATGCAAAGTACTACATCTGGGCAATAAAAATGAAAAAAGCATATACAGAATGGGAGGAATAGAGCTAAGCAACAGTACATGTGAAAAAGACTTAGGTATACTAATAGATCATAGACTGAACATGAGTCAACAGTGTGATGCAGCAGCAAAAAAGGCAAATACAATTCTGGGATGTATTAACAGAAGCATACAGTCTAGATCACGTGAAGTCATTATCGGTCTTTACTCCTCTTTGGTCAGACCTCATCTGGAATACTGTGTACAGTTTTGGGCACCACATTTTAAAAAAGACATAGACAAACTGGAGCAAGTTCAGAGAAGAGCGACCAGAATGGTGACTGGTCTGCAAACCATGTCCTATGAGGAACGGTTGCAGGATTTGGGACTGTTTAGCTTGCAAAAAAGAAGACTCAGAGGAGACTTAATAGCTGTCTACAAATATGTCAAGGGCTGTCACATTGTAGAAGGATCATCTTTATTCTCATTTGCACAAGGAAAGACTAGAAGCAACGGGATGAAACTAAATGGGAGGAGACACAGATTAGATATTAGAAAAAACTTTTTGACAGTTAGGGTGATTAATGAGTGGAACAGGCTGCCACGAGAGGTGGTGAGTTCCCCTTCAATGGACGTCTTCAAACAGAGGCTGGACAGACATCTGTCTGAGATGATCTAGTGAATCCTGCTTTGAGCAGGGGGTTGGACCAGATGACCCAGGAGGTCCCTTCCAACTCTACCATTCTATGATTCTATGATTCTATACCTGATACCTCACTATAGTGCATAATCTCACATATAATCTCACCTGAGACCTCAGTACAGGGCATAATGCCACATATCATATCGCCTGCGACCTCAGTACGGGGCATAATCTCATATATAATTTCACCTGAGACCCCAGTACTGGACATAATCTCACATATAATCTCATTTGGACCCCAGTACAGGGTACAAACTCACCCAAGACCCCAGCACAGGGTGTAATCTCACCTGAGACCTCAGTACAGGGTGTAATCTCACCTGAGACCTCAGTACAGGGTGTAATCTCACATAAAATCTCACCTCAGACCTCAGTACAGGGCATTATCTCACCTATAATCTCACTTGAGACTTCAGAACAGGGCATAATCTCATATAATCTCACCTGAGACCTCCGTATGGTGCATAATCTCACCTAAATACAGGGCATAATATATAATATCACCTGAGACCTCAGTTCGAGGCATAATCTCACATATAATCTCACCTGAGACCTCAGTACAGGGCATAATCTCATATAATCTCACGTGAGACCTCCGTATGGTCCATAATCTCACATATAATCTCATTTGGACCCCAGTAAAGGGTATAATCTCACCCAAAACCCAAGCACAGGGTATAATCTCACCCAAGACCTCAGTACAGGGTATAATCTCACATATAATCTCACCTCAAACTTCAGTACAGGCCATATTTTTATATAATCTCACCTGAGAACCTTAGTACAGGGCATAATGTCACATATAATCTCACCTGAGACCTCAGTAAGGGGCATAATCTCACATATAATCTCATTTGGACCCCAGTACAGGGTATAATCTCACCCAAGACCCCAGTCTTTCTTTGGGAAGAAAAACCTTAATATGGTGACCAATGAAATGAGGGAATATGAGAAAGTGAGATTATAATATCACCCGAGACCCCAGCACAGGGTGTAATCTCACCCGAGACCCCAGCACAGGGTGTAATCTCACCCGAGACCCCAGCACAGGGTGTAATCTCACCCGAGACCCCAGCACAGGGTGTAATCTTACCTGAGACCCCAGTACAGGTTATAATCTCACATATAATCTCACTTTAGACCTCAGTACAGGATATAATCTCACGTTAGACCTCGGTACCAGGTATAATCTCACATATAATCTTACCTGAGACCCCAGTACAGGTTATAATCTCATATATAATCTCACTTTAGACCCCAGTACAGGATTTAATCTCACTTTAGACCTCAGTACCGGGTATAATCTCACATATAATCTTACCTGAGACCCCAGGACAGGGTATAATCTCACATAAAATCTCACTTTAGACCTCAGTACAGGATATAATCTCACCCGAGACCCCAGCACAGGGTGTAATCTCTCCCGAGACCCCAGCACAGGGTGTAATCTCTCCCGAGACCCCAGCACAGGGTGTAATCTCTCCCGAGACCCCAGCACAGGGTGTAATCTCTCCCGAGACCCCAGCACAGGGTGTAATCTCTCCCGAGACCCCAGCACAGGGTGTAATCTCTCCCGAGACCCCAGCACAGGGTGTAATCTCTCCCGAGACCCCAGCACAGGGTGTAATCTCTCCCGAGACCCCAGCACAGGGTGTAATCTCTCCCGAGACCCCAGCACAGGGTGTAATCTCTCCCGAGACCCCAGCACAGGGTGTAATCTCTCCCGAGACCCCAGCACAAGGTGTAATCTCACCCGAGACCGCAGCACAGGGTGTAATCTCTCCCGAGACCCCAGCACAGGGTGTAATCTCTCCCGAGACCCCAGCACAGGGTATAATATCACATACAATCTCACTTTAGACCCCAGTACTTGATCTAATCTCACATATAATTTCACTTTAATCTTCAATACAGGGTATAATCTCACATATAATCTCACTTTAGACCTCAGTACAGGATATAATCTCACGTTAGACCTCAGTACCAGGTATAATCTCACATATAATCTTACCTGAGACCCCAGTACAGGTTATAATCTCATATATAATCTTACTTTAGACCCCAGCACAGGATTTAATCTCACTTTAGACCTCAGTACCGGGTATAATCTCACATATAATCTTACCTGAGACCCCAGGACAGGGTATAATCTCACATATAATCTCACTTTAGACCTAAGTACAGGATATAATCTCACGTTAGACCTCAGTACCGGGTATAATCTCACACATAATCTTACCTGAGACCCCAGTACAGGTTATAATCTCATATATAATCTCACTTTAGACCCCAGTACAGGATTTAATCTCACTTTAGACCTCAGTACAGGATTTAATCTCACTTTAGACCTCAGTACAGGATATAATCTCACGTTAGACCTCAGTACCGGGTATAATCTCACATATAATCTTACCTGAGACCTCGGCGCCCTCCTTGCTATTCATGGCCATTAGTGGGACATCTCGGGGGAGGAGAAGACGTTAGGCCCGGGGGCGACTGGATTTACCGTTCTCTGGAACACAAGAGGACAGGAGGGATTAGGAGACGCCGGTAATGTCCTGGTGTCCGTCGTGTGGACGTTTGTACATCTGTGGTCCGGGAATGAATGGACGCGGACATGCCGATGGAGACTACAGGTTAGAATGGGCGTCCGGCCCACACCCTCCACTGCATACCCAGCATGCACCTGTGCACAACATGGAGCGTCACACGGGGTAAAGGACGCGGCCCCGATAATCATTACATCAGGGTAATAAATGCAGCAACCTTCACCCTCATCCACAGCCAGGAGATAAGGGGTGATGTCAGGGATGGCCGAGCCCCCGGATTCAGTGCAGGGCACCAGTAACGTCCGGCCCCTCACCCCAGTCTCAGTTATCGCTTCACTCCACCAGATTACTAATAAAAGGGCCCTCAGACTCCCCCCACAAGACCCCCACACCCCCGAGACCACCAGTCATGTAAGAGCGGAGTATACAGACGAGGTGCATATAGTGATGACAGGATGGTGTACAGAGCCTTGCTAAAATCTTCACACCCCGTGAACTTTTCCACATTTTTCCCGTTACACCACAAACTTCAATGGATTTTCTTGGGATTTTCTGTGACACAAACACAAAGTAACAAAAGTATTAGTGACGTGTAAAGGAAATGAGACCAGGTTCACTATTTATTGTAAAACGATAAATTTGACCATTGTGCATTAATATTCAGCCCCCTGTAGTCTAATGCCCCTAAATAACACCCTGAGTGACAATAAGCCCCCAGAAGTTACATAATTAGTACACTGTGTCCACCTTTCTTCTCAGTATAACTTACAGCTGTTCTGTGAAGGCCTCAGAGGTTTATGTGAGAACATTAGGGATCAAACAGCATCATGAAATCCAAGGAGCCCACCAGACAGGTCAGGGATAAAACTGAAAGCCAAGGAGCCCACCAGACAGGTCAGGGATAAAGCTGAAAGCCAAGGAACCCACCAAACATGTCAGGGATAAAGCTGAAAGCCAAGGAGCCCACCAGACAGGTCAGCAATAAAGCTGAAAGCCAAGGAGCCCACCAGACAGGTCAGCGATAAAGCTGAAAGCCAATGAGCCCATCAGACAGGTCAGCGATAAAGCTGAAAGCCAAGGAGCCCATCAGACAGGTCAGGGATAAAGCTGAAAGCCAAGGAGCCCACCAGACAGGTCAGGGATAAAGCTGAAAGCCAAAAGTAGCCCATCAGACAGGTCAGGGATAAAGCTGAAAGCCAAGGAGCCCACCAGACAGGTCACAGATAAAGTTGTTGAGAAGAGTTGTGAGAAGAGCAGGGTTAGGTTATAAAAAAAGCCCAAGCTCTGAACATCTCACAGAACACTGTTCAATACATTGTCCAAAAATGGAAGGCGTATGGCACAACTGCAAACCTACTAAGACATGGCCGTCCACCTAACCTAACATCCAAAGGAAAGTAATAGCTAGAGACGCAGCTAAGAGGCCCATGGTCACTGAGGAGCTGCACAGATCCATTGCTCAGGGGGAAGAATCTGTCCGCAGGAGAACTATTAGGCGTATACTCCACAAATCTGCCCTTTATGGAAGAGTGTAAGAAGAAGACATTTGTGAAAGCCACAAGAAGTCCCATGTAGGGGACACAGCGAGCATGTGGAGGAAGAAGCTCCGGTCAGATGAGACCAAAGGAGAAGTTTCTGGGGTAAATGCAAAATACTATGTGTGGTGGAAAACTAACACTGCACATCACCCTGAAAACACCATCCCCACTGTCACACATGGTGGCAGCATCCTGCTGTGGGGAGGCTTTCTTCAGCAGAGGCTGAGAAGCTGGTCAGAGGTGATAAGAAGATGGATGGAGGTAACTACAGGACAATCCTGGAGGAAAACTTGTCAGAGGCTGCAGAAGACCTGAGACCGGGACGTAGGTTCACCTTCCAGCAGGACAACAACCCCCAACATCCTGCAAAGCTAAAATGGAGGGTTTAGATCAGAGCATATTCCTGTGTGTGAACGGCGCAGTCACAGTCCAGACCCAAATCCCAGAGAATCTGTGACCAGACGTGAAAATCACTGATCACAGACGTCTCCATCCAATCACTGAGCGAGAGCGAGTGAGCAAAGCTGGAGAGACAGACCCCAAAAGACTGCAGAGAAAGCTGGAGAGACAGACCCCAAAAGACTGCAGCGAGAGGTGGAGCGCAGACCCCAAAAGACTGCAGAGAAAGCTGGAGAGACAGACCCCAAAAGACTGCAGCGAGAGGTGGAGCGCAGACCCCAAAAGACTGCAGAGAAAGCTGGAGAGACAGACCCCAAAAGACTGCAGAGAAAGCTGGAGAGACAGACCCCAAAAGACTGCAGAGAAAGCTGGAGAGACAGACCCCAAAAGACTGCAGCGAGAGGTGAAGAGACAGACCCCAAAAGACTGCAGAGTAAGCTGGAGAGACAGACCCCAAAAAACTGCAGAGAAAGCTGGAGAGACAGACCCCAAAAGACTGCAGAGAAAGCTGGAGAGACAGACCCCAAAAGACTGCAGAGAAAGCTGGAGAGACAGACCCCAAAAGACTGCAGCGAGAGGTGAAGAGACAGACCCCAAAAGACTGCAGAGTAAGCTGGAGAGACAGACCCCAAAAAACTGCAGAGAAAGCTGGAGAGACAGACCCCAAAAGACTGCAGCAGAGAAAGCTGGAGAGACAGACCCCAAAAGACTGCAGAGAAAGCTGGAGAGACAGACCCCAAAAGACTGCAGCAAGATGTGGGATAGACATACCCCAAAAGACTGCAGAGAAAGCTGGAGAGAGACCCCAAAAGACTCTAGCGAGAGGTGGAGCGCAGACCCCAAAAGACTGCAGAGAAAGGTGGCGAGAGACCCCAAAAGACTGCAGAGAAAGGTGGAGAGACAGACCCCAAAAGACTGAAGAAAGGTGAGAGAGACAGACCCCAAAAGACTGCAAAGAAAGGTGGAGAGACAGACCCCAAAAGACTGCAGCAAGATTTGGGGTATGTCTATCTCACAAGACTGTAGCGAGAGGTGGAGAGACAGACCCCAAAAGACTGCAGAGAAAGGTGGGAGCGACAGACCCCAAAAGACTGCAGAGAAAGGTGGGAGAGACAGACCCCAAAAGACTGCAGCGAGAGGTGGGAGAGACAGACCCCAAAAGACTGCGGCAGAGAAAGGTGGGAGAGACAGACCCCAAAAGACTACGGCAGAGAAAGGTGGGAGAGACAGACCCCAAAAGACTGCAGCAGAGAAAGGTGGGAGAGACAGACCCCAAAAGACTGCAGCAGAGAAAGGTGGGAGAGACAGACCCCAAAAGACTGCAGAGAAAGGTGGGAGAGACAGACCCCAAAAGACTGCAGCGAGAGGTGGAGAGACAGACCCCAAAAGACTGCAGCGAGAGAAAGGTGGAGAGACAGACCCCAAAAGACTGCAGCGAGAGAAAGGTGGAGAGACAGAACCCAAAAGACTGCAGCAGAGAAAGCTGGAGAGACAGACCCCAAAAGACTGCAGCAGAGAAAGGTGGGAGAGACAGACCCCAAAAGACTGCAGCAGAGAAAGGTGGGAGAGACAGACCCCAAAAGACTGCAGCAGAGAAAGGTGGGAGAGACAGACCCCAAAAGACTGCAGCAGAGAAAGGTGAAGAGACAGACCCCAAAAGACTGCAGCAGAGAAAGGTGAAGAGACAGACCCCAAAAGACTGCAGCAGAGAAAGGTGAAGAGACAGACCCCAAAAGACTGCAGCGAGAGAAAGGTGGGAGCGACAGACCCCAAAAGTCTGCAGCAGAGAAAGCTGGAGAGACAGACCCCAAAAGACTGCAGCAGAGAAAGGTGAAGAGACAGACCCCAAAAGACTGCAGCAGAGAAAGGTGAAGAGACAGACCCCAAAAGACTGCAGCGAGAGAAAGGTGGGAGAGACAGACCCCAAAAGTCGGCAGCAGAGAAAGCTGGAGAGACAGACCCCAAAAGACTGCAGAGAAAGGTGGGAGAAGCAGACCCCAAAAGAATGCAGCAGAGAAAGCTGGAGACAGACCCCAAAAGACTGCAGCGAGAGGTGGAGAGACAGACCCCAAAAGACTGCAGCAGAGAAAGCTGGAGAGACAGACCCCAAAAGACTGCAGCAGAGAAAGATGGGAGAGACAGACCCCAAAAGACTGCAGCAGAGAAAGGTGAAGAGACAGACCCCAAAAGACTGCAGCAGAGAAAGCTGGAGAGACAGACCCCAAAAGACTACAGTAGAGAAAGGTGAAGAGACAGACCCCAAAAGACTGCAGCAAGAGAAAGGTGGGAGCGACAGACCCCAAAAGTCTGCAGCAGAGAAAGGAGGAGAGACAGACCCCAAAAGACTGCAGCAGAGAAAGGTGAAGAGACAGACCCCAAAAGTCTGCAGCAGAGAAAGCTGGAGAGACAGACCCCAAAAGACTGCAGCAGAGAAAGCTGGAGAGACAGACCCCAAAAGACTGCAGCAGAGAAAGCTGGAGAGACAGACCCCAAAAGACTGCAGAGAAAGGTGGGAGAAGCAGACCCCAGAGAATGCAGCAGAGAAAGCTGGAGACAGACCCCAAAAGACTGCAGCGAGAGGTGGAGAGACAGACCCCAAAAGACTGCAGCAGAGAAAGCTGGAGAGACAGACCCCAAAAGACTGCAGCAGAGAAAGCTGGAGAGACAGATCCCAAAAGACTGCAGAGAAAGGTGGAGAGACAGACCCCAAAAGACTACAGCAGAGAAAGGTGGAGAGACAGACCCTAAAAGACTGCAGAGAAAGGTGGAGAGACAGACCCCAAAAGACTACAGCAGAGAAAGGTGGAGAGACAGACCCCAAAAGACTACAGCAGAGAAAGGTGGAGAGACACACCCCAAAAGACTACAGCACAGAAAGGTGGAGAGACAGACCCCAAAAGACTACAGCAGAGAAAGCTGGAGAGACAGACCCCAAAAGACGGCAGCAGAGAAAGCTGGAGAGACAGACCCCAAAAGACTACAGCAGAGAAAGCTGGAGAGACAGACCCCAAAAGACTGCAGCAGAGAAAGCTAGAGAGACAGACCCCAAAAGACTGCAGCAGAGAAAGCTGGAGAGACAGACCCCAAAAGACTGCAGCAGAGAAAACTGGAGCGATAGACCCCAAAAGACTGCAGCAAAGAAAGCTGGAGAGACAGACCCCAAAAGACTGCAGCAGAGAAAGCTGGAGAGACAGACCCCAAAAGACTGCAGCAGAGAAAGGTGAAGAGACAGACCCCAAAAGACTGCAGCAGAGAAAGCTGGAGAGACAGACCCCAAAAGACTGCAGCAGAGAAAGCTGGAGAGACAGACCCCAAAAGACTGCAGCAGAGAAAGTTTGAGAGACAGACCCCAAAAGACTGCAGCGAGATATGGGAGAGACAGACCCCAAAAGACTGCAGCAGATAAAGCTGGAGAGACAGACCCCAAAAGACTGCAGCAGATAAAGCTGGGAGAGACAGACCCCAAAAGACTGCAGCAGTAACTGCAGGAAAGGTGGTCCTACAAAGTACTGACTCAGGGGCTGAATACTAACGCACGGCACAACACTCAGATTTATAGTTTTACAATAATTAGTGACCTTGTATCATTTCCTTTACACATCACAAATACTTGTTAGTTTCTATTTGTATCACAGAAAATCCCAGTAAAATACATGTAAATTTGTGGGTGTAATGTGAAAAATGTGGGAAAGTTCAGTGGGTGTGACTAGAACCCGGCCGTGTGATCACAGGTCAGTCAGCTGGGGGAGCTGAGCAGAGTGGATTTGTGTTGGAGCTTTAGAGACACAAGCCGAGGGCTCCAAACTGCAAGTATCAGTGATTGCTATGGACAATAGCCGTTGTGTGTGACTGGACTGGGCTAGCTCAGCCGTGTACGAGTAGCCACGGACTATAATTGTTTAGTTAGCGCCTGGACTCAGCTGGGATTTTAGGATTATGGTTTTGTTTTGGGTGGTGTACAACCAGTGAAATATGAACACTATCTCGTTTTTGATGTGAAAACCCTGTGGCTTCATGTTCCAGTGGCTACAAGACGGTGTGAGCCCCTACAATTGGTGGAGAATGCGGGCGTGAAGTCCAAGAGAGCACAGTGATTTCAGTGTAAAGATTGAAGGTCCTGGGGTACGGCAGCTACAGGATTGCAAAGCACGGAGGTATTGGTTAAGCACCTGGTCCAGACCAATCTGCAGCAGCCGCAGCCCAACAAGAAGTCAAGAAACCCCTAGTCCAGCAGCAGCAGATGGCTCTCCAGATAGAAACTGCCCGGCTCAGGGAGACGCCACCTCCCGCCACACAAGGTGACGGTGTCGGTGTGAAGTGAACAGTACTGGAGGCCTTGCAGAAAATCACCCTGGAGGACAACGTCAAGGCTTTACTGACTGTGTCAGAGGGTGGCAGAGAGGAAGAAACTGCCCCCAGAGCAATTGGCATAGGTCCTGGCTCCGTACCTGGCTGGGGAACAGCAGAAGGCATACTACGACCTTACCCTACAGGACGCCAAGGAGTACGGCAAGCTGGAGATTATGGCATGTTTGGGAGTCATCCTGGCAGTCTGGGCACAACGGGTGCACCTCTGGCTCTACCACAGGGACAAGCCTTCCAGGTCCCAGATGTTCAACCTGTTATACCTGGTGCAAATATGGCTGCGGCCTGAGACCCGCTCTCTGGCACAGATGGTGGAAAGAGTGGTGGTGGACTGGTTTATCCACTCACTACCAAAATCCATGCAAAGCTGGGTGGTCCAGGGAGATCCCCAGAATGCAGATGGCCTCATGGAAAGATACTTGGGTGTGGAGAACACCACGAGAAATCAAGGGAGCATGTCCGGAAGATCCAAAAGAAGGGGCCAAAGTACACATCTGAGGGGCGCTCAAACACCCAGGAGGGGTCAGGTTCAAGGGGTACATCTCGTACCACTGTCTGTTGGGGGATGGTGCCCGGGTTACATCAGCCCATTGTCTGTCGGTCTCAGAACCCATGGACTGCTCCGTAGTCCAACGCTTCTCATTCTATGCACCTCCCGCGTGCAGCCGTACAGCGCCCTGGTGGGCGACCTCAGCTGTGCCAGGTGATGGAGTTACTGGTGACACTGGTCAGGGCCACTTCTGCATCTGCTATTCCCTGGGAAGAGAGTGGGGGAGGTGCATCCATGGAGACGCCAAGAACTATCGCAAGACACAGGTGGACGTACACAGACTGCGGCTCTGTGTCCACCAAGCAGGAGGTGTAGAGGACTTCCTGCTGGCTACTGTAATAAGACGAGATTTTCTGTTGTTCTGGGATTTATGGGCTGGAGAGGAGGATGAGGAAGCAGCCACTGAAGCCAAAGTCCCTGACTACGTGGGGGGAGTACCAGGACCACCACGTGGGGTGGGGGAGTGTCCCGGGACCACTACAGGGGATGGAGTCTCGGGACCACTACGGGGGATGGAGTCGCAGGACCACTACGAGGGATGGAGTCCCGAGACCACTACTGGGGGGTGTATGGGATTCCCGGGACCACTACGGGGGGGGGGGTAGTCCCGGGACCACTACTGGGGGGGAGGGGGAGTGTGTGTGTGTGTGTGTGTGTGTGTGTGTGTGTGTGTGTGTGTGTGTGTGTGTGTGTGTGTGTGTGTGTGTGTGTGTGTGTGTGTGGGGGGGGTCCTGAGATCACTACGGGACTACGGGGGAGGGGAGTCCCGGGACCACTACGGGACTATGGGGGGGGGGGGGGATTTTGGTAAGTCCCGGGACCACTACTGGGGGGGAATGGGAGTTCAGGGACCACTACTGGGGGGGGGGGGCTAAGTTGGTTGGCCAGTGTTCAAGAGTTTTTGTAAGTCTTTTGTGGTAGTTGTGGATGAGGGTCTTTATTTTCTCAGATGGTAAAGCTGCCCATTCTTCTTGGCAAAAAGCCTCCAGTTCCTGTAAATTCCTGGGCTGTCCAGCATGAACTGTGCGCTTGAGATTTCCCCAGAGTGACGCAATGATATTGAGGTCAGGAGACTGAGATGGCCTCTCCAGAACCTTCACTTTGTTCTGCTGTAGCCAATGACAGGTCGACGTGGCCTTGTGTTTTGGATCGTTGTCATGTTGGAACGTCCAAGTACGTCCCATGCGCAGCTTCCGGGCTGAGGAGAGCAAATTTGCCTCCACTATTTGTTGATAACGTGCTGCATTCATCTTTCCTTCAACTTTTACCAAGTTTCCTGTGCCTTTGTAGCTCACACATGCCCAAGATACCAGCGATCCACCTCCGTGCTTTACTGTAGGAATGGTGTTCTTTTCATCATAGGCCTTGTTGACCTCTCTCCAAATGTAATGTTTATGGTTGTGGCCAAAAAGTTCAATTTTGGTCTCATCACTCCAAATTACCTTGTTCCAGGAGTTTTGAGGCTTGTCTCTGTGCTGTTTGGCGTATTGTAGGCGAGATACTTTGTGGCATTTGCGCAGTAATGGCTTTCTTCTGGCGACTCGACCATGCAGACCATTTTTCTTCCAGTGCCTCCTTATTGTGCATCTTGATACAGCCACACCGCTAGTTTTCAAAGAGTCCTGAATTTCAGCTGATCTTATTTGTGGGTTTTTCTTTGCATCCTGAACAATTTTCCTGGCAGTTGTGGCCGAAATTTTTGTTGGTCTACCTGACCGTGGTTTGGTTTTACAGAGCCCCTGATTTTCCATTTGTTAATCATAGTTTGAACGCTGCTGACTGGCGTTATCAATTCCTTGGATATCTTTTTGTATTCCTTTCCTGTGTTATACAGTTCTACTACTTTTTCCTGTAGATCCGTTGACAATTATTTTGCTTTCCCCATGACTCACAATCCAGAAAAGTCAGTGGCTGGATGAAAGATGCAAGAGTCTGTCTGGATCCCAGAAACTCACTCAGCTTTTATGCACACACACTGATTACAAGCAAACAGGTCACAGGTGAGGATGTTACCTTTAGTAGCCATTCAAACCCATTTGTGTCAAAGTCTGTGCATCAGGCCAAAATCACCAGGGTATGTGAACTTTCGACCTGGTCATTTGGATGTTTTTGGTTGTCATTAAGATTTAAAAACAGAAAACACAGTAGTTTGACAATAAATGGCTTCACCCAACCAATAACCATGAGTGGAGAAAGGATTTTTGCTATCATTCATATTCTCTGAAACAAGGCCAAGAAAGGAAAAATTCTGCCGGGGTATGTAAACTTTTGAGCACAACTGTATATAGGATGGCAGGGGCTATATATATAATGATGGGGATATATATATATATATATATATATATATATATACACATACACATATACTAGATGGTGGCCCGATTCTAACGCATCGGGTATTCTAGAATATGTATGGGTCCGACCGGGCGCGACTAATCAGCGAAGCAGTGTTTAAATGGGTTGTGCACTACTTTAAATTAACCCCCCAATGTATCCCCCCAGGGCCCCTAATGAATTTTGGAGGACCGGGAAGCGAGGCCGCCGGTCGAGGTACTTCTGCTGCGAGCAGCCGGGAGATGACAGGATAGCACAGTGTGAGCGTGTGAGGGTGAGCGTGGGAGTGTGTGAGGGTGAGTATGAGAATGAGAGTGTGTGAGGGTGAGCGTCCGAGGGTGAGCGTCCGAGGGTGAGCGTCCGAGGGTGAGCGAGTGCGGGTGAGCCGCTAACAGCCGCCATCTTGTTCTGAAATCCCGCGTCGCTGATTGGCCGCGGCCTGACCAATCAGCAACGTGGGATTTCCTAGACAGACAGACGGGATAAGACAATTATATATATATTAGATATATATATATATATACAGTACAGACCAAAAGTTTGGACACACCTTCTCATTTAAAGATTTTTCTGTATTTTCATGACTATGAACATTGTACATTCACACTGAAGGCATCAAAACTATGAATTACCACATGTGGAATTATATACTTAACAAAAAAGTGTGAAACAACTGAAAATATGTCTTATATTCTAGGTTCTTCAGAGTAGCCACCTTTTGCTTTGATGACTGCTTTGCACACTCTTGGCATTCTCTTGATGAGCTTCAAGAGGTAGTCACCGGAAATGGTCTTCCAACAATCTTGAAGGAGTTCCCAGAGATGCTTAGCACTTGTTGGCCCTTTTGCCTTCACTCTGCGGTCCAGCTCACCCCAAACCATCTCAATTGGGTTCAGGTCTGGTGACTGTGGAGGCCAGGTCATTTGGCGTAGCCCCCCATCACTCTCCTTCTTGGTCAAATAGCCCCACATGTGGTAATTCATAGTTTTGATGCCTTCAGTGTGAATGTACAATTTTCATAGTCAGGAAAATACAGAAGAATCTTTAAATGAGAAGGTGTGTCCAAACTTTTGGTCTGTACTGTATATATATGATGACAGGGGGTGTATATATACAGTTAGGTCCATATATATTTGGACAGAGACAACATTTTTCTAATTTTGGTTCTAGACATTACCACAATGAATTTTAAACAAAACAATTCAGATGCAGTTGAAGTTCAGACTTTCAGCTTTCATTTGAGGGTCTCCACATTAACATTGGATGAAGGGTTCAGGAGTTTCAGCTCCTTAACATGTGCCACCCTGTATTTAAAGGGACCAAAAGTAATTGGACAATTGACTCCAAGGCTATTTCATGGACAGGTGTGGGCAATCCCTTCGTTATGTCATTCTCAATTAAGCAGATAAAAGGCCTGGAGTTGATTTGAGGTGTGGTGCTTGCATTTGGAAGGTTTTGCTGTGAAGTAAACATGCGGTCAAGGAGCTCTCCATGCAGGTGAAACGAGACATCCTTAAGCTGCAAAAACAGAAAAAAACCATCCGAGAAATTGCTACAATATTAGGAGTGGCAAAATCTACAGTTTGGTACATCCTGAGAAAGAAAGAAAGCACTGGTGAACTCATCAATGCAAAAAGACCTGGGCGCCCACGGAAGACAACAGTGGTGGATGATCGCAGAATAATCTCCATGGTGAAGAGAAACCCCTTCACAACAGCCAACCAAGTGACCACCACTCTCCAGGAGGGAGGCGTATCAATATCCAAATCTACCATAAAGAGAAGACTGCATGAAAGTAACTACAGAGGGTTCACTGCACGGTGCAAGCCACTCATAAGCATCAAGAAGAAAAAGCCTAGACTGGACTGTGCTAAAAAACATCTAAAAAAGCCAGCACAGTTCTGGAAGAACATTCTTTGGACAGATGAAACCAAGATCAACCTCTACCAGAATGATGGAAAGAGAAAAGTATGGCGAAGGCGTGGTACAGCTCATGATCCAAAGCATACCACATCATCTGTAAAACACGGCGGAGGCAGTGTGATGGCGCGGGCATGCATGGCTGCCAGTGGCACTGGGTCACTAGTGTTTATTGATGATGTGACACAGGACAGAAGCAGCCGGATGAATTCTGATGTATTCAGAGCCATACTGTGTGCTCAGATCCAGCCAAATGCAGCCAAACTGATTGGTCGTCATTTCATACTACAGATGGACAATGACCCAAAACATAAAGCCAAAGCAACCCAGGAGTTTATTAAAGCAAAGAAGTGGGATATTCTTGAATGGCCAAGTCAGTCACCTGATCTCAACCCAATTGAGCAGCATTTCACTTGTTAAAGACTAAACTTCAGACAGAAAGGCCCACAAACAAACAGCAACTGAAGACCACCGCAGTGAAGGCCTGGCAGAGCATCAAAAAGGAGGAAACCCAGCGTCTGGTGAGGTCCATGAGTTCAAGACTTCAGGCAGTCATTGCCAACAAAGGGTTTTCAACCAAGTACGAGAAATGAACATTTTATTTACAATAATTTAATCTGTCCAATTACTTTTGGTCCCTTTAAAAACAGGGTGGCACATGTTAAGGAGCTGAAACCCCTAAACCCTTCATCCAATGTTAATGTGGAGACCCTCAAATGAAAGCTGAAAGTCTGAACTTCAACTGCATCTGAATTGTTTTGTTTAAAATTCATTGTGGTAATGTCTAGAACCAAAATTAGAAAAATGTTGTCTCTGTCCAAATATATATGGACCTAACTGTATATATGATGACAGGGGGGTGTATATATATATATATATATAATGACAGGGGGGTGTATATATATATATATGAGACGACAGGGGGGTATATATATATATATGATGACAGGGGTGTGTGTGTATATATATATATATATATATATATATATATATATATATATATATATATAATGACGGGGGGTATATATATATATATATATATATATATATATATATATATATATATATATATGATGACAGGGGGGTGTATATATATATATGATGACAGGGGGGTGTGTATATATATATATATATATATAATGACAGGGGGGTGTATATATATATATAATGACAGGGGGGTGTATATATATATAATGACAGGGGGGTATATATATATGAGACGACAGGGGGGTATATATATATATATATATATATATGATGACAGGGGGATATATATATATATATATATATATGATGACAGGGGGGGTGTATATATATATATATGATGACAGGGGGTATATATATATATATATATATATATATATGATGACAGGGGGGTATATATATATATATATATATATATGATGACAGGGGGGTATATAAATATATATATATATATATATATGATGACAGGGGGGTATATATATATATGATGACAGGGGGGTATATATATATGAGATGACAGGGGGGTATATATATATATATATATATATATGATGACGGGGGGTATATACAGTGCCTACAAGTAGTATTCAACCCCCTGCAGATTTAGCTGGTTGACACATGCGGAATTAACTTGGCATTGTGACATTTGTACTGTAGATCAGCCTGGAAGTGGGAAATGCACTGCAGCAAATATTGTTTTTGTTTTTTTTTTTGTTTGTTTTTTAAAACGTTAAAAGTTAATTCAGAGTGTCATTTATTATTCAACCCCTCAAACCACAAGAATTCTGTTTGGTCCCCCTAAAGTATTAAGAAGTAGTTCAGGCACCAAGAATAATGAGCTTCACATGTGTGGATTAAAGATCTCTTTTGCCAGCCTTTTCTGACTATTTAAGACCCTCCCCAAACTTGTGAACAGCACTCAGACATGGTCAACATGGGAAAGACAAAGGAGCATTCCAAGGCCTTCAGAGACAAGATCGTGGAGGGTCACAAGGCTGGCAAGGGGTACAAAACCCTTTCCAAGGAGTTGGGCCTACCTGTCTCCACTGTTGGGAGCATCATCCGTAAGTGGAAGGCTTATGGAACTACTGTTAGCCTTCCACGGCCTGGACAGCCTTTGAAAGTGTCCTCCCGTGCCGAGGCCAGGCTTGTCCGAAGAGTCAAGGCTAACCCAAGGACAACAAGGAAGGAGCTCCGGGAAGATCTCATGGCAGTGGGGACATTGGTTTCAGTCAATACCATAAGTAACGTACTCCACCGCTATGGTCTCCGTTCCAGACGAGCCTGTATGGTACCTTTACTTTCAAAGCGTCATGTCAAGGCTCGTCTACAGTTTGCTCATGATCACTTGGAGGACTCTGAGACAGACTGGTTCAAGGTTCTATGGTCTGATGAGACCAAGATCGAGATCTTTGGTGCCAACCATACACGTGACGTTTGGAGACTGGATGGCACTGCATACGACCCCAAGGATACCATCCCTACAGTCAAGCATGGTGGTGGCAGCATCATGCTGTGGGGCTGTTTCTCTGCCAAGGTGCCTGGCCATCTGGTCCGCATCCATGGGAAGATGGATAGCACGGCCTACCTGGAGATTTTGGCCAAGAACCTCCGCTCCTCCATCAAGGATCTTAAGATGGGTCGTAATTTCATCTTCCAACAAGACAACGACCCAAAGCACACAGCCAAGAAAACCAAGGCCTGGTTGAAGAGGGAAAAAGTCAAGGTGTTGGAGTGGCCTAGTCAGTCTCCTGACCTTAACCCAATTGAAAACTTGTGGAAGGAGCTCAAGAATAAAGTCCACATGAGACACCCAAAGAACCTAGATAACTTGGAGAAGATCTGCATGGAGGAGTGGGCCAAGATAACTCCACAGACCTGTGCCGGCCTGATCAGGTCTTAGAAAAGACGATTATTAGCTGTAATTGCAAACAAGGGTTATTCCACAAAATATTAAACATAGGGGTTGTATAATAATTGACCCACACTTTTATGTTTAAAATTTAATAAAATTCAACTGAGCAACATAACTTTTTGGTTTGTAAGATTTATGCTTCTGTTCATAAAACCTACTCTCGTTTGCAGTTTGAAGGCTCTAACTTATTTGCATCTTATCAAACCAGATAAATCTGCAGGGGGTTGAATACTACTTGTAGGCGCTGTATATATATGATGACAGGGGGGTATATATATATATATATATATATATATATATATATATATATATATATATATATATATATATATATATATAATGACAGGGGGGTGTATATATATATATATATATATATATATATATATATATATATATATATATTGACAGGGGGGTATATATATATATATATGATGACAGGGGGGTATATATATATATATATATGATGACAGGGGGTATATATATATATATGGTGACAGGGGGTATATATATATATATATATATATATATATATATATATATATATATATATGATGACAGGGGGGTGTATATATATATATATATATATATATATGATGACAGGGGGTATATATATATGATGACAGGGGGGTATATATATATATATATATATATGATGACAGGGGGGCATATATATATATATATATATGGTGACAGGGGGGTGTGTATATATATATATGATGACAGGGGGGTATATATATATATATATATATATATATGATGATGACAGGGGGGTATATATATATATATATATATATATATATGGTGACAGGGGGGTGTATATATATATATATATATATATATATGATGACAGGGGGGTATGTATATATATGATGACAGGGGGGTATATATATATGATGACAGGGGGGCATATATATATATATATATATATATATATATATGGTGACAGGGGGGTGTGTGTATATATATATATATGATGATGACAGGGGGGTATATATATATATATATATATGATGACAGGGGGGTATATATATATATATATATATGATGACAGGGGGGTATATATATATGATGACAGGGGGGTATATACAGTACAGACCACAAGTTTGGACACACCTTCTCATTTAAAGATTCTTCTGTATTTTCATGACTATGAAAATTGTACATTCACACTGAAGGCATCAAAACTATGAATTACCACATGTGGAATTATATACTTAACAAAAAAGTGTGAAACACCTGAAAATATGTCTTATATTCTAGGTTCTTCACAGTAGCCACCTTTTGCTTTGATGACTGCTTTGCACACTCTTGGCATTCTCTTGATGAGCTTCAAGAGGTAGTCACCGGAAATGGTCTTCCAACAATCTTGAAGGAGTTCCCAGAGATGCTTAGCACTTGTTGGCCCTTTTGCCTTCACTCTGCGGTCCAGCTCACCCCAAACCATCTCGATTGGGGTCAGGTCTGGTGACTGTGGAGGCCAGGTCATCTGGCGTAGCCCCCCATCACTCTCCTTCTTGGTCAAATAGCCCTTACACAGCCTGGAGGTGTTTGGGGTCATTGTCCTGTTGAAAAATAAATGATGGTCCAACTAAACGCAAACCGGATGGAATAGCATGCCGCTGCAAGATGCTGTGGTAGCCATGCTGGTTCAGTATGCCTTCAATTTTGAATAAATCCCCAACAGTGTCACCAGCAAAGCCCCCCCACACCATCACACCTCCTCCTCCATGCTTCACGGTGGGAACCAGGCATGTAGAGTCCATCCGTTCACCTTTTCTGCGTCGCACAAAGACACGGTGGTTGGAACCAAAGATCTCAAATTTGGACTCATCAGACCAAAGCACAGATTTCCACTGGTCTAATGTCCATTCCTTGTGTTCTTTAGCCCAAACAAGTCTCTTCTGCTTGTTGCCTGTCCTTAGCAGTGGTTTCCTAGCAGCTATTTTACCATGAAGACCTGCTGCACAAAGTCTCCTCTTAACAGTTGTTGTAGAGATGTGTCTGCTGCTAGAACTCTGTGTGGCATTGACCTGGTCTCTAATCTGAGCTGCTCTTAACCTGCGATTTCTGAGGCTGGTGACTCGGATAAACTTATCCTCAGAAGCAGAGGTGACTCTTGGTCTTCCTTTCCTGCGGCGGTCCTCATGTGAGCCAGTTTCTATGTAGCGCTTGACGGTTTTTGCAGCTGCACTTGGGGACACTTTCAAAGTTTGCCCAATTTTTCGGACTGACCTTCATTTCTTAAAGTAATGATGACCACTCGTTTTTCTTTACTTAGCTGCTTTTTTCTTGCCATGATACAAATTCTA